>NC_053393.1:57493439-58117104 GCF_905171765.1 Bufo bufo
CAATTGTTTGGGGCATCTGGAAAAAGGCTTGTCCGGAGAAGAAAAGGTGAGCGCTACCATCAGTCCTGTGTCATGCTAACAGTAAAGCATCCTGAGACCATTCATGTGTGGGGTTGCTTCTCATCCAAGGGAGTGGGCTCACTCACAATTTTGCCCAAAAACACAGCCATGAATAAAGAATGGTACCAAAACACCCTCCAACAGCAACTTCTTCCTACAATCCAACAACAGTTTGGTGAAGAACAATGCATTTTCCAGCACGATGGAGCACCGTGCCATAAGGCAAAAGTGATAACTAAGTGGCTCGGGGACCAAAACGTTGACATTTTGGGTCCATGGCCTGGAAACTCCCCAGATCTTAATCCCATTGAGAACTTGTGGTCAATCCTCAAGAGGCGGGTGGACAAACAAAAACCCACTAATTCTGACAAAATCCAAGAAGTGATTATGAAAGAATGGGTTGTTATCAGTCAGGAATTGGCCCAGAAGTTGATTGAGAGCATGCCCAGTCGAATTGCAGAGGTCCTGAAAAAGAAGGGCCAACACTGCAAATACTGACTCTTTGCATAAATGTCATGTAATTGTCGATAAAAGCCTTTGAAACATATGAAGTGCGTGTAATTCTATTTCACTACATCACAGAAACAACTGAAACAAAGATCTAAAAGCAGTTTAGCAGCAAACTTTGTGAAAACAAATATTTTTGTCATTCTCAAAACTTTTGGCCACGACTGTATGATTGCAGTTTTGCTTGATTTTTCCCAAGCAAATTGCCAAAAGTTTGGAGTCATTTGGCATAAGAATTGAGAAATTCATGAGAAATCTGAATAATCTCTATTTGGTACCATTTGCTGTGGTTAGATATTACAGTGGCATTTTTGTTACAGAACGGACAGCAGCCAGGAAGAGTGGACTGACAGTATGCATGTCTGAACATAAGTAATTCCATTAATCCTTGATTCTGTAACTAGGATGGAATTGCGGTCTAATAATACTGATTTTGGAGTATTGTTTTTTTTACATAAGTAATTGCATTAATCCTTGATTCTGTAATGGGGGTAAACTAGCAGTCCAATACTATTGATTTTGGGGTGTTCACATTGTTTTTGTACATAGAAAATTCTGTTAATCCTTGATTTTGTAATTAGGGTTAAATTGCGTCCTGATATCACTGATTTTGGGGTGTTCATATTGTTTTTGTACATAAGTAATTCCATTAATTTATGATTCTGTATTTGGGGTGAAATTGCTTTCTGATACTACTGATTTTGGGATGTTCATATTCTTTTATACATACGTAACCTTGTATTAATTATGATGTGACTGTTGTTTTCAAGTTGTCAGTGCTTTCTGTTCTGTTTTACTTACATTTCCTCTATAGTTGAGGGCATTGAGTTCACTAGTCATAAATTTGAGATCTGTGGATTTCAGATCAAAAAAGGTGGCAATAATGTGTTCCTGGCTTTGGAGAAGAAAGAAATGTGACTTTGCTCGGACATCTTGATGTTTGCATGTGGGTGATACTAAGGTATTGGAATGATTTCCATTGTTTCCAATATTTAGAGGTTTTTTTGGTATTTTAAATCTCAAAATGCCTTTTAATGATGAGGTTTCTTCCAAATTTTTGTATATCAATGAACAGTACCAAGGGATTTACACTATTGTGGGGCCAGAAGGGTTAGATGACTTTTTAATTACAAATAACATTGAGGCTTATGACAATATAAAGAAATCTTGTTCTACACACCCTTTCTCTTTGGCCCAAACCCTTTTAAAAAGGAAGATGGACATTGAACCAGGAATTTGTTCCGTGGATAAATATGGCAGGATTACAGGTTGGACTTTTGTCTTTTTTCAGCCATGACCACTATGAAACTATGTAACAGCAGCACAGCCATCTATGTGAAGGAGATGTACAAATTGTACAGTAGTAAAGTGTGAAGGAGATGTAGAAATTCTACAGTAGTAAAGTCACTGGGAATTGTTAATAAAGACTATTAAAAAATGTGATTAATTGGGGGGGCGGAGCTAGCGCCTGCAGTGGATCGCTGCTTGAGTGAACGGCTCCGTACATAAAATTACCCTAACAGCCTGTTTATACCTCCTGGAGACCCAGCCATGGTGAAAATTGGAGGATCCAAGTCCGGTGACTCAGCAGAACAGCACAAGACAGCGGTGTGCAAAGGCGACATGGATAAATTTATCAAAAAAGCTGCCTCCGCTTATGTGGCTTGAGATAGCAAGATGGCCACTCACAGAGAGAGCCGCCGGACCCAACACAAGAGGGTGAGGATGAGACAGACAGTCTCCCTATATCAAGATCGTACCTTAAAGACACTCTAACCTCCTCTCTAGCAGCAGCTCTGGAGCCCTTAAGCACTGATCTAACAGCGATCAAACAGGACGTCCGACAAATCGGAAGAAGAGTTGAGTCCCTGGAAGAATCGCAGTCAGTCCTGGTGAGACACCAAATGGGGGTCTCTAACCACTTAATCTCCATACAAAGCAACCTGAACTCTCTCTACTGTGACATTGAGGACCAGGAAAATCGCGGCAGACGCAACAATCTGCGCTTCCGCGGTGTGCCAGAATCGATAGCTGCAGGTGATATTCCGCACACAATAACCCAAATCTGCCTATCTATCTTGGGTCCTGACTCTGCTCACGAAGTGATCCTTGAAAGGGCACACAGGGCCCTAAGGCTATCCAGACCTATCTCGCTCCAGTTTCCCTAGGTGGTTCCATTGTGGATCGAACTCCTCCGCTTCCAAAGGGGTTAGCATTGGCTTCAGCAAAAATACACCATTCCAATACTGCTCCCACATTCAGGATGCGGATGGAAGGTATGTATTGCTAAAAGGGTGTATAGTCAACCATGTCTACACTTTAATCAATATCTACACTCCCAATGTCAACCAGACTTTGTGGTTCAACGATATCTATCCAATTATAGAATCCTTCCAAGAAGGTACGGTCATCATGGGGGGGGACTTTAATGTCACCCTGAACCCTATTTTAGACTCCTCAACACAAAAATCTGCCCTATCAGAGAGAGCTCTCAACTCCGTCTGTGATAAACTCCACAACTTAAGCCTGGTTGATGTCTGGAGACTATTCAACCCCACTGAGAGAGACTACACCTTTTTTTCCAACGCTCATGGTTCATATCAGAGACTGGAGTACCTGTCAGTCTCAAAAAATCATCTCCAACTATGCTCTAAAGCCCACATAGATTCTATTCACCTATCAGATCACTCCCCAATTTGTATTACTATATCCACCCCTCAAGTATCTCCTAAGGCATCTAGATAGAGACTCAACGAACAGCTGATATCCTCAAATAAAAATAGAACCATAGTCCAAAAAGCCCTTAATGATTTCTTCTCCTTAAATGCTCTCCCTGACACCTCCCCCCACATCCTTTGGGATACCCATAAGGCATACATACGTGGCCAACTCCTTAGTCTAGGTTCCCACCTTAAAAAACAAAAAAAGGCCCGAATTCTCCTATTGGAAATACGAAAATTAGAATCTCTTCACAAAAAATCCCTCTCAGAACAACACCTTTCTAAGCTTAACACACTTCGCTCTGAACTAATAAACCACTTGAACTCAGTGTCGGACAAATTTTTCCTCAACTCCCAATTCAAATACTTTGCCCATGGCGATAAAGCATCTAAGTTTGTAATGAATAGGATAAAACAAAGAAAATCACACAACTATATTTTCAAAATCCATAAAAATAACGGAGAAATAGCCATAACATCTAAAGACATTGCCTCCCAATTCCAGGCTTTCTATCAGTCACTATATAACCTTCCCAAATCTGTTCCCCCAGTCAATGTACCATCTAATACAGAGGCCATTAACAGATTTCTTGACACAGTCTCACTCCCCAAACTCACTCCCTCCCATAAGAAGATATTAGAAACTCCCTTCTCTCCTGACGAATTGAAAGATGCCATTAAACAACTCCCAAAAAAAAAAGCTCTGGGCCCAGATGGCCTCCCATCCCTCTATTATAGTACATTCAGTGAATCCCTTACCCCTTACCTGCTAACTGTATGCAAACAATCTCTTAAAGGCATTCCTCTTACCCTAGATATGACGAGAAAACACCAAGTTGGAGCTCACCTCACCATACACCACCGAGGAGCACGGACACAGAACCGGAACCAAGGCTGGGAAGTAGCAAAAAAAATAGATTGTCCAGCTTCACCTCGCAGTGCGTGTTTTATTAGGAAACGTGCTTAAAAAACAAACATCAGGATCATTTCATCAACATGTTTCGGATCAACATATATTACAGATCCTTCCTCATGTCCATGAGGAAGGATCTGTAATATATGTTGATCCAAAACATGTTGATGAAATGAGCCTGATGTTTGGCTTTTAAGCAGGTTTCCTAATAAAACACGCACTGCGAGGTGAAGCTGGACAATCTACTTTTTTTGCTAGATATGACGAGAGCCCATATCTCCATTATACCCAAGGAAGGTATGGACCCAGTTTATTGCGCTAACTACCGCCCCATTTCTTTATTGAATCTCGACCTAAAACTCCTGGCTAAAATGTTGGCCAACCGTCTTTCCCCTATTCTCCCATCACTGATTCACGGAGACCAGACAGGCTTTGTGGTTGGCAGGGAGGGCAACAATAATTCAGTCAGAATTCTCAATGCCATACACTATGCCACAAAATTCTCCCATCCCCTAGTTCTTCTTAGCACCAAAGCCGAAAAGGCCTTCGACAGAATCAGTTGGGACTTCCTACGCCTTACACTGGTGAAATTCGGCCTACCTATGCCTTATATTGAGGCAGTCTTCTCCATGTATATCAACGCCTCGGCATCGGTGCTAGTGAATGAGACTATCTCCCCTTCCTTTCCTATTAGGAACGGAATGCAACAGGGTTGCCAACTCTCCCCTCTGTTCTTTGTGATGACTATGGAGCCACTCCTTCAAACTATTCGACAAAATTTCAAAATTGAAGGCATTAAACTAGGGAACCACGAGCATAAGGCCGCGGCTTTTGCCGACGACTTCCTACTCCTTACCTCTAACCCAAAATTCTCTTTACCACTAATATACGACATCCTAGAAAAATTTAACCCACTGTCCAATTTTAAAATAAATATGAAAAAGTCACACATACTGAGCATAGGATTAAGTACCCATACTAAAGCCGACCTTGCAGCCCGCTCTCCCTTCAATTGGGACACCCCATACATAACATACTTAGGAGTCAAAATTGGAACTGATCTCACCAAATTATTTCATCTCAACTATGTCCCATTATTACAGTCCATGCAGAATCAACTAAACAACCTCCCCCTCCAGACACTCTCCTGGTTTGGTCGCAAAAATATTTTCACTTCATTAGTTCTTCCAAGACTAAATTACCTGCAACAAGTCCTACCTCTCTCTATTTCCAATTCCTACCTTAAAACCCTCACTAGGGAAATACGCTCCTTTATATGGAACCGCAAGAAAGCCTGATTATGCCTCTCTATTCTACAGAATCCAAAATCCTTTGGTGGTATTAACCTACCAAACCCCTCACTCTACAACACAGCTACCCTACTTACAAGGGTTATAGACTGGTTTAGAGACCCCCCACAAATCATGGATAAGTATGGAAGCCACCCTAGCTCACTCCTCTCTGAGTCTTTCTGGTTCATTCCCAAAGGAACCAATTTAACAATAAAAATATTAGCCCAAATATTAAGGCCACGCTAGAAACATGGGACAAATTTCAAAAATCTGATAGGGGCATCCCACTGCCCTCCCCATTTATTCAGGTGAGAGACCTAATCGACTTGGCCCCACCAGAACTGAAACAGAGTATCCCGGCATCTATCCGATACTCTAAAATCTCGGCACTCTCCCTATTTGGAGAAGAAGGCAGGGTGGGTTGCAGGGAACTTTTGGTCTCCCTATTTCCTGAGGCAAAACCATTTCCTTCTCTTTACTTATTTCTCCACTCCAGTTTATCTAAATATGTACCTTATCAAGCCCTACTGAGACCCCTAACTTGGTTTGAAAGCCTTATTTGCTCTAAACCAACTCCTAAAAAATTAATCTCCCAGTTATACAACTTTACAAATAGTGGACCGATTTACAAATGGTGGACTGAGATCTTTAGACTATGTAATCTAATTTGCAAAACAAAGACCTCGCCTTCGCCTCAACTAGCCCTTTTAGGCCTCCCCCCCTCCCACACAACCACCGGGTTCACACGACTGTTTAAAAAACATTTTATGGCAGCACGTCTATTGGTTACTCGATACTCCCCAGACCTCCCACCAATAGATCATTGGATAAACAAGGTGGATACCATCTATATACAGGGAGTGCAGAATTATTAGGCAAGTTGTATTTTTGAGGATTAATTTTATTATTGAACAACAACCATGTTCTCAATAAACCCAAAAAACTCATTAATATCAAAGCTGAATATTTTTGGAAGTAGTTTTTAGTTTGTTTTTAGTTTTAGCTATTTTAGGGGGATATCTGTGTGTGCAGGTGACTATTACTGTGCATAATTATTAGGCAACTTAACAAAAAACAAATATATACCCATTTCAATTATTTATTTTTACCAGTGAAACCAATATAACATCTCAACATTCACAAATATACATTTCTGACATTCAAAAACAAAACAAAAACAAATCAGTGACCAATATAGCCACCTTTCTTTGCAAGGACACTCAAAAGCCTGCCATCCATGGATTCTGTCAGTGTTTTGATCTGTTCACCATCAACATTGCGTGCAGCAGCAACCACAGCCTCCCAGACACTGTTCAGAGAGGTGTACTGTTTTCCCTCCTTGTAAATCTCACATTTGATGATGGACCACAGGTTCTCAATGGGGTTCAGATCAGGTGAACAAGGAGGCCATGTCATTAGATTTTCTTCTTTTATACCCTTTCTTGCCAGCCACGCTGTGGAGTACTTGGACGCGTGTGATGGAGCATTGTCCTGCATGAAAATCATGTTTTTCTTGAAGGATGCAGACTTCTTCCTGTACCACTGCTTGAAGAAGGTGTCTTCCAGAAACTGGCAGTAGGACTGGGAGTTGAGCTTGACTCCATCCTCAACCCGAAAAGGCCCCACAAGCTCATCTTTGATGATACCAGCCCAAACCAGTACTCCACCTCCACCTTGCTGGCGTCTGAGTCGGACTGGAGCTCTCTGCCCTTTACCAATCCAGCCACGGGCCCATCCATCTGGCCCATCAAGACTCACTCTCATTTCATCAGTCCATAAAACCTTAGAAAAATCAGTCTTGAGATATTTCTTGGCCCAGTCTTGACGTTTCAGCTTGTGTGTCTTGTTCAGTGGTGGTCGTCTTTCAGCCTTTCTTACCTTGGCCATGTCTCTGAGTATTGCACACATTGTGCTTTTGGGCACTCCAGTGATGTTGCAGCTCTGAAATATGGCCAAACTGGTGGCAAGTGGCATCTAGGCAGCTGCACGCTTGACTTTTCTCAGTTCATGGGCAGTTATTTTGCTCCTTGGTTTTTCCACACGCTTCTTGCGACCCTGTTGACTATTTTGAATGAAACGCTTGATTGTTCGATGATCACGCTTCAGAAGCTTTGCAATTTTAAGAGTGCTGCATCCCTCTGCAAGATATCTCACTATTTTTGACTTTTCTGAGCCTGTCAAGTCCTTCTTTTGACCCATTTTGCCAAAGGAAAGGAAGTTGCCTAATAATTATGCACACCTAATATAGGGTGTTGATGTAATTAGACCACACCCCTTCTCATTACAGAGATGCACATCACCTAATATGCTTAATTGGTAGTAGGCTTTCGAGCCTATACAGCTTGTAGTAAGACAACATGCATAAAGAGGATGATGTGGTCAAAATACTCATTTGCCTAATAATTCTGCACGCAGTGTATTTGAAGATTTAGCAGCCTGGGAGAATCGCTCTCATAGTAAATTCTGCGCCCTTTGGAGGCAATGGGAAAGATTTCAGGCACTTCAACAATGACCATTGACTGAATTGTGATATATTTCCTCTATTAGAAACATAAGATATAACTAATTACAAATATATATTGTGACCTGAGACAACATCTACCTTGTTATTATAATTACTGTAATTGTTGCTAAGCAGCATAATATTGCATACTGCTGCACATTGTTTCTTTACTTTATATGTAATATTGAATTACTTTTTCAATAAAGCATTGAAAACTAACAAAAAAAAAAAAAAAGATTAATCCATTAACCATCTGTGTGTACATCATGTGCAACTGCATGCTCATGCTCTATGACATACATTTTTGTCAGGTCAATTACCTGGATCCTGTCAGAAAGTCAATGACCGGAGTGGGGCTATGATCACACTAACAGACAGAATAAAGTTAAAGGGTTTCTGTCACCAGAATTAACCCTATTAAACTAGCTGACATTAGCGATGTGCTAATGTCAGCTGAACCTAACCTAACTAGCCTATTCCTACTTTTATCTATGCCCCCGTTACTCCAGAAATATGACTTTTATAATATGCTAATTAGACTCTAGGTGCAGGGTGGGCATTGCCCCTGCTGCCAGACGCTCCATTCTCCCACCTCTGGCCATGCCCTGCTACACTAGATTCATAGCTGTAATGGCTTTGCTATGATTGGAAGCCATAGCACTAGTTTTAAAAGAGATTGCAAATCTAATTAGCAGAGCTAAAGTGCTAAGTAATTTGGTATATTGTGTAAATTCCATTGAAGTAGTAAAGATGACATGATTTTAAGGCCAGCTATATATATTAAAATAGCCCTTCCTCAAATACTTGATTATCTCTTCCCTTTGCTTCATACCCATGCTTGGTTGACTTGTCCAAGCTTGCATGCGTCCTCAACAGAAGAGGGGATGTTATCTTCTGGGGAACAAAATAATTGGACAGTTGAAATACAGAGTATGTATGTTCCCATATAAATTAGACAGTTGGCTGTTTGATACCGGATGTTTCGGTTCAGTGCGGACCGTTTTCAATAATGTATCAGGGGCAGCATGGATATAAGGAAACCTGTTCAGGATTGAGATAGAATTTTCTTCTAATTCCTGGTAAGCTTTGGTGTTGAGCGCAAATATTCAAATCGTGAATTATTTTTTTTAGTTTATTATTTATGTATCTTTATTAATATATAAAAGAAATACACAAATAAGAAATTTGAGCAAACACTCAATATAGTTAATACTTTTTTCATTCTCCCTCTTCCCCTAACCTAACCCCCTACCCCCCACCCTGGCCTTGTGATGCGTCCACCCTCCCCTCCCCCCCCGACCCCCTTCAACAAAAAGAAAGGGGCAGCAGACAAGAAGAGAGAAAGAAAAAGAGAGAGAAAAAAAACGTGAATTTCAATCGCGAATATCGCCACTTCGAGAATTTGTGAATATTTAGAATACAGTATAGTGCTATACACTCACCTAAAGAATTATTAGGAACACCTGTTCTATTTCTCATTTGCCTTCAGAACTGCCTTAATTTTACGTGGCATTGATTCAACAAGGTGCTGATAGCATTCTTTAGAAATGTTGGCCCATATTGATAGGATAGCATCTTGCAGTTGATGGAGATTTGAGGGATGCACATCCAGGGCACGAAGCTCCCGTTCCACCACATCCCAAAGATGCTCTATTGGGTTTAGATCTGGTGACTATGGGGGCCATTTTAGTACAGTGAACTCATTGTCATGTTCAAGAAACCAATTTGAAATGATTTGAGCTTTGTGACATGGTACATTATCCTGCTGGAAGTAGCCATCAGAGGATGGGTACATGGTGGTCATGAAGGGATGGACATGGTCAGAAACAATGCTCAGGTAGTCCGTGGCATTTAAACGATGCCCAATTGGCACTAAGGGGCCTAAAGTGTGCCCAGAAAACATCCCCCACACCATTACACCACCACCACCAGCCTGCACAGTGGTAACAAGGCATGATGGATACATGTTCTCATTCTGTTTACGCCAGATTCGGACTCTACCATTTGAATGTCTCAACAGAAATCGAGACTCATCAGACCAGGCAACATTTTTCCAGTCTTCAACAGTCCAATTTTGGTGAGCTCGTGCAAATTGTAGCCTCTTTTTCCTATTTGTAGTGGAGATGAGTGGTACCCGGTGGGTTCTTCTGCTGTTGTAGCCCATCCGCCTCAAGGTTGTGCGTGTTGTGGCTTCACAAATGCTTTGCTGCATACCTCGGTTGTAACGAGTGGTTATTTCAGTCAACGTTGCTCTTCTATCAGCTTGAATCAGTCGGCCCATTCTCCTCTGACCTCTAGCATCCACAAGGCATTTTCGCCCACAGGACTGCCGCATAATGGATGTTTTTCCCTTTTCACACCATTCTTTGTAAACCCTAGAAATGGTTGTGCGTGAAAATCCCAGTAACTGAGAAGATTGTGAAATACTTAGACCGGCTCGTCTGGCACCAACAACCTTGCCACGCTCAAAATTGCTTAAATCACCTTTCTTTCCCATTCTGACATTCAGTTTGGAGTTCAGGAGATTGTCTTGACCAGGACCACACACCTAAATGCATTGAAGCAACTGCCATGTGATTGGTTGACTAGATAATTGCATTAATGAGAAATAGAACAGTTGTTCCTAATAATTCTTTAGGTGAGTGTATATTCGTATTCACGAATAGTGTTGATCGTGAATATTCTAATTGCAAATTTTTATTGCAAATATATTACATTGCCAATTTTGCAATCAAGTAACTAATGAGTGGAGAACACAAATTCTCGAATTTGCTAATTTATGGCGAATATTCTGCAAAAAATGTGCGAAATATCGTAAATTCGAATATTGCATATGCCGCTCATCACTAGTAAGTTTGACCTAACCTATGCAATAACTGAATTGTAGTTTTAGCTATGATCACACTTTTATTGCTACGGTTATATAGCTTTCATTTCTATTACTTACATTAACACTGGTCTAGAATAAAAAGGTAAAACCACGTTACAATTCGATTTATGTAGGTATTAGTTGCTCTTTAAGCATTTATGTCATGACATTCTGCAACTTACTGTAGCGTTGAAGGAGTTTTCTATTTTCTAGCTTTCAAAAGTGATTCTTCTATATGTGCCCTGCAATGAAAAGCAACATGTATCTGTCAAATCAACCTAGATTCTTTCAGAACTGAGTCAACATCCATTAATCTCATCAAGATAGCCATGGAAATGCATACAAGAAAAAGGCCGTTAGTGCCTTCCATGCCTGTGAAATACTAATCTGCAGAATAATGAAATTATTGGGGAAATGACAGCTGTCACCTGAAAACTACTCAAGTGAAGCAGCTTCACTAACAGGCTATATGTGCCCCTCCATCTTATTATTATTCACTTTATACCAAAAAAAATAAAAAATACAGCGTTCAGATTCACCTGATTTCATGGTGTTAATTCTACATACACAATGGCAAATAAAGTAATCATTTGTGTAGAAGATTCTAAAATCAGATTTGATTTCTGAATTAGTTCTAATTTAGTCCCCACATTTGGTTCTAAGTTTCAATGAAGACCTTTATGTTTTGGTTCTAATTTTTGAAATATTGTTTATTTGTTTTGTTTTTTGGAAAAATTTAATGAGCTTGAAAAAACGTAAACTATGATGTCCATGTGTCCTCCAACCTACGAATACTGATTAATTACTTGCCTGTTTGGTGCAAGAAACCAATAGTTACAGAAAGAGTTCTAGACTAGTCTTATGACTAAATGCAGAGAAGGAAACACTTCCTTTCTGCAACATTCCCTGCCTTTAGGGGCTCGTGCAAATGACCATGATCAGCTGGGGGAAACCTGGTCCGTGTGTTTGTTTGATCTCCCTGGCTGAACACACCGCAGCTCACCTAAATTAAACTGACTGTATCATAGTCACATGTACCACACAGCCAGTACTTGCCAAATAGTCCTGCAGCTCCTTTAATGTTTCTGTAGGCCTCTTGGCAGCCTCCCAGACCATTTTTCTTCTCGTCTTTTCATCAATTTTGGAGGGACGTCCAGTTCTCGGTAATGTCACTGTTGTGCCATATTTTCTCCACTTGATGATGACTGTCTTCACTGTGTTCCATGGTATATCTATTGCCTTGGAAAGTCTTTTGTACCCTTCTCCTGACTGATATCTTTTAACAATGAGATCCCTTTGGAAGCTCTCTGTGGATCATGGCTTTTGCTGTGGGATGCGACTAAGAAAAATTCAGGAAAAACCAACTAGAGCAGCTGAACTTCATTTAGGGTTAATCAGAGGCACTTTAAATGATGGCAGGTGTATGCTGACTCCTATTTAACATGATTTTGAATGTGATTGCTTAATTATGAACACAGCTACATCCCCGGTTATGCAACCACATTATTTTAGTTCTTTTTTGTTTTCTTCCCTCTACCTAAAAGATTTTAGTTTGTTTTTCAATTGAGTGGTACAGTTTATAGGTCACATTAAAGGTGGAAAAAGTTCTGAAATGATTTATCTTTCTCTCATTTTTTTACAACACAGAAACCTGACATTTTAACAGGGGAGTGTAGACTTTTTATATCCACTGTATATTGGTGTTATATTTAATAAAAATCGTATTAACTTTCATTTGAAGTGTAGTTGTCACTTTCATTTAAAGTGTAGTTGTAGTTAAGACTCTCTTTAAAAGCGTATGTGAACCTAAAGTTTTGTTCTTATCAGCAAAACACCTGTACAACCTCCTCCTTTTTTCCAGTTACTATCTCTAGGAGGTGGAGAGCAGAGAGAGGTAACAAAGTCAATAGGAGTGTGATGTCAGAGGTGTGTCAGAAGCAGTAGTATAGCTACCATTGCTGCTCTGTATGAAACAGTTACGCAGACCTTACAGTAACAGAATGGTAGCAATTTTTATGATGACTATTTTGAAAGATATTTTATTATTTAGGAAGGAAATTGTATGTACGCCATTAAGCATTAAAGGGAATATGCTGCAATTGCAAGTACCATGGAGGTCATTCCTTAGGGTTCAGTGCCCTTTGATTTCTGCAAGAAATCCTTCACAAATCCCTCCCCTTTCTCTTGAATGATTTCTCTCACAGTCCCCTTTTTGGATACTAAAGCCATCACTCAGATGAGAAGGGTTGAGGAGGTGTTCAATGCAGAAGAGTATACCTCCCTGACTCTTATGATCACTGTGCAGGCAGAATTAAAAGCTAGAATTCTTGGTCTTGCAATCTGTAAAACCATGGCCCTAGGTATAATTACACTGCTCTCCCCAATGTAAGGCAGCTATCCTATAAGTCAATGTTCAGCTCTTTAAATAAGCCTTGAAACATGAATGGATATTAAATGTCTCAAGGCTTAATGAGCTGAACATTGACTTATAGGATAGCTGCCTTACATCTGGTGGCATCTGGTGGCATCTGGTGACGCGATGTTTCGGCTCCAACATGAAGCTTTTCTCAAGCTTGAGAAAGGCTTCATGTTGGAGCCGAAACGTCGCATCACCACTGGGTGAATAAACTGTTTTCTTTTTTCACTATACCGGAGTGCTGCTCTATTTTTTATTTTTATTATCCTGGGACGCTTTTCCTATTGGAGCTTGCACCCATTCTTCAAATCTAAAGGTTGGTGCTGCCATTCATTGCATTTTATATATATATATATATATATATATATACACTCACCTAAAGAATTATTAGGAACACCATACTAATACGGTGTTGGACCCCTTTTGCCTTCAGAACTGCCTTAATTCTACGTGGCATTGATTCAACAAGGTGCTGATAGCATTCTTTAGAAATGTTGGCCCATATTGATAGGATAGCATCTTGCAGTAGATGGAGATTTGAGGGATGCACATCCAGGGCACGAAGCTCCCGTTCCACCACATCCCAAAGATGCTCTATTGGGTTGAGATCTGGTGACTGTGGGGGCCATTTTAGTACAGTGAACTCATTGTCATGTTCAAGAAACCAATTTGAAATTATTAGAGCTTTGTGACATGGTGCATTATCTTGCTGGAAGTAGCCAACAGAGGATGGATACATGTTCTCATTCTGTTTACGCCAAATTCGGACTCTACCATTTGAATGTCTCAACAGAAATCAAGACTCATCAGACCAGGCAACATTTTTCCAGTCTTCAACAGTCCAATTTTGGTGAGCTCGTGAAAATTGTAGCCTCTTTTTCCTATTTGTAGTGGAGATGAGTGGTACCCGGTGGGGTCTTCTGCTGTTGTAGCCCATCCGCCTCAAGGTTGTGCGTGTTGTGGCTTCACAAATGCTTTGCTGCATACCTTGGTTGTAACGAGTGGTTATTTCAGTCAACGTTGCTCTTCTATCAGCTTGAATCAGTCGGCCTATTCTCCTCTGACCTCTAGCATCCACAAGGCATTTTTGCCCACAGGACTGCCGCATACTGGATGTTTTTCCCTTTTCACACCATTCTTTGTAAACCCTAAAAATGGTTGTGCGTGAAAATCCCAGTAACTGAGCAAATTGTGAAATACTCAGACCGGCCCATCTGGCACCAACAACCATGCCATGCTCAAAATTGCTTAAATCACCTTTCTTTCCAATTCTGACATACAGTTTGGAGTTCAGGAGATTGTCTTGACCAGGACCACACCCCTAAATGCATTGAAGAAGCTGCCATGTGATTGGTTGACTAGATAATTGCATTAATGAGAAATAGAACAGGTGTTCCTAATAATTCTTTAGGTGAGTGTATATATTCATGGGAAAAGATTCAATAAAACTTGTATTTTATACATTTATATCTTTCTGCTTTTTACAGTCCTGACAGCGATCTCTGTGCGCTCACTTTTATGAAAGACAAAAAGTGATAGGAGGCAACGCCTCATGTGTGGTGTCGTCCAGTAGGTACAGTAGTGGACAGCTATATTAAGCTTACCTTATACTGTTGTGAGGGGTAACAACAGCTGAAGTGCGCCTTTCTGGATTTAAATCCTACCAGCAAATGGTAGACCTGGACTGCTGCCATGGTTCTGTGCCCGCACCACTGGAGAAGTATGCAAATCAATAAAACAAGGATGGAACCACTTGCTCGGCACTGTCAACCGGATTCAAGCAGACATCGTAGGTGATGCAGAAGTATCTTTATTTCAATGTCGACGCGTTTCAAGGGCAGAAAGCTCTCTTATTCAGGACATTATTTCCAACTTAGTTGACATCCTGTTGACAGCGACGAACAAGCGGTTCCATCCTTGTTTTATAGATTTGTATGCTCAATTATACACACAATGCTATCAATCACTGATAAAACCTCCCTCTGTGAAAAAGCAAAGATATAAATGTATAAAATACAAGTTTTACTCTACAAGTTTTTACAAAAATATATATCAATCTGCTCAGCTCCTCCCGGTTTCAGATCGCATTGTATTTTGTGGCGACAGGTTCTCTTTAATTCCATGTACTTGAAATTACAGTAATCTGACAGTTCCCATTTTTTGGACATTGAACAATTTATCTCTTAGGCTTTTTTGCCATGTAAGCTTTTTGTTGAGTGAGTGCATTTACCACTTCATAATATTGTAAATTCATTCTGTGTTTTGTCTTTGTTCAGGCACAAGACTCATTGAGCATTCAATCAACCAGTTCATGCCTTGATCAATGTGGATTGCAATAGTATAACATGGATAACATATATTAGTAAGATAATGTTTTTTTGTGTTTTTTTTTCCCCTGGGGCATAAACATATTTTATTCACTATTAGTAAGGGTCAATGGAAAAATATTGTAGGATATTCCTCATTAGGTTTCATAGATACCACTTCTCAGGTAGTTAAGCATGTCATTGCAAATACTCCCCAGTTCCTATGGTTTCTACTATTGCTGGAGGGGGAACTGTGTACATAGAGAATGATAATAAAGTCTATGAAGTCATAATTTCTTTTGATGCAATGTTATCCTATCACAGGCTTAATACAGACCATTGTAAAACTATGGTTCAGATTCTTATCTTTAGATAAAATTAATACAAAAAAACTTTTTATTATGTAGAGTCTACCAAGTTTTCATTAATGTTCTTGAGTGTTCTGGAGGGCTGGCAGTTTTAGTCCTGAAATCCAGTCAAGTGGCCCATTGCACCACCGAATCAGCTCACCATCCACGCCCACCTTTTCCTTGTTTTATAACGGATATTGATGTTATGAAGCAAGACAAATAAGATACAATGTAGTAAATGTTTGCTGGTTTTATGTAACTCATTGTCATATTTTCAAAAGGCAGTGTTTACAGTAAAAGGCTTGCAGAGACATGTTATAGAACACCAGAACTACTATGTAGCTGTTGTGGTTCTGGTGACTATAGTGTCCCTTAATATAGAGGGGAAAAAAAGAATCAGCACAAAAATATCAGATAAAGTGGCTGTATCATTATTCTAAAAATTAAAAAAGCACAACTTCTGACACAAATATATAGTATTTTGCAGATAACTTGTTTTACTCAGGATCAGTGCTCTGGGCAGCTGGGCTCAGGGTGGAAGTGGGCAAGCTCTGCAGTTCAGGAAGGAGACTGGGGCTCACCTTAGTGTTGCAGTGTGATGTCACGCATACGCAAAGTGCAGAGGAGAGAAGGAGGAGGAGCAAGCAAGTACTGTATTTTTCACCCTATAAGACGCACCTCTCCATCAGCTCCCAGTGCCCTCACCCCAGAAGTGTCCATCAGTTCATCTCCTCCAATGCGATCTGCATGCTGTGAAGGCCTGCACAGCTGACAGCTGGCAGCTCCACTTCTCCTCTGTGTGGTCCTGGTATCATCTCTCAGCCAATGAGTGGCAGGCCAGTGATTGGCTCAGCAGGAAATCACTGGCCTGACACATGACACAGCTGCAGCCACAACTTGTCGGGAGCCCAGAGAGAAGATACCAGGACCAGACCAAGTCCTCTGCAGCTGTTTTTAACATGCTTTAGGACAGCTTTGGGGGTGTGCTGTCCGCATCCTTTGCTCCGTTCCCTGATCCCGCAAAAATTATGAGACATGTCCTATTCTTGTCCGTTTTGCAGACGAGAATAGGCATCTCTATAATGGGCCTTCTGTTCCGTTCCGTAAATTGCGGAAGACACACGGGTGGCATCCGTGTTTCGCGGATCCGCAATTTTCAGAACGCAAAAAATGGCACGGTCGTGTGAACAAGCCCTTTCCATCAAGTTTCTTTTACCCTGCAGGTAAAAAGTAATGGGAACATGATGGAACACAGTCAAACTGAGCATACGTGATACTAATAGTATACCATTCAATGAAAACAAAGGAAATAATAGCAAGAATAGTGTTTTGTTTTTTTTGTTCTTTAATGGAATAACAGAAACCATTAGTGCTGATGTGAATTTTGCTAAATTTTACATGCACAAAAGTCCATATCAGCCTTTATTCACATTTGCATTTGAGGCATTCCATCAAAATGCAGAATAAAAGTGCAGCATGCTGAGCTTTTTCCATTAAAATGCTAGATTTTCTGAAGGAAACCAAATCTGTAAATGGTGGTGATGGTTTCCATTATATGTCAAAAATGCTGCTTCTAACATTATATGTCAAAAATGCTGCTTCTAATATTTTCATTGTTCTGCTAAAAATGTCAGTGTAAGGCCTCATGCACACGACCGTTGTTTTTTAAGGTCCGCAAAAAACGGGGTCCGTAGGTCCGTGATCCGTGTCCATTTTTTCTTCCGTGGATCTTCCTTGATTTTTGGAGGATCCAACATGAAGAAAAAGTCATTTTGGTGTCCGCCTGGCCGTGCGGAGCCAAACTGATCCGTCCTGACTTACAATGCAAGTCAATAGGGATGGATCCGTTTGACGTTGACACAATATGGTGCAATTGCAAACTGATCCGTTCCGATTGACTTTCAATGTAAAGTCAGGAGTTAATATACCATCGGATCGGAGTTTTCTTCAATCCGATGGTATATTTTAACTTGAAGCGTCCCCATCACCATGGGAATGCCTCTATGTTAGAATATACCATCGGATTTGAGTTAGATCGTGAAACTCAGATCCGACAGTATATTCTAACACAGAGGCGTTCTCATGGGCATGGGGATGCTTCAGGTTAGAATATACTAAAAGAACTGTGTACATGACTGCCCCCTGCTGCCTGGCAGGTGCTGCCAGGCAGCAGGGGGCAGACACCCCCCCTCCCCCCCTGTATTTAACTCATTGGTGACCAGTGCGGCCGGCCCCCCTCCCTCCCCTGTAGTTAACACATTGGTGGCCAGTGCGGCCGGCCCCCCCCTCCCTCCCCTGTAGTACTGTAGATTCATTGGTGGCCAGTGGGCCCCCCTCCCTCCCCCTCCTAATTAAAATCTCCCCCCTATCATTGGTGGCAGCGGAGAGTTCCGATCGGAGTCCCAGTTTAATCGCTGGGGCTCCGATCGGTAACCATGGCAACCAGGACGCTACTGCAGTCCTGGTTGCCATGGTTACTTAGCAATTTTTAGAAGCATTATACTTACCTGCAAGCTGCGATGTCTGTGACCGGCCGTGCGCTCCTCCTACTGGTAAGTGAATGGTCTGTGCGGCGCATTGCTTATAGCACAGACCTGTCACTTACTAGTAGGAGGAGCGCCTGCCCACTGGCCACCAATGAATTTAAAACTAGGGAGGGAGGGGGGTGTGCCCCCTCCTGCCTGGAAGCACATGATCTCTTACAGGGGGCTATGATACGCACAATTAACCTGCACCTGAGGGGTTAATTGTGTGGATCACAGCCCCCTGTAAGAGATCGGGTGCTGCCAGGCAGCAGGTGGCAGTCATGTACACAGTTCAAAGTATATTCTAACTAGAAGCGCCCCCATCACCATGGGAACGCCTCTGTTTTAGAATATACTGTAGGATCTGAGTTTTCACAAAGTGAAAACTCAGCTCTGAAAAACTTTTATGCAGACGGATCTGCGGATCCGTCTGTGTGAAAGTAGACTACGGCCACGGACCACGGACGCGGATGCCAATCTTGTGTGCATCCGTGTTTTTTCACGGACCCATTAACTTGAATAGGTCCGTGAACCGTTGTCCGTCAAAAAAATAGGACAGGTCATATTTGATGGACAGGAAACACGGATCACGGATGCGGCTGCAAAACGGTGCATTTTCCGATTTTTCCACAGACCCATTGAAAGTCAATGGGTCCGAGAAAAAAAATGGAAAACGGCACAACGGACACGGATGCACACAACGGTTGTGTGCATGAGGCCTAACAGGATTAACTGGATGGACATATGTATTTTTTCAGCCTTACAAAGTTTGGGGGTCATTTATCATTTAAGGTTGGTTTTGTGTCTGTTTTAAATCTGGCTTTTCTCTGTGTGCCGACACCAAATTAAAAAAGGGTGCACCTTAATAATATTTGTGACATGAGTGTAATATAGTTTACAGTAGAGATGAGCGAATCGAAGCTGAAGAAGTGGAATTCATTTAGAATTTCTGAAAAAATTTGATTTGCAACGAATGCGAATTTCCTTGCACCTCGTGGTAACAAATTGCATTTTTCCAAAAATGGCGGCTACACGTGTGAGGACTGAGGACATGGGCAAGGAACTCTGGGAAGGGAGTTCACCCAGATTGACATGCCTGCATGGAGACAATCAGCAGCCAGCCAGCCCTGTGATGTCACAGCCCTATAAATATGGCGGCCATCTTACAGTCAGACATTCTCCAGCGTTCAGAGTGCAGGGACAGACATGTGAAGGCACTAGGGACAAAAATTTGAAAAACCTGATTGTGGGGAAAAAACAGACCAAAAAAACGATTTATAAGTGCAGGGAAAGGATAGGGAGGAATCATTTCACAGCATCTTAGTGCAGAGAAAGATGTCAGAAGGCGCTAGGGACACTGATAGGAAAGCAATTCACAAGTGCAGGGAAAGATTATTTGGGGATCCAATTAGCCATTAGACAGCTCTGTCATTTCAGATATTTGTTATTGGGCAGCAAGTGCTATGTTGAAAAGCCTTTAGTGGCTTATGCCTTAGTATCTTTAGAATATTATATCCATACTTCAAGAAAAATATATACACATTTCACTTCTGCAGTTATTTCCAGTGAAAGCATATAGGGGCATATTTCAGTAAAAAAAAGAAAAGAATATACACACTGCACTGTTGACATTATTTATGTTGAAAGCGTATAGGGGCGTATTTCAGTACTACAAGAAAAATATATACACACTTCACTCAACTCAAGTTATTTTCTGGTCAAAGCGTATAGTAGCCTATTTCAGTCCAACAAGAAAAATATATTCTTAGTTCACTTCTGCAGTTATTTTTGTTGAAAGCGTATAGGGGCATATTACAGTAGAAAAATTAAAATCTCTCCTCAGTCGTCTTTTTCTAAAGTGAATAACCCTAATTTTGATAATCTTTCAGGGTACTGTAATTTCCTGATTCCCGTAATTACTTTAGTTGCCCTCCTCTGAACCCTCTCCAGCTCTGCTATGTCTGCGTTGTTCACAGGAGCCCAGAACTGTACACAGTACTCCATGTTTGGTCTGACCAGTGATTTGTAAAGTGGTAGGATTATTATGGCCATCTATGCCCCTTTTGATGCAACCCATTATCATATTGGCCTTGGCAGCAGCTGCCTGACACTGTATTTTACAGCTTAGTTTGCTGTTCACAAAAATTCCTAGATCCTTTTCCATGTCGGTGTTACTGGGTGCTCACACCCTATCCACTCTGTCGGGAAGAGGGGGGCTCTACTTGTATAAGCGTTTAATAGAACAGGTTCTGTTTACATCTATGTGGAATCAGCTGGCGATGGTGTAAAAGAAGAGTTGAGAGGACACCTGGATGTTCGGGTTCGACAGGTTCAGCCGAACGTCACAAAAAAGTTTGAGTTCGCAAAGTGAACTTGACCTGAACCCGAACCCCATTGAAGTCAATGGTGACCCAAACTTTTGATCACTAAAATGGCTGTAAAAAAGTCATGGGAAGGGCTGCAAATGGCAGCAACATGTGGTTAAGACCATGGCAAGTGCTCTGCAAACAAATCTGGATAGGGAAATGACTTTAAATAACATAAAATACATAAAAATAAAAAATTCTAATCTTTAGTTTGAAGGACAAGGTCCATATGGAGTAGGAGGTGGAGGAGGCGGTGGAAGTGACGGTTTAGGTGGAAGCGGCGATGGAGGATGAGGAGGTAGCCTACACTGCTTTTTGGTTTTATTTTTTATTTAAAAATTTTTTTTGTTCAACCCCTTGAGGACACGGCCATATTTCACCTTAACCCCTTAAGGACACATGACGTACCGCTACGGCATGTTTCCCGAGTCCTTAAGGACACATTACGTACCGGTACATCATGGGTTTAAAAACGCGATTGCGGCTCTGCGGGGGTTAATCGGAACAGGATGCCCGCTAAAATCATTCAGCGGGCATCCTGTCACAACGCCAGGGGGGGTATGTGACCCCCCGTATCGGCGATCGCAGCAAACCGCAGGTCAATTCAGACCTGCGGTTTTCAGCGCTTTCTGCAGAAACTTTAAAATGCCGAAATTAAAAATGTTTCACCCGCAGGCGGTGCGGCAGGTGGCATCGCGATCCCCCGCCCGCCTCCTCTTGAATATTCATTGGCGTCCAGTGGGTATACCAGAGTGTCAGCACATTTTTGCCCACTTTACTTCCCAAAAAAGGTAATAAAAGTGATAAAAAAAGTCGCATGTATGGCAAAATAGTATCAATAAAACCATCATCTCATCCTGCAAAAATCATAACCTACCCATGATAATCGCCCAAAAACTGAAAAAACTATGGCTCTTAGACTATGGAAACACTAAAACATGATTTTTTGTTTCAAAAATGAAATCATTCTGTAAAAGTTACATAAATAAAAAAAAGTATACATATTAGGTATCGCCGCCCCCGTATCAGTTTTGAATACCTTGCCCCAAGAGGAAGCACTAGCGAAACGATCGTCGGGCGGCTGCTTCAGACCAGGGTCAGTAGGTATCAATTGCACTTGCACTTTATATTGTGTGTGTTTTTTCCCCCCCTCTCCTTTGGCAACCTCTGCTTGTTGTGGGCTGCACCCAGACTCACACCCCTTCAATTGTTTGGAGTGTGCTTGTATAAATATGCTGGGTGCTTATGTTGCTATGTGTGTCCCACCAAGCTGATACTGTCTTATTTGTGCATGGGGGGATACTAGTCCCTTATTGGTTTGGAGCTTTCTCTGTTTTTATATAATTGTCATTACACCGTAGCGTTCCCATTACGTGCTGTTTTTTGCATATTTTTAACTGATATACCATATAATGTTTTTGGATATCCAATAAAGGAAATAATTAAATTAGAGTTGTTCTCTGTGTGGTTGCTCTTTGAGCTGTGTAGGTGGTAATACCTTGAGGGGAGTAGTTTCTAAAATTGGGTCATTTTTGGATGGTTTCTATTATGTAAGCCTCACAAAGTGACTTCAGACCTGAACTGGTCCTGAAAAAGTGGGTTTTAGAAATTTTCTGAAAAATTTCAAGATTTGCTTCTAAACTTCTTAGCCTTGTAACGTCCCCAAAAAATAAAATGGCATTCCCAAAATGATATTAGGTATCGCCGCATAGATCTGTTCAGACAAAGTGTAAGTAAAATACAGTACAATACACTATATAGTGTACTGTACTGTATTATACAGACATTAGACCCACTGGATCTTCAAGAACCAAGTGGGTCTGGGTCAAAAAAATAAAAAAAGTGAAAAAAGTAAAGATAAAAAAAAAACATTTATCACTGAATAAAAAAAATACAAATAAATACACTACACATATTAGGTATTGCCGCGTCCGTAACGTCCTGATCTATAAAACGGTCATGTTACTTTCCCCGCATGTTGAACGCCATAAAAAGAAAAAAATTTAAACTATGAGGAAATTAAAAATTTTGACCACCTTACTTCCCAAAAAAGGTAATAAAAGTGATCAAAAAAGTTGCATGTTTGCCAAAATAGTACAAATAAAACCATCATCTCATCCTGCAAAAATCATACCCTACCCAAGATAATCGCCCAAAAAACTGAAAAAACTATGGCTCTTAGACTATGGAAACACTAAAACATGATTTTTTTTGTTTCAAAAATGAAATTATTGTGTAAAACATAAATAAAAAAAGTATACATATTTGGTATCGCCGCCTCCGTATCGACCGGCTCTATAAAAATATCACATGACCTAAACCCTCAGGTAAACACCGTAAAAAAATTAAAATAAAAACGGTGTAAAAAATGAAATTTTTTGTCATCTTACGTCACAAAAAGTGTAATAGCAAGCGATCAAAAAGTCATATGCACCCCAAAATAGTGCCAATCAAACCATCATCTCATCCCACAAAAAATTAGACCCTAACTAAGATAATCGCCCAAAAACTGAAAAAACTATGGTTTTCAGACTATGGAGACACTAAAACATGATTTATTTTGTTTCAAGAATGAAATCATTGTGTAAAATTTACATAAATAAAAAAATTGTATACATATTAGGTATCGCCACGTCAGTGACAACCTGCTCTATAAAAATACCACATGATCTAACCTGTCAGATGAATGTTGTAAATAACAAAAAAAAACTGTGCCAAAAAAGCTATTTATTGTTACCTTGCCTCACAAAAAGTGTATTATAGAGCAACCAAAAATCATATGTACCCTAAACTAGTACCAACAAAAGTTCCACCCTATCCCATAGTTTCTAAAATGGGGTCACTTTTTTGGAGTTTCTACTCTAGGGGTGCATCAGGGGGGCTTCAAATGGGACATGGTGTCCAAAAAAACAGTCTAGCAAAATCTGCCTTCCAAAAACCGTATGGCATTCCTTTCCTTCTGCGCCCTGCTGTGTGCCCGTGCAGCAGTTTACGACCACATATGGGGTGTTTCTGTATACTACAGAATCAGGGCCATAAATAATGAGTTTTGTTTGGCTGTTAACCCTTGCTTTGTAACTGGAAAAAAATAATAAAATGGAAAATCTGCCAAAAAAGTGAATTTTGAAATTTTTTCTCTATTTTCCATTAATTCTTGTGGAACACCTAAAGGGTTAACAACATTTGTAAAATCAGTTTTCAATACCTTGAGGGGTGTAGTTTCTAGAATGGGGTCATTTTTGGGTGGTTTCTATCATGCAAGCTTCACAAAGTGACTTAAGACCTGAACTGGTCCTTAAAACATTGGTTTTTGAAAATTTCTGAGAAATTTCAAGATTTACTTCTAAACTTCTAAGCCTTGTAACGTACCCCAAAAATAAAATGTCATTCCCAAAATGATCCTAACATGAAGAAGACATATGGGAAATGTAAAGTAATAACTGTTTTTGTAGGTATTAATATCTATTATAGAAGTAGAGAAATTGAAACTTGGAAATTTGCTAATTTTTCCAAATTTTGGGCAAATTTGGTATTTTTTTATAAATAAAAATGATTTTTTTTTTTACTCCATTTTACCAGTGTCATGAAGTACAATATGTGATGAAAAAACAATCTTAGAATGGCCTGGATAAGTCAAAGCGTTTTAAAGTTATCACCACATAAAGTGACACTGGTCAGATTTGCAAAAAATGGCCTGGTCCTGAAGGTGAAAATGAGCCCAGTCCTTAAGGGGTTAAGGACCAGGCCATTTTTTGCAAATCTTACCAGTCACTTTTTGTGTGAATAACTTTAAAACGCTTTTACTTATCTAGGCCATTCTGAGATTGTTTTTTCGTCACAAATTGTACATCATGACACTGGTAAAGTGGAGTAAAAAAATTCATTTTTATTTCTAAAAAAATACCAAATTTACCCAAAATTTTGAAAAAATTAGCAAATTTCAAAGTTTACATTTCTCTACTTCTATAATACATAGTAATACCTCCAAAAATAGTTATTACTTTACATTCCCCATATGTCTACTTTATGTTTGGATCATTTTGGGAATGCCATTTGATTTTTTGGGAACGTTACAAGGCTAAGAAGTTTAGAAGCAAATCTTGAGAAGGTCTGAAGTCACTTTGTGAGGCTTACATAATAGAAACCATCCAAAAATGACCCAATTTTAGAAACTACACCCCTCAAGGCATTCAAAACTAATTTTACAAACTTTGTTAACCCTTTTGGTGTTCCACAATAATTCATGCAAAATATAGATAAAATTTCAAAATTTCACTTTTTTGGCAGATTTTCCATTTGAATCAATTTTTTCCAGATATAAAGCAAGGGTTAACAGCCAAACAAAACTCAATATTTATGGCCCTGATTCTGTAGTTTACATAAACACTCCATATATGGTCGTAAACTGCTGTCCGGGCACACGGTAGGGCGCAGAATGAAAGAAATAACATACAGTTTTTGAAAAGCAGATTTTGCTGGACTGGTTTTTTGGCACTATGTCCCATTTGAAGCCCCCCTGATGCACCCCTAGAGTAAAAAACTCCAAAAAAGTGACCCCATTTTGGAAACTACGGGATAGGGTGGCAGATTTGTTGGTACTATTTTAGGGTACATATGATTTTTGGTTGCTCTATATTACACTTTTTGTGAGGCAAGGTAACAAGAAATAGCTGTTTTCGCAACGTTTTTATTTTTTGTTATTTACAACATTCATCTGACAGGTTACATCATGTGGTATTTTTATAGAGCAGGTTATTACAGATGCGGCAATACCTAATATGTCAATTTTTTTTTTATTTATGTACGTTTTACACAATTAGTGTTTTAGTGTCTCCATAGTCCGAGAGCCATAGTTTTTTCAGTTTTTGGGCGATTATCTTGGGTAGGGTATGATTTTTGCGGGTTGAGATGACGGTTTGAATGGCACTATTTTGGGGTGCGTATGACTTTTTGATCGGTTGCTATTACACTTTTTGTGATGTAAGGTGACAAAAAAATTGCTTTTTTTACACCGTTTTTATTTTTATTTTTTTACGGTGTTCATCTGAGGGGATAGGTCATGTGATATTTTTATATAGCAGGTTATTACGGACGCGGTGATACCTAATATGTGTAGTGCATTTATTTTTATTTTTTTAATCTGTGATAAATGTTTTATTTATTTTTTTGATGTAAGAGTTGGGGGTCCATATGGAGTAGGAGGTTTAGGAGGCGGTGGACGTAGCACTGTAGGTGGAAGCGGTGGTGGAGGAGGACAAGGTAGCCAACACAGTTTTTTTGTTTTAATTTTAATTTTTAAAATTTTTTAAATTAGGGTACACCCCAAAAGAGTGGGAAATATCAAAAATACTAAAATTAGCAATTGCGCTGTAGTATATCAATGGCTAGGTAAGGTCAGTATACATGTCTATTCTGCACAAAGTACGGACAAGTCCTGTGGAATCCATGCTTGGTTTATAATGAACGTGAGCTTGTCCACATTGTCTGTGGACAGGCGGCTGTGCTTGTCTGTGATAACGTCCCCTGCCATGCTAAACACACGTTCAGATAATACACTGGTTGCAGGGCAGGCCAGCACCTCCAAGGTGTAAAGGGCAAGCTCAGGCCATATGCCCAATTTGGAGACCTAGAAGTTGAAGGGGGCAGACCTGTCATTCAGTACGTGTAGGCGTGTGCACACATACTGCTCCACCATGTTGCTGAAATGCTGCCTCCTGCTAAGAAATTTCATATCAGCTGGTGGTCCTGGTTGTTATGGCGTGCTGACAAAGCTTTTCCACATTTCAGCCATGCTAACCCTGCCTTTTGAGGTGCTGGTGGTGCCCCAGCTGCGTTGGCGACCTCTTCCTCGTCCACTGCCTTGGCCTTCTGCTTCCACTGTGGCCCTGCTATCAGGTGGAAATGCCACCAGCAGTGCTTCTACCAGCGTGCACTTGTACTTGCGCAACTTACGATCACACTCCAGTGACGTAATTACGTTGTCCATGTAACGGGGATCCAGCAGTGTGGCCACCCAGTAATCAGCACAAGTTAGAATGTGGGCAACTCTGCGGTCGTTGCGGAGACACTGCAGCATGTAATCGCTCATGTGTGCCAGGCTACCCAGAGGCAACGACAAGCTGTCCTCTGTGTGAGGTGTGTCATCTGTGTCCTCTGTATCCCCCCAGCCACGCACCAGTGATGGCCATGAGCTGGTTTGGGTGGCACCCAAATGTGAAACGGTTCCTCCTCCTCCATCTCCTCATACTCGACCTCATCATCCTCCAGAACTGTGCTCTGGCTGGACAATTGTGTACCTGGCGTTTGTGGGTGCAGGAACCCACCCTCAGAGCCACTTGTGAATGACTGGCCGGAAACCCAATGAAATGATCCCTCTTCCTCCTCCTCCTGTGCCACATCCTCTTCCATCATCGCCAGCAGCGTTTTTTCAAGGAGGCATAGAGGTGGGATAGTAACGCTGAGTACAGCGTTATCGGCACTGGCCATGTTGGTGGAGTACTCAAAACAGCGCAACAAGGAACACAGGACTCGCATGGAGGCCCAGTCATTCCCAGTCATTGGTGGTGAAGTAGTGTTGTTCCGCAGAGCGACTCAACCGTGCATGCTGCAGCTGAAACTCCACTATCGCCTGCTGCTGCTCGCATAGTCTGGCCAGCATGCGCAAGGTGGAGTTCTACCTTGTGGGCACGTCGCATAAAGAGGCGGTGAGCAGGAAGGCTGAAGTTATGCTGCAGCGCTGACAGGCGACCAGCAGCAGGTTGAGAAGGCTGAAAGCGCGCACAGAAGGCACGCACTTTCTGCAGCAGCTCTGATATATCGGGGAAATTTTTAAGGAACCTCTGCAGCACCAAATTCAGCATATGCGCCAGGCAAGGGATGTGCGTCAAACTGGCTAGTCCCAGAGCTGCTACGAGATTTTGCCCATTATCACACACCGCCAGGCCGGGCTTAAGGCTCACTGTCACCAACCACTCATCGGTCTGTTGTTCCATGCCCATCCACAGCTCCTGCGCATTGTGGGGTTTGTCCCCCAAACAGATAAGTTTTAAAACTGCCTGCTGTCGTTTACCCCTATCAGTGCTAAAGTTGGTGTTGAAGGTGTTATGATGACCGGATGAGGAGCCGGTAGAGGATGAGGAAGCTAGAGTAGGAGGAGGAAGCAATAGGAGGCAAACTGAAGCGCCCTGCAATCCTCGGTGGTGGAAGGACATGCGCCAAACTGCTATCCGCCTCAGGCCCAGCCGCCACTACATTTACTTAGTGTGCTGTTAGGGATATATAATGTCCCTGACGGTGCTTACTGGTCCACGTATCCATAGTTAGGTGGACCTTGCTACAGATGGCATTGCGCAGTGCACACCTGATTTTGTCCCCCCAGTTGGTTGTGAAGGGAAGGGATGGCTCGCCTGGAAAAGTAGTGGTGGCTGGGCACGACGCACTGTGGGACAGCCACCGCCATAAGTCTTTTAAAACTCTCCGTCTCCACCAGACGGAATGACAGCATTTCAAAGGCCAGTAATTTTGAAATGCTAGCATTCAGGGCCAGGGATCGCGGGTGGGTAGGGGGGTACTTCCTCTTCTGCTCCAGTGCTTGGGAGATTAAGAGCTGAACGCTTCCGTGGGTCATTGTGGAGATGCTTGGTGACCCAGGTGGTGGTGTTGCTGGCAGATCCTTTGTTTGCGGGGTTGCAGGTGCCACTGTCACTCCAGAGGTGGATGAAGAGGCTGAGATTGAAGCAGAAGAGGAAGCAGGAGGAGCCAGAGACCTTCCTTGGTTCTTGAGGTGTCTACTCCACTGTAGCTCATGCTTAGCACTTAAATGCCTGGTCATGCAGGTTGTGGTCAGGTTGAGAACGTTTATGCCTTGCTTCAGGCTCTGATTGCACAGCGTGCAAACCACTCGTGTCTTGTTGTCAGCACATTGTCTGAAGAACTGCCACGCCAGGGAACTCCTTGGAGCTAGCTTTGGTGTGCTCGGTCCCTTGCTGTGGTGGGCAGTAGCAGGCGCACTGTCTAGAGGACGGCCGCTCCGCTTTTGCACCCTGCTTCCTATTCTGCTGTGCTGGGGGCTCTGTGCGACCACCGCTTCTTCCTCCGAACTACAGAGGTCACTCGCATGACCTTGATTCCATATGGGGTCAAGGACCTCATCGTCCTCCACATTATCTTCCACCCAGTCTTCACTCCTGCCCTCCTTGTCGGTCTGCACTCTTTCGAAAGCCCCAGCAGTTGGCACCTGTGTTTCGTCATCATCTGAGACGTGCTGCGATGGTTCTCCCATGTACTCATCTTGAAACATAAGTGGTTGGGCATCTGTGCACTCAATCTCTTCCACTTCTGGAGCAGGAATAGGTGGATGGCCCTGGCAAACCCTGCTAACAGAGTCCTCAAAAAGCAGAAGAGACTGCTGTATGACTTGGGGCTCAGACTGCTTGACTGATTTGCAAGGGGGTGAGGTGAAATACTGATAGACATCGGCTGCAGGTGCCAACTCTGATCTTTCATCAGGAGACTGGGTGTGAGACAATGTGAACGAACTGGAGGCACTGTCAGCAACCCAATCTACTATCGCCTTTACTTGTTCATTCCTCATCATTCTTAGAGCCGCATTAGGCCCGACCAAATACCGCTGCAGGTTCTGTCACCTACTTGCACCTAAGGAAGGGTTTCACTTATGCGTGTAGCTGGCACAGATCGACCACGTCCTCTCCCTGCAACAGGAGCTCCACCAGCAGCACCACGACCTGGGCCACGTCTCTTATTTGACACTCCTCATATTTCTTAAATTTAGGATCTTGCCCTAAATGGGTGTTTTATTAATAGCAGAATAGAACCACAGTATGTAAATAGTAGGCCGCAATTAAAGATTTGTGCCCAAAATGGCTGTATTTCAAATAACTGAATAGAACCACAGTATGTAAAGGGTGTATCTCACATGCCGTGATCCAGACTAGGCCACAAATTAAAGATTTGTGCCCAACATGGGTGTATTTCAAATAACTGAATAGAACCACAGTATATAAAGGCTATACCTCACAATGACATATGCAGCAAAGGCTGTAAAATAAACTTTTTTGCCCAAAACGGGTGTTTGTTTAATAACTGAATATGACAGCAGTATATAACCCTTGAATTTCCCACGTGCTGATGGTGCAAGGCCAGAAAAATTTTGTATTTTGCCCAAAAAAGGGTGTTTTATTAATAGAAGAATATAATCACTGTATCTAAATGGTGTATCTCACACCGACTGATCCAGACTAGGCCGTAATTAAATTTGTTTGCCCAAAATGACTGTATTTTAAATAACTGAGTAGAACCACAGTATGTAAAGGCTGTATCTCACACGTACTGATCCATACTAGTTTAACCCTTTCATGACCAAGGGTCATTGATGCCCCAGTCTCCAGGTCAAAATTTACAAATCTGACATGCGTCAGTTTATGTGGTAATAGCTTTGGAACAATTTGATTTATCCAAGCCATTCTGAGATTGTTTTCTCGTGACACATTGTACTTCATGATAGTCATAAAGTTGAGTCAATATATTTCACTTTTATTTATGAAAAAATTTCAATTTCTCTGCTTCTAAATAAAAAGTCACACCTAATAAAATATTTATTACTTAACATTCCCCATATGTATACTTTATGTTGGCATCATTTTGGAAGTGTCATTTTATTTTTTTAGGACGTTAGAAGGCTTAGAAGTTTAGAAGCAATTCTTAAAATTTTTAAGAAAATTTCCAAAACCCACTTTTTAAGGACCAGTTCAGGTCTGAAGTCACTTTGTGGGGCTTACAAAGTGGAAACCCCCCATAAATGACTCCATTGTAGAAACTACACCCCTCAAGTTACTCAACACTGATTTTACAAACTTTGTTAACCTTTGAAGTGTTCCACAAGAATTTAAGGAAAATGGAGATGAAATGTAAAAATGTCACTTTTTTGGCAGATTTTCCATTTAATAAAAAAATAATAATTCATCAACACAATGAGGGTTAACAGCCAAACAAAACTCAATATTTATTACCCTGATTCTGCGGTTTACAGAAACACCCCACATGTGGTCGTAAACTTATATAAGGGCGCACGGCAGGGTGCAGAAGAAAAGGAGCGCCGTATGGTTTTTGGAAGGGAGATTTTGCTAGACTGGTTTTAGATGCCATGTCCCATTTAAAGCCCCCCTGATGCACCCATACAGTAAAAACTCCCAAAAAGTGACCCTATTTTGGAAACTAGGGGATAAGGTGCCAGTTTTATTGGTACTATTTTAGGGTACATATGAATTTTAATTGCTCTATATTACACTTTTTGTGAGGCAAGGTAACAAGAAATAGCTGTTTTCGCAACGTTTTTATTTTTTGTTATTTACAACATTCATCTGACAGGTTACATCATGTGGTATTTTTATAGAGCAGGTTATTACAGATGCGGCAATACCTAATATGTCAATTTTTTTTTTATTTATGTACGTTTTACACAATTAGTGTTTTAGTGTCTCCATAGTCCGAGAGCCATAGTTTTTTCAGTTTTTGGGCGATTATCTTGGGTAGGGTATGATTTTTGCGGGTTGAGATGACGGTTTGAATGGCACTATTTTGGGGTGCGTATGACTTTTTGATCGGTTGCTATTACACTTTTTGTGATGTAAGGTGACAAAAAAATTGCTTTTTTTACACCGTTTTTATTTTTATTTTTTTACGGTGTTCATCTGAGGGGATAGGTCATGTGATATTTTTATATAGCAGGTTATTACGGACGCGGTGATACCTAATATGTGTAGTGCATTTATTTTTATTTTTTTAATCTGTGATAAATGTTTTATTTATTTTTTTGATGTAAGAGTTGGGGGTCCATATGGAGTAGGAGGTTTAGGAGGCGGTGGACGTAGCACTGTAGGTGGAAGCGGTGGTGGAGGAGGACAAGGTAGCCAACACAGTTTTTTTGTTTTAATTTTAATTTTTAAAATTTTTTAAATTAGGGTACACCCCAAAAGAGTGGGAAATATCAAAAATACTAAAATTAGCAATTGCGCTGTAGTATATCAATGGCTAGGTAAGGTCAGTATACATGTCTATTCTGCACAAAGTACGGACAAGTCCTGTGGAATCCATGCTTGGTTTATAATGAACGTGAGCTTGTCCACATTGTCTGTGGACAGGCGGCTGTGCTTGTCTGTGATAACGTCCCCTGCCATGCTAAACACACGTTCAGATAATACACTGGTTGCAGGGCAGGCCAGCACCTCCAAGGTGTAAAGGGCAAGCTCAGGCCATATGCCCAATTTGGAGACCTAGAAGTTGAAGGGGGCAGACCTGTCATTCAGTACGTGTAGGCGTGTGCACACATACTGCTCCACCATGTTGCTGAAATGCTGCCTCCTGCTAAGAAATTTCATATCAGCTGGTGGTCCTGGTTGTTATGGCGTGCTGACAAAGCTTTTCCACATTTCAGCCATGCTAACCCTGCCTTTTGAGGTGCTGGTGGTGCCCCAGCTGCGTTGGCGACCTCTTCCTCGTCCACTGCCTTGGCCTTCTGCTTCCACTGTGGCCCTGCTATCAGGTGGAAATGCCACCAGCAGTGCTTCTACCAGCGTGCACTTGTACTTGCGCAACTTACGATCACACTCCAGTGACGTAATTACGTTGTCCATGTAACGGGGATCCAGCAGTGTGGCCACCCAGTAATCAGCACAAGTTAGAATGTGGGCAACTCTGCGGTCGTTGCGGAGACACTGCAGCATGTAATCGCTCATGTGTGCCAGGCTACCCAGAGGCAACGACAAGCTGTCCTCTGTGTGAGGTGTGTCATCTGTGTCCTCTGTATCCCCCCAGCCACGCACCAGTGATGGCCATGAGCTGGTTTGGGTGGCACCCAAATGTGAAACGGTTCCTCCTCCTCCATCTCCTCATACTCGACCTCATCATCCTCCAGAACTGTGCTCTGGCTGGACAATTGTGTACCTGGCGTTTGTGGGTGCAGGAACCCACCCTCAGAGCCACTTGTGAATGACTGGCCGGAAACCCAATGAAATGATCCCTCTTCCTCCTCCTCCTGTGCCACATCCTCTTCCATCATCGCCAGCAGCGTTTTTTCAAGGAGGCATAGAGGTGGGATAGTAACGCTGAGTACAGCGTTATCGGCACTGGCCATGTTGGTGGAGTACTCAAAACAGCGCAACAAGGAACACAGGACTCGCATGGAGGCCCAGTCATTCCCAGTCATTGGTGGTGAAGTAGTGTTGTTCCGCAGAGCGACTCAACCGTGCATGCTGCAGCTGAAACTCCACTATCGCCTGCTGCTGCTCGCATAGTCTGGCCAGCATGCGCAAGGTGGAGTTCTACCTTGTGGGCACGTCGCATAAAGAGGCGGTGAGCAGGAAGGCTGAAGTTATGCTGCAGCGCTGACAGGCGACCAGCAGCAGGTTGAGAAGGCTGAAAGCGCGCACAGAAGGCACGCACTTTCTGCAGCAGCTCTGATATATCGGGGAAATTTTTAAGGAACCTCTGCAGCACCAAATTCAGCATATGCGCCAGGCAAGGGATGTGCGTCAAACTGGCTAGTCCCAGAGCTGCTACGAGATTTTGCCCATTATCACACACCGCCAGGCCGGGCTTAAGGCTCACTGTCACCAACCACTCATCGGTCTGTTGTTCCATGCCCATCCACAGCTCCTGCGCATTGTGGGGTTTGTCCCCCAAACAGATAAGTTTTAAAACTGCCTGCTGTCGTTTACCCCTATCAGTGCTAAAGTTGGTGTTGAAGGTGTTATGATGACCGGATGAGGAGCCGGTAGAGGATGAGGAAGCTAGAGTAGGAGGAGGAAGCAATAGGAGGCAAACTGAAGCGCCCTGCAATCCTCGGTGGTGGAAGGACATGCGCCAAACTGCTATCCGCCTCAGGCCCAGCCGCCACTACATTTACTTAGTGTGCTGTTAGGGATATATAATGTCCCTGACGGTGCTTACTGGTCCACGTATCCATAGTTAGGTGGACCTTGCTACAGATGGCATTGCGCAGTGCACACCTGATTTTGTCCCCCCAGTTGGTTGTGAAGGGAAGGGATGGCTCGCCTGGAAAAGTAGTGGTGGCTGGGCACGACGCACTGTGGGACAGCCACCGCCATAAGTCTTTTAAAACTCTCCGTCTCCACCAGACGGAATGACAGCATTTCAAAGGCCAGTAATTTTGAAATGCTAGCATTCAGGGCCAGGGATCGCGGGTGGGTAGGGGGGTACTTCCTCTTCTGCTCCAGTGCTTGGGAGATTAAGAGCTGAACGCTTCCGTGGGTCATTGTGGAGATGCTTGGTGACCCAGGTGGTGGTGTTGCTGGCAGATCCTTTGTTTGCGGGGTTGCAGGTGCCACTGTCACTCCAGAGGTGGATGAAGAGGCTGAGATTGAAGCAGAAGAGGAAGCAGGAGGAGCCAGAGACCTTCCTTGGTTCTTGAGGTGTCTACTCCACTGTAGCTCATGCTTAGCACTTAAATGCCTGGTCATGCAGGTTGTGGTCAGGTTGAGAACGTTTATGCCTTGCTTCAGGCTCTGATTGCACAGCGTGCAAACCACTCGTGTCTTGTTGTCAGCACATTGTCTGAAGAACTGCCACGCCAGGGAACTCCTTGGAGCTAGCTTTGGTGTGCTCGGTCCCTTGCTGTGGTGGGCAGTAGCAGGCGCACTGTCTAGAGGACGGCCGCTCCGCTTTTGCACCCTGCTTCCTATTCTGCTGTGCTGGGGGCTCTGTGCGACCACCGCTTCTTCCTCCGAACTACAGAGGTCACTCGCATGACCTTGATTCCATATGGGGTCAAGGACCTCATCGTCCTCCACATTATCTTCCACCCAGTCTTCACTCCTGCCCTCCTTGTCGGTCTGCACTCTTTCGAAAGCCCCAGCAGTTGGCACCTGTGTTTCGTCATCATCTGAGACGTGCTGCGATGGTTCTCCCATGTACTCATCTTGAAACATAAGTGGTTGGGCATCTGTGCACTCAATCTCTTCCACTTCTGGAGCAGGAATAGGTGGATGGCCCTGGCAAACCCTGCTAACAGAGTCCTCAAAAAGCAGAAGAGACTGCTGTATGACTTGGGGCTCAGACTGCTTGACTGATTTGCAAGGGGGTGAGGTGAAATACTGATAGACATCGGCTGCAGGTGCCAACTCTGATCTTTCATCAGGAGACTGGGTGTGAGACAATGTGAACGAACTGGAGGCACTGTCAGCAACCCAATCTACTATCGCCTTTACTTGTTCATTCCTCATCATTCTTAGAGCCGCATTAGGCCCGACCAAATACCGCTGCAGGTTCTGTCACCTACTTGCACCTAAGGAAGGGTTTCACTTATGCGTGTAGCTGGCACAGATCGACCACGTCCTCTCCCTGCAACAGGAGCTCCACCAGCAGCACCACGACCTGGGCCACGTCTCTTATTTGACACTCCTCATATTTCTTAAATTTAGGATCTTGCCCTAAATGGGTGTTTTATTAATAGCAGAATAGAACCACAGTATGTAAATAGTAGGCCGCAATTAAAGATTTGTGCCCAAAATGGCTGTATTTCAAATAACTGAATAGAACCACAGTATGTAAAGGGTGTATCTCACATGCCGTGATCCAGACTAGGCCACAAATTAAAGATTTGTGCCCAACATGGGTGTATTTCAAATAACTGAATAGAACCACAGTATATAAAGGCTATACCTCACAATGACATATGCAGCAAAGGCTGTAAAATAAACTTTTTTGCCCAAAACGGGTGTTTGTTTAATAACTGAATATGACAGCAGTATATAACCCTTGAATTTCCCACGTGCTGATGGTGCAAGGCCAGAAAAATTTTGTATTTTGCCCAAAAAAGGGTGTTTTATTAATAGAAGAATATAATCACTGTATCTAAATGGTGTATCTCACACCGACTGATCCAGACTAGGCCGTAATTAAATTTGTTTGCCCAAAATGACTGTATTTTAAATAACTGAGTAGAACCACAGTATGTAAAGGCTGTATCTCACACGTACTGATCCATACTAGTTTAACCCTTTCATGACCAAGGGTCATTGATGCCCCAGTCTCCAGGTCAAAATTTACAAATCTGACATGCGTCAGTTTATGTGGTAATAGCTTTGGAACAATTTGATTTATCCAAGCCATTCTGAGATTGTTTTCTCGTGACACATTGTACTTCATGATAGTCATAAAGTTGAGTCAATATATTTCACTTTTATTTATGAAAAAATTTCAATTTCTCTGCTTCTAAATAAAAAGTCACACCTAATAAAATATTTATTACTTAACATTCCCCATATGTATACTTTATGTTGGCATCATTTTGGAAGTGTCATTTTATTTTTTTAGGACGTTAGAAGGCTTAGAAGTTTAGAAGCAATTCTTAAAATTTTTAAGAAAATTTCCAAAACCCACTTTTTAAGGACCAGTTCAGGTCTGAAGTCACTTTGTGGGGCTTACAAAGTGGAAACCCCCCATAAATGACTCCATTGTAGAAACTACACCCCTCAAGTTACTCAACACTGATTTTACAAACTTTGTTAACCTTTGAAGTGTTCCACAAGAATTTAAGGAAAATGGAGATGAAATGTAAAAATGTCACTTTTTTGGCAGATTTTCCATTTAATAAAAAAATAATAATTCATCAACACAATGAGGGTTAACAGCCAAACAAAACTCAATATTTATTACCCTGATTCTGCGGTTTACAGAAACACCCCACATGTGGTCGTAAACTTATATAAGGGCGCACGGCAGGGTGCAGAAGAAAAGGAGCGCCGTATGGTTTTTGGAAGGGAGATTTTGCTAGACTGGTTTTAGATGCCATGTCCCATTTAAAGCCCCCCTGATGCACCCATACAGTAAAAACTCCCAAAAAGTGACCCTATTTTGGAAACTAGGGGATAAGGTGCCAGTTTTATTGGTACTATTTTAGGGTACATATGAATTTTAATTGCTCTATATTACACTTTTTGTGAGGCAAGGTAACAAGAAATAGCTGTTTTCGCAACGTTTTTATTTTTTGTTATTTACAACATTCATCTGACAGGTTACATCATGTGGTATTTTTATAGAGCAGGTTATTACAGATGCGGCAATACCTAATATGTCAATTTTTTTTTTATTTATGTACGTTTTACACAATTAGTGTTTTAGTGTCTCCATAGTCCGAGAGCCATAGTTTTTTCAGTTTTTGGGCGATTATCTTGGGTAGGGTATGATTTTTGCGGGTTGAGATGACGGTTTGAATGGCACTATTTTGGGGTGCGTATGACTTTTTGATCGGTTGCTATTACACTTTTTGTGATGTAAGGTGACAAAAAAATTGCTTTTTTTACACCGTTTTTATTTTTATTTTTTTACGGTGTTCATCTGAGGGGATAGGTCATGTGATATTTTTATATAGCAGGTTATTACGGACGTGGTGATACCTAATATGTGTAGTGCATTTATTTTTATTTTTTTAATCTGTGATAAATGTTTTATTTATTTTTTTGATGTATGAGTTGGGGGTCCATATGGAGTAGGAGGTTTAGGAGGCGGTGGACGTAGCACTGTAGGTGGAAGCGGTGGTGGAGGAGGACAAGGTAGCCAACACAGTTTTTTTGTTTTAATTTTAATTTTTAAAATTTTTTAAATTAGGGTACACCCCAAAAGAGTGGGAAATATCAAAAATACTAAAATTAGCAATTGCGCTGTAGTATATCAATGGCTAGGTAAGGTCAGTATACATGTCTATTTGGCACTGTTTTTTTTTTTGTTTTTTTTTACAAGATTCATCTGACAGGGTAGATCATGTTCTACTTTTATAGAGCAGGTTGTTATGGACGCAATGATATCAAATATGTCTACTTTATTTGTTTGTTTGTTTCAGTTTTACATAATAAAGCATTTTTGAAAAAGAAATTATGTTTTTGTGTGTCCATTTTCTGAACACCATATGTTTTTTATTTTTCTGCCGATCGTCTTGTGCAGAGACTCGTTTTTTTCAGAAAGTGTTGAGGTTTTTATTGGTATCATTTTTGGGTACATAGGATTTTTTGATCATTCATTATGACACTTTGTGGGGCAAGGTGACCAAAAAATTGGCTTTTTTGGAACCTTTTTTATTTATTAATTTTTACAGCGTTCATCTGAAGGGGTTAGGTCATGTGACAGTTTTTTAGAGCAGATCATTACGGACGTGGAAAATACCTAATATTTATACTTTTTCTTATTTATTTAAGTTTTACACAATAATAGCATTTCTGAAACCCCAAAAAATGATGTTTTAGTGTCTCCTTAGTCTGAGAGCCATAGCTTTTTTTATTTTTTTGGCGATTGTCTTAAATAGGGTATCATTTATTGTGGGATGAGGTGACGGTTTGATTGGTGCTATTTTGGGGGTCATAAGCCTTTTTTATCGCTTGCTGTTGCACTTTTTGTGATGTAAGGTGACAAAAATGGCTTTTTTTGGCACAGTTTTTTTACTTTTATTTTTTTACGGTGTTCACCTGAGGGGTTAGGTCATGTGATATTTTTATCGAGCAGGTTATTGCGGATGCGGCGATACCTAATATGTACACTTTTTTTATTTATTTCACTTTAACACAATAATAGCATATTTGAAATTAAAAAAAATATGTTTTAGTGTCTCAATGTTCTAAGAACTTTTTAACGATTTTCTTATGTAGGGTCTCATTTTTTGTCGGATGAGGTGACGGTTTTATTGGTACCGTTTTGTTTGATATACACCATTTTGATCGCTTGGAGTTGCACTTTTTGTGATGTAAGGTGACAAAAATGACTTTTTTTACACAGTTTTTTTTTATGGTGTTTATCGGACGGGGTCTATCATGTGATATATTTATAGAGACGGTCGTTACAGATGCGGTGATACCTAATATGTGTATTTATTTATTTATTTATTTTTTATAGGAAAAGGCAATTTTTTTTTTTATTTACTTATTTTTTTATTGTTTTCACTTTTTTTTTGTCAAGTCCCTCTTGGATCTTGAAGATCCAGTGGGGCTGATGGCTGTACTATACTTTGCAATGCTCTTTCAAATGCCAACTTTGTATAAAAAAATGGGAAAAGTTGTCTTTTGCCAAGATATTTCTCTCACCCAGCATGGGTATATGTAAAATGACACCCCAAAACACATTCCCCAACTTCTACTGAATACGGAGATACCAGATGTGTGACACTTTTTTGCAGCCTAGGTGGGCAAAGGGGCCCATATTCCAAAGAGCACCTTTAGGATTTCACAGGGCATTTTTACTCATTTTGATTTAAAACTACTTCTCATGCATTAGGGCCCCTAAAATGCCAGTACAGTATAACTACCCCACAAGTTACCCCATTTTGGAAAGAAGACACCCCAAGGTATTCGCTGATGGGCATGGCGAGTTCATGGAAGTTTTTATTTTTTGTCACAAGTTAGTGGAATATGAGACTTTGTATGAAAAAAAAATCAAAAAAAAAATCATCATTTTCCACTAACTTGTGACAAAAAAAAAAAAATTCTAGGAACTCGCCATGCCCCTCACGGAATACCTTGGGGTGTCTTCTTTCCAAAATGGGGTCACTTGTGGGGTAGTTATACTGCCCTGGCATTCTAGGGGCCCAAATGTGTGGTAAGGAGTTTGAAAGAAAATTCTGTAAAAAATGACCAGTGAAATCCGAAAGGTGCTCTTTGGAATATGGGCCCCTTTGCCCACCTAGGCTGCAAAAAAGTGTCACACATCTGGTATCTCCGTATTCAGTAGAAGTTGGGGAATGTGTTTTGGGTGTATTTTTACATATACCCATGCTGGGTGAGATAAATATCTTGGTCAAATGCCAACTTTGTATAAAAAAATGGGAAAAGTTGTCTTTTGCCAAGATATTTCTCTCACCCAGCATGGGTATATGTAAAAAGACACCCCAAAACACATTCCCCAACTTCTACTGAATACGGAGATACCAGATGTGTGACACTTTTTTTGCAGCCTAGGTGGGCAAAGGGGCCCATATTCCAAAGAGCACCTTTCGGATTTCACTGGTCATTTTTTACAGAATTTGATTTCAAACTCCTTACCACACATTTGGGCCCCTAAAATGCCAGGGCAGTATAACTACCCCACAAGTGACCCCATTTTGGAAAGAAGACACCCCAAGGTATTCGCTGATGGGCATAGTGAGTTCATGGAAGTTTTTATTTTTTGTCACAAGTTAGTGGAATATGAGACTTTGTATGAAAAAAAAAAAAAAAAATCAGCATTTTCCACTAACTTGAGACAAAAAATAAAAAATTCTAGGAACTTGCCATGCCCCTCACGGAATACCTTGGGGTGTCTTCTTTCCAAAATGGGGTCACTTGTGGGGTAGTTATACTGCCCTGGCATTTTCCAGGGGCCCTAATGTGTGGTAAGTAGGTAAATGACCTGTGAAATCCGAAAGGTGCTCTTTGGAATGTGGGCCCCTTTGCCCACCTAGGCTGCAAAAAAGTGTCACACATGTGGTATCGCCGTATTCAGGAGAAGTTGGGCGATGTGTTTTTGGGTGTCTTTTTATATATACCCATGCTGGGTGAAAGAAATATCTCGGCAAAAGACAACTTTTCACATTTTTTTATACAAAGTTGGCATTTGACCAAGATATTTCTCTCACCCAGCATGGGTATATGTAAAATGACACCCCAAAAAACATACCCCAACTTCTCCTGAATACGGAGATACCACATGTGTGACACTTTTTTGCAGCCTAGGTGGGCAAAGGTGCCCAAATTCCTTTTAGGAGGGCATTTTTAGACATTTGGATACCAGACTTCTTCTCACGCTTTGGGGCCCCTAAAATGCCAGGGCAGTATAAATACCCCACATGTGACCCTATTTCTGGAAAGAAGACACCCCAAGGTATTCAATGAAGGGCATGGCGAGTTTCATAGAAAAAAAAAAATTTTGGCACAAGTTAGCGGAAATTGATTTTTTTTGATTTTTTTCTCACAAAGTCTCCCTTTCCGCTAACTTGGGACAAAAATTTCAATCTTTCATGGACTCAATATGCCCCTCAGCGAATACCTTGGGGTGTCTTCTTTCCAAAATGGTGTTATTTGTGGGGTGTTTGTACTGCCCTGGCATTTGAGGGTCTCCGCAATCATTACATGTATGCCCAGCATTAGGAGTTTCTGCTATTCTCCTTATATTGAGCATACAGGTAATGAGATTTTTTTTTTCTGTTCAGCCTCTGAGCTGAAAGAAAAAAATGAACGGCACAGATTTATTCATTCGCATCGATCAATGTGGATGAAAAAATCTCTGCCAAAAAAAGAATAAGGAGGGGAAAGGCGTCTGCCAGGACATAGGAGCTCCGCCCAACATTTATACCCACTTAGCTCGTATGCCCTGGAAAACCCGATTTCTCCATTCACATCAATCGATGTGGATGAATAAATCATTGCCGGGATTTTTTTTTTTATATATAGAAAGTGTTTGCCAAAGTATATGAACACCGCCACCTCCTCAGCTCATATGCCTCGGCAAACGTATCTTTTACTGCAGAGGAGAAATCTCGTCTTGCAGCGCCGCATACACCGACTTGCGTGTAATCTGACAGCAGCGCAATGCTTCTGTCCGAATGCACATCAGTGCTGCAGCTAGTCGATCGGTTGGTCCACCTGGAAGGTAAAAAAAACAAAACAAAAAAGAAAAAACCAGGCCGCAACGCAATAAATTTATTAACTGTTGAACAGAACATAGAAACTTTTTTTTAACTTTTTTAACTGAACGTTTAACTTTTTTACTTACCGGTAATTTTTTTTTTGTTTAGTTTTTTTTACCTTTATAGAACAAACCTCTCCTTCCCCATGGGACAATGTGCAAAGCGCAAATCGCCCAAAGATGTGGCGAAGTACGTTATGCACTTTATCCCAGGTGAAAGGAGAGGTTTGCAGCAGCTGTGAGTAAAAGGGCCCTAATAGCCCTGTGTGCCTGTCCTGTGAGATGCAATCCCTATGCTAAGTGTACCTGTGTGTGGTACTTCCGGAAACACTCACCAAAGCATAGGGCAGGGTGGTCAGGACAGTCAGGACAGAAATAGCGGGTGTCACGCCTTATTCCACTCCTGCTTCAGACACGACATCTTTTTCGGGGTGACGGTTGGGTTGAGGTACCAGGAACGACACTGGGGAAATGTCGCTCGTGTAGACGGCTAACTACACTGCTGGATGGGGCCACGGAACCTCCTGGATAAAGGAGGTTCTCGATGATCTCTTCCTGGAATTTGAGGAAGGATCGTGTTCTCCCAGCCTTACTGTAGAGAACAAAACTATTATACAGCGCCAATTGAATTAAATATACAGACACCTTCTTATACCAGCGTCTGGTTCTGCGGGAAACTAAATACGGAGACAACATCTGGTCATTGAAGTCCACCCCTCCCATGAGCGCATTATAGTCGTGGACACAGAGGGGCTTTTCAATGACACGGGTTGCTCGCTCAATTTGGATTGTCGTGTCTGCGTGAATGGAGGAGAGCATGTAAACGTCACGCTTGTCTCTCCATTTCACCGCGAGCAGTTCTTCGTTACACAAGGCAGCCCTCTGCCCCCTTGCAAGACGGGTGGTTACAAGCCGTTGGGGGAAGCCCACGCGACTAGTTCGCGCGGTACCACAGGCGCAAATCCGTTCTAGAAACAAATGCCTAAAGAGGGCCACATTTGTGTAGAAATTGTCCACATAAAGATGGTACCCCTTGCCGAATAAGGGTGACACCAAGTCCCAGACTGTCTTCCCACTGCTCCCCAGGTAGTCAGGGCAACCGACCGGCTCCAGGGTCTGATCTTTTCCCTCATAGATCCGAAATTTGTGGGTATAGCCTGTGGCCCTTTCACAGAGCTTATACAATTTGACCCCATACCGGGCACGCTTGCTTGGGATGTACTGTTTGAAGCCAAGGCGCCCGGTAAAATGTATTAGGGACTCGTCTACGCAGATGTTTTGCTCGGGGGTATACAAATCTGCAAATTTCTGGTTGAAATGGTCTATGAGGGGCCGAATTTTGTGGAGCCGGTCAAAAGCTGGGTGGCCTCTGGGACGAGAGGTGGTGTTGTCGCTAAAATGCAAGAAACGGAGGATGGCCTCAAATCGTGCCCTGGACATAGCAGCAGAGAACATGGGCATGTGATGAATCGGGTGCGTGGACCAATATGACCGCAATTCATGCTTTTTTGTCAGGCCCATGTTGAGGAGAAGGCCCAAAAAAAATTTAAGTTCGGAAACTTGGACTGGTTTCCACCGGAAAGGCTGGGCATAAAAGCTTCCCGGGTTGGCGGATATAAATTGTGTGGCATACCGGTTTGTCTCTGCCACGACTAAGTCCAAGAGCTCCGCAGTCAAGAACAGCTCAAAAAATCCCAGGGCCGAACCGATTTGAGCCGTCTCAACCCGAACTCCAGACTGGGCGGTGAAAGGGGGAACTACAGGTGCGGCTGAAGTTGGTGACTGCCAATCAGGGTTTGCCAGCACCTCAGGGACTCTAGGGGGTCTACGGGCCTGTCTGTGCGGTGGCTGCGACGGGGTAACTACTGCACGTGCCACCGTACCAGCTTCAACTGCCCTTCTGGTGCTCGCCACGTCACCATGTTGTACGGCAGTGCTGGTACTAGGTCAAGGGAGGGCTGCGCTGCTGGTGTATGCCTCACCACGTGATCCGGCAGCGACAGCCCCACTCTGCTGCTCTTGAAGTGGATCCTGCATAACCTGTGGTCTAGCGACACGGGGCCTGGTACGCCTGGTGCTATCAGGGACCTCCACCTCCTCGTCCGAACTTTGGGTCAGAGAGCCACTGCTTTCCACAGGTTCATATTCTGACCCGCTAGATTCGTCAGATGAGGGTTCCCACTCCTCATCCGACTGGGTCAGAATCCTGTAGGCCTCTTCAGAAGAATACCCCCTGTTTGACATTTTGGACTACTAAATTTAGGGGTATTCCCTGAGACTACCCAAGAAAAAAAGCAAACCTGTCTTACAAAGGGGAGGCTAGCGAAGTACCGGAGGCTGCTGCGGTTGATAAAAAATATCAAAACAGATTTTTTGATCGCCGCAGTGCGTGTAAAATGAATGTGCAGTGATCAAAAAAATATATATTTTTTGTCACTGCGGTGGGGCGGGCGTGGGTGAACGCACGTGTGGGCGACCGATCAGGCCTGATCGGGCAAACACTGCGTTTTGGGTGGAGGGCGAGCTAAGGTGACACTAATACAATTATAGATCTGACCGTGATCAGTTTTGATCACTTACAGATACTATAAAAGTACAAATGCTGATTAGCGATACGCTAATCAGCGAATAAAAGTGACTGCGGTGCGGTGGGCTGGGCGCTAACTGACGCTAACTACCTAACCAAGGGGCCTAAACTATCCCTAAAACCTAACAGCCAATACTAGTGAAAAAAAAAAAGTGACAGTTTACACTGATCACTTTTTTTCCTTTCACTAGTGATTGACAGGGGCGATCAAAGGGGTGATCAAAGGGTTAATTGGGGTGCAGGGGGGTGATCTGGGGCTAAAGTGTACTGTTTGGTGTACTCACTGTGAAGTCTGCTCCTCTGCTGGATCCAACCGACGAAAAGGACCAGCAGAGGAGCAGACAAGCCATATAACAGATCATATTTACTAATATGATCTGTTATATGACTTGTGATTGGATTTTTTGAAAATCGCCAGCCTGCCAGCCAATGATCGTTGCTGGCAAGCTGGTGACGAACTTGTTCTTTAAATTTTGCCGGCCCGCGATGCGCATGCGCCGGCCGGCTTTGAGCGAAATCTCGCGTCTCGCGAGATGACGCGTATATGCGTGACTGTGCGCAGCGCTGCCACCTCCGGAACGCGATCCTGCGTTAGGCGGTCCGGAGGTGGTTAAATTGCACACTGACTAATCCAGGTGTTGGATATTGCCAAAAAAGTGTGTTTTTTTACTAGCTCAATATGAAAGCTGTATATAACCCTTGAATTTCACACGTGCTGATGCTACAAGGGCTGTAAAATTGGGCATTTTGGCAAAAAAGTGTGTTTTTAAAAACCCAGCAAATTATGGCTGTATTTCTAGCTTAATTTGCACACTGACTAATCCTGAAAAAGCACTAGATGTTGTATATTGCCAAAAAAGGGTGATAAAAAAAAAGATTATTTTTGCAGTATTTTAAGCTTGGATTTTAATGTCACAAAAGCTCAGATGAGCTTGCATAAAATGGCCGCCGCCGCCCACCTAACTAACAGACGGATAAAAGTTATTTTTTTATGTCACTGGGCTCAGGGCAGGGTAAAAAGATTGTGCACTGCACCCACACAACTAAATGTATGTAGATCGCTGAGTTAGATTCCAGTTCTGAACAAAGATTATCTCCTATTCTCTCCCTGAAATCACCAGCAGCATCCTCTCCCTACACTAGTAACAGCAGAGTGACGTGCAGCGCTACGTGACTCAAGCTTATATAGAGGCTGGGTCACATGCTGCACTGGCCAATCACAGCCATGCCATTAGTAGACATGGCTGTGATGGCTTCTAAGGGCACAGAGTTAAACGCTTGTTGATTGGCTGCTCTGCAGCCTTTCAAAAAGCACCAAGAAAGCGCCGAACACCGAACCCGAACCAAAACTTTTACTGAAATGTTCCGGTTCAGGTCGGGGGTTTGAAAAATCCTAAAGTTTGGTACGAACCCGAGCTTTACAGTTCGGGTTCGCTCAACCCTACAAATAATATATATTGTTTTTCCACTAATACACTCCAAAAAGGGCTTTAGAACATATAAATGCACTGCTGAACGGCAAATAGGCCCTATTTTTTGCCACTAATACACACCACAAAAGGCTTTAGAACATATGACTACACCACTGAACGGCAAATAATATATATTTTTTGCCACTATTACATGCCAAAAAGGGCTTTAGAACATATAACTGCACCGCTGAACGGAAAATAGGCCTCTATTTTTTGCCGCTAAAACACGCCACAAAAGGCTTTAGAACATATGACTACACCGCTGAACGGCAAATAATATAGATTTTTTGCCACTAAAACACGCTAAAACAGGCTTTAGAACATACACTCACCTAAAGAATTATTAAGAACACCATACTAATACGGTGTTGGACCCACTTTTGCCTTCAGAACTGCCTTAATTCTACATGGCATTGATTCAACAAGGTGCTGATAGCATTCTTTAGAAATGTTGGCCCATATTGATAGGATAGCATCTTGCAGTTGATGGAGATTTGAGGGATGCACATCCAGGGCACGAAGCTCCCGTTCCACCACATCCCAAAGATGCTCTATTGGGTTGAGATCTGGTGACTGTGGGGGCCATTTTAGTACATTGAACTCATTGTCATGTTCAAGAAACCAATTTGAAATGATTCGAGCTTTGTGAAATGGTGCATTATCCTGCTGGAAGTAGCCATCAGAGGATGGATACATGTTCTCATTCTGTTTACGCCAAATTCGGACTCTACCATTTGAATGTCTCAACAGAAATCAAGACTCATCAGACAAGGCAACATTTTTCCAGTCTTCAACAGTCCAATTTTGGTGAGCTCGTGCAAATTGTAGCCTCTTTTTCCTATTTGTAGTTGAGATGAGTGGTACCCGGTGGGGTCTTCTGCTGTTGTAGCCCATCCGCCTTAAGGTTGTGCGTGTTGCTTCACAAATGCTTTGCTGCATACCTCGGTTGTAACGAGTGGTTATTTCAGTCAGCGTTGCTCTTCTATCAGCTTAAATCAGTCAGCCCATTCTCCTCTGACCTCTAGCATCCACAAGGCATTTTCGCCCACAGGACTGCCGCATACTGGATGTTTTTCCCTTTTCACACCATTCTTTATAAACCCTAGAAATGGTAGTGAATGAAAATCCCAGTAACTGAGCAGATTGTGAAATACTCAGACCGGCCCGTCTGGCCCCAAGAACCATGCCACACTCTAAATTGCTTAAATCACCTTTCTTTCCCATTCTGACATTCAGTTTGGAGTTCAGGAGATTGTCTTGACCAGGACCACACCCCTAAATGCATTGAAGCAACTGCCATGTGATTGGTTGACTAGATAATTGCATTAATGAGAAATTGAACAGGTGTTCCTAATAATTCTTTAGGTGAGTGTATAATGTAACTGCACCACTGAACGGCAAATAACATATATTTTTTGCCACTAATACACGCCAAAAAGGGCTTTAGAACATATAACCAGTGATGGTCAGTTTGCATTGTTCACCCGCGAACACATGCGGGCTGCCATCTTTTCTCACAAGTCCGGCGAGGCACAGGTAAGCCCTTACCTGTGCCTGTGCCGCGAGCCGGTCTGAAACAAATGCGGTCAGCGGGAGCAGGCAGTTCCGAGAACAGACAGATGAAGGCCCCGGGGGCTGTTCTCGGAACTGCCTGCTCCCGGTGACCGCATTTGATTTCAGACCGGCTCGTGCACAGGCACAGGTAAGGGCTTACTTGTGCCTCGCCGGACATGCTCCACTGAACAGCAAATATATATTTTTTGCCACTAATACACACAAAAAAGTGCTGTAATTTTCTCACTTCACCACACAATGGCAAATACTTTTTTTGTGCCACTAATACATGCAAAAAAAAGCTTTAGAACATATAACTTCACCGCTGAGCAGCAAATAATATTTTTGCAACTAATAAATGGCAAAAAGGGCTGTAATTTTCTCACTTCACCACACAACAGCAAATACTTTTTTTTGTGTCACTAATACACACCCAAAAGGGCTTTAGAACTTATAACTGCACCGCTAAACGGCAAATAGGCCCTTATTTAATTCCAATTGCCACAAAAGGCTTTAGAACATATAAATACACTGCTGAATGGCAAATAATATATCTTTTTTTGCCACTAATACACACCAAAAAGGGCTTTAGAACATATAACTGCACTGCTGAACGGCAAATATATATTTTTTTTTACACTAATACACGCCAAAAAGGGCTGTAATCTTATAATTTCACCACACAATCGCAAATACTTTTTTTGAGCCACTAATACATGCCAAAAAGTGCTTTAGAACATATAACTGCACTGCTGAATGGCAAATATATATATTTTTTTGCCACTTATACATGCCAAAAAGGGCTGTAATTTTCTCACTTCACCACACAATGGCAAATACTTTTTTGTGTTCCACTAATACACGCCAAAAAGGGCTTTAGAACATATAACTGCACCGCTGAATGGCAAATATTATATATTTTTTTGCCACTAGTTCACACCAAAAAGGGATTTAGAATATATAACTGCATCGCTGAACGGCAAATATGCCCTTACTTTTTTCCATTTATACACTCCACAAAAGGCTTTAGAACATATAACTGCACCGCTGAACGGCAAATAATATATATTTTTTGCCACTAATACACGCCAAAAAGAGCTTTAGTACATATACTGTAACTGCATCGCTGAACGGCAAATATATATTTTTTGCCACTTATACATGCCAAAAGCTGCTATAATTTTCTCACTTCACCACACAACGGCTAATAAGCCCTTTTTTCCCACTAATACAAGCCAAAAAATGCTTTAGAACATATAACTCCACCGCACAAGGGCAAATAAGACATATAAATATTTCCTTGTAATAAACTCTGTTAATGGCTATATGACACAGCACTTGCACCCCAATAAAAAGAAAGGTTTGATGGAAATACAGAGCTGTATAATGTCTATAAGGTGTAATAGGATTGTTCCTATTACCCAGGCTGTAAACTCCCCTACTGAACCCTGTTCTGCTTCAATACTGTGTAATAATTCCTCCCTATCCTTTCACTACACTTCTAATGCTCTTTCCCTGAACTTCTATTCAGCAAAATATAAGTTTTCAAGTCTTTCCTAGCACTGTCCCTAGCGCCTGCTGACGTCTATCCCTGCACTAAGTACACTGGAAAATGGCTGAATCGAAGATGGCTGAGGCTATTTATAGGGCTGTGATATCACAGGACTGGCTGGCTGATGATTGGCTGCATGCATAGCATTGTGGGTGATCCCTTGTTCCCAGAATTCCTTGCTCCATATCCTAACACGTGCAGCAGCCATTTTAGGAAAAAATTTAATTTGTTACCACGAAGTGCGAGGAAATTCGGATTCGGTGTAAATCGAATTTCACTTCGTCAACTTCGATTCGCTCATCTCTAGCAGTGAGTAAAAAATGAAAAACGCAAAGACAGAAAATCGCAGGGTCCTCCAGGGGTTAAAAGCAACATGTGCAGAGACATCATTCATGTAAATTTTACCAAAAATATAACATTTCAAATGTGTAGGAAAATTTTTGTGAAATGGGCCTATGGAAAACGAAGTGGATGTGGATCCACTGTGCCACCTGAACATATTTTACGCTTAAAGATGCTCTAAAGGGTATTATCTAAGTGTCCCCTGAGGTCTTCACTCTTTAACCCCTGTACAGTGAATTGGACTAGACTGCAAAGGGAACTTTCAGGCTGGTGCCTCTTGGAGTAGTCTTTTCTGAAGTGTCTGCTGACCCGGGTGTGGGGGGAGGGTGGTCTAAGGACACTGGTGCCAAGCACTGTGGGATCAGTCAGAACAGTAGTCAGGAACAGGCCGAGGTCAAGGCAGGCAGAGTATGAGCAATCTTAGAAACGGACCAAAGTCAGAGCGGATAGCTAAGGGTCAGTACTGAGATCAGTCAGTAAATGGAATAGGCTAACAAACACATGGCACCTTAGCAGGTAAATAGCAAGCTGGAGCCTATTGTTAGGCACTCTTCCACAGGGAAGGATACCTAAAATAACCTAAGGAGGCCAGCGAGAAAGAGCGCATGGCCTATTGGCTGTGAGTTGCATTGACAAGAAGTAGACTTAAGCCTGCAGATGGAAATGCAGTGCTAATCTTGCAGCCATGACCACTAGGTAGGGAGCTAGAGGAAGACATGGGCAGGACCCAGCAGCCAGACCTCTAGGACAGTGGAGTGGGTGAGCAAGGTGGAGGCCATGCCCACCAGCAGGGGCAGAGTGGTGGTGAGTATGGACCTCCACCAAAACAAAGAGCCCCTATATCTGCACTACGAGCCATAGATACAGATGTTCTCAATAATTATTTGGCAAATATCTCTGTAATTTGGCTTCCGATGAAGAATTCCACTTCTATGGGGGTTTGTTATTGTTTTGTATGACTCAGAGCTTGTATAAGGTCATAGTACAGCCATATACATGAGACCTTAAGCTTCTTTTCGAGAGAGTTATTGAATTATAGGCTGTTACCTATAGGTGACACTTCAAAGCGAGGGATGTTTGGTTGTTCTATAGGAGATATTCTGTTAAGCCTGTTGAATGTAACCTTCATAATAGTCTGTGATTCACATTTTACTAGCCCTATTTTGAGTTGCTTTATAACCCATGTATTCACATTTTCCTACATTTCCTACGACAGTTGACAATAATTATAGTAAATACCCCATGGTAATAGATACATAATACGTTGTTTATATTTTATTTTTACGGAAACACTGTCACAAAGCCTCTGATCTTACACTGGAAGTGCTGAGAACAATTCTATTATTCTCATGGAAGTTAATAATGGTGAATATACCTGTTAAATGATGTAAACAGGCAGAAGCAGAACACCAAAAAACATTAATAAACTGCATAACTAATATACGGGCAAATTGAGCTTAATTTGTTTTCTTGACAGGCGATTATTCATCAGCATTTTACTGTTATTTTCAGCAGAAGTTTATGGATTTTGGCCTAATGTGTTCCTGCCCTCCGAATATGTGAATTGATTATTTTATGTTTAATTTTATAAACTCTACTTTAAGATATTTATCTAGTGATATTAAAGGAGAAAATATATTTTGTACCACTATAGGCCAGTCAATCTAGGAAGACTTTACTTGAAGTCAGTAAACAGTCATCACAAGTGTCAAGGATAGTTCTATAGGAACATACATGAAAATCCAGCATCCAATGTCACAATAAAATCATTTTGTTTTATTGAATGATAAGGTAATGTTGTGATTCCACTTTTTTTTCAGCTGTTTTATCGAATCCTCATATAAAAATACATCAGAGTTTATAAAATTTGTTTAGGGTTTGAATTTAATGACTCCATCTAAAGATTTGATAGAGGTACGAATGCATTTGACCCAAATCAAAAGTGCTCAGCTTGCTTGATAAGTTGTGCATGAGACACTGGGATGTCCTAGGACTGTATAAAATTTATGTTATACTCTTTAAGGCAAAGACAGCATTGGTAATGTTAAATTGACAATTACATATATTGTTATGGATAAATACATGGTTAATGGTGACAACAAGCAGTCTAGCTGGCTCCTGAAAATTGGGGAAAAAAAGGAGAACTTTAGCTTTAAATAGCAATACAAGCACAGGGTTGTTAATGTCTGGCAGTTGCAAAGTTACATACAGAACACTAAATAACCATTGTCCTGTCCCTAGGTAAAACCTCTTTCTATCAATTCATTAAATCATTCTATCTAACTAATCCCTAATTCTCTCCCTATAAGACCGTGAACTCGCTGTATTGGTTGTGTGTCTAAAGATAACTGTCTTTCTTTGCCTTATCTGTGGCAGAGAGCTCCTGCCTCCTCAATCTTCAAGCTGAAGTTGAAGTAATTTCCTTGTTTGGGATCATAGGGGCACATTTATTAGGGCTGATGTTTTAGACGCCAGTCTTAATAAAGATCTGCACTGGTGGTGGATCTGTCGAAGATATGTAGAGGCGTCAGTCTCTACAAAACTTTGATGGATCCAGCGCCACTTCTAAATGTAAGACAGCTTCCTTTAAGTTTTACATTTAGACGATTTCCACACCTAAACCAGGGGGAAAAAAATGGTAAATGAGACGGGCCTGCTAGCTCAGCCCATCCCCTTCCCCGACCACGCAATGCACACTATTTTAGACCGGACGTGAGCTGGGAAAAGTTGCCTGAGCCAGAAATACGTCTAATATAGGCATATTTCTGTTTAACAAATGACCCCCATAGTGTCTGACACATGTCTATACCATAGACTGCAAGGAGGTTGACTGCAAGGAATTATTGGTGAGCCTGTCAGCCAAGGGGCCGCCAGGTCCATGTGATCCTACGTCCTCATCTTCTTTGCCTTGCTGTGCTCACTACTGTATTGCGATATGCAAAGTGCTGGATGGAATTTTGAGCAATTTGTAAGAATTGAATTTTGTTTGGAATTCCAGCAAACCGTTCTTGTTATTAGTGATGAGCGGCAGGGGTCATATTCGAATTTGCGATATTTCGCAAATATTTTGTAGAATATTCTGCGACTATTCGCAAATGCGAATATTCGTTATATTCTACTTTTTTTTTACTCGAAAAATCGGCAATGTAATGATCGCATAATATGTGAATATTACTCGATCAATACAGGCGTGGGTAAAAAAGGAATATGTAGCACTATAATCGATTTAGTGCTATATGTTCGTTTTGTAGAATATTCGTAATTTTTTTCCATCTGAAGTTATGATTCCTCCCTGCTTAAGTTGCTTGTTAAGCAATTTAAGCAGGGAGGAATCATGACTTCAGATGGAAAAAAAATCTGAATATTCTAAAAAATGAAAATATAGCACTATATCGAATATAGTGCTATATATTCGTTTTTTAGAATATTCGTCATTTTTTTCCATCTGAAGTCATGATTCCTCCCTGCTTAAACTGCTTGACAAGCAACTTAAGCAGGGAGGAATACTAACTTCAGATGGAAAAAAATGATGAACATTCTAAAAAAAGTATATATAGCACTATATTCTATAGTGCCATATATTCCTTTTTGACCCATGCCTGTATTGATTGCGTAATATTCACATATTACGCGATCATTACATTGCCGATTTTTCGAGTAAAAAAAATGGAGAATATTCGAAAAACGAATATATAGTACTATATTTGAAATATTCGCGAATTCTCGAAGTTGCAATATTCCCAATAAATATTTGTAATTCGAACATTCGCACTCAACACTACATGTTATTGGGGTGCAAGTGCTGTTTAATACAGCCATTAACAGGGTTTATTACAAGGAAATTATTTGCCCTTGTGCAGTGTAGTTATATGTTCTAAAGCATTTGTCAGGACTCGAACCTGTGGCCAGTCATGTCCCAGGCGGTAGCTCTACCCACTAGGCTACCGTCTCTCCCTGGACTGTTCTCTAGCTAACTTCTAACTACCTCTCTTGTCCTTGCCTTGACCTGCTGATTATTCCAATCTCTTGCACCTGCTACTTCCCTATAAAACCCAGCCCTTGAACACAGCCCTTTGCTGGTTATTGTGCCTCCAAGCCTGTAGCAAGCGTCCTCTCTGCTCCTCCACCGCTATTGCTGATTTACCATCGTTGCCAACCCGGACCGTTTTGACCTCGCTGAATTGCCGCCTGCATTGACTTACTGCTTACCACCGACCACGCCTCCGTCTACTCCTGCTGTTACCTCGCTGCCATCTCTGCTGCTGACCCGGACTGATCGACCGCGCTACTTGCCTCCTGCTTCTGTGGGCCTCTGCCACTGGACTCCATACTTCCAGCTCGGGTGTCCTCAGACTCAGGTGAGCCTCGATTGACACTTCTCCGTAACAGCATTTTTTGTCTTGTATTAGTGGGAAAAAAAGGGCTTATTAGCCGTTGTATGGTAAAGTACAAAAATTTAAGCCCTTTTTGGCATGTATAAATGGCACAAAAAAAAATTATTTGCCGTTCAGCGGTGTAGTTTTATGTTCTAAAACCCTTCTTGTTGTGTATTAGTGGCAAAAGAAAAATATATTTTCCGTTCAGCAGTGCACTTATATGTTCTAAAGTCTTTTGTCGAGTGTATAAGTGGAAAAAAGAAAAATATATTTGCCGTTCAGCAGTGCAGTTATATATTCTAAAGCCTTTTGTGTGGTGTATAAGTGGAAAAAAATAAGGGCCTATTTGCCGTTCAGCAGTGCAGTTATATGTTCTAAAGCCCTTTTTGTCGTGTATTAGTGGCAAAAGAAAAATATATTTGCCACTAAGCGGTGCAGTTATATGTTCTAAAGCACTTTTTTTAGTGTATTAGTGGCACAAAAAAGTATTTGCCGTTGTGTGGTGAAGTGAGAATATTACAGAGTTTTTTGGGGTGTTTTTATTTCCTATTTATTTATTTGATATATCAAACAGAGAAGTGCCAGGCCCTGCACAGGGGAGTGGCAGAGGCCTAAATGTTTCTCGCGCAGGCACAGGTTGCAGCAGAGTAAGGGAACGTGGCAGCAGGAGTCTCAGTGAGAGGTCTGAGCTCCCAGTGTCATCTAGAAGTTGTGTCTTGACCAGCAACCCAATGGTTCTTGAATGGTAGAATCGGTCATCCACTTCGTCCTACATGACATCAGATACCCCCATCCAAGCGTCGGTGTGTTCGTCAGACACAACCCTTAGTAGGCATGGCCCGGGAGCAGGCCCTGTGCCCTCACCTGTCCTCAACCTGCCTCTGTCCTTTTCTGTTCCCTCAGCCAGAGAAGTATTATATGCTGTGGGCTCAGCCCCACTATACAGCGAGGACGAGCTAATTGCAAGCCAAGATGTGGAGGAGACATCCGCCTCTTCCTCAGCTAGGCGGGAAAATAGTGACGAGGAGAGTGGCGTGGGAGCTGGTGTTGCGAGCGGTGAGTCTCCTAACCCAGAGACCGTTGAAGAGGACATCAGTGACTTGCACACAGTACTCAATGATGATGTAGCTGATCGCACTTAGGAGCCGGGTGTATTAGGGGTTCATCATCATCAGAAGAAGAGGGTGGCAGCTTTCAAGTCGCTAGTGTGGCCGTGAGTCAGCAGAGTGGCAGAAGTGGGAGGTCGGTAGACAAACATGCGCAGGGTAGACCACCTACTTCGCAGGAGCCTACCTGCCATCTGCTCAGGCCCTTTGAGGCGGCCACGTTATTTGTCAGTCTCCAGGACTACAGGATGAACAATCTCATTCCACTGCTTCATATCCTGGAACAGATGCTGGTAAATCTGGCTGGTGAGGGGACAGGAGAGGTTTTCGCCTAGATCTCACGGCCACATGAGCCCTGTCGGGGCTGAACTGGAGGAGGAGGGGGAGGACATTGGAGCACAAGCAATGTGTAGCGAAATGGGTGGTTTTTACACACAGGTGACAGGAGAGGAGGAGCAGGAGCAGCCAGAGGAGCTACAGGGCGATGAGGAAGATGAGGCAGAGGACCCAGACACTCCATGGCAGTATGCAGTTGAGATGGAGGCAGGGAGTTCCTCCGAGTCACTTGCACAAATTAGCCTAATGCAAGCTCACTTGCTTGCGTACTGACAGTCGAATTGTCAGCATTCGGCAGAGGGATGACTTCTGGCTCTCCACCTTGTTGGACCCTCGCTACCAGTCCAAAATGGGGGCCTTTTTTACACCCACTGAGAGGGAGGACAATCTAAATTACTATAGAGACATCCTATTAAGTGAGTTTGCCGCTGCCTCTCTGTGCCATTGTCCATCCTATTGCAGGTCTGACCAGGAGGGCCCTCTGCACTCACGTTCTTCTGCCATGGCTGCTGTGGCAGGGTGGGGGGTAGGAGCACCCCAGCTCCATCAGCAGCAACTTCAGTCTAGAGTCACTGATGAGTGGCTTTTTTCACCCGCCTAGTGAAGAAATTACTCACCAGCAGCAGCAGCTAGACCTGGAGCAGGACCTGAACCAGCAGGTGGTGGCATACTTGGACAGCACCCTGCCACCCCACATTGAAGATCCGCTGGACTACTGGGCAGCCAAACTGGATTTGTGGCCTCAACTAGCAGAGTTTGCCCAGGAAAAGCTGTCCTGCCCGGCCAGTAGTGTGGCATCAAAGCAAATGTTTAGTGCGGCGTGGGCCATAGTTATCCCAAGAAGAACTCGCCTGTCCACCCAAAATGTGTAGAGACTGACCTTTGTCAAGATTAGTTCAGGCGTGGATCAGCCAGAATTTCCACCCACCAATGCCTTATGCATCAGACTACAGTAGATCATCCATGGTGCCAAACCAACACTTTGACAAAAGAGACCGTTTTTTTCTGGCTACCTGCTGAGCTACTATTCTGATGCTGCCTCCTGCCTGATGCCACACATATGATGCCAAGTGCCCCTTCTTTCACCCACCATCTTCAGCTGGTACTCATACTCATTGCCACCCACCCCCCCACTCTGTCACTGGGTCAATCTGTGGTCTTCTGATGCTGCTGCCACCTCCTCACTATGTCACCTTAAAGCTCTGTAGTCTCCTGATGCTGCTGCCACCTCCCCACTCTGTCACCGGGTCACTCTGTGGTCTACTGATGATGCTGCTGCCACCTCCACACTATGTCACCTTGCCACTCTGTGGTCTCCTGATGCTGCTGTCCCCTCCACACTATGTCACCTTTCCACTTTGTGGTCTCCTGATGCTGCTGCTACCTAAAAACTATGTCACCTTGCCACTCTGTGGCCTCCTCCTGCTGCCAGCTCCATACTGTCATTGTGCCACTCTGTGGCCTCCTGAAGCTGCCACCACCTCCACACTCTGTCATTGTGCCGCTCTGTGACCTCCTGATGCTGCCGCCACCTCCACACTGTCATTGTGCCACTCTGTTGCCTCCTCCTGATGCTGCTACCACCTCCAGACTCTGTCATTTGGGCCACTGTCTGGTCTCCTTATGCTGCTTTCACCTCACCACTATGTCACAGGGCCACTCTGTAAACTTATCATGCTTCTCCTACCCTCCCCACTTCGTGAATGGGCCAGTATTTTGCCTTTTGGCCTGGCTGACATCATAATTTATTTGACCCTTCTTCAGATCTGTCAGAAGGAAGGAAAAATGAGATGCACAACGGATCCTGTCTGTGTAGCAGCTGTAAGGCCTGTATGGTCCCATCAGAATTTTCTTGGGATTTGGTAGCCAAAAGCATGACTTGGTACAAAACACAGAAGACATGCAAATATTCCATTCACGTGTCATCTCTGTTTTGGATCCACTCCTGTTTTTTGGCATTAGCAATACTGCTGGATTACTGACTAAATGCTGACCAAGTGAAGGCAGATGCTCAAAAGACAGGATCCGTTTTTTAGGGGTTATTGTTCTGATGGATCAGAGGATGGGCAAAATAATCAGTGATGTCAACACAAACTTACTGCTGTCGGGGGCTCTACTTGTATAATCGTTTAATAGAACAGGTTCTGTAGACATCTATGTGGAATCAGCTGATGACGGTCTAAAAGGAGTGCACTTCTTCTTGGCGCTAACATTGACCTGTAAGGCTGAGTTAATTCTTAAGTTATTTGGTCAGTTTTGGCCCTGTGACTGCCTAAATAAGGCTACTTTCACACTAGCTGCAGGGGATTCTGGCAGGCTCCGCGGATGAACAGCCTGTTGGATCCGTCCTTCTACTAGTTTACATGTGCCCCCGGACTGCCGCTCAATCCCCATTGACTATAACGGGCGCAGGGACGGACTCCCCTGCCGCTAGTGTGAAGGTACCCTAAGTGAAGCGTGCAGTGATTCTAAGAGCGACGCCTGTCATCTGCATGTCATACTGACTCACAATGTTATTTCACTACCACAGCAGACTCCCTATGCGTGTTACTACAAGGCACAGTGTTCTACACCACTATAAAGGCTCTCTGCAGCCAGGAAATAGCCGTTTTTTTATCGAACAAAATTTTTTCTAAAGATTTGTCGAACCAGCCGAATCGAATTTTTGAAAAATTTGCTCATCTCTAGTCATAACATCCAAATGACTGGATCAATGAATAATACAGAGGAAACCTAAAAGGACATTTATTGTCCACAATAACGTGGGGAAATGGACAGCAATATACATAATATACACTGCTCAAAAAAATAAAGGGAACACTTAAAAAACGCAATGTAACTCCAAGTCAATCACACTTCTGTGAAATCAAACTGTCCACTTAGGAAGCAACACTGAGTGACAATCAATTTCACATGCTGTTGTGCAAATGGGATAGACAACAGGTGGAAATGATAGGCAATTAGCAAGACACCCCTAATAAAGGAGTGGTTCTGCAGGTGGTCACCACAGACCACTTCTCAGTTCCTATGCTTTCTGGCTGATGTTTTGGTCACTTTTGAATGCTGGCGGTGCTTTCACTCTAGTGGTAGCATGAGACAGAGTCTACAACCCACACAAGTGGTTCAGGTAGTACAGCTTATCCAGGATGGCACATCAATGCGAGCTGTGGCAAGAAGGTTTGCTGTGTCTGTCAGCGTAGTGTCCAGAGCATGGAGGCGCTAAAAGGAGACAGGCCAGTACATCAGGAGACGTGGAGGAGGCCGTAAGAGGGCAACAACCCAGTAGCAGGACCGCTACCTCCGCCTTTGTGCAAGGAGGAACAGGAGGAGCACTGCCAGAGCTCTGCAAAATGACCTCCAGCAGGCCACAAATGTGCATGTGTCTGCTCAAACGGTCAGAAACAGACTCCATGAGGGTGATATGAGGGCCCGACGTCCACAGGTGGGGGTTGTGCTTACAGCCCAACACCGTGCAGGACGTTTGGCATTTGCCAGAGAACACCAAGATTGGCAAATTCGCCACTGGCGCCCTGTGCTCTTCACAGATGAAAGCAGGTTCACACTGAGCACATGTGACAGAGTCTGGGGATGCCGTGGAGAACGTTCTGCTGCCTGCAACATCCTCCAGCATGACCGGTTTGGCATTGGGTCAGTAATGGTGTGGGGTGGCATTTCTTTGGAGGGCCGCACAGCCCTCCATGTGCTCGCCAGAGGTAGCCTGACTGCCATTAGGTACCGAGATGAGATCGGATGTGTTATTTTTGTGTTCCCTTTATTTTTTTGAGCAGTTTATATAATATATATAAAGCAGATATAACAATACGACATAGGTGTTGAGCTATTAGGGTGTATTAGAAACCTTCCTCTATAAGATAGTGAGCCCCTAATAAAGAACACACTGCAACATGCAGAACTATTCTTGCCGTCAAAAAAGTTGAAACCACAATGAAAACTAGATGGACCCCTTCTATAATTAAACAGGGTCCATCAGTCACTGTTTGGTTTTGTCATAAAACAGATCAGACACCGAACTGTGGCCTCCCTTATGAACACATTTGTGAATAGAGTGTAATATGGTTTTCTGGTAATTTGAGTGGCTGGCTGCAGCAGGAATTGTGATCATCAGGGGTTTCTGCATCCAGATGCGTTGTGATTTGGTGGGTCAAGCTGATTTGGTAGGTCAGCTTCAACTGAACATGGGATTGTCAAGAATATAGGGGGACATATACTTAAATTAATGACAGATAAAGTTACGGTAAATCAAATATTTCTCTACCAACTTCATGTGAAACTCTGAATCCAATTTCTGAAATTATAAAAGGTCTGGTTCCTTTTAAAGGATTAACATGATATAATTAGCAGGATGAGATGGTTCCTCCACAATCCATCATCTTTGTAAGACAATTCACGTTTTCTTATGTCGGAAAAAGCTCCAACTCTGACAGTGTAATAGGCGAATGTTTAAGTAACTGTCAAAAACTCATGATATCAGTATGAAAAGCAACAAGTAGCGAACATGTGTTGACAGAGCAACCTATAGCCTTTTGCTATCTTCTGAATGTGATACGTGTCCTCTAATTATGAAAAGAGCGTCATTATAAAGATACTCTATGCTTCTCTTACATTGTATGTTTCTGAGCCTATAATTATTATGCCTTTTTAGTCACATCTGATTCAGCCTAATTAAACATGAAATAATGGCAGAAAAAAAGACCATTAATAATATGAGCAATATATAATTTATTCTAGAAAACATCGACAGTACGCTGAAGCGGGCCAGATGTTGCCTTTGTACAAGCTTTGTACATTTGTGTGTCGTTACGATTTAAACAGTGCATAAAGAACATTTAAAAGAACATCACGGGGAATAGTTCACATTACAGTACTTTTTACCATCCAACCCACTTAAATAATGGATGAAGCAAGTTATTTCCCTACTTTATTGTAGTTTGTTGTTTTGAATTTATGCATTTCTGCAGTTTGTTTAGAACTAAAATTAGAAGAAAAAAACACTGTCTGAAATTATTAACCTTCAAAAATATTTTGAAGGGGTTCTCAGATTTGTGCCATGTCTTTTTCAGTAGAGGGTTACCTGATAACAAGCTGATCGATCACAAAGTATACTATTCAACTAGGACAGGCATGGCCAACCTGCGGCTCTCCAGCTGTTGTAAAACTACAACTGATAGCTGTTGGCAGTCTGGGCATGATGTCAGGTTGGCCATCCCTGAACTAGGACCTTCCTTAATCAGCCTTAACCTATGAGGGAACTGAGAAACAAGTGATCAATTTCCCTGCAGCGCTGCCACAGGGCAAATTAAGCATTACACAGTTTCCAGTGATATCAATGTAACGATGCACAGACAGACTTTTTTCTTATAGCTCCTCTCTGCTCTGGCTTATCGAGAAGGGTCCTGAATAGGGGTTTCTACTTTATTGACTTAAATGTGCTAGTGAGATACCTGAAAATTGGCTTTCTAGGGAACTCTTTTCCTACTAAAGAGGAACCTAACTGGTCACTGACTACAACCTAAAATTCTTTTCTTCGGTTGCTATGACAGACAAAACAACATTTAGATGTGACTGTCATTGATTTGTAATTTGACTCTAATTGCTATTGTGTATTTTCTCCAGTATGACATATTAAAGGATTTGTCCTAGAATGACAACTAATCACCTGACTGGTAGGGGTCTGACCACTGGAACCCCCACCAATCCTGAGGAATGGGGTCCTGAAAAAACTGTTCCATCATGTTCATGATACTGAACTGCTGCTGCTATAGTTTTTCCTACTTGTGGTAGGGATTGAAGATAAAAAGGTCTCCTGCTCAGTCCTATATCTCCTTTTAGTTACTCTACCGACTCCAAACACGCTCGGCACAGATAGATACTAATCAGAAATTGCTGTGTTGGCAGTAAAGGATTGCTCCCGGTTGTGCTCATAGTGGATGATCGTTCACTCCAGGAGTTCACACCAACGGTATAAGATCCTTTCCAAAAGGAGTAACTAGATGGAATACGTGGATAGATAGTGCAGACTGATAGGCACAGTTAAAATCATAGATTTATTCCATACTCACAAGAGTCAAATGCAATAAAAACCTGTAGCAAACTCTGCTAAAACGACTTAGAGTTTTGCCCGCTATCGGCTTCTTGCTTCAAGTAGCTAGTTGTCCCTGCTGGCTTTTAAAAGGTGTAACATTATAGTTGAGGAGAAAAAGGATGATATTGTAGATTTGATGGCTCACTGGTTTTAAAGTCTGACACTGTTCCAATGAGCCAAGGGTCACATCATTTCTCCTGCTCCTTCTCCTTGCAGCCCGAGAGAAGGCTTTCAGTGGATCCCTCTCAGCCTTCACTGCTCATTCCTAGATGGGTGCCTTCCTTTTTCCTAAGAATTGGCATGAAAACCTCACCAAGCCATATGGTTAATAGTCAAGAGAGTCTACCTGTTGATAACTTGTGTGAGAGTCCTCACTGTTAGGGCTGCCCTGAGGAGGAGTTTGGGGAGGAAACTGGGGACCTCATGCATGTCTGAATTGATGGTGGTGGAAATAGTGGCACATATAGCCACAGCATTGGCGGTGGGGGCAGTGACAGTGGGAGCCAGGGAAAACGCAGAGCAGGGGATGGGAGTCCACCATGATATCTTACAGTCTGATAAAAGCAACAGGGAGGATGATGAGTCTGATGACGATTGTGTGCTGAACAGGACCTGGGAGCCGGATCAAGGTGCTGAGGAGGAGGCAACATCAGTGAAGGCCGGTGGCTGCAGCAATAACGAGCAGATGCCCCATACCTCCCAAAAACAGCTTGGGCATGTCTGCTTCAGGTTCTGGTGATGCCGCTGACACTGTGGGTGGATTATGGCCAAAACGTGCCAGAGATAAACCCAGCTTGGCTGTCTGTAGCATTGTGTGAGCACCTCCCAGACGGTGCTTTTTCTCCACAAGGTTGGCACACAAAACCACAGCGGTGTGCAAGATCTGTAGGATTAGAATAAACAGTGGCCACTCAAACACACAAGGATACCAGAAGTCTATTGTACCGCATGAGGCAGCATCACCGGATCCTTTGGGAAAATACAACTGGCCAGTATTCCCAATCAGAGCAAATCTGTCCTCCTTCTTCTGGCACTCTTTATGGCAGCCAATCCGCATCCCCAAGCAATACGAAATCTTTATCATCATTAGAGATGAGCAAATTTAGCAAAAATTTGATTGGGTCGGTTCGCCGAATTTTCCAAAAAGATTTGATTCGATACAAATTTATTTGTGGAAAATCACGTTAAAACATAGATATTTCCTGGCTGCAGAGAGCCTGTATAGTGATGTAGAACACTGTGCCCTGCAGTAACACGCATAGGGAGTCTGCTGTGGTAGTGAAACAATACTGTGAGTCAGTATGACACGCAGATGACAGGCGTTGCTCTTAGAATCACTGCACACTTCACTTATTTGGGCAGTTATGATGCCAAAACTGACCAAATAACTCAAGTGTGAATTCAGCCTTACAGGTCATTGTTAGCGTCAAGAAGAAGCACACTCCATTTACACTGTTGTCAGATGATTCCAAATAAATGTCTACAGAACCTGTTCTATTAAATGCTGATACAAGTAGAGCCCTGCGACAGAGTGGAGAGGTTGTCAGCAGTAAGTTTGTGTTAAAGTCACTGATTATTTTGCCCATCCTCTGATCGGTCAGAACAATAACCCCCTGTCTGTTTTGCATCCGCCTTCACTTGGTCAGCATTTTGTCAGTAATCCATCAGTATTGCTACAGCCAAAAAAACAGGAGTGGATCCAAAACAAAGATGACACGTAAATTGAAAATTTGCATGTTTTCTGTGTTTTGTACTCACTCCTGCTTTTGGCTACCAAATCATAAGCCAATTTTGATAGGACCATACAGGCCTTACAGCTGCTACATAGACATAATCCATTGCGCATCTCATTTTTCCTTCCTTCTGACAGATCAGAATAAGGGTCAAATGATGATGTCAACCAGGCCAATAAGGCAAAATAGTGACAAAGTCATAAAGTAGGGACGGTGAAAACAGCATAAGAAGTCCACAGAGTGGCCCAATGACATAGTGGGGAAGTGACAGCAGCATGAGGAGACCACAGAATGATGAAGTGGCAGCAGCAGGAGGAGACCACAGAGTGGTGAAGAGACAGTGTTGAGGTGGCAGCAATATGAGGAGATGCTAATGACAATAGAGTGGTGAGGTGGCAGACGTATTTGGAGACCACAGAGTGGCCCAGTGAGATAGTGGTGAGGTAGCTGAGACAGGCCCAATGACATACTGTAGTGGTGATGTGGAAACAGCATGAGCAGATCACGGAGTAGTGATGTGGCATTAGCATAAGCAGACCACAGAGTGGTAAAGTGGCAGCAGCATGAGGAGACCACAGAGTGGGGAAGTAGCAGCCGCATGAAGAGACCACAGAGTGGTGAGATGGCAGCAGCATGAGGAGACCTCAGAGTGGCTCAGAGACATAGTGTTGAGGTGGCAGCAGCATGAGAAGACCACAGAGTGTTGAAGTGACAGCAACATGGAGAGACCACAGAGTGGCCCAGTGACATAGTGGTGATGTGGCAGCAGCATGAGGAGACCACAAAGTAGTGATGTGGCAACAGCATGAGGAGACCAAAGAGTGGCCCAGTGACATAGTAATAAGGTTGCAGAAGCATGAGGAGACCACAGAGTGGCTCAGAGACATAGTGTTGAGGTGGCAGCAGCATGAAGAGATCACAGAGTAGTGATGTGGCAGCAGTATGAGGAGACCACAGAGTGGAGAAGTGGCAGCAGCATGAGGAGACCACCTACAGGTAAAGAGACAGCAGCATTAAAAGACCACAAAATCTCACAGTGACATAGTAGTGATTTGAAAGCAGCATGAGGAGACCACTGAGTGGTGAGGTGGCGGAAGCATGAGGAGACCACAGAGTGGCCCAGTGATATAATGGTGAGGTGGCAAGAGCATGAGGAGACCAAGTAGTAGCCTAGTGACATAGTGGTGATGTGGCAGCAGCAGGAGGAGACCGCAGAGTAGTGAAGTTACCACCAATAGAAATTGACTCACAAAGGATGTGAGTGCACCTGCTCAGCCTACACGTAGGGTAGAACACCAAAAAAGAAAACAAGGCTAGCACAAATAATGATGAATGTAAACTTTATTATAGTCTCAACACGAGACAAGATGTTTTTAAAAATGCACATAAAAAACAATACAATGGTGAATGGAGAGCACTCAGAATAATGGTGCACCACTGGATAACAGAACGTATCAAGGCTAGAAAGATAATATAAATATCCTAAAATATATATATGGCCTAAGCCAGATATCAAATATATAGAACTAGCCAAAGCTATCAAGACTGAATCAGAATAAAATACAGTACATACAAAGATATATAGTGCATAGTGCAAATATGACCAGGTGCATAAGTATATTACATTGAAATAGCCATAAAGAGAGCCATGAATACCTGAGTGGTGAACCAACAGAGCCCCAACGAACGTTTCGTGTAAGCTTCTTCAGGGGGAGAGTGTGTGTTTAAAGGAGGCTAACAAGGTGACTTTTATAGCTGGATAATTAAAATGCATCATAGACAGCTGGGAGAGAGCATGTGTGACCACACATGAGAAGGAAGCAAATGCGTTCACTGATTCAAGGCGAGCACACCATCATGTCTGAGACAGAGCTTTAAGTGTCAGATGTGACAAATGTTCTGAAGCCACTTCCCACCTCTTAGTTGCTCCAGAGAAGAACACATAAATGCGATTCAACAGATCATAAAAATGTTTTGCTCGGCTCGAGCTCACTGCAGCGTGCACTATTACGAGATTCCAGTTATGTGGAGAACATGGTACAAAGAAGGCATGAGGATTTTTTTCTAAAACAATTGCCTGAACTCCTTTGTATTGTCCCCTCATACACTGCTCAAAAAAATAAAGGGAACACTTAAACAACACAATGTAACTCCAAGTCAATCACACTTCTGTGAAATCAAACTGTCCACTTAGGAAGCAACACTGAGTGACAATCAATTTCACATGCTGTTGTGCAAATGGGATAGACAACAGGTAGAAATTATAGGCAATTAGCAAGACACCCCCAATAAAGAAGTGGTTCTGCAGGTGGTGACCACAGATCACTTCTCAGTTCCTATGCTTCCTGGCTGATATTTTGGTCACTTTTGAATGCTGGCGGTGCTTTCACTCTAGTGGTAGCATGAGACAGAGTCTACAACCCACACAAGTGGCTCAGGTAGTGCAGCTTATCCAGGATGGCACATCAATGCGAGCTGTGGCAAGAAGGTTTGCTGTGTCTGTCAGCGTAGTGTCCAGAGCATGGAGGCGCTACCAGGAGACAGGCCAGTACATCAGGAGACGTGGAGGAGGCCGTAGGAGGGCAACAACCCAGCAGCAGGACCGCTACCGCCGCCTTTGTGCAAGGAGGAACAGGAGGAGCACTGCCAGAGCCCTGCAAAATGACCTCCAGCAGGCCACAAATGTGCATGTGTCTGCTCAAATGGTCAGAAACAGACTCCATGAGGGTGATATGAGGGCCCGACGTCCACAGGTGGGGGTTGTGCTTACAGCCCAACACCGTGCAGGACGTTTGGCATTTGCCAGAGAACACCAAGATTGGCAAATTCGCCACTGGCGCCCTGTGCTCTTCACAGATGAAAGCAGGTTCACACTGAGCACATGTGACAGACGTGACAGAGTCTGGAGACGCCGTGGAGAACGTTCTGCTGCCTGCAACATCCTCCAGCATGACCGGTTTGGCATTGGGTCAGTAATGGTGTGGGGTGGCATTTCTTTGGAGGGCCGCACAGCCCTCCATGTGCTCGCCAGAGGTAGCCTGACTGCCATTAGGTACCGAGATGAGATCCTCAGACCCCTTGTGAGACCATATGCTGGTGCGGTTGGCCCTGGGTTCCTCCTAATGCAAGACAATGCTAGACCTCATGTGGCTGGAGTGTGTCAGCAGTTCCTGCAAGACGAGGCATTGATGCTATGGACTGGCCCGCCCGTTCCCCAGACCTGAATCCAATTGAGCACATCTGGGACATCATGTCTCGCTCTATCCACCAACGTCACGTTGCACCACAGACTGTCCAGGAGTTGGCAGATGCTTTAGTCTAGGTCTGGGAGGAGATCCCTCAGGAGACCATCCGCCACCTCATCAGGAGCATGCACAGGCGTTGTAGGGAGGTCATACAGGCACGTGGAGGCCACACACACTACTGAGCCTCATTTTGACTTGTTTTAAGGACATTACATCAAAGTTGGATCAGCCTGTAGTGTGTTTTTCCACTTTAATTTTGAGGGTGACTCCAAATCCAGACCTCCATGGGTTGAAAAATTTGATATCCAATTTTTTATTTTTGTGTGATTTTGTTGCCAGCACATTCAACTATGTAAAGAACAAAGTATTTCAGAAGAATATTTAATTAACTCAGATCTAGGATGTGTTATTTTTGTGTTCCCTTTATTTTTTTGAGCAGTGTATTAGCACCATTGTCATAGCACTGACCTCAAATGTTTGACATGCACAGTCCATGTTCTGTCAGTCTTTCCAAAACAACACTTGCAAGACCTTTTCCAGTTGTATCTGTGACAGCCAGAAATTCCAGAAAGCTTTCCTTGACCTCCACTGTTTTGCTAACATCATCGATGTCCACATATCGCAGCACAAGTGACAACTGCTCTTGTTTGGAAATGTCTGGTGTGCAGTCTACAATGATGCAAAAATATTTAGCTTGTCTCACCTTTTTTATGATTATTTTAATTACTGCATCGGCAATTAAACACATAAATTTGTTTTGCATATCCTTGCTCAGATAATGTGCATTGGTTCCTTCTTTGGCACGTTGCAAGTATTTCTTCAGAACCAGATCAGATTCAGAGATCAGCTCCAGCAATTGGAGAAAAATACCATTATGTTATGTGAACACAGTATCTGATGATCCTCTGAAGGGCAGATTGTTTTCTGCCATCCAGCCAATTACTTTCAGTAAACGCAACAATACTTTGTGCCATCTTTGTTATTCCAAATGGAGTTGTCGACGCAATCCTTTGTCAATGGTAGTTTCTTTTTTATGCTAGACTCCAGACAGGTGGCTGCTAGATATTTCGTGGGAATGCAAGGATCCCTTACCACTGATATGCTTCCAGCCTCTAAATCCATATGAGAAATTTGATTTAGCTTTATTGTCAAATAGCCTTCAACAAAAGCAATACCATATCTTTCGCCCCATAAGAACGGGAAAAAATGCCCCTGCGTCTTATGGGGGGAATGCTGCCATTTTACATCGCAGTCTACGATGTATCAGCTAGAGGGGGGAAGGAGGAGAGGCCGGTGGCATGCAAATGCGGCGGGGCCGGTGCAGTCACTGTACTCCGGCCCCACCGCTCACTCACTTCCTTAATGCCTAAACCTTTTTATAATAACTTTAATTGAAGTTCCGATCCCCAGCCCCATCTGTACTATCTACTAAATGTCCTGTAGCAGGCAGAGCAGGGCGGGCGGCCGGCCGTAACTCACTGATGTCACGTGCCTGAGCCGCCTACTATGAATAAAGTAGGCGGCGCAGGCACGTGACATCAGTGAGTTACAGCCGGCCGCCCACCCTGCTCTGCCTGCTACAGGACATTTAGTAAGTAGTACAGATAGGGCTGGGGATCGGAACTTCAATTAAAGTTATTATTATAAAAAGGTTTAGGCATTAAGGAAGTGAGTGAGCGGTGGGGCCGGAATACAGTCACCGCACTGCCGCATTTGCATGCCACCGGCCCCTCCCACAGGTTTAGCTCCGGTATATTAGGGCATCTGTGGATGCCAATATTATGGGGTGGGGGATATGTGGATGGCACTGTTATGGGGTGGGGGATCTGTGGGTGACACATATATAGCAGTGCCATCCACAGATCCCCCTCCATAACAGTGCCATCCACAGATCCCTCTCCATAACAGTGCCATCCACAGATCCCTCTCCATAACAGTGCCACCCACAGATCACCCCCCCATAACAATGCCATCCACAGATCACCCCCCCATAACAGTACCATCCACAGATCTCCCCCCATAACAGTGCCACCCACAGATCCCCCCATAACAGTGCCACCCACAGATCCCCCCATAACAGTGCCACCCACAGATCCCCCCATAACAGTGCCATCCACAGATCCCCAATAGTAGTGTCATGCACAGACCACCATTAGTTCAAAACCCACCAAAAGCACACCTTTTGGTTAAAAATATTTTTTTTCTTATTTTTCTCTTCAAAAACCCTTCAAAAACTGCGTCTTATGGGCAGGTGCGTCTTATAGGGCGAAAAATACGGTATATGGAATCTCCAAGCCCTGAGTAAATGAGCCAATCTCGTGGAACCTTTTTCCCACTACCCAGCAATCTGTAATAATGACCAGATGAGAATCTTTTTTTTGTACCATCTGGAAAATCTGTAAGTGGAAAATCTTTCAGCTTCACTTGCTTAGGACCCCTTTTGATAGTTTGGCATCTCAGTAGATCGGTTATTACATCTGGCCATTCTGCTGGATCATCACTAAGCTCTGGAAGAGGTCCAGAATTACAGGACACGGTTTGCTGGTCTGGAGGGTCTACAACCAGTTCACTGACTTCTTCAATGCTCAAACATGCTTCTTGAGAGGTAGTGACACTTGGTTGAATATCTGATGTAGTGCAAATGGAGGACTCTTCATTCTCCTTAGGTGTACTTTTCTTGAAGAAGCGGTCAATGGAAGCTAGCTTCTTGATTTTGTCTTCCAGTATCTGCTTCTCTTTTCTATTTTGGCTTCCAGACTTGTGCTTCTTGGTGGGAGGTGCTTGTTGAACTGTCAATTCTTGGTCTTGATCTCTATTCATTTTGGCCTAAAAGAAATGAATAAAATGAAGGCCATTCTCTTCTGTAGCTGTGTCCATGCAATATTTATTGCAGTCATTCTGTTTCTCCCAAACTTCTGCTTGGTTCTTCAAGCTTCTTAATGATGTATTCATGCTTTTGTCAATTTGTTTTGGTAGCAGATATATCTTCTAGTAAAGTCCCTGCTTCATGTGTGAGACAATTCATAATGCCATTTGGCAACACATAGCTTAATTAACCCTCCAATATGTGTTCTTTTTAATTTGGCAGTATTTTACAATTAAAAATGCAATGTACTTCTTTGAAAACAGCACAAATTTATTAAAGGTGCTCAAACACCATAAATACTTGTCAACTGAACACTTGTTCAGCCAAACGCCTCCTAACTCCAGCATGCTCATGCAAGCTCTGCTGAGCATACGTGTGTTTTAACAGTGGAGAGGAGTGTATGATGCTGTCAGACAATGGCGAAGATAGTTTCGGGACAGGCACGTCCCTTCATCAGGAGAAATGCCTGTCCCGAAACGCGTTGAGCCGGATTTATACATATACCCTAATAAAGACAAGTGAACAGAAGCACCCGTGTTATTGTCTGCCTTCATCTTGTAAGATTCTAGAAGCGATCCAGGCAGGGGGGGTGTTTGGTTTACAGGTGTATTATGCTTATCCTACTAAACCACCCCCCTCGTGAAGTGAGTAAATAAGTATACGATACTTCAGTATTTTTATTATATTATACTTGTATCCTTTTAAAATGGATTTTACTTATTTGTTGTAACTCATTCCCCTTATTCATTTTATTACACTTTGACGTGTATGACACTACAGGCAACGGTCTATTTGGCACTTGAGACCCAGTGTGCTTATGCTCATCCCTTTCTACAAGTGTTTCTATCATTCTCTATATATATTTTTTTCGTCTTTTCTCTGTATATTTATGAAACCTACACCACACGAAACCATTTCCCCACCGACCTACCATTATTGGCGCTCAATACGGGTTTTCAGAAACAGGCAGGATTGAGGTGTTATTAACACCCACCAGTCCCCCTAGTTCGTTATACTCCTATATTCCACACAGGCAGACACTCTAGTCTGCCCGGCAAACCCAGAGCAGCCTTTATACCACTCTGTCTTCTCCACTCCACTCCTATAAACCCTTGACGCCTCAAGCTTTTCAGATCCGGTGGAGTCCTTTCCATCAGATCTGACTAACCCTCAAACTCTCTAACTTCCTTTATACCCCTACCAGCATGACATTGATCTGTGTCACCACATATAAGAAAATTGGTCAATTTTTCACTTCACATATGAAAAACTAAGTACAGTATATATCAGCTGTACAGATGTGATGTGACCCAATAAATATCAATATGAATGCTGGTAGCACTATGCTGCTGCCGGCCCCTGTGCCCCCAATGCCCAATAAATATCAATATGATGATATTTTAATTTGGGGCACAGCAGGGCAGGCTGCAGCAGACTATTATGACCAGGGCCGTCTTTGCCGCAGGGCAAAAGGGGCAGCTGCCCCGGGCCCAGGTGCTCCTGGAGGCCGAAGGGAGCTCCGTTTCCCGATTCACTATGCAGAACAACTTACACAAGCAAGCACATCGTCGGCGCCGTCACGTGGTTGGTAAAGGGGGTGTGTGGTGAGTGGCGCCACGGCAGAGCAGCCAGCAGCAGGGACTAAGTCTCCGCCTCCGGAGCTAAAGGGATTGGGTGGTGAGTCACGGACTCACGTGGCCACCAGTGACTCGCTCACCTTACACAGGCAGACCTGCCATTGCCGCGCAAGGAGGAGGAGGAGGAGGAGGAGGAGGAGGAGGTAGGTAGAGGCTAGAGGCTCTAGAGCTGCTGCACGCATTCGCATATTGACTTTATTTATATTAGAAATTTAGACCGGTCAGTCGGTCAGGTCACCGAATTATTAATTAACCCTTACCCCATTCATAAATTAGTGGTGGATTATTATAGAGACGGCCCCAGCCCCAGGAGACATAAGGGGTTGGGTTCTCTCTGTCTGCTGTTGAACTGTGGTCTGGGGCCACCCGGCCACATTTACTAATCTTTGCTCAGGGGGGCCCTCATGGTGTGGTGTGGACTGGTAATTTTCACTAAGGAATATAGTTTAACCATTTATGTGCAAAAGAGAAAAGAAGTCAGCTCCAATCAGATATGTGCACATAGACCAAGAGTCTTGGTCTATGTGCAGATATCTGATTGGAGCTGACGTCTTATTTTCTCTTTTGCACATAAATGGTTAAACTATATTCCTTAGTAAAAATGACCATTCCACACCACACCATGAGGGCCCCCATGAGAAAAGGGTGACACCAGCCATAGCAACGCCACTGCCTCTATCTGTAAGTCACTGGAGTGCACGGCAGGCTCGCTTTTCTGAAGGAAGTGGAACTGTGAACTGTCTGAACTCTGAACGGCTGTACAGTCAGTAGTGGCATGTGACACATGTGGCAATAATAATGTGTCTGCTGGCCTGCAGCCTGGTAAAGACCTGTGTCATGTGTGATGTGCATCCCAATTATGCCATACATACGTGTGCAGATACTGGTCCTGTACTCCTGTGAGGCTGCAAGGCAGGGGTGTGGTGTGGACCACTCCTGAGACTGCATGTGCTTAGACCTCATGCACACGGCCGTTGTTTGGGTCCGCAAAAACGACGGCTCGGATGCAGACCCATTCACTGTGTGTTGTGGTGGAGGGCGTGATTGCATGCTAGGGTGTGTGAAGGCGAGATCCAGGGGGCCCAAGTAAATTCTTGCCCAGGGTCCAATCAATATTAAAGACGGCCCTGATTATGACAAAGGCTGAAGTGGACATGCTGAGCCTTAGGCCTTTTTCACACGAGCGTGACGGATTGGCTTCGGATGCGTTCAGGGTGCTTTCAGTAAAACTCGCACCATTTTGCAAGCAAGTTCAGTTAGTATTGTTTGCGATTGCGTTTAGTTGTTAATTTTTTTTCCTCACGGGTGCAATGTGTTTTCATACATTTTTCACGCGCATGATAAAAAATGAAAGGTTTACAAACAGCATCTCTTAGCAACCATCAGTGAAAAATGCATCGCATCCGCAGTTGCTTCCGGATGCAATGCGTTTTTCACTGAAGCCCCATTCACTTCTATGGGGCATAGGGCTGTGTGAAAAACCCTGACTATAGAACATGCTGCGATTTTCACGCAATACAGAACTGATGCGTGAAAAATAACGCTCATGTACACAGACCCATTGAAATGAATGGGTCAGGATTCGGTGCAGGTGCAAGGCTTTCACGTCACACATTGCACCCGCACAGAAAACTCGCTCGTGTGAAAGGGGACTTATAGTTCTTTGCCCATCTTACACCTGAACTGTCCTCTGGTAATCAGCAATAACAGACTGGACATGCTGAGAGAACTACAATTCTCAGCCAGCAGTGAGTCTGTCATTACTAATATCTGACTTAAGCAATGTCTCTCTCTTCCCTCTCACAGCATGCAGTCTCACAGACACACTGAGAGAGACTGCAGCTGCATCCACTACTTTTACACTTCTTCCTGAATTCTATTTTTTGGCTCAGAAGAGACTATTTACAGATTATGTGGATGATTTTCAAAGTGCGCCATGCCAGTTTTAGGCATTAAAAAAGTCGCAAGACCCTGTTTTTGTGCTACCCTCCCTACTTGGCAGTGGCGGGGGCCAAGACATTGTCATAAATTAGGTCCTTACTTGCCAGTTTAGGGGAGAAACAAAGTAAATGAACGTCTTTGTAAATGACCCCCTCTTACTTTAGCCTGTAGACTCCTGCTGGTCACTACATCCCACCTCTCCCTGACTCCTGCCTTCTCTCTAGTCCATCTTGCTGTTGTATTTTGGCAGGCAGATACCGTCTCCTAATAATATAATTACGCTGCACTGCTACACCACTCTGAGGCCCCTTGCAGACGAGCGTTCCTCCCGCAGCGAGTCCGCATCGCAGCACCCGGCCTGACCTCCCAGCACTGACGGGATTCACATAGCATTATATTGATTTATGATGCTATGTAACCCTTACAGTCCTGGAATGTATTATATGACACTAACAGCATTATGCCAGTGTTATCCAATACATTCCAGAACTCTAAGGGTTAGATCATAAATCAATATAATGCTATGTGACCTCCGGCAGTGCTGGGAGGTCAGGCCGGGTGCTGCGATGTGGACTCGCTGTGGGAGGAACGCTAGTCTGCAAGGGGCCTTAGGGCTCTTTCATACGAGCGGATGCCGTGCGGGTAATCTGCTGCATGAAAGAGTGCCAAGCCCCGTCCCGGACAGCAGAGACACAGAGCATTAACATGATTGATAATGCTCTTTGCCTCTCTGTGATCTTTTTACTACAAAATCACGGTGACAACTTTATCTCACTGTGATTTTGTAGTAAAAAGGTCACAGAGAGGCACGGAGCATTATCAATCACGTTACTGCTCTGTGTCTCTGCTGTCCGGAGCGGGGCTTGGCTCTCTTTTACACAGCGGATTATTTGCACGGCATCCGCTCGTATGAAAGAGCCCTTAGGCCTCATGCACATGGCTGTTGTGCATCCGTTGCGGTCCCCAATGCACGGGCAACGTCCATACAGCGACCTGGACGGATCCGGACCTATTCAACTTGAATGGGTCCGTTAACCGTCCGCCCTCCGCAAAAAAATTGAATAAGTTCTATTTTATTGGGGTGCGGAGGTACTGCCAGAAACACCACAGAAGCACTCCATAGTGCTTCTGTGGGGTTCTGATCCATACGTTCGTTCTGCATCTCTGTGATTGCGGACCCATTCAAGCGAATGACATGGTTAGCAGACAACAACATTAATGTTTTGGAGTGGCTCAGCCAGAGTCCAGACTTTAATACAATTGAGAATCTGTGGAGGGAGCTAAAGATCAGGGTGATGGCAAGAAGACCCTCCAACCTGAAAGATTTGGAGCTCATTGCTAAAGTTGAAGGGGCAAAAATACCTGTGGAGACATGCAAAAAGCTGGTCTGCAATTATAGGAAGTGTTTGATTGCTGTAATAGCCTATAAAGGCTTTTCTATTGATTATTGAGAAGGGTGTGAATAATTTTGGACTGGACACTTTTTGCTCAAATGTAAATAAAAGCTGAGAAATGTTATTTTTTTTCCCACAATAATGCCTCTTGTACATCGTCTTATTATCTTTTGGGAGACACCTATGTCATTTCCTGTCAAAAAATTACTTGCTGGTTGAATAAAAGTAACTTTAAGTCAAAATGAATAATTATGGGCAGCACTTGTATATATTTTTTTTCTGATTAAAGAACACAATTCGCCGCAAAATGGCAATTAAGATGTATTCTTTTTTCTATTTCTACACCCCAAAATAAGAAATATGACAATTATAATTCACCGCAGAACCGCTAATACGTATCTTTTCTATTAATACACCACGTAAATGGCTGTGGTACAATGTAACTTCACCGCTGAATGCCAATTATGACATATATTTTCTCTTTTTTTTTCCCTATTTCTACACCACAAAATAATATATAACAATCGCAATTCACTGCAGAACGGGTGATGGGATGTACGTATATTTTATTTTTCTACACCACATAAATAGTTGTAGTACAATGTAACTTCACCACTGAATGCCAATTATGACATATATTTTAAAATATTTTTTCCTATTTCTACACCCCAAAAAAGAAATATAACAATCACAATTCAACGCAGAATGGGTGATGGGACATACATATATTTCTTTTTCTACACCACATAAATAGTTATAGTACAATGTAATGTCACCGTCGAACGGCACTTATATATATATTTATAATTTTTTTTTCCTATTAATACACCCCCCAAAAAAAGGTTAAACAATGTAAAATCAACGCAGCACGGCTAATAAGACGTACATATCTATCCTATTAATGCACCTTGTAAATGGCTGTAGTACAATGTAATCACCGCTGAACGGCACTTTTGACATATACAGTTGCAAGAAAAAGTATGTGAACCCTTTGGAATTTTATGGATTTCTGCACAAATTGGTCATAAAATGTCATCTGATCTTCATCTAAGTCACAACAATAGACAATCACAGTCTGCTTAAACTAATAACACACAAATAATTAAATGTTACCATGTTTTTATTGAACACACCATGTAAACATTTACAGTGCAGGTGGAAAAAGTATGTGAACCCCTAGACTAATGACATCTCCAAGAGCTAATTGGAGTGAGGTGTCAGCCAACTGGAGTCCAATCAATGAGATGAGATTGAAGGTGTTGGTTATAGCTGCCCTGCCTTATAAAAAACACACACCAGTTCTGGGTTTGCTTTTCACAAGAAGCATGGCCTGATGTGAATGATGCCTCGCACAAAAGAGCTCTCGGAAGACCTACGATTAAGAACTGTTGACTTGCATAAAGCTGGAAAGGGTTATAAAAGTATCTCCAAAAGCCTTTCTGTTCATCAGTTCACGGTAAGACAAATTGTCTATAAATGGAGAAAGTTCAGCACTGCTGCTACTCTCCCTAGGAGTGGCCGTCCTGTAAAGATGACTGCAAGAGCACAGCGCAGACTGCTCAATGAGGTGAAGAAGTATCCTAGAGTGTCAGCTAAAGACTTACAAAAGTCTCTGGCATATGCTAACATCCTTGTTAGCGAATCTACGATATGTAAAACACTAAACAAGAATGGATTTCATGGGAGGATACCACAGAGGAAGCCACTGCTGTCCAAAAAAAAACATTGCTGCACTTTTACAGTTTGCACCTGTATGTTCTACAGCAGTACTGGCAAAATATTCTGTAGACAGATGAAACCAAAGTTGAGTTGTTTGGAAGAAACACACAACACTATGTGTGGACAAAAAGAGGCACAGCACACCAACATCAAAACCTCATCCCAACTGTAAAGTATGGTGGTGGGGGCATCATGGTTTGGGGCTGCTTTGCTGCATCACGGCCTGGACGGATTGCTATCATCGAAGGAAAAATGAATTCCCAAGTTTATCAAGACATTTTGCAGGAAAACTTAAGGCCATATGTCCACCAGCTGAAGCTCAACAGAAGATGGGTGATGCAACAGGCAACGACACAAAGGATAGAAGTAAATCAACAACAGAATGGCTTAAACAGAAGAAAATACGTCTTCTGGAGTGGCCCAGTCAGAGTCCTGACCTCAACCCGATTGAGATGCTGTGGCATGACCTCAAGAAAGCGCGTCACACCAGACATCCCAAGAATATTGCTGAACTGAAACAGTTCTGTAAAGAGGAATGGTCAAGAATTACTCCTGACCGTTGTGCACGTCTGATCTGCAACTACAGGAAACGTTTGGTGGAAGTTATTGCTGCCAAAGGAGGTTCAACCAGTTATTAAATCCAAGGGTTCACATACTTTGTCCACCTGCACTGTGAATATTTACATGGTGTGTTCAATAAAAACATGGTAACATTTGATTCTTTGTGTTATTAGTTTAAGTAGACTGTGATTGTCTATTGTTGTGACTTAGATGAAGATCACATTACATTTTATGACCAATTTGCGCAGAAATCGATATCATTCCAAAGGGTTCACATACTTTTTCTTGCAACTGTATATACAGTACAGACCAAGTTTAGACACACCTTCTCATTCAAAGAGTTTTCTTTATTTTCATGACTATGAAGGCATCAAAACTATGAATTAACACATGTGGAACTATATACATAACAAACAAGTGTGAAACAACTGAAAATATGTCATATTCTAGGTTCTTCAAAGTAGCCACCATTTTCTTTGATTACTGCTTTGCACACTCTTGGCATTCTCTTGATGAGCTTCAAGAGGTAGTCCCCTGAAATGGTCTTCCAACAGTCTTGAAGGAGTTCCCAGAGATGCTTAGCACTTGTTGGCCCTTTTGCCTTCACTCTGCCGTCCAGCTCACCCCAAACCATCTCGATTGGGTTCAGGTCCGGTGACTGGAGGCCAGGTCATCTGGCGCAGCACCCCATCACTCTCCTTCATGGTCAAATAGCCCTTACTTTCAAAGTTTTCCCAATTTTTCGGCTGACTGACTGACCTTCATTTCTTAAAGTAATGATGGCCACTCGTTTTTCTTTACTTAGCTGCTTTTTTCTTGCCATAATACAAATTCTAACAGTCTATTCAGTAGGACTATCAGCTGTGTATCCACCTGACTTCTCCTCAACGCCACTGATGGTCCCAACCCCATTTATAAGGCAAGAAATACCCCTTATTAAACCTGACAAGGCACACCTGTGAAGTGAAAACCATTTCAGGGGACTACCTCTTGAAGCTCATCAAGAGAATGCCAAGAGTGTGCAAAGCAGTAATCAAAGGAAAAGGTGGCTACTTTGAAGAACCTAGAATATGACATATTTTCAGTTGTTTCACACTTGTTTGTTATGTATATAATTCCACATGTGTTAATTCATAGTTTTGATGCTTTCAGTGTGAATCTACAATTTTTATAGTCATGAAAATAAAGAAAACTATTTGAATGAGAAGGTTTGTCCAAACTTTTGGTCTGTAATGTATATATTCTTTTTATTTATTTTTTTCTATTAATACACCCGCAAAAAAAGTTAAAGGGTTTCTGTCAGCCCACTAAACCGTTTTATTTTTTTTGTTTATTAATAATCCCTACACTGCGAGCTCTGCATACATAAGTTAAATAATCATTTTTGTTCAGTAGAATTTGATAAAAAGCGATTTTTAAAATATGCAAATTACCTTGCTACCAGCAAGTAGGGCGGCTACTTGCTGGTAGCAGCCGCATCCTCCGACCCTAATGACGCCCCCTCCGCATTGTGATTGACAGGGCCAGGGAACGGAATCGTTCTCTGCTGGCCCTGCCTGTTAGCATTCAAAATCTGGAGAATGCGCTGCGGCCGTACGTATCTTCAATCTGCGCAGGCGCACTGAGAGGCGGCCACTCTCTCCTCAATGTGCCTGCGTCAGGTGTAGATGTGACGTCATCGGCGCAGGCGAGTTGAGGATGGAGCGGCCGAGCGAGTGGCCGTCTCTCAGTGCGCCTGCGCAGATTGAAGATAGGTACGGCCGTGGCGCAGGCGCCAGATTTTGAATGCTAACAGGCAGGGCCAGCAGAGAACGATTCCGTTCCCTGGCCCTGTCAATCACAATGCGGAGGGGGCGTCATTAGGGTCGGAGGATGCGGCTGCTACCAGCAAGTAGCTGCCCTACTTGCTGGTAGCAAGGTAATTTGCATATTTTAAAAATCGCTTTTTATCTTTTATCAAATTCTACTGAACAAAAATGATTATTTAACTTATGTATGCAGAGCTCGCAGTGTAGGGATTATTAATAAACCAAAAAAAAAAAAACGGTTTAGTGGGCTGACAGAAGCCCTTTAAACAATGTAAAATCAATGCAGAATGGCTAATTGGATATACGTATTTATCCTATTAATACACCCCATAAATGGCTGTAGTACAATGTAACTTCACTGGTGAACAGAAATTATGACATATATTTTTCCCTTTTCTTTTCTAATAATATCCCCCCCCCCCAAAAAAAAAAAAAGTTAAACAATGTAAAATCAACTCAGAAAGGCTAATTGAACGTACCTATCTTTCCTATTAATACACCATGTAAATGGCTGTATCACAGAACTTGCACCCCAATCACAAGCAAGGTTTTCTGGAATTAGTGATCATATTAGTATCATATATGGCAAACAACCTAAAAGCAATTTGGATCCCCAATAAGTGCAGCAAGGTGTAATAGAATCGCTCCTATTGCACCCTGTTCTTATTTTATAGCATAGATAATGCCTCCCTATCCTTTCCCTACATTTTGACTAATCTTTCCCTGAACTTGTAAATCGTCTTTTCAGCACAATTAAGTCTTTCCTACCACTGTCCCTAGCGCCTGTTGATGTCTCTCCCTGCACTAAGCACACTGAAAAATGGCAGAATCCAAGATGGCTGAGGCTATTTATAGGGCTGTGACACCACAGGGGCTGGCTGGCTGCTGATTGGCTGCATGCAGGGCATTGTGGGTGGTCCCTCTTTCCCAAAGTTCTTTGTGCCATGTCCTAACATGTGCAGCAGCCATTTTAGGAAAAAATGTGATTCGTTACCACGAAGGGTGAGGAAATTCGGATTCAGTGCAAATCAAATTTTTCCTGAAATTCTGATCGATTTCCACTTCGTCAACTTCGATTCACTCATCTCTAATTATCCTCACCTTTTTCTTCTACTGCTAAGACTCCTCCTTGTCCTAGGCTCCATCATGAGACATCTATAACAGAATGTTTAGCCATGAAAAAACTTTTCTTCACTAGCAATTAGCTTGTCTACAAGCTAACCCCTCACCTAGCCATGTTGTTGGCGGTGCAGTTGCAGTAGTAACATTGTAGTACTCTCATGTGGCAGAGAATGTGGGACACTACTCGCAATTCTCTCTGTGCACCAACCTGCACTCCATGGTGGACATCTGGAGCAGCTGTCACGGGAAGAGACAGTACATGTCTTTCACAGCCCACTGGGTCAATGTTTTTTGCGACAGTGGAAAGGCAGCACTCCCCATATCATGGGGCTGGCTCCCGCAGCAGGCACTTATTAACAATGGGCGCAACATCCTGGCTGTCCTGAAACTGGGGGAAATAACACATGCAAATAATAAATGTACTGGTTTGCTCAAAATGCTGGCTAGTTATGAGCGATCTGAATTCCAGGATAAATTAGATTCGCCGTGAAGCCAAATTTCCTTATTTAGGATTTAACCTAAAATAGTGTAAAAAACAAAAAAAAATAATACTTACCTGATCCATTTTCTCACTACGGGCCAACCACCGCCATCTTACTTGGAGATCTCAGTCAAAATCCCATGTGCAGTGACATATGACATCACCACGACGGCAGTCATGATGACATTATCTCAGGCTGCACAAGATTTTGCGCCAGACCTTCAATCAAGATGGCAGAAGTTTTTTTCCTCGCGAGCAAATGGATCAGGTAAGTACTATTTTTTCCTATTTCACACTTAATATCAGATGCCACGATCATGTATGAACGTGGTATCTAAGGGGTATAATGACGATCATGTATGAACGTGAGGCGCAATTACCGCTCCCTGCCTTTGCACCCACTACTTACAAAGAAATGCACTTCCTGACGAGGCAATTTGTCACAAAGCAGATTTTTTGATAAGATTTGGCGATGCAACTGAATAGAATTTTTAAATACTTCGTATTTACTCATGTCTAGTGGTGCCAATGTCCAGGACATTTTCCCTCTTTTCAACAATTCTTAAGTAGCGAGGAATGATTGCCTGGACTTGCAGCGTCAGAAATATCTGCATCTAAACTGTTTAATCCACAATGTTCAAACTCCCTGGAATTCAACATTGCACATGCCTGAGTGTCTGTATGAGCAGCAGAAAGCCATGAACAATTTGATCATGCACCAAACCACCTCAGGAAGAATGTGTTGTTTACAGGTTGGGCACTGGCAGTTCATGCTATTCATGCTTCAGTTGTCCATCATCCCCCTCATATATATTTTTGAAGAGACGCTGAACTTCATGCAACAGGTGGTGCCAAAAGAGTAGGAGGAAGAAGAACAGCTTTTGGGGACCAACATCTTGCTGTCCACCCTGTAGCTGTTGGGGACCAAAAAATGAGAAACTCCTATGGGTTAGGAAAACGGGGTGCTGCCACTTGAGGAGGAGAAAGTCTGATGATTACTGGGTAACCATGATTTTAGTACCTTGTTATCAATGGAAAATGGGAGAATTTTTTCTTCAGAAAGGGAGGACAAATTACGTTATTACCAGGAAACATTGTGTATGAATCTTGCACATCAGGCTGTAGCCACTTTTGCAAGAGGTGAAGTAAGTCATAATACTGGGTCCTCGCAGGCTCAGCAGGCTTAAACTCCCACTGATGTACCCGCTGGGCCCGGACCATCACATTCACCCCCAGTCTTGCCAAAATCTCACCCTTTACTTTTTGGTAGTCGGCAGCTTGATCGTCCGGCAAGTCGAAATACACCTACTGGGAATCGCATGCCAGGAATGGAGCGACGACCTCAGCCCACTGGTCACAGGGTAGCTTTTCCCTGATGGCCACTTTCTCGTACATCGGCAGGTAAGTTTCGATGTCGTCTGCAGGGGTCATCTTAGGAATCACGGCCCGGACTGCTTTTCAGGCATCGTGGACGCTCGGGTTGCTGCTTTGCAGACAAAGGAGCAACTAGTTAGTCTCCTGCTGTTGCTTATTAGCCTCGTGTTGCTGCAGGTTTGTCTCTCGCTGCGGCAGATTAGCCTCCATGAGGGCCTTCACAATAGCCTCCATTTTGTCGTGGGGCACTGGTTGTAAAACAGCTGGTTTAATGTACGACATACAACCGTGTCTGAAAAATGCAGAAACCAAAAATATCGGCGTTCACGCCAGACTCACTGCTCTTGCCTGCATCCTCCACCAATTGTGGAGACTCGCTATGTTAGACAGGATTAGCGGACGCAGTATAGAGGCAACAACAAGTTCTTTGGATCAAACAGTTCAGTGTTTTATTCACACTTTAGGCAAGTGACAAAACAAGCAGTCATATTCAAACTAAAAGTCACCTTGCGGTGTTGGTGGTAATTCACATCATGTGGCAATTCTGCCTCATAGAGTCCTTGCTGATAGCAGCACCAACCTGTTTTTATGCCAAACAGGTAGCAAGCCTTCATCCAGACACAAGCCTCACAGATCCCAACAGATCCCAACACAGAGACATGGCTTCTGAGCCCAGCTGCCGATTTAAGGACAGCCAGGTGCTGCCAAAACCCGGACCGGATTCACCTGGTGGGAGGAAAATACCTGTTTTGCTGTTTTCCCAGACCAAACCTCTCACTGTGTCACAATATATAAATATAACAGCAGCAGACCCTCTCCCAACTAGTACTAACTGTCCCTACTGCAAGGGGGGAAATGAAGGAATGAGGCCGGGAAAGGTTAAATCCTGTTGCAGGGCTTATTGTAGGGGGATTGTGAAGTAGGCAGGGAAAGGGTTAATATAATGCTTATTGCCGGTAAATTTGGCAGGAAAAAGGTTAATTTACTAAGGCAGGGAATGTGGTGTAAGGGTTATTTGCAGGGCTATAAAATGTTCAATGAGGGTAGCTAGGAAAGGGTTAATTCTCTCCAAACGTGGCAGGGAAAGGGTTAGTTGGGGTACTTAGCCAGTTCCTGGAATTCCAGGGGGTTAATGCTCATTGTATATGGCCTTTTGCTCATCTCGGGGGATGATTCTTGCATATGTGTCGGCACACAGGTGGTCGACACATCTCCTGTCCGGCATTCGGTTGGGCATCATTTGCCACCAGGCAGAGGATATATATATATATTACTATTTTTATCTCAGTTTCATGTTATATGCATATAGCAGACTAAGCATTTTCTAATTTCTGACAGATTGTATATTTGCCTTAGAAAACGAACAAAAAAAAAGCATTCTGTAGCCCATACAAAAAAAATACTGTTGTCTTTCTGATGAACCAGCAGCTGCAGACAACCTGGAAACTTAGATTACCGTATGTAATTATGTGTAGGGCCAAAGACAGTAGAGCCGGACTTGCCCTTTTCAACACAGCAAATGGATAGGCACAAAGATGAAATGCTTCTCCTCGTGTTGTTTCGTGGATATCTCTTTTGACAAGCAAATTCTATTCTTGGTTTATTACTTATAAAGATATGAGGAGAGGCGTAGTGTCAGGTTGCAAATTAGTGGATGATTCTTTGTGTCGGCCTCAGCACACGCGATGCAGTGATCAATTTCATTAGTATGCTTGGCCTCCTTCCCTAACCATTTTATGCCTCATGAGGTGAATATACAAGTAATACTCTGGTACTACAAAGCTGATGCAAATGTGCTCAAGCTGGAAATTCTGTCGTACATATGAAAAGATATTCAGCGGCGTACTCAAGACTCCTAAGGGAATCTCAGCACTGTGAGAATGGAGGTTTACACGGAGTGCATTACGGCAGCGCAGTTTTAATGCAGTAATTGTCAAACAATTTCTGTGCCTTCTCACTTTATATGAGAGATCTTTAGATTGTATTATTCATATACAGATGAGTGCTTCCTTAGTTTTTCTCTTGGCTTGGGATATCCTGAGCTGAGTGATGCAAACCTTAGTATTGCTCACAACTAGAGATGGCCTTGCGGTTCGCCCTGCGGTCCTTTCGCAGCGAACTTCGCTTGTTCGCGATTCGCCGATCATGCGAACATATGGCAATGTCCTCCAGCGCCATATTCTTTTGCATTGTGCCGCACTTTGACCCATGACACATCCATCAAGTGGGACAGGACAGCCAATTGAGATGTTTCAGCACATGAACATAACCCCTACCCTATATATGAACCCGATCTGGCAGCCATTTTACATTCAGTCTTTTGCCAATGTAGGGAGAGGTTGCTGTGTGGAGCAGGGACAGGCTGTTAGGGACACCAAACGCTAGCTAATAGGGCCACAAAAGTCCTTTTAAGGACTGGTATAGTTGTGCTATCGATAGTTATTACTTACTGAGGGTGTGATATACTTATAATATATTTTCTAACATATAAAGTATATTATAGTGCATTTATATTGTGTAGCAGTTGTGTTCGGTTCTGCTGCGATAAAGCAGCTATACAGAGGGACAAACGCTTTTGGAATAACTAATCGCAACTGGTGTGATATACCAGTTGCCCCCCAAAAATCTGATTGAGGCAGAGGTGTGATATACCTATAATATAATTTCTATATAGTGCATTTGTATTGTGCAGCAGTTGTGTGCGGTTCTGCTACGATACAGTAGCTACACAGAGGGACAAACGCTATTGGAACAACTAGTTGCAGCTGGTGTGATATACCTGTTGTCCAAAAAAAAAAAAAAGATTAAGGAGTCAAAAGAATTATTTTCCCATCAATTATCAGGTCTTACAGATGCACAGCCATTCTTGGCATTGGATGAGGAAGAGGAGGTAGCAACTGCCGCCACCCAGCGGTCTGATGACAGTACCCAGATCAGCCCAAGAAGGGAGATCCCCGCTTTTGCTGCCTACTTTGAGATCTCTAATGTCAGTGGTGGTAATGATGACGACGTGTCGATGGGCGTCACGTGGGTGCCCACAAGAGAGGAAGAGGAGGGGAGTTCAGAGTGAGAGACAGAGCAGCAGATAGGGAGGAGAAGGAGGAGAAGCAGGCAGAACTTGCAGTGCACAGGAGGCAAAAATCAGACTGCAAATGTATCTGGAGCGAGCCATCCACCATGCATGGTCACATCTGGCGCTCCCAGGATGGCGGCACATGGCTCCGCAGTGTGGGCTTTTTTTTTTACCGTGTCAGCTGCTGACAATAGTGTTGCCATTTGCAGCCTGTGCTGTCAATGCAAAAGCCGCGGTAAGCGCAACACTCACTTAGTGACGACCTCTTTAAGAAGGCACCTGGCCTCCCATCACCAAGCCCAGTAGGAGAAACACTGTCATATCCCACAAAGCAACACTCCCGGCGCTCCACATCCTGCCTCTTCTACTTATCCTCTCTCCTCCCATTTGTCTTCCACTCCACCTTCCACCGTGCCGTCATCATGTTCATCTGGCAAAAGGCATGCTTCCGTGGCACAAATGTTCGAACATAAAAAGTTGATGACGCTGGATATCCCTCTTGCCCAACGGCTGACTGCCAGCTTGTTGGAACTGCTAGCACGCCAACTACTTCCATATAAACTGGTGGATTCAGAGGCCTTTAGAAAATTTGTGGCCATTGGCACACCGCAATGGAAGGTCCCCGGAAGGAAATATTTCTCCCAGAAGGGCATCCCGGAGCTATATGGCCACATTCAGCGCAAAGTGAATGTATCTCTGGCACACAGTGTCGGTGCCAAGATACATCTGACCACAGACACATGGTCTAGCAAACACGGGCAGGGAAGGTACATAACTTTTACTGCCCACTGGGTGAACCTTCTGACGGCCGTCAAGCATGTAACCCATGGCACCCGTGTGGATTTGGTGTTACTGCCACGGATTGCATGCACGCCTGCCTCTTCTTCTCCATCCTCCGTCTCCTCCTTGGCTGACTCCTCCTTTTCCACTGCTACCACCTCTTCCGCTGCATCCCCACTATTCCCCGGAACCTATGTGCCAGGTGAGACGTTGCCATGCTGTGCTGCGTCTGTTGTGCCTGGAAGCCAAGAGCCACACCGGTCCTGCACTCCTTTTCAGCTTTGCGGTCACAGGCCGATCAGTGGCTAACACCGCTCAATTTGACAGTTGGTAAAGTGGTGTGCGACAACAGTGCCAATCTGCTGAGCATGCTGAAACAGGGCAAAATGGCACACGTGCCGTGCATGGCACACGTCCTGAACTTAGTCGTGCAGCGATTCATTGCCAAATACCCCGGGGTCCAGGATGTCTTGCGGCAGGCCAGGAAAATCTCTGGCCATTTTAGAACATCTTACACGGCCATGGCTCGCCTTGCTGACATTCAGCGGTGACACCACTTGCCCGTCATACGTCTGATTTGTGACTGCCCGACGTGCTGGAACTCCACCTTGTATATGCTTGATAGGCTGCTCCAGCAGAAACGTGCAGGTAATGACTACCTGTACGAACTCTGCGGCAGGACAGGTTCTGGGGAGTTTTTTTTCACCGCGCCAGTGGCTGCTCATGCGCGACGCATGCAGACTTCTGCGGCCATTTGATGAGATCACCATACTGGTCAGTCACAGCCAGGGCGCCATCAGTGACATCGTACCTTACGCCTTCTTTCTAGAGTGTGCATTGCCATTGCGTCGTGTCATTAATCAAGCTGTCGAGGAGCAAGAGCAGGAAGATGCAGAAGTCGCAATGCTGAATGAATTCCCAGGGTGGGCTACTCCATCTGAGACAAGTCAGCAGGAGTCTGAAGAGGAGTCAGAGGAGGATGGTGCCTGGGAAGAGGAGGAGGAGGAGCAAGAAGAGCAGGCTTTAAAGGATAACTGTCACACTTAGACCCTAATTTCAATGTTCATATATGTAGTTACTAATAACATGATATTCCAGAATCAGTTACTAGTAGACTGACTTACCCCATATTTAATAAGATTCAGTCCTTAGCAACCAGTCTGCATAAAACTGCAATTTCACTATTCAGTTAAGATGGCCGCCACTGCCCTCACCCTGAGGCTAATCCCGCCTGCCCTCACTAGCCAGTAACAATAGCCCCCCAAAAGTGTCAGTAACCAGAGCCCTCACCCCTAAAGGGTTAATCTCCTGCAGCACAAATGAGTCATCTTACCACATGTTGCTTTCAATTATACACTGAGCAGATGGCAGATCTCCCTTCCCTGGTCTGCGCTGATTCGACTCTGCATTCTCCAGCTCTGCTGAGTGAGGGAGGGTCAGCCAAGCGCAGGGACAGGGAGAAGTGCACACAGCCCAGGCACTGTTATCAGCTGCTGGGGAGGACCTGGCTTTAATCATTTACTTACAGTCCCTGGCTGTCTGTAATCTGACCTTGCAGGCTGCGTGCTTCTGCGTGCTCCGTCCTTCAACACATAGACAGACCATGCCTAGCCACCCTATTTTAAGCACAGGTAAAAGTAGGCAATACAGGGAACAAAACTGTGGAATTAAGGGGTAATTGAATACACAGTGAAAAGTTGAAATAGGGCCACCAAGGAGATATTAATCACCACAATCCAATACTCAAAAAAAAAATATGACAAAAATAATATGACAGTTATACTTTAAACTTTTCTGGGATGCCTGGTGTTGTCCGTGGATGCGGTGAGGAGACTGAGGTTGACATTCTCCTGGGCGATGAGCAGGAGCCAGGCCGCTCCACTGCTTCAAATTGGGGCCTTCATGATTCAGTGTTTGAAGAGTGTCCCCCGTATAAAAAACATAAAGGGCAAGGACCAGTACTGGGTCGCAACGTATTTAGACCCCAGTACAAACCCAAAATGGTGGACATGTTACCAGCATCACAGAGAGCTGTCAGAATGCAGCATTTCCAGACCTTGCTTCAAGAGATGCTGCATTTTGCTGTTGCGGTCGCTGGCAGAGGAATTTCCACCCACAGACAAACAGTAACGGGTACCAATCCTACTGCACATGCAAGAAGAGGGCGATTTGAAGATGTGTTGGTCCCTTCGGATATGAGATCATTCTTGCAGCCAACCCATCGACAGCACCCTCCGGATCAAGCCTCAGGGAATGCCTAGACTGACAGGTGTCTGACTACATCGGGTTAACGGCCGATGTGGATGCTCTGAGAAGCGAGGAACCACTGGACTACTGGGTGTGCAGGCTTGACCTCTGGCCAGAGCTGGCACAATTTGCAATGGAACTCTTGGCTTGCCCCTTGTACAGTGTCCTTTCCAAAAGGACGTTCAGCGCAGCAGGGGGGATCGTGACCGATAAGCGCAATCGCCTAGCTCTCGACAGTGTGGACTAACTCACATTTCTAAAAATGAATGAGCATGGGTCTCGGAGGAATTCAACACCTGTGACGACCACGTTTAATTGAATTTTACCTATTACCATTGGCGTTTTTTTCAAGAGGGGGGATTTCGTTTGTTTTCCCATCCATATTTTTAATCCAATTTTATATTTTTTGTTCTTTTAAACATATGTATTTGACATGTACAGTGAGGAACAGAATTATTTAAACACCATGCGATTTTGCAAGTTCTCCCACTTAGAAATCATTGAGGCGTCTGAAATTCACATTGTAGGTGCATTCCCACTCTGAGAGACAGAATAAAAAAAATAAAAAAAACAGGAAATCATATTGTATGATTTTTAAAGAATTTTTCTTGCACTGTGAAAATCTGTGTTAATATTTGTTACAGAAGCTTTTGTTTGCAATTAAAGAGGTCAAACGTTTCCTGTAGTTCTTGACCAGGTTTGCACACACTGCAACAGGGATTTTGGCCCACTCCTCCACACAGATGTCCTCTAGATCTGTCACATTTCGGTGCTGTTGCTGAGCAACACAGAGTTTCAGCTCCCTCCAAATATGTTCTATTGGATTTAGGTCTGGAGACTGGCTAGGCCACTCCAGAACCTTAATATGCTTCTTACGGAGCCACTCCTTGGTTATCCTGGCTGTGTGCTTCGGGTCGTTGTCATGTTGGAAGACCCAGCCACGACCCATCTTTAATGCTCTGACTGAGGAATGGCCCCATTCATCCTCTCCTTAATACAGTGCAGTCGTCCTGCCCCCTTCACAGAAAAGCACCCCCAAAGCATGATGTTACCACCCCCATGCTTTTCAGTAAGGATGGTGTTCTTGGCATGCAATTCATCCTTTTTTTCCCTTTAAACATGACAAGTAAAGTTTATACGAAAAAGTTCTACTTTGGTCTCATCTGACCACATGACTTTCTGCCATGCCTCATCTGGATCATCCAGATGGTCATTGGCAAACTTCAGACGGGCCTATACATGTGATGACTTGAGCAGGGGAACCTTCCGTGCAATGCATGATATGAAACCATGACGGCGTAGTGTTCTACCGACAGTGACCTTTGAAACTGTGGTCCCAGCTCTCTTCATGTCATTGACCAGCTCCTCCCTTGTAGTTCTGGGCTGATTTCTCACCTTTCTTATCATCAGTGAAACCCCACGAGGTGAGATCTTGCATGGAGCCCCATTCCAAGGGAGACTGACAGTCGTCTTTAGCCTCTTCCATTTTCTAACAATTGCTCCAACAGTTGATCTATTTTCACCAAGCTGCTTGGCAATTGCCCCGTAGCCCTTTTCAGCCTTGTGGAGGTCCAAAATTTTGTCCCTGGTGTCTTTTGACAGCTCTTTGGTCTTGCCCATGGTAGTAGTTGGCGTCTGACTGACTGTGGGGTGGACAGGTGTCTTTAAAGAGCTCAGACAGGTGCTACTAAGTTTGATTAATGAGTGGAGTAGAGGTGGACTTTTTAAAGGTATAGTAACAGGTCTTTGAGAGCCAGAATTCTTGCTGTTTCTCAGGTGTTCAAATACTTATGTTCAGCAGTGCAAGACAAATAAATCCTTTAAAAATCATACAATATGATTTCCTGAATTTTTTTTTTATTCTGTCTCTAAGAGTGGGAATGCACCTACAATGTGAATTTCAGACCCCTCCATGATTTCTAAGTGGGAGAACTTTCAAAATCGCAGGGTGTTCAAATAATCACTATTTGTACTGGCCTGCAGTAAAATTGATATCCAATGACCGTCTAATATACCTCCAGCCACATAATCACTTGATGTTTTCTGTCCGGTGAATGCCTAATGTTTGGAATGTTTGGGGCCTGTACTCCACTGGCCTGCAGTAAAATTGATATACAAGGACCATCTAATATACTTCCAGCCACATAATGACTTGATCTTTTCTGTACCCGGAATGCATACATTTTGGTGCCTGTAATCTAACTTCCCAACAGTAAAATTGATATACAAGGACCATCTAATATACTTCCAGCCACATAATAACTTGATCTTTTCTGTACCTGGAATGCATAATTTTTGGGGACTGTAATGTAACTGGCCAACAGTAAAATTGTTATATGGTGACCGCCTTGTGTACCTCTAGCCACATAATCACTTGTTCTTTTCTGTACGGTGAATGCATAATTTTTGGGGCCTGTAATCTAATTGGCCAACAGTAAAATTGTTATACGCTGACCGCCTAATATACCTCCAGCCACATAATGACTTAATCTTTTCTGTACGTTGAATACATAATTTTTGGGGCCTTTAATGTAACTGGCCAACAGTAAAATTGTTATATGGTGACCGCATAATGTACCTCCAGCCACATAATCACTTGTTCTTTTCTGTACGGTGAATGCATAATTTTTGGGGCCAGTAATCTAACTGGCCAACAGTAAAATTGTTATACGGTGACCGCCTAACGTACCTCCAGCCACATTATCAATTGTTCTTTTCTGTACGGTGAATGAATACTTTTTGGGGCCTGTAGTCCACTGACCTGCAATAAAATTGATATCCAAGGACTGTCTAATATAATACCAGCCACATAATCACTTGATGTTTTCTGTCCGGTGAATGCCTAATGTTTGGGGCCTGTATTCCCGTGGCCTAAAATATAAATTTTCTAGGCTCCAGCAGGGCACATTTTTGAGAGTTTCCCTTTAAGATGCATAAAAATAGTCCCTGATTAAAATACATATTTTTTGTGGGAATTTTTGCCATTGATCTTCCTCTGGTATGTCACTGTTCATGCTGTGGGACGAGTTGTGCACTTCTAGTAAGTATTTGATGGCTGCAAATATGACCTGAAGGTTTTTCAGGTTCGCCTGCTATTAAAGGGAATAGGGCCCGCCGCAAACTCGCGGTTCGCGAACATTTGATCGCAATCGTGCGATCGTATTCGCGAATTGTCCCGGCCGATGTTCGTCCATCACTATTAACAACTTCTGAATGTGCAAAAGAACAGAGGCAGTGCTTCCTGAATAGCAAATGGCCATGGTCCCTCTGCAGGCACTGCAATATACGCGTTGGCCGAGAAATCAGGGTGAAGAAACAGAGAGGCAACTTCTTGTATGTACAGTTGTGTTCAAAATTATTCAACCCCCACTGAAATTGAGTGTTTTGGCCAGTTTGACATTGATTTTGATCATTTCAGTCATCTTGTTTACAATTAAATCAAAGAGGCACTTGTAAGTCAGACAAATATAACATAAAATTTATAAGGAAATAACATAAATGTCTTTTCTGTGCTCACATCATTATCAGTTTTATTCAACCCGCAAGTGACATTCAATCTTAGTACTTAGTACAACATCCTTTTCCAGTTATAACAGCTTTTAAACTTGAAGCATAGCTTGACACAAGTGTCTTGCAGCGATCTACGGGTATCTTCGCCCATACTTTATGGGCAAAAGCCTCCAGTTCAGTCACATTCTTAGGCTTGCGCGCTGCAACTGCTTTCTTTAAGTCCCACCAGAGGTTTTCAATCGGATTTAAGTTTTGTGACTGCGATGGCCACTTCAAAATGTTCCAGCCTTTAATCTGCAACCATGCTCTAGTGGACTTTGAGGTATGCTTGGGATCATTGTCCTGTTGAAAGGTCCAACGTCTCCCAAGCCTCAGGTTTGTGACGGACTGCATCACATTTTCATCCAATATCTCCTGGTACTGAAGAGAATTCATGGTACCTTGCACACGCTGAAGCTTCCCTGTACCTGTAGAAGCAAAACAGCCCCAAAGCATGATTGACCCCCCACCATGCTTCACAGTAGGCAAGGTGTTCTTTTCTTCATAGGCCTTGTTCTTCCTCCTCCAAACATAGCGTTGATCCATGGGCCCAAACAGTTCTAATTTGGGCCCACAGAACACTATCCCAAAACTTTTGTGGTTTGTCCACATGACTTTTGGCATACTGCAGTCGACTCTTCTTATTCTTTGGAGACAGCAAGGGGGTGCGCCTGGGAGTTCTGGCATGGAGGCCTTCATTACGCAGTGTGCGCCTTATTGTCTGAGCTGAAACTTCAGTACCCACATCTGACAAATCTTTTTTCAGTTCCTAAGCAGTCACACGGGGACTTTTCTCCACTTTGCGCTTCAGGTAGCGCACAGCAGTCGAAGTCAGCATCTTCTTTCTGCCACGACCAGGTAGCGTTTCAACAGTGCCCTTTGCCTTGAATTTGCGAATGATGCTTCCTATGGTGTCTCTTGGTATGTTTAACATCTTTGCAATCTTCTTATAGCCATTGCCCTTCCTGTGAAGAGAAATCACCTCTTCTCATGTCTTCCTGGACCATTCTCTTGACTTCACCATGTTTGAAAACACACCAGTAAATGTCTAGAATCACAGTATCACAGTCCTTTTAAATCTGCCTAATTGGTGCTTATTATGCTTGATTGCTGCTCCTTGACATCCACAGGTGTTTTCAATACCTGATCGAAAACACTTGAATGAACCTCTGTTCTTAAGAGTGGTAGTCTTTAAGGGGTTGAATAATTGTGTCAATGAAGAAATCACAAAAAAATACATTTAATACTGTATTACAAAAACAATTGATGTCATTTTAGTTGCATTTGGTTCTTGAAAAAGTCCTTGTAAGATTTCATTCTGAACACAATTACAAATGTACACTAAATTCCCTAAAACCCTTTACAGCATTGGGGGTTGAATAATTTTGAACACAACTGTAAGTATAAGATATAATAGAGAATGAACGTGACTTAAAAAATACCTTTAATGATAGAGTAATGGGTATTGGTACGGCGGTACCTAGTAACTAATAATAAGTGATGTAATCCTCCAGAGGAGAAAAAAATATTAATAATAAATAGAATGGCAACGGGAAAAAGATAAATCAAAAGGAGGATGATCAGGGGACCACAGGGGATACTAACCCTGTAAAACCCTAGTCTATCCTCAGCCCAGGGTTGCCCCCTAGTGGTGGAGGTTCCCTGTCCCCATGCCTACTCCTAGAGTATCCCTGCTAAAACCCTATAGATATGGGATATAACAAATACCAAAAAGATTGAAAAACAACAAAAACAATGATATATAGATATATGGATAGTGTCTAGTGTGCCGCACACCAACACTTCCTTTATACAAAAAAGAAACCCTACGCGTTTCACCTAAGGCAAGGCTCATCAGGGGGTGAGAAAAAGATAGTACAATAATGACAAAATGATGATAATAGATTTTTTACTTAGCTCCCCGTCCAGATGTAAGGAGACATTGATCTTGGCAAATTACTGATATCATATTGCCAAGAAATCGGTGGCCCAATGTTCCAGGAACTCTATTGGGTCGAATCTTGATTCTAAATTCTATTTTCTCATCTCTACTTTTAATGAATATGTAAGTTAGGTCTATGGTACACTAATAGGGGTTCCAAGCTGTTCAGGGCACCACAACTTCACCGCTCTGCACCTAGATCCACCCCACCCCTCTCCTTTATTGACAGGGCCAGGCATCTCACCTGGTCCTATAATCTTGGGTCTGGAGAGTGCATGACCAGTGCATTTGCCTCTGTTTCCTCGGTAGTGCAGATGACTACTGCAGATGCATCGATTACACCATCCTCTACCCAAAATAAGCTGAGTATCTCCTCTTCTAGTGAAAAACGGATGCATCCATAGTAGTTATCTGTGTTTACTGGGGAATCAGAGGCAAATGCACTGCATGTACATCGATAGTATAGACTATGGTGCAGGTGAGAGATTTCAGAACCAGGCAAGATGCCTAGCCCTGTTTATCAAGGGGGAGAGGCTCTAAGTGCAGAGCCAAGAGGCTCTGGTGCTCCAAGGGGTTTGGGCTCACCCCTGAAGACACTGGTGCTCTGATATACATATTAATAAAAAAAAAAAAAAATTCAGCAACGATGCAAAGGAGGAACATACTGTATTTCTATAGTATAGAAATAGTATATAGTATACTATATTTCTATACTATATTTCTGTAGCCTTTGTTCCCTTCATAAGTATCTTGTCAAAGACAAGAACTGACCTTGGAAGATCTACCCAGGCAATCTTTGATAATTTTTTTTCTTTTGAGTCCAAACCTGTTTCCAAGTAAATACAATACAGTGTGTGAAGAAAATCCAGTTTAAAAAAAAGTCACATATGTGTGCTGTACATGTTTACCAGGTCATGGCTGAGTGTGTCACTTTGATGAAGACAATGATCAAATTTGAGGCCCTCACATTAGGTCAAACAGTGGCAAAGACATTTGGCTATAAAAAAAAATCCATCTGTCTATATATCTCATCTATCTATTTATCTATCTATCATCTCCCACCTATAGCTTATTGGACGTTTCCCTTGTGTGACCTTGTTTTAAAAATCTAGCCATTCAATGATCAATTCTTGCTGAATATGCACTTTAAAATAAAATCACTACTTTTCTTAGATGAGTAATGCTTCTTCCAGTGATTATTTCATGGTTTTATCCATTTGCACTGAACAAGTAAAATTAAAATTTAATAAGTTAAACTTGTCCAGTCCAGTGGTTCATTAAAGGAAATCACATTAATAACATGATTGATTTATATGTTTTCTAAAAGTGTGTGATTTATTTATTTTCTTTTCAGTTTGGTTTTCCAGAGCAGGAGAAACATTTATCGGTTATCTTACTATACATTTATTATTATTATTATTATTTATTATTAAAGCGCCATTCATTCCATAGCGCTGTACATATGATGAGCGGTGCACATACATAATACAGACAATTGCACTAATCATAAACAAGACAAGTTACAAACTGGTACAGAAGGAGAGAGGGCCCTGCCCGTGAGGGCTTACAATCTATATGGTATGGGTGAAGGACACAGTAGGTGCGAGTTAAGTTGGTCATGGCGGTATAGAGGCAGTGGGGTCACTGGTTGTAGGCTTGTCTGAAGAGGTGGGTTTTCAGGTTTCTTTTGAAGGATTCCAATGTAGGTGAGAGTCTGATATGTTGGGGTAGCGAGTTCCAGAGTATGGGGGATGCACGGGAGAAATCTAGGAGTCGATTGTGGGAAGAGGCAATAAGAGTAGAGGAGAGAAGGAGGTCTTGTGAGGATCGAGGAGTGCGTGTGGGGATGTATCTGGAAAGTAGCTCAGAGATGTAGTGAGGGGACAGGTTATGGACAGCCTTGTATGTATTTGTTAGTACTTTGAAGTGAATTCGCTGGGCAATGGGGAGCCAGTGAAGGGATTGGCAGAGGAGTAATAGGGGGAGAGGTGGATTAGTCGGGCAGCAGAGTTGAGGATAGATTGGAGGGGTGCGAGAGTGCTAGATGGAAGGCCACAGAGGAGAATGTTGCAGTAGTCTAGGCGAGAGATAATGAGGGCATGTACAAGAATTTTCGCAGATTCAAAGTTAAGGAAAGCACGGATGCGGGAGATGTTTTTGAGTTGGAGGCGGCAGGTGGTGGAAAGAGCTTGGATTTGCGGTCGGAAGGAAAGTGCAGAATCCAAGGTCACTCCAAGGCAGCGGACTTTGTTGACGGGGAGAGTGTGCAGCCATTGATCATGATAGATAGGTCTGTTGAGGGGGTTGAACAAGATGGGGGAAAGATTATGAATTCTGTCTTATCCATGTTAAGTTTTAGAAAGCGAGAGGCGAAGAAGGATGATATAGAAGATAGACATTGTGGGATTCTTGATAGTAAGGTGGTGATTTCTGGACCAGAGAGGTAGATTTGTGTGTCGTCAGCGTAGGAGTGATACTGAAAGCCATGGGACTCTATGAGCTGTCCCAGGCCAAAGGTGTAGATAGAGAAGAGCAGGGGTCCTAGGACAGAGCCTTGCGGGACACCAACAGAAAGGGAATGAGACGAGGAGGTGGTGCGAGAGTGGGAGACGCTAAACGTCCGGTCTGTGAGGTATGATGTGATCCAGAAGAGGGCCAGGTCGGTGATGCCGAGAGATGAGAGAGTTTGCAACAGAAGGGAGTGGTCAACAGTGTCGAAGGCAGAGGACAGGTCAAGGAGAAGGAGGACAGAGTATTGTTTCTTGGTTTTGGCTGTCAGCAGGTCATTGGTGACTTTGGTAAGGGCAGTCTCGGTTGAGTGGTGGGGTCGGAAGCCAGATTGTAGGCGGTCAAAGAGGGAGCAGGAGGAGAGGTGGGAGGACAGTTCTGAATGGACATGTTGTTCAAGTAGCTTTGAGGCATACGGAAGAAGTGATATGGGGCGATAACTGGACAAGGAAGATGGGTCAAGTGAAGGCTTTTTGAGGATGGGTGTAATGGTAGCATGTTTAAAAGCAGAGGGGAAGACACCAGAGTTTAGTGATAGGTTGAAGAGATGAGTTAGGGCTGGGATAAACACGGTGGTGAGGTTAGGGATGAGGTGGGATGGGATTGGGTCAAGTGCACAGGTGGTCAGATGAGATTTGGAGAGTAGAGTGGAGTTATCTTACTATACATTTATCAGTTATCTTACTATACATTTATCAGTTATCTTTGGGCAGACTAGATGGGCCAAATGGTTCTTATCTGCCGACACATTCTATGTTTCTATGTTTCTATCTTACTATACATTTATCAGTTATATTACTATACATTTATCAGTTATCTTACTATACATTTATCAGTTATCTTACTATACATTTTGCGAAAAATATAATCACAGTTCAAAAAATGTCAGTCTTTAACCACTTGACATTAAAATTGGAAGCATTGGAAGAAAATGTCACTTTTTATTGTGAGTTTTGAATTTATACCTCAAATAAATATAGTGGGTGCACAATTCAGGTGACATAAATTCATTTTAACCCCTTAGTAACATAACTAATTTTAGCATTAAGGACCAGTAAGATTTTCATCACTATGGAAAATAGGTCATAGGTAGGGTTGAGCTAGGTCATAAGTTAGGTTGAGCGAACCCGAACTGTAAAGTTTGGGTTAGTACCGAACTTTAGGATTTTTTGACCCCAGACCAGAACCAGAACATTAGTAAAAGTTCGAGTTTGGGTTCGGTGTTCGGCGATTTCTCTGCGCTTTTTGAAAGGCTGCAGAACAGCCAATCAACAAGCGTTTAACTCTGTGCCCTTAGAAGCCATCACAGCCATGCCTACTAATGGCATGGCTGTGATTGGCCAGTGCAGCATGTGTCCCAGGCTCTATATAAGCTTGAGTCACGTAGCGCTGCACGTCACTCTGCTGTTACAAGTGTAGGGAGAGGATGCTGCAGGACTGGTGATTTCAGGGGAAAAATAGGAGAGAATCTAACTCAGCGATTTACATACAATTAGTTGTGTGGGTGCAGGGCACAATCTTTTTACCCTGCCCTGAGCCGATTGACCGAAAAAAATAATAACTTTTATCCGTCTGTTATTTAGGTGGGCGGCCATTTTATGCAAGCTCAGTGCACCAGCACTGCATCTGAGCTTTTGTGACATTCTAATCCAAGCTTGAAAAACTCCACTAATAATCTGGTTGTAAAAAATCACCCTTTTTTGGCAATATACAACATCTAGTGCATTTGCAGGATTAGTCAGTGTTCAATTTTAGCTAGAAATACAGCCATAATTTTCTGGGTTTTTTAAAACACCTTTTTTGTGCAAAATACACTATTTTACATGCCTAGCTGCATCTGGACGTTATATACAGCTTTCATATTCTGTTAGTAAAAAAAAAACTTTTTCGGCAATATACAACATCTTGATTTAGTCAGTGTGCAATTTAAGCTAGAAATACAGCCATCATTTTCTGGGTTTTTAAAAACACACTTTTTATTTTGCCAAAATCCACTATTTTACAGCAAGTGTCAAATTCAAGTTTAATATATACAGCTTTCATATTCTGTTAGTAAAAAAAAAACACACTTTTTGGCAATATACAACATCTGGATTAGTCAGTGTGCAATTTAAGCTAGAAATACAGCCATAATTTTCAGGGTTTTTAACCTTCTCAGGACCGCCGTACGCAGGATTGCGTCTTTGCGGCGGCCCTGCTCTTCTGGGTGGACGCGCCGGCGCGTCCTCTCGCGAGACGCGAGATTTCCTGTGAACGCGCGCACACAGGCGCGCGCGTTCACAGGAACGGAAGGTAAGAGTGGATCTCCAGCCTGCCAGCGGCGATCGTTCGCTGGCAGGCTGGAGATGTGATTTTTTTAACCCCTAACAGGTATATTAGACGCTGTTTTGATAACAGCATCTAATATACCTGCTACCTGGTCCTCTGGTGGTCCCCTTTGTTTGGATCGACCACCAGAGGACACAGGTAGCTCAGTAATATGTTGCACCAAGCACCACTACACTACAACCCCCCCCTGTCACTTATTAACCCCTTGATTACCCTTGATCACCCCTGATCACCCCATATAGACTCCCTGATCACCCCCTGTCATTGATTACCCCCCTGTCATTGATCAACCCCCTGTAAAGCTCCATTCAGATGTCCGCATGATTTTTTTTCGGATCCACTGATAGATGGATCGGATCCGCAAAACGCATACGGACGTCTGAATGGAGCCTTACAGGGGCGTGATCAATGACTGTGGTGATCACCCCATATAGACTCCCTGATCACCCCCCTGTCATTGATTACCCCCCTGTCATTGATCACACCCCTGTAAAGCTCCATTCAGACGTCCGCATGATTTTTACGGATTCACTGATAGATAGATGGATCGGATACGCAAAACGCATACGGACGTCTGAATGGAGCCTTACAGGGGCGTGATCAATGACTGTGGTGATCACCCCATATAGACTCCCTCATCACCCCCCTGTCATTGATTACCCCCCTGTAAAGCTCCATTCAGATGTCCGCATGATTTTTACGGATCCACTGATAGATGGATAGGATCCGCAAAACACATACAGGCGTCTCCCTGGAGCCTTCCAGGGGGGGTGATCACCCCATATAGACTCCCTGATCACCCCCCTGTCATTGATCACCCCCCCTGTCATTGATCACCCCCCCTGTCATTGATCACCCCCCCTGTCAGGCTGCATTCAGATGTCCGTATGATTTTTACGGATCCACGGATACATGGATCGGATCCGCAAAACACATACGGACATCTGAATGGAGCCTTACAGGGGGGTGATCAATGACAGGGGGGTGATCACCCCATATAGACTCCCTGATCACCCCCCTGTCATTGATCACCCCCCTGTCAATGATCACCCCCCTGTAAGGCTCCATTCAGACATTTTTTTGGCCCAAGTTAGCGGAAATTATATATTTTTTTCTTACAAAGTCTCATATTCCACTAACTTGTGTCAAAAAATAAAATCTCACATGAACTCACCATACCCCTCACGGAATCCAAATGCGTAAAATTTTTTAGACATTTATATTCCAGACTTCTTCTCACGCTTTAGGGCCCCTAGAATGCCAGGGCAGTATAAATACCCCACATGTGACCCCATTTCGGAAAGAAGACACCCTAAGGTATTCCGTGAGGGGCATATTGAGTCCATGAAAGATTGAAATTTTTGTCCCAAGTTAGCGGAAAGGGAGACTTTGTGAGAAAAAAAATATATATCAATTTCTGCTAACTTGTGCCAAAAAAAAAAAATTCTATGAACTCGCCATGCCCCTCATTGAATACCTTGGGGTGTCTTCTTTCCAAAATGGGGTCACATGTGGGGTATTTATACTGCCCTGGCATTCTAGGGGTCCTAAAGCGTGAGAAGAAGTCTGGGGATCCAAATATCTAAAAATGCCCTCATAAAATGAATGTGGGCCCCTTTGCGCATCTAGGATGCAAAAAAAGGTCTCACATATGTGGTATAGCCGTATTCAGGAGAAGTTGGGAAATGTGTTTTGGGGTGTCATTTTACATATACCCATGCTGGGTGAGATAAATATCTTGGTCAAATGCCAACTTTGTATAAAAAAATGGGAAAAGTTGTCTTTTGCCGAGATATTTCTTTCACCCAGCATGGGTATATGTAAAAAGACACCCAAAAACACATCGCCCAACTTCTCCTGAATACGGCGATACCACATGTGTGACACTTTTTTGCAGCCTAGGTGGGCAAAGGGGCCCACATTCCAAAGAGCACCTTTCGGATTTCACTGGTCATTTTTTACAGAATTTGATTTCAAACTCCTTACCACACATTTGGGCACCTAGAATGCCAGGGCAGTATAACTACCCCACAAGTGACCCCATTTTGGAAAGAAGACACCCCAAGGTATTCCGTGAGGGGCATGGCGAGTTCCTAGAATTTTATATTTTTTGTCACAAGTTAGCGGAAAATGATGATTTTTTTATTTTTATTTTTTTACCTTACAAAGTCTCATATTCCACTAACTTGTGACAAAAAATAAAAACTTCCATGAACTCACTATGCCCATCACGAAATACCTTGGGGTGTCTTCTTTCCAAAATGGGGTCACCTGTGGGGTAGTTATACTGCCCTGGCATTCTAGGTGCCCAAATGTGTGGTAAGGAGTTTGAAATCAAATTCTGTAAAAAATGACCAGTGAAATCCGAAAGGTGCTCTTTGGAATATGGGCCCCTTTGCCCACCTAGGCTGCAAAAAAGTGTCACACATCTGGTATCTCCGTATTCAGGAGAAGTTGGGGAATGTGTTTTGGGGTGTCATTTTACATATACCCATACTGGGTGAGATAAATATCTTGGTCAAATGCCAACTTTGTATAAAAAAATGGGAAAAGTTGTCTTTTGCCAAGATATTTCTCTCACCCAGCATGGGTATATGTAAAATGACACCCCAAAACCCATTCCCCAACTTCTCCTGAATACGGAGATACCAGATGTGTGACACTTTTTTGCAGCCTAGGTGGGCAAAGGGGCCCATATTCCAAAGAGCACCTTTCGGATTTCACCGGGCATTTTTTACAGAATTTGATTTCAAACTCCTTACCACACATTTGGGCCCCTAGAATGCCAGGGCAGTATAACTACCCCACAAGTGACCCCATTTTGGAAAGAAGACACCCCAAGGTATTCGCTGATGGGCATAGTGAGTTCATGGAAGTTTTTATTTTTTTGTCACAAGTTAGTGGAATATGAGACTTTGTAAGAAAAAAAAAAAAAAAGAAAAAATCATCATTTTCCGCTAACTTGTGACAAAAAAGTTCTATGAACTCACTATGCCCATCAGCGAATACCTTAGGGTGTCTACTTTCCGAAATGGGGTCATTTGTGGGGTGTTTGTACTGTCTGGGCATTGTAGAACCTCAGGAAACATGACAGGTGCTCAGAAAGTCAGAGCTGCTTCAAAAAGCAGAAATTCACATTTTTGTACCATAGTTTGTAAACGCTATAACTTTTACCCAAACCATTTTTTTTTTACCCAAACATTTTTTTTTATCAAAGACATGTAGAACAATAAATTTAGAGCAAAATTTATATATGGATCTCGTTTTTTTTAAAAAAATTTACAACTGAAAGTGAAAAATGTCATTTTTTTGCAAAAAAATCGTTAAATTTCGATTAATAACAAAAAAAGTAAAAATGTCAGCAGCAATGAAATACCACCAAATGAAAGCTCTATTAGTGAGAAGAAAAGGAGGTAAAATTCATTTGGGTGGTAAGTTGCATGACCGAGCAATAAACGGTGAAAGTAGTGTACGTCAGAAGTGTAAAAAGTGGCCTGGTCTTTACGGGTGTTTAAGCCATGGGGGCTGAGGTGGTTAAAAACACACTTTTTGGCCAAAATACACAATTTTACAGCACTTGCAGCATCAGCAAGTGTGAAATTCCTGGGTTATACACTGCAGTCATATTCAGTTATTAAACAAACACCCGTTAGGGCAAAAAAGGTTTATTTGGCAGCCTTTGCTGCAGATGTCATTGTGAGACACACCCTTTATATATTTGGGTTATATTCAGATATTTGAAATACAGCTATTTTGGTCACAAATCTTTAATTGCGGCCTAGTGTGGGTCAGGGCGTCTGATATACGCTCCTTGTATACAGGTGTTCTATTCAGTTATTTGAAATACAGCCATTTTGGGCACAAATCTTTAATTGCGGCCTAGTGTTGGTCAGGGCATGTGAGATACACCCTTTAAATACAGAGGTTCTATTCAGGTATTTGAAATACAGCCATTCTGTGCAAAAATCTTTAATTGCGGACTAGTGTTGGTCAGGGCATGTGAGATACACCCTGTATATACAGAGGTTCTATTCAGGTATTTGAAATACAGCCATTTTGGGCAGAAATCTTTAATTGCGGCCTAGTGTTGGTCAGTGCGTCTGAGATATACTCTTTATATACAGGTGTTCTATTCAGGTATTTGAAATACAGCCATTTTGGGCACAAATCTTTAATTGCTGCCTAGTCTGGTTCAGGGCGTGTGAGATATACCCTTTAAATACAGGGGATTTATTTAGGTATTTGAAATACAGCCATTTTTGGCAAACAAATTTAATTGAGGATTAGTCTGGTTTAGGGCGTGTGAGATACACCCTGTACATACTGTCGTTCTATTCTACTATTAATTAAACACCCATTTAGGGCAATGAGAAATATAAGGAGAGCGTCAAATAAGGGACGTGGCCCAGGTCGTGGTGCTGCTGCTGTTGGTGGAGCTCCTGTTGCAGGGAGAGGACGTGGTCCATCTGTGCCAGCTACATGCACAAGTGAAACCCCTTCCTCAGGTGCGAGTAGGCGATAGAACCTGCAGCGGTATTTGGTCGGGCCTAATGCCGCTCTACGAATGATGAGGCCTGAACAAGTACAGGCGATAGTATATTGGGTTGCTGACAGTGGCTCCAGTTCCTTCACATTGTCTCGCACCCAGTCTCATGCTGAAAGACCACAGTTGGCACCTGCAGCCGATGTCCATCAGTCTTTCACCTCACCCCCTTACAAATCAGCCAAGCAGTCTGAGCCCCAAGTCATGCAGCAGTCTCTTCTGCTTTTTGATGACTCTGTTAGCAGGGTTTCCCAAGAAAGGTCTCTGGCTCCTCCTTCCTCTTCTGCTGCAGTCTCGGCCTCTTCATCCACATCTGGAGTGACATTGCCACCTGCCACCCCGCAAACAGAGGATCTTCCAGCAACACCACCACCTGGGTCACCAAGCATCTCCACAATGTCCCACGGAAGCGTTCATCTCTCCATCTCCCAAACGCTGGAGAGGAACAGGAAGTACTCCCCCTACCCACCCATGATCTCTAGCCCTGAATGCCAGCATTTCTAAATTACTGGCCTTTGAAATGCTATCATTCCGTCTGGTGGAGACGGATAGTTTTAAAGGCCTTATGGTGGTAGCTGTCCCACAGTATGTCGTGCCCAGCCACCACTACTTTTCCAGACGAGCCATCCCTTCCCTGCACAACCAAGTAGGGGACAAAGTCAGGTGTGCACTGCGCAACGCCATCTGTGGCAAGGTGCACCTCACTACGGATATGTGGACCAATAAGCATGGTCAGGGATGTTATATATCTCCATAACATCACACTGGGTTAATGCAGTTGCGGCTGGGCCTGAGGCGGAAAGCAGTTTGGCACATGTCCTTCACTTCCTCCTCCTACTCTGCTTCCTCATCCTCTACCAGCTCCTCATCCGGTCAGCGTAACACCTTCAGCATCAACTTCAGCACAGCCAGGGGTAAACAACAGCAGGCAGTTTTAAAACTTATCTGTTGGGGGGACAAACCCCACACCGCGCAGGAGCTGTGGACGGGGCTTGAACAACAGACCGATGAGTGGTTAGTGCCAGTGAGCCTCAAGCCTGGCCTGGTAGTGTGCGATCATGGGCGAAATCTCGTAGCAGCTCTGGGCCTAGCCGGTTTGACGCACATCCTTTGCCTAGCGCATGTGCTAAATTTGGTGCTGCAGAGGTTCCTTAAAAATTACCCCGATATGTCAGAGCTGCTGCATAAAGTGCGGGCAGTCTGTTCTGTGCGCGCTTTTGGCGTTCTCACCCTGCTGCTGCTCGCCTGTCAGCGCTGCAGCGTAACTTCGGCCTTCCCGCTCATCGCCTCATATGCGACGTGCCCACAAGGTGGAACTCCACCTTGCACATGCTGGCCAGACTGTGTGAGCAGCAGCAGGCGATAGTGGAGTTTCAGCTGCAGCACGCATAGGTGAGTCGCTCGGCGGAACAGCACCACTTCAACACCAATGACTGGGCCTCCATGCGAGACCTGTGTTCCTTGTTGCGCTGTTTCGAGTACTCCACCAACATGGCCAGTGCTGATAACGCCGTTCTCAGCGTAACTATCCCACTTCTATGCCTCCTTGAAAAAATGCTGCTGCGGATGATGGAAGAGAATGTGGCACAGGAGGAGGAGGAGGAGGAGGAAGAGGGATCATTTCGTAGGGTTTCCGGCCAGTCATTCCGAAGTGGCTCCGAGGGTGGGTTCCTGCACCCGCAAACGCCAGGTACACAATTGTCCAGCCAGGGAACAGTTCTGGAGGATGACGAGGTGGAGGATGAGGAGGAGGATATGGAGGAGGAGGAACCATGTTCACAGCAAGGTGGCACCCAGACTAGCTCATGGCCATCACTGGTGTGTGGCTGGGGGATACAGAGGACACAGACAATGCATCTCCCACAGAGGAAAGCTTTTCGTTGCCTCTCGGCAGCCTGGCACACATGAGCGATTACATGCTGCAGTGTCTCCGCAATGACCGCCGAGTTGTCCACATTCTAACTTGTGCTGATTACTAGGTGGCCACGCTACTGGATCCCCGTTACAAGGACAACGTACCGCCCTTAATTCCGTCACTGGAGCGTGATCGTAAGATGTGCGAGTACAAGCGTACGCTGGTAGATGCGCTGCTGGTGGCATTCCCACCTGACAGCGGGGGCACAGTGGAAGCACAAGGCGAAGGCAGAGGACGAGGTCGCCAACGCAGCTGGGGCACCGCCAGCGCCTCAAAAGGCAGGGTTAGCATGGCCGAAATGTGGAAAAGCTTTGTCAGCACGCCACAACAACCAGCACCACCAGCTGATATGGAACGTCTTAGCAGGAGGCAGCATTTCATCAACATGGTGAAGCAGTATGTGTGCACATGCCTACACGTACTGAATGACGGGTCTGCCCCTTCAACTTCTGGGTCTCTAAATTGGGGACATGGCTTGAGCTTGCCCTTTACGCCTTGGAGGTGCTGGCCTGCCCTGCAGCCAGTGTTTTGTCTGAACGTGTGTTTAGCACGACTGCAGCGGGTTATCACAGGTTATACTGTATTTCCCAATTGTTTGGGGTGTACCCTAATTTAAGAAAATAAAAAATACATTTCAATCCAAAAAACAGTGTATGCTACCTCCTCCTACTCCACCGCCGCTTCCACCTACACCACCACATCCACCGCCTCCTCAACCTCCTACTCCATATGGACCTCGTCCTCCTAGATCAAGATTATTATTTTTTATTTTTATGTATTTTATGTTATTTAAAGTCATTTCCCTATCCACATATGTTTGCAGAGCACTTGCCATGCTCCTAACCACATTTTGATGCCATTTGCAGCCCTCTAGCCCTTTCCATGACATTTTTACAGCCATTTTAGTGCTCAAAAGTTAGGGTCTCCATTGACTTCAATGGGGTTCGGGGTCAAGTTTGGGTCAAGTTTGTGTCCCGAACTCAAACTTTTTTCTGAACTTCGGCCGAACCCGTCGAACCCGAACATCCAGGTGTCCGCTCAACTCTACTCAGGAATTAACTGTGTGAGGGCCTAGTTTTGTGGGATTATTTGTTGTTCTGCTATCATTTTTATTGCTTTTTATTCTGTTTTTGATAGGTGAAATGAATCAAAAACATCAATTCTGGTACTGTTTGTTTAGTTTTTCACTGTGTTTTCTGTGGCCCATAAATAGTGTATTAGATTTACATTAAGGGTTGTTATGGTTGAATTGTATCTACAGTTGCCACATTTCCTACCAAAAAATACCACTATTAGTATTGAGCGAGCATGCTCGGCCAAATACCTGTTTCCCCCCCGCACATTTTGCGGCTGCTAAGCAGCCAATAAACGTGCAGGTAAGTACTGCCATCACTGTAATGCCAGTAGCAATGTTGGCTACTTGCATTACAGTGATTGTCTGGCCGGAATGCGTTATCAAGTGCTATATAGCACCCGATGACGCGGGTTCAGCTCATTTCGAGTCAGGGAGATCTGCGGTTAGGAAGGGACAGATAGTGTAGGGAGTTTGTGATCGCAATTTATTAAATTTTAAAAAGTTTAAAAGATCCAAAAGTCCTTTTAAGGTCTATTGTGTGTGGTGGCTAGTGATGAGCGGCATGGGCAATATTCGAATTCGCAATATTTTGCGAATATTTGGGCGAATATTCGCCATATATTTGAGAATTCGCGAATTCATGATCTCCAGGCATTATTTTCTTGATTGCGAAAATTCGCATAAAATTTGCATAAAATATTCACATAAAAATTCGCACGAACTGGTATTTTAAAAAAAAATCGAATATTCGCAATTACGAATATATTTAGCGATATTCTAAATATTCGCAAATTCTTGAAATGCCGATATTCGCGATTAAAATTCGCAATTCGAATATTCGTGATCAACACTAGTGGTGGCAGCAATTTAATCTTGCAAAGTAGTCCGATTTTTTTTCCCCATACTTTGTGATTTTTTTTCTATAGAAGGTGTCTGCAGTGACTTGTGACATCTGTTCAGCAATACCTTCTGTGTGTCAGGGGCAGAGATAGGAAGAATATTATTGAAAACAATTATATTTTTTACAGAATTTATCAATATTTTTCCTATAAACGGTCACTGCAGTGAATTGTCACATCTGTGCTGCAATAGCGTGTGTGTGTCAGGCCCAGATATTAGGTAAAATATTAGCAAAAAGAATTATATTTTTTCCATAATTTATCCACACTTTGCCGAAAAACTGTCTGCAGTGAATTGTCACATCTGCGCTGCAATAGTGTGTATTAAGGCCAGATATTGGGAAAAATATTAGCAAAAACAATTATATTATTTCAATAATTTATCCACACTTTGCCTATAAATGGTGTCTGCAGTGAATTGTCACATCTGTGCTGCAATAGCGTGTGTGTGTCAGGCCCAGATATTGGGAAAAATATTAGTGAAAACAATTATATTTTTTCCATAATTTATCCACACTTTGCCTATAAACGGTGTCTGCAGTGAATTGTCACATCTGCACTGCAATAGTGTATCAAGTCTAGATATTGGGAAAAAATTAGCGTTTTTTTATTTATCCACACTTTCTTTATAAACGGTGTCTGCAGTAAATTGTCACATCTGCCCTGCAATAGCGTGTGTGTGTGTCAGGCCCAGATATTGGGAAAAAATATTAGCGAAAACAATTATAATTTTCCCATAAGTTAGTAGTAAGTACCGTACTACAGCCTGGATTGGAGATGAATTAACATTGCCTATATGATTACTACAGTGAGCGGGACCCGGTGTAGTAGAATACAGCTAATACATCAGGCCTCACTGCCAATACAAAACAAGATGCCAGCACCCTGTCCCTCCTCCCTCCCGCTGATACACACGCCAGCCACGCTGTGCGGCAGAGATGTATCAGTGTAAAATTGCAGCATTCGCCCCATAAGACGCAGTGCTATTTTCCCCCCACTTTTGGGGGTAAAAAGTGTGTCTTATAGGGCGAAAAATACAGTATATTTTTTCCATAATTTATCCACACTTTGCCTATAAACAGTCCCTTATAACAAATCACATTTAATATGAAGAAGGCGAGCATTAAAGGGTTTCTACCACCAGAAATACTGTTATGTAGCTGACTGACATTAGCGATGCGCTAATGTCAGCACTACATAACAGTATGTTTTTTACCTTTCTCCCTGCAGCCGTTTTGGTAAAAAAAAGCACTTTTATAATATGCTAATGAGCCTCTAGGTGCTATGTGGGCATAAAATTAGCACCTAGAGGCTCCGTCTACTCACCCTTTATCCCAGCCAGGTCCCCTGTTCTGCCCGCCCCGCTACTCTTGATTGATGTGACGGTTCACAGCAGCGTTGACAAAATACCGTGCCTGCGCCGTTCACTTCTGTCTTCGGCGCAGGCGCAGTGAGTGAAGACCGCTCTTCTGGTGCCGGCTTCCTTACTGTGACATAGTCGGGGCAGGCGCAGTGAGGAATCTGGTACCAGGAGAGCATCATTCACTCACTATGCCTGCGCCGAAGACAGAAGTGAACGGCGCAGGCGCGAGATTTCGTCAATGCTGCTGCGAACCGTCACATCAATCAAGAGGAGCGGGGCAGGCAGAACAGGGGACCTGGGAGGGATTAAGGGTGAGTAGACGGAGTATCTAGGTGCTGATTTTACGCCAACATAGCACCTAGAGGCTCATTAGCATATTATAAAAGTGCTTTTTTTTACCAAAACGGCTGCAGGGGGAAAGGTAAAAAACATACTGTTATGTAGTGCTGACATTAGCGCATCGCTAATGTCAGTCACCTACATAACAGTATTTCTGGTGTTAGAAACCCTTTAAGGGACAGGGAAGTGGCCTTGATGAAGGTGCACACAGAGACCGTGGCCCTCGGTGTGGTGAAACTGTGTCTGCTGCCAGAGCACAAGAAAAATAATCATCCAAGATAGTTTTCAGGGCGGCGCAGGACACCACACTTGAAGTCAGCCCAGTGCGAGCAGGTGGTCGGTTGGATTGCAGCAGATAGTGCTTCCAGTCGGTTAAGCACCACCCTGTCTTCCACCAAGTCCAGTATCAGTAGCCAGGAGTCTGGTCCACACAATCCTCACCCTGATCCTCCTTCCTCCCACCATTTACAGTCTGGCCAAACAAGTGATCCCACACTCGGATATTCCGAGGACCTTTTTGCATCGCCATTAATTGATTTGGCCCTCTCGCCAAGCACGCTTGAAGAGGTACATAAGATCTTGTGCCCAGAATACCAACCTCTTGAGCATCCAGAGTCACAAGAACATGACGCTGGGGAATGGCAATTAGTGTTTGATGATGTGGATCATGATGAGACGCAGTTGACAATGACTCAACGGCAATTACTGTCTCAAGAGGTTGAGGAAGAGGATGACACACAGTTGTCAATCACTGAGGTTGTGGTTAGGTCAACAAATCAGGAGGATGATCAGAGTAAGGAATTGGAAGAGGAGGTGCTGGACGACGAGATCACTGACCCAACCTGGGAAGGTGGCAACAAGCCGAGCGAAGAGAGCAGTACAGAGGGGGAGGGATCTGCAGCACTGCAACAGGCTAGAAGAGGCAGTGGGGTGGCAAAAGAGAGAAGGCGGGCACCACCGAACAGGCCCGCAACTGTTCCGTGGAGCACCCCCTTGCGTAAATCTCCCTTGCCAAGGGGCAGGTGTTCGGCAGTATGGCACTTTTTTGAGGAAAGTGCGGACGACAAAAGAATAGTAGTTTGCAACCTGTGCCACACCAAAATGAGTCGGGGTGTGAACACTAGCAAACTCACCACCACCAACATGATCCGCCACATGTCATCAAAGCACCCTAATAGGTGGTCCGAACACCTGGGTCCACAATTTGTGTCTGCGGGTCACACCACTGCCTCCTCTTTCCCTGTGTTACGTGCTGGCCAATCCCCTGTCCAAGACGCAGGCCCGGATGCCTCCCACCCTGCACTTGGACCTTTCCAAGCACCATCAGCGACCACATCCACTTCCCTGTCCCAGTGCAGCGTACAAATGTCATTACCCCAGGCATTTGAACACAAGCGCAAATACCCAGCCACCCAATCACAGTCCATAGCACTAAATGCGCAGCTTTCCAAATTACTGGCACTGGAAATGTTGCGATTTAGGCTTGTGGACACTGAGGCCTTCTGCAGCCTGATGTTGGTGGCCGTCCCTCCTTACGCAGTCTCCAGCCGCCACTATTTTTCAAAGTGTGCTGTGCCAGCCTTACACCAACATGTGTCCCTTAACATCACACGTACCCTGACCAACGCAGTTACTAGGAAGGTCCACTTAACCACGGACACATGGACAAGTGCTTTCGGCCAGAGACACTACATTTCCCTGACGGCACACTGTGTGAATCTTGTGGAGGCCGGTAGCGACTCGTACCCTGAGGATGGGACAGGTGCTACCAACGCCAAGGATTGCGGGCCCCAATTCCATCAGGGTTTCCGCCACCACCTACGTTAGTGGCTCCAACCCCCACTTCTCCTCCTCCTCCACTTCCACCTCCAAAGTATCCGCGTGCAGCACCAGTCAGTCATCAGTCAGTAGCTTGAAGCAGTGTAGCACTACAGTGGGGAAGCGGCAACAGGCCGTGCTGAGGCTGATCTGCCAAGGTGACAAATGGCACACCGCCGCAGAGCTATGGCAGGGTATAAGAGACTGAGCTGAGGCTCTCGCCACTCATCCTAGAACCAGGCAAGTTTCCGCAAGTCACCGACAGCTTCTGCCGGTCTCTCAACACTGCAGCAGTGCTTGAAATTGCCAGCTCATCGGCTGTTGTGCGACGTGAGCATGTACTGAAACTCCGCGCTCCACATGTTCGCCAGAGTTTGTGAACAGCAGAGGGCAGTTGTGGAATACCAGCTGCAACATGGTCGTCGCCTTTCCAGTCAGCTTCCGCTATTCACAAGCAAGGAGTGGGCATGGATGTCTGACCACTGTGAGGTTTTATGCAATTATGAGGAATCAACACAGATGGTGAGCGGCGATAAAGCTATTATCAGCGTCACCATCCCACTTTTGTGCCTTCTCAAATGCTCACTGTTCACAATTAAGGACGACGCTGTGCATGTGGAAGAGGTGAAAATGGGGGAAGACATTCAACAGGTTCATGATAGACAGACCACCCTCAGCTCATCTTCTCAACGCGAGGTGGAGGCTGAGGAGGAGGAGCAGCAGATGGTTGCCTCAGCTACAGAGGGTAGTATCCATGGAAGTTTAATTCCATCTGTTCTGCGTGGGTGGGCAGAAGAGGAGGAAGAGGATGAGGAGATTGGGAGTGATCCTCCTGATGACGACAGCGAAGTCTCACCTGTTGGTACTCTGGCACACATGGCTGACTTCATGTTAGGCTGCTTTTCCCGCGACCCGTGCTTTATATGCATTTTAAACAACACGGATTACTAGTTGTTCACCCTTCTCAACCCCCGCTACAAAGAGAACTTCTCATCTCTCATTCCTCTGGTGGAGAGGACGAGCAAAATGGTGCAATACCAGAAGATCCTTGTTGGAAAATTGCTACAAAATTTTCCATCTGACAACGCTGGCGGCAGAGTCAGTACTTCCTTGGCCAACCAAGAAGGGGAGACAAGGGGAACACATAGCAGTTCCAACAGAGGCAGGGCAACACTCTCCAAAGCATGGGGCAGTTTCATGACACCCCTCCAGCACCCTCACTCTGATGTGTGGCCTACTGCCACAAGGAGAGAGAAATTTTGGAAGATGTGAATGAGTACATAGCAGACCGTGTCAGCGTCCTCAATGATCCCTCAGTGCCTTACAACTACTGGGTGTCCAAGCTGGACACGTGGCCCGAACTGGCGCTCTATGCTTTGGAGGTGCTGGCCCGCGCTGCCTCCAGCGTTTTGTTTGAGCATATATTTAGTGCTGCTGGTGGCATTATAACAGATAAGCGTATCTGCCTGTCAACTGAAAATGCTGACAGGTTGACTCATATAAAAATGAACAAGGCCTGGATTGACCATGACTTCTGGACTCCACCAGAGGAATGCCGATGAACATAAAGGCACTTTACAAATGTTGTTTTTAATGTAGTTAATAGACTGTATTCCCATGCACCCCTTCCACCACAAACAATGGTATATGGTTGAATCTTCCTTTTCTCATCCTCCTCCTCCTCTTCCGTCATATCAACATGCATTGCTTATTCGTCACATATAATGTCCTCGCATATATGTCCTTCGAATATAATTTTTTAGACTGACCGCTCACCAGCAGGCCCTCACATATAATTTTTTAGAGGGTCCGCTCACCAGCAGGCCCGCAACTCAAATCTTTTACAGGGTCAACTTACCTGCAGGCCCAAACCTAAAATCTTTTACAGGGTCAGCTCACCTGCAGGCCCGCAACTCAAATCTTTTATAGGGTCAGCTCACCTGCAGGCCCGCAACTCAATGTGAATGAGGCCCTCCTTTATGTGTTATACAGGTTGTATTGAAGTGCCTCTTCCTTGTAATTTTTGGCAGCACTTGCACTTTATATACAAGTAAATATACAGGAAAGAATGTTTTCAATCAATTTTTTGCTTTGGTTTTGTGCATAAAACCTTATTTAGATTGTGGGCCTGGTGATAACTTTAAGGCCTTTTAAGCAGCATCAGCAGCAGCATGGTGATAAAAATGAGTGGCAAAGTGACATGGTGTGGAGATGGCAGCATGAGGAGGCCACATAGTAGCAAAATGACTGAGTCTAAATAAAAGACTAAGGCCACAGATTGTTTAGAAAGATGCAGATGGAAACAATCTTTGGAGCTGTATCACCTAAAGATTAATGCAGACCAGGGGCATTGCTATAAGGGAAGCAGGGGAAGATGCAGCTTTGGGGTCCTGACCCAGAAGGGGCCCATCCAGGAGGAGGAGGACTAAAGGATTTGGTCTGAGCCCCCTCAACAGTATTACACAATGAAATTACAGGGAGTGCAGAATTATTAGGCAAATGAGTATTTTGACCACATCATCCTCTTTATGCATGTTGTCTTACTCCAAGCTGTATAGGCTCGAAAGCCTACTACCAATTAAGCATATAATAGGTGATGTGCATCTCTGTAATGAGAAGGGGTGTGGTCTAATGACATCAACACCCTAAATTAGGTGTGCATAATTATTAGGCAACTTCCTTTCCTTTGGCAAAATGGGTCAAAAGAAGGACTTGACAGGCTCAGAAAAGTCAAAAATAGTGAGATATCTTGCAGAGGGATGCAGCACTCTTAAAATTGCAAAGCTTCTGAAGCGTGATTATCGAACAATCAAGCGTTTCATTCAAAATAGTCAACAGGGTCGCAAGAAGCGTGTGGAAAAACCGAGGCGCAAAATATCTGCCCATGAACTGAGAAAAGTCAAGCGTGCAGCTGCCAAGATGCCACTTGCCACCAGTTTGGCCATATTTCAGAGCTGCAACATCACTGGAGTGCCCAAAAGCACAAGGTGTGCAATACTCAGAGACATGGCCAAGGTAAGAAAGGCTGAAAGACGACCACCACTGAACAAGACACACAAGCTGAAACGTCAAGACTGGGCCAAGAAATATCTCAAGACTGATTTTTCTAAGGTTTTATGGACTGATGAAATGAGAGTGAGTCTTGATGGGCCAGATGGATGGGCCCGTGGCTGGATTGGTAAAGGGCAGAGAGCTCCAGTCCGACTCAGACGCCAGCAAGGTGGAGGTGGAGTACTGGTTTGGGCTGGTATCATCAAAGATAAGCTTGTGGGGCCTTTTCGGGTTGAGGATGGAGTCAAGCTCAACTCCCAGTCCTACTGCCAGTTTCTGGAAGACACCTTCTTCAAGCAGTGGTACAGGAAGAAGTCTGCATCCTTCAAGAAAAACATGATTTTCATGCAGGACAATGCTCCATCACACGCGTCCAAGTACTCCACAGCGTGGCTGGCAAGAAAGGGTATAAAAGAAGAAAATCTAATGACATGGCCTCCTTGTTCACCTGATCTGAACCCCATTGAGAACCTGTGGTCCATCATCAAATGTGAGATTTACAAGGAGGGAAAACAGTACACCTCTCTGAACAGTGTCTGGGAGGCTGTGGTTGCTGCTGCACGCAATGTTGATGGTGAACAGATCAAAACACTGACAGAATCCATGGATGGCAGGCTTTTGAGTGTCCTTGCAAAGAAAGGTGGCTATATTGGTCACTGATTTGTTTTTGAATGTCAGAAATGTATATTTGTGAATGTTGAGATGTTATATTGGTTTCACTGGTAAAAATAAATAATTGAAATGGGTATATATTTGTTTTTTGTTAAGTTGCCTAATAATTATGCACAGTAATAGTCACCTGCACACACAGATATCCCCCTAAAATAGCTAAAACTAAAAACAAACTAAAAACTACTTCCAAAAATATTCAGCTTTGATATTGAGTTTTTTGGGTTCATTGAGAACATGGTTGTTGTTCAATAATAAAATTAATCCTCAAAAATACAACTTGCCTAATAATTCTGTACACACTGTATATACATTGACAGTATAGACAGTGTATAAAACGACTGGAACAGCTGCCGGCCCTGATCTGAGAGAGCGATCTTTCCTAGCCACAGGAATGAAGGGTGCTGGAAAGGAAGGGGTCGCTAAAAAATTACTGTGGGATGGAGCCCCATTCAAAAATTTTCTTTGGGGCCCAGTCATTTCTAGCTACGCCTCTGATGCAGCCCACAATTCGATTCCAAAACCTTAATTAAATTGTGGGCCTGGTGATCACTTTAAGGCCTTTTGAGCAGCATCAGCAGCAGCATGGTGCTAAAAATGAGTGGCAAGGTGACATGGTGTGGAGATGGCAGTATGAGGAGGCCACATAGTGGCTCAATGACTGAGTATGGATAAAAAACTAAGGCCACAGATTGTTGAGAAAGATGCAGATGGAAACAAATCTTTAGAGCTGTATGACTGTCACCTGCAGATTAATGCAGCCATCAAAATCAAGTTGAGTTTGTCGGTTCCACCTCAGCTCACCTGCAGGCCCACACCTAAAATATTTTACTGGGTCAGCTCACCTGCAGGCCTGAAACTCAAATCTTTTACTGGGTCAGCTCACATGCAGGCCTTCGCATTGAATTTTTTAGAGGGTCAGCTCAGCTGCAGGCACTTGCATATAATGTTTTACAGGGTCATCTCACCCGCAGGCACTTGCATATAATGTTTTACAGGGTCAGCTCACAAGCAGGCCCGCACCTAAAATCTTTTACAGGGTCAGCTCACCTGCAGGCCCGCAACTCATGCTGCCTTGCATTGAAGTAGTAGCCGTAGCCATTTATTAGGCCCCCTCTCCGAAATCGAACGATAATGCCCGTTACCAGTTTTCACCATGTTAGGCGCATAAAAGAACATCGAAAGTTGATATGGAAGATATCAAAATGGATAGTGGACGTCACGGGGACGTGCGATCAGACAGAAGTTATCTAGAGTCAACAAAGCAGCATCAGGGCCTCTCCTGTATAACGTTTCCTCATTAGTTTTGAGCGAGCATGCTCGGCCGAATCCCTGTTCGGCTTAAGGATCGCTATGCTCGGCACACCAAAATACCGCAGTGACATTCCCTGTAATTTTTTCTTACTTATTCCAATAACAGGGCATCTTAAGAGTCCTGTATTGTTATTTATCGTCACTACAACCACGAGTCTGGAGTGTGTGATTTGCGTTCCACCCGATTGCCTTCCTTGGATGTGTTAGCTGTTTCTCAGGCTCCCTCTCCGGAATCAAACACTGATTTCCCGTTACCCTTAGTTTACAATGGTTTTGAGCTGACAGTTGCATCGAAAGTTGATATGCCAGACATCCGAATGGATCGTCGCCGTCACGGGGACGTGCTATCGGCCCCAGGTTAACCAGAGTCACCAATACGGCAGCAGGCCACCGCCCATAATGTTTTGGATGGTCAGATCAGCAGGCCCTTGCTCCTAATGTTTTTGAGTGTCACCAGCAGGCCATCAATCACAATTTTTAAAGGGTGTGTATGATGCCCTCCTTTATGTGTAATAAGGTTGTATCACAGTGCCTCTTCCTTGTAATTTTTGGCAGCACTTGCACTTTATATACAAGTAAATATTCAGGAAATAATGTTTTATTAATTTTTCCGCTAAAATCAATTTTTTCCCCCTTGGTTTTGTACATATTATTGTCATTATGTAAAATTGCCGAACTATTTGGACAACATAGTTCCCAGCAGCGACCAGCGAGTCCAAGATGCATCCATACATCCTCCCATGCTGTTACAGAACCATTTCGATGGTGTTACTAACAATTTCTGACATTTTCTTATGAACCAGGCAACCTCCCCTCTTCAGAGCAGGGGGTGCCTGGTTTAATGCTCGGGTTCTCCCATTGACTTCCATTATACTCGGGTGTTTGGTCGAGCACCCGAATATCACGATGTGTTCAGCCCGAGCACCCGAGCACTACGGTGCTTGATCAATACTAAAAGCTATAGGTTAACACAGACTGTTAGTAGACACCAGTGGTTTGTTCACTCCTTGTATTTTTTTTTATTTATAAAATGCATCCTATGCATGCAAAGGCATGATGTGTAAACATATGTTTCTGAATGAGCCCTTACTGATAAGAGAAAAGCCAGAAAGCCACGAAAAATCTACATACTGCATCCTGTGCCATGTAACCATATGCAGCAGACCAGTTTACTGTGGTTTGTCATACTACTGTAGTTTTGTAACACTAAGGCCTCTTTCACACTGGCGTTGCCGTATTGCGCAAAATGCGGGCCGCAATGCACGAGCACAGTCTGTGGGGCAGCCGCAGCGGATCACGGACCCATTCACTTGAAAGGGTCTGCGATCCGGCCGTTCCGCAAAAAGATAGGACAGTTTTTGCGGCTCGGATGCAGACCCATTCACTTCAATTGGGCCGCAAAAGTTGCGGACAGCACTGCGTGTGCTGTCCGCATCCGTTGCTCTGTTCCATGGCCCCGCAAAAAAAATATAGCATGCCCTATTCTTGTCCGGTTTGCGGACAAGAATAGGCATTTCTACAAATGGGCGGCTTCTGTTTTTTGCGGATCCGAGGTTTGCGGACCGCCAAAAAACGGAACGGTCGTGTGCATGAGGCCTAATTGAAAGCAATCATTAAGAGTGACAGCTGATGCAAAAAAAAAATGCATTTCCTCCCCAACCCTGCCTATTGTAATACACGTTTGTTATATTTTACAAACTTTAACCAAAATAATTACATTTGAACTGTGTGGAGATGCGCACACACACACACACACAGATTCTGGCCTAGTATGTCACATTATCACTCACAAATATTATACTCTGCTGCTGGTTTTCAACATTTCAAAAAAAAAAAATGAAATTAGGACTTTGTGGAGATGAAACAACACAGATTTTTGCCTAGTATGTCACATTACCACTAACGGATGTTATTCTCCACTACACTGCGTATTGTAAGACACACAAGTGCTATTCTCTTATGGTTAAACAAAAAAAATATAACTATGTGGAGATGCCCTGACACGGAGTTTGGATAAGTATTAAGTATTTCAGGTGCTTTCACTGACATTTCAGATGCTACATCTATCCTCTGGACGGTAAAGCATGTGTTATACAGTTTTGTGCCGCCCCCCCCCCCCCCCCAAAAGAAAAATAATAAAAAATTATTTCTGCTAAAATTGGGAAACAAAATTAAATAAATGTCCTTGCAGGTATCTGCTTTTGAGGTTGTGCTAGGAGGCACACCCCGCCTCAGCTCCTCACTTCTCACTCCCTGGCTGACAGCTTTCCCTGCCTGTCCCTATTCTACACCATTCTTCTTTTTTGTAATTCTATTCTCTCCCTTCAGTTTCCCTGGTAGTAGAATAGAAGCTTTTCTGTGATGTTTGACTGTCCCTAAGATCATTTTTCTGTCAGAAACTACAAGACCCATCCACCCTCACTGCAGCACTGTTTAGCTCATACAGGCTGTCTGTTGGCCTGTGAGCCAATCAGGGCAAGCTTTCCCCCCAACTTCTTTTCAGGGTCATGTGAGCACCCTTCTTCTTCCTCCCTAGTGCTTTTTCCTGACGACACGAGCAGTAAAATGGCACTGTGCTCTGTTTTAGTGGATTCATCCAAAAGGAACCTTAAAAGCTTCGGGTTTGTCTGCCAGACAAAATTTTGCAAAGTTAGTAACGAACCCGGTTCATTAAAAACTTGTTCGCTCATCTCTAAATTGAAACTTTTCATTCTGAAGTCATATTTTTAAACATTTATATGTTATGTGTAGTCATTTCTTGTACGGTACCCTTGTTCTCTTTATACATGGATCAGACTGGTTCATCCAGCTGCTTGACCATAATCCAGAGGGGACCAAGTTCTGACTTACATATTTTATCAAAAGAGTTCAGCAAGAGTACAATCCATTAGTTTGGTTTTACATATATTTTTCTTTGGAACATAAGGGGGTTGAGCATCCATCTCACTAAAATCGTATGATAACTTGGTGCAAATCTACAGTTGTTCCAGTTTTAAACTTTATGCTCATATTTGAAGTCTTGTGAAATAAATGTGTATTTTTTACTTTTAACATATAATTTTAGGTGCATGATGAGCTTTGTAATAGACTGGAATTTATATTTTTTATATATTTTTTTTTACATAATTTAACAATGCTTTTGAACTCTTATACATGGACAAGTCACATTATTATGACCACTTCCTACTTTGAATGTTGGAAGCGAGTAGCTAATGAAGGAAGTCATGGGTGGTGAGCTGGCTTGGTGGGTATATAAGGTGTGTGATAGGCACACATATCTCTTGTTGCTGCCATGGGTAAAAGATGAGATTTATCAGAGATGCAAAAAGGGATGATTGGTGGCTTTTGGGTCAAGGGTGGCAATATTTCCAAAACTGGGCATATACTTACAGATGCAACGTTCCTTATTGATTTATTTTGAAAGCGGACAGCACACCTTTGCTTTGTTGGGTCTGTACACCCACATCAGTGTTGTTCACTCCACGGATAACCTTACTACTAACTTTTGAACTATAATTAACCCAACTCAGAAGGAGCTTTGGGTACGATACGTATCTCTTTCTTATATGTTGCTTTTGTGTATTTTATATTTTGTTTCTAGAAAAGTCATGGTTTTATTTATTAATTGTTGGCCTAGTTCTTTATTTGTGTTTTTTTTTTTGTAGAAATTGTGAAAAAAAATTGTTTCAAAATTCAGACTCATAGTTTTGTTTTACATAATCTTAATAATGGTTAAAATAACTAAGTACAATTTACTTACCTGCTCCTTGTATTATATGCATTCACACTAATGTGAATTTGACTTCATATAATTTTATCTAGTTTTTATGCATTAAATTACTATTCTGATTAAGCATTCTTCATATATTTTGACTTGCATGCATTAAAGTATAGTAGAATCTGGTCCTGATCATCCAACACATTGCACTTCATATGGTTCCTTTATCTATTATATTATTTTGGGTAATTATGCAACAAATGGAGTACTCATATACAATAAATTTTAATACTGGACATAAGTTATGGTGTCTCCATAGTAAAAGAGATGCAAAATGAGGCTGACTGTGTGGGAAAACCAACTGTTCACTCAGAATTAAAAATGTGTGATGACTAGGAATGAGCGGACCCGTGGATGTTCGGGTTCGCCTGGTTCTGCCAAACTTTGGGTCAAAGTTCGGGTTTGGGACCCGAACTTGACCTGAACTCGAACCCGAACCCCATTGAAGTCAATGGGGACCCGAACTTTGGTGCACTAAAATCGCTGTAAAATAGTCATAGTAAGGGCTAGAGGTCTGCAAAAGGAAGCAAAATGGGGGTAAGAGGAGGACAATTGCCCTGCAAACAAATGTGGATAGGGAAATGATTTAAAATAACATAGAATATAAAAAAATTTAAAAAAACAATCTTGAACTAGGTAGCGGAGGTCAAAGTGGAGTAGGAGGTTGAGGAGGCGGAAGACGTGGCAGTGTAGGTGGAAGCGGCGGTGGAGGAGATAGCCAAGACTGTTTTTTTTCTTGTTTGTTTTTTTCATTTATTTATTTATAAATTTTTTATAAATTTGGAAAGGCCCCAAAACATTGGGAAATGGATAATGCAAAGAGAAAGTGTGCTGGAGTATAACAATGGCTAATTAAGGCCGGAATACTTGTCTATTCAGCACAAGGTACAGACAAGTCCTGTGGGATCCAAGCCTGTTTCATTTGAAATGTGAGCTCAATGAAAGTGAGCTTATCCACGTTGGTTGTGGAAAGGCGGCTGCGCTTGTCTGTAATCACCCCCCCTGTCGTGCTAAACACACTTTCGAATATTACACTGGCCACAGGGAAGGCCAGCACCTCCAAGGCGTAAAGGGCAAACTCAGGCCATGTGCCCAATTTAGACTGCCAAAGTTTTTCCACATTTCGGCCATGCTAACTCTCCCTTCTGAGGTGCTGGCGGTGCCCCAGCTGCGTTGGCGACTTCCCCCTCCTCCTCTGCCTTCGCCTTGTGTTTCCACTGAGCCCCATCTCTCAGGTGGAAATGCCATCTACCAGCGTGCGCTTGTACTCACGCATCTTCCGATCACGCTCTAGTGACAGAATTAAGGATGACACATTGTCCTTGTAGCGGGGATCCAGCAGGGTGGCCACCCAGTAATCCACACTGGTTAGAATGTGGCCAACTCGGTGGTCGTTGCGCAGGCACTGCAGCATGTAGTCGCTCATGTGGGCCAGGCTGCCCAGAGGCAACGACAAGCTGTCCTCTGTGGGAGGTGTATCGTCTGTGTCCTCTGTATCCCCCCAGCCACGCTCCAGTGATGCCCATGAGCTGCTTTGGGTGCCACCCTGCTGTGAACACCGTTCCTCCTCATCATCATCCTCCTCCTCCAGAACTGTGTCCTGGCTGGACAGTTGTGTGCCTGGCCTCTGTTGGTGCAGGAACCCACCTTCCGAGCCACTTGTGAATGACTGGCCTGATAACCGTGGAAATGATCCCTCTTCCTCCTCCTCTTCCTCCTGTGCCACATCCTCTTCCATCATCGCCCAAAACATTTTTTCAAGGAGACATAGAAGTGGGAAAGTATCACTGAAGACGGCATCATCGGCACTGGCCATGTTGGTGGAGTACTCGAAACAGCGCAACACGGCACGCACGTCCCACATGAAGGCAAACTCGGTGGTGAAGTGGTGCTGTTTCGACAGAGCAACTCACCCGTGCGTGCTGCAGCTAAAACTCCACTATCACCTGCTACTGCTTGCACAGTCTCTCAAGCATGTGTTCCACCTAGTGGGTACGTTGCATATGAGGCAGTGGGCGGGAAGGCTGTAGTTATGCTGCAGCGCAGACAGGCGAGCAGCAGCAGGGTGAGAATGCAGAAAGCATGCACAGAAGGCTCGCACTTTCTGCAGCAGCTCTGACATATCGGGGTAATTTTTCAGGAACCTCTGCACCACCAAATTCAGCACATGCACCAGGCAAGGGATGTGCTTCAAATGGGCTAGGCCCAGAGCTGCTACGAGATTTCGCCCGTTATCGCACACCACCAGGCCGGGCTTGAGGCTCAGTGGCACCAACCACTCATCGGTCTGTTGTTGCATGCCCATCCACAGCTCCTGTGCGGTTTTTCCCCAAACAGATGAGTTTCAAAACAGCCTGCGGTCGTTTCCCCCTGGCTGTGTTGAAATTGGTGGTGCAGGTGTTACACTGACCGGATGAGGAGGCTGGTAGAGGAGGAAGTGGAGTAGGAGGCAACAAGGAGGCAACGAGAAACGTCCTGCCATCCTTGGTGGTGGAAGGACATGCACCAAACTGCTATCTGCCTCAGGCCCAGCCGCCACTGCATTTACCCAGTGTGCAGTTAGGGAAATATAACATCCCTGCCCGTGCTTACTGGTCCACGTATCGTTATGTGGACCTTGCCACAGATGGCGTTGCACAGTGCACATCTGATTTTGTCCGCCACTTGGTTGTGCAGGGCAGGGATGGCTCGCCTGGAAAAGTAGTGGCGGCTGGGAACCACGTACTGTGGGATAGCCACCGCCATAAGGGTTTAAAAGTCCCTGTCTCCATCAGACGGAATGACAGCATTTCAAAGGCCAGGAATTTTTAAATGCTGTCATTCAGGGCCAGGGATCGCTGTTGGGTAGGGGGGGTACTTCCTCTTCTCTCTAATGTTTGGGAGATGGACAGCTGAACGCTTCCATGGGACAGTGTGTAGATGATTAGTGACGGTGATGTAGGTGGGGGTGTCACTCCAGAGGGGGAGGAAGAGCCTGAGACTGCAGCAGAAGAGGGAGCATGAGGAGCCTGAGATCCTTCGTGGTTTTTGAGGTGTGTACTCAACTGAAGCTCGTGCTTTGCATTTAGATGCCTGGTCATGCAGGTGGTGCTCAGGTTTATAACATTTATGCCTCTCTTCAGGCTCCAATTGCACAATATGCAAATCACTCGCATCTTGTCGTCAGCACGTTGTCTGAAGAACTACCATGCAAGGGAACTCCTTGGAGCTGGATTTGGTGTGCTTAGTCCCTCGGTGCAGTGGGCAGTAGCAAGTGTACTGGCTAGGGGATGGCCACTCCACTTTTGCAACCTGCTCCCTCTTTTGCTGTGCGGCTGGCGCTATGTGACCACTACTTCTCGCTCCGAACTGCACACGTCACTCGCATGACCTTGATTCCATGTGGGGTCTAGGACCTCATTAACCTCCACATCATCTTCCACTCACTGTTCACCCCTGTCCTCCTTGATGGTCTGCACACTGCAGAAAGCCGCAGCAGTTGACATCATTGCGGTGATCCTCCCATGTCCACATCCTGAAACATAAGTGGTTGGGCATCAGAGCCCTCAATCGCTTCCACTTCTTGGGCAGGGCTAGGTGGATGGCCCACGGAAAACCCATCATCAGAGTGATCAAAACGCATAAGAGACTGCTGCATGACTTGGGGCTCAGACTGCTTGCCTGATTTGCAAGGGGGTGAGGTGAAAGACAGATGCCCATGGGCTGCAGGTGCCAACTCAGTGCTTTCAGCAGGGGACCAAGTGGAAGACAATGTGAAGGAACAGGAGTCACTGTCAGCCACTCAATCGACTACCGCCTATACTTGTTCTAGCCTCACCATTTGTACACCGGTATTCGGGCCTACAAAATGAGGCTGAACGTCCTGTCGCCTACATGCACCTGAGGAAGGTGTTTCATTTGGGCGTATAGCTGTCACAGATCGTCCAATTCCTTTCCCTACAACAGGAGCTCCACCAACACCAGCGTCCTTATTTGGTGCTCTCCTCATTCTTTAAGGTAACCCACTGAACGAACAGACAGATTAAATATATTAATTTTCCTGTCATGTATGCAGTGCAGGTGTACCTTGCACAAAAAATTGGTATATGTCACCCACCAATCTAACAGACGGATTAACTACACTGCTCAAAAAAATAAAGGGAACACTTAAACAACACAATGTAAGTCCAAGTCAATCACACTTCTGTGAAATCAAACTGTCCACTTAGGAAGCAACACTGAGTGACAATCAATTTCACATGCTGTTGTGCAAATGGGATAGACAACAGGTGGAAATTATAGGCAATTAGCAAGACACCCCCAATAAAGGAGTGGTTCTGCAGGTGGTGACCTGACCACTTCTCAGTTCCTATGCTTCCTGGCTGATGTTTTGGTCACTTTTGAATGCTGCCGGTGCTTTCACTCTAGTGGTAGCATGAGACGGAGTCTACAACCCACACAAGTGGCTCAGGTAGTGCAGCTTATCCAGGATGGCACATCAATGCGAGCTGTGGCAAAAAGGTTTGCTGTGTCTGTCAGCGTAGTGTCCAGAGCATGGAGGCGCTACCAGGAGACAGGCCAGTAGATCAGGAGACGTGGAGGACGCCGTAGGAGGGCAACAACCCAGCAGCAGGACCGGTACCTCCGCCTTTGTGCAAGGAGGAACAGGAGGAGCACTGCCAGAGCCCTGCAAAATGACCTCCAGCAGGCCACAAATGTGCATGTGTCTGCTCAAACGGTCAGAAACAGACTCCATGAGGGTGATATGTCAAACGTCCTGCCCAACACCGTGCAGGACGTTTGACATTAGTCAGAAAACATCAAGATTGGCAAATTCGCCACTGGCGCCCTGTGCTCTTCACAGATGAAAGCAGGTTCACACTGAGCACATGTGACAGACGTGACAGAGTCTGGAGACGCCGTGGAGAACGTTCTGCTGCCTGCAACATCCTCCAGCATGACCGGTTTGGCATTGGGTCAGTAATGGTGTGGGGTGGCATTTCTTTGGAGGGCCGCACAGCCCTCCAGTGCTCGCCAGAGGTAGCCTGACTGCCATTAGGTACCGAGATGAGATCCTCAGACCCCTTGTGAGACCATGGGCTGGTGCGGTTGGCCCTGGGTTCCTCCTAATGCAAGACAATGCTAGACCTCATGTGGCTGGAGTGTGTCAGTAGTTCCTGCAAGACGACGGCATTGATGCTATGGACTGGCCCGCCCGTTCCCCAGACCTGAATCCAATTGAGCACATCTGGGACATCACGTCTCGCTCTATCCACCAATGTCACGTTGCTCCACAGACTGTCCAGGAGTTGGCAGATGCTTTAGTCCAGGTCTGGGAGGAGATCCCTCAGGAGACCGTCCGCCACCTCATCAGGAGCATGCACAGGCGTTGTAGGGAGGTCATACAGGCACGTGAAGGCCACACACACTACTGAGCCTCATTTTGACTTGTTTTAAGGACATTACATCAAAGTTGGATCAGCCTGTAGTGTGTTTTTCCACTTTAATTTTGAGGGTGACTCCAAATCCAGACCTCCATGGGTTAAAAAATTTGATTTCCATTTATTTTTTTGGTGTGAATTTGTTGTCAGCACATTCAACTATGTAAAGAACAAAGTATTTCAGAAGAATATTTAATTAATTCAGATCTAGGATGTGTTATTTTTGTGTTCCCTTTATTTTTTTGAGCAGTGTATATTAATTTCCCTGTCACGGATGCAGTGCACGTGTACCTCACACCAAAAATGGGTATATGTCACCCACCGAACTAACAGATAGATTAACTATTATATTTTTGTGTCAGGGGTACAAAGATGGTTCATTGCACCCACAAATAAAATCGCTATAAGTCACCCACAGAATTGACAGCCAGATTAATTATTATATTTCTTTGTCAGGGGTACAAAGATGGTGTATTGCACCCACAAAAAAATCACTATAGGTCACCCACAGAATAAATATCCTGATGAGATTCCTAACACTCTCTCTCACTTCAGCTGCCTGCTTCCTGTCCATGCACTACTCAGAGCTGATGGGCGGTGCTACACCTGATCCAGCTTGTATAGAGGCTGGGCCACATGATGCACCAGCCAATCACAGCCATGCCATTACTAGGCATGGCTATGATGGCTTCTAAGTGCCCACAGCTTAAAAGCCTGTTGACTGGCTGCTCTGCAGGCTTTTAACAAACTTTATTAAATGCCCGAACACCGAACACGAACCCAAAATTTTGCTGCAAAGTTCAGGTTTGGGTCCGGGTATCCAAACTTTGCAGTTCGGGTTCGCTCAACACTAGTGATGACTATGTGCCATATGCATCATGGTTACCCTTAGCCCTAGTACTTCCTCAAACATTTCTTGACAGTCCCTGTCTGGATGAACTGCTTTTATATATAAGCCTACAAAAATACATAAAATACAAAAAAAGATGTGAAATGAAGGGAAGTCAATATGGTTGAAAATTAGGAGAAAGCAAAAAATCTTCCTGGTTATGTGATTGTCAACTGGTTACAGGTAATAGAGCAATATGTTATGAAAAGCCAAGCACCTCTGTGTCCATCACATGACCATGACAAATTTTAATCCAACAAAATTAAACAATAAGGCCTCATTCACATGACTTCAATAGGGCTGCAAAAGATGCGGATAATACTCCGTGTGCTGTCTGCCCTGCAAAAAAAAATAGAATTGGCATTTCTATTATGGGCGGCCCGTTCCGTTTAGCAATTTGCGGACCGCAAAACATGGCAAAACATGGCATGGCGCATGTGCAAATAGCCTAAAGACAGCTTTAAATAATCTCAGGAAATGTCTACCTCTAGGGATAAGCAGATTTCCTGAAATTCAGTTCCGATTCATAGTAACATAGTTTATAAGGCTGCAAAAAGACATCTGTCCATCCAGTTCAGCCTGTTATCCTGCAAGTTGATCAAGAGGAAGGCAAAAAAAAAAAAACACTGCGAGGTAGAAGCCAATTTTACTCACTTTAGGGGGAAAAAAATTCCTTCCCAACTACAATCAGAAGTAATATTATTACGCTCCAGAAATACATCCAGGCCCCTCTTGAATTCCTTTATTGTACTCACCATCACCACCTCCTCAGGCAGAGAGTTCCATAGTCTCACTGCTCTTACCGTAAAGAATCCTCTTCTATGTTTGTGTACAAACCTTCTTTCCTGTAGACACAGATGATGTCCCCTCGTCACAGTCACAGTCCTGGGGATAAATAGATGATGGGAGAGATCTCTGTACTGACCCCTGATATATTTATACGCAGTTATTAGATATCTTCTAAATCTTCTATTTTCTAAACTGAATAACCCTAATTTTGATAATCTTTCAGGGTACTGTAGTCCTTCCATTCCAGTTATTACTTTAGTTGCCCTCCTCTGAACCCTCTCCAGCTCTGCCTGCCTTGTTTACAGGTGTAACGGGTTACCGAAGGCGCACTCAGTCTCCCATCAGCCTCAGACCTGCTGCTTAGCTTCGGGAGTGAGGATCTGTGTTTGACCTTGTTCCCAGGGTGGCTTTGCTAGCTGGTAGGCTCCCTGCTCCTAGGTCTGCCTTGAGTGCCGAGCTGATCACTCGGTGGTCGACTGGTCGGTCTGTCGGTCATGTGACACTGGCCATGTCACATGACCTTCACTCCCCACTATAAATACAGGCAGCCTGCTGGCCACAGGTTGCCTGTTAATTTAGGTTCCTGGCGTTTGTTGGATACCTGTATACTTACCTGATCCTGTTCCCTGACGATCCTTTGCCTGCTCCTCCTGTACTGCGCATCCCTCCTGATATTTTGACCTCGGCTTCCACCTGACTATTCTTTGCGGACTCCTTTGGTACTCCTCGACTCTCCTGGTATTTATGACCCCGGCTTCTCCTGACCATTCTTTGCTTATCCCTCTGTACTGCGTTGTCCTCTTGGTTTTGACCCGATCCGTTCACTATCCATTATTTGTCTTGTCTGTCCTTCCCGCACGTATCCTAAGTTAGGGACTGCCGTCCAGTTGTCCCCTGTCATCAGGACTCGTGAGGCAAGGCCAGGGGTGAGGGTAAAGTGCAGTGGTCACTATCCTCCCCCCTGTGTGTGTGTGTACGTGACCGTTACAGATTAACAGGCCCAATAACCACTGTATAATGAATCCTCTGGTGACCCTGACTGACCATGTCTCTAATCTGACGCAGATGGTGCAGGAGCTAGGGGAAAAACTCTGTTCTTTTGAGTTAGGGCAAGGTTATTTTACTCCTCAGGCCTCCAGTCCGCATTTTGAGCTCCAGATTAAACTCCCAGAACCCTTTTCTGGAGACCGGAAGAGGTTTCTCTCTTTTAAGGAGAGTTGCAGACTTTACTTCCGTTTGCGCCCCGTGTCCTCTGGCCCCGAGAGTCAACGCGTGGGCATTATCATTTCCCGACTACAGGGTGATCCCCAGGACTGGGCGTTCTCTTTACCTGCTGGTGCCAGTTGTTTAACTTCTGTGGACGGGTTCTTTTAGGCCCTGGGTACCCTCTATGATGAACCAGACAGGGCTCTGGTAGCCAAAACGGCTCTAAAGGCACTGGTTCAGGGCAATCTACCTGTGGAGGATTATTGCACCCAATTTAGAAGGTGGTGTGTCCCCTCAGGATGGAACGAACCAGCCCTGAAGAGTCAGTTCAGGTCAGGTCTGACTGATAATTTAAAGGATCTTCTGGTCAGTTATCAACTTCCAGAGACCTTAGAGGAGATGATGACCCTTGTTGTCCGACTTGACCGACGGGTTAGAGAGAGACGACAGGAACAACAATTCTCTTCCCAGATGGTGGTCCAGCCAGAGGCCTATCTCAGATACAACGCTGAAGTCTCCACCGAGGAACCCATGCAGGTTGGCATGACCCGAGGTAATCTTAGCTGCAGACGTGGAGAATGCTTTTACTGTGGAGATCCTGACCATTGGATCAACCAGTGTCCTAAGAAGGTCCTCTCTGTCAAGTCTCCTAAGGCAAGGCAACCTAAAAACCAGGTACACCCTGATTTTTCTAAATGTAAGCTTTTGGTACCCATTACAATTTCTCTGGGGGTAGATAAATGGCCGGGTAAGGCCTTTATTGATTCAGGCTCAGCGACCAGCTTTATTTACTCTGATTACGCTGTAAGATTGGGTATTTCAATGTTTGCTTTACCAACTCCTATCCATGTCAAGGCTATTGATGCTACTCCTCTTTATCAAATTTCTTTTTATTTGAGAAAAGTACAAGGTTGTGTGAAAAGTCATATATCACGTGTACCAGACGCAGCTGGATAAATGCTTAATCAGCAAACACAATATAACCAAGATAATTGCTTACACAACTCAGATGACAAAATGATATGTACAGACAAATAATTGATAAGGGGGGGGGGGGGAACGACAAGACAAAGGAAAGTGGGTTGGGGGAAGTTAGATGTCAATCATATATCTTACATCATAACATATCTACGCCTAGAACTTGCGATAGTGTTTCCAGGGGGACCATGCTTTGACAAATACCGCTCTGGAGTGGTTTTCCCAGTGGGCTAACTCTTCAAACCGATATAATTGATAAATTTTCTCGGTCCACATTAAGAACGATGGGGCCGAGTCATTCTTCCACAACAGAGGGATCAACAATCGGGCTGCCGTAATAAGCATGGTTGGTAGGTTAGACTTTGAAGGAGTGAGCGTGCTATTAGGGCACCAAAGTAACAGAAGCTTTGCATCTAGACTAACCTGGGTATTACATATCTTGTTTATAGCTGCCTCCACTTCTACCCAAAAAGGCTTGATTTTCTCGCAACCCCACCAAATATGAGATAAAGAGCCGGTACCTCCTCCACACCTCCAGCAACTGTCTGGGATAGCGGTATTAAACTTATGGAGGAATTCTGGCGTTTTGTACCATCTTGTAAGTAATTTATAAGAGTTAGCTTGAATCTTAATTCAGCGGTTGAATCCGTGCGAGTGTGTGAGGATAAACGCCTTCTCAGGTTCCGATAGAGTCGTGGACAACTCCTTTTCCCAGGCTGCGAGGAACCACAGGTCTGGAGGTGCGGAGGAGAGTAGCTCCCTGTAAAATGTGGAGAGAGGTTTCTTGGGGCGAAGGGCATTAGAAATTTTCCCCTCTATCCATGAGGGATCTGATGCAGGCCTGGGGAATGATTCTAAAAGCGCCAAATCTTTTTTAAAGGCCATAACCGCCAGGAAAGAGACCCCTTGAACCCTCGGGATTGCGTATATTTTGCTCCAATCCAAGGCACCTGACACAGTCATGATGTCTTTCAGTTTAAAGTTGGATAATATGGCCCAAATTCCTGATGCATCAGAGGTGGTAGGATAAATATATGCCTGAAGCAGGTATAAGGGAAGACTCAAGCTTGGGAACTTAAGGGTCGAGGACCTGTATAATTTGGACCATTCCAATAACAGACCCTTCCATAAGGGCGAGGCATACTTATTATTAGCAGTGCATTTGCGTAAGCCCCATAGAGCCAGCTTATCCCTATATGTAAGCGAATCACACTCCAGTCGGGAGACAAGGCCGAGAGGGCGCCAGGAAAGGAGGCTCAAAGCTCTATTCAGCATTGATGCTTTGTAATAAAGGTAGATGTTGGGTAGGCCGAAGCCTCCCAACCTTCTCTCCCGAGTGAGAGTGGCATACGCCAATCTGGGGGACCCGCCAGACCACACAAAGGTTGAGAAGATTCTGCGGACCTCCACAAAGAAGGAATGGGGTAGCCAGATAGGGAGAGTTTGGATGAAATAAAGTAGTCTGGGGACAATAAAGGCTTTAATGTAGTTTTTCCGTCCAATCCATGAAATAAACTGAAGTTTTAGGGATTGTAAGTGTGATCTAATGGATTTCAGTAAAGGGACTTGATTCAGCTCAAAGAGATCCTCTGGTTTTGCTGAAATATGAGTACCTAGAAAAGGTATTGACTTAGGGGCCCACGAAAAAGCAGTGGAACATTTAAGCGTTTCAACGGTAGAGGGTGGGCAGGAGATATTCAGGGCCTGTGACTTAGTGTAATTAATCTTAAAATTTGAGACCAATCCATAGTCTTCAAAAAGGGTTTGAAGTCTGGGGAAAGAGGTTAGGGGGTTGGACGTTATGACCAAAAGATCGTCTGCAAAAGCAGCCGTCAGATGGGTATGCGACCCCACGGTGATTCCTTTAATGTCCGGATCTTGCCTGATCTTGGCCAGCAGGGTCTCCATGACAATAACAAAGATGGCAGGTGAGAGTGGACAACCTTGTCGTGTCCCATTAGTAATGGGAAAAGCTGGGGAGAGCGTTCCAATAATCCGTATCCTGGCAGAGGGAAGTGAATAAAGTGAGAAAATGGATTGGATGAACTGGTCCGGAAGGCCGAACTTCGACAGTGCCCGAGACATAAAATGCCAGCTGATCCTGTCAAAGGCCTTCTCTGCATCTGTACTGAGAAGAGCTAAAGGTATTGAATGCTGACGAGCATGCGTGATCAATTGTATGACACGGACCGTATTTTCACTCCCCTGTCTGCCAGAGACGAATCCCACCTACTCCTCGTTGATAATGCCAGGGAGAACCGCCTGAATCCGTTGAGCCAAAATCTTGGCCCACCACTTCACATCTGTGTTCAGAAGCGAAATAGGGCGGTAACTCCCGCAGTTTAGGGGATCTTTATTTTCCTTGTGAATAACCGTAATATGGGCTGAAAGCGATTGGGAAGGGAGAGAGCCCCCCTGGAGTAAGTAATTACAAAGGGTGTTAAAATGAGGGATTAGAGTATGCTTAAAGGTTTTATAGTAAGAGATGGTGAAACCATCGGGGCCTGGGTATTACCCTGAGGGTATGGAGGAGAGAACTTTACCAATTTCAGTGTCTGTGATAGGAGATAAGAGCTGGGCCGATTGAGCTGGGGTAACAGTAGGTAATTGGAGGGAGGAGAGAAATTTCTCCGTTGCTTCACCTAATTGAGCTGGTGACATTTTATTTGGTATTTTAAGATTGTATAGGTCCCTATAGAAAGCACAAAAGGACTTCGCTATGTCTGGAGTGCTTTTATGCAAGACGCCTTTGTCGTCTTTAACTGCAGCGATAAAGGAGTCCGTTTTCTGCTTCTTAACCAAAGCGGACATTAACCTATTTCCTTTGTCCCCGTGGGCATATGAACGGAATTTGGCTCTTAGTAACAGCTTAGCTGACGTGACATTCAGCAGGTTCTTGAGCTTTGTGCGGGCTTCTGAGAGCTCTAAGGCACAGCTAAGGAGGGCCTGGGAGGTTTTGTGCGATAACTCTAGAGCCTGAATCTGGAAGAGCAATGACGCCACAGCCTGATTCCGTTGTTTTTTAATATGGGCACCTAAGGCTATTAGTTCTCCTCTCAGGACCGCTTTGTGGGTTTCCCATATAATGGAAGGGGAGGGTGCATCAGGGCCTGAAGCATTAGATGTAAAGAAATCAGTTATGATAGAAGATAATTTAGCAGCATGGGATGGATCTGAAATGATGGTCTCATTGATGCGCCAATTCCATTCCCTCTTTGGGAGGTCCTGCGGAGAAATACTCAAAAATACCGGAGCGTGGTCAGACAGGGTGATGTTCCCTATGTGGGATTTGATAACCCTATTAGCGAAGGATTTAGATAAGAATAGATAATCTAGTCTATGATAAGACAATTTAGCAGCTGAATAAAAGGAGAAGTCCCTACCAGTGGGGTTTGTGGTACGCCAAATATCTAAAACTCCCAACCTCTGTAAGGCCAGCTTAAGGCGTTGTAAGCGAACATGTGTAATGGCAGATTTCCCATTTGAAGAATCCAATGCAGGTTCAAGAGTAGCATTAAAGTCACCTGCTAAGATAACCATTCCCTCCTTGAAGGAGGACAATAAGCCAAGGGTCTGAACGAGCCAAGCAACCTGCCCTCTGTTGGGAGCATATACAGTTGCCAGGGTAACAGGGGTGTCAGCGATAGTGCCCTTAACAAACAGGTAACGACCCTCAGGGTCTGCAGAGACGGCAGAGTGCTTAAAGGGGAGCTGTTTGTGGATCGCTATGCTGACACCCCTGCTAGCCGAACTTTAAGTGCTGTGGAACCATTGGGAAAACCTTTTGGAGGCCAATTTGGGGATCTTACCCTCTCGGAAGTGGGTTTCCTGAAAGAATGCTATAGACACTTTATCCCTCTGTAAAAGGGCCAGGATTTGGGACCGCTTGCAAGGCTCGTTCATTCCCCGGGCGTTAAAGGATGATATCACAATAGACGACATTCTGAAATAGAAAGCAGACAATCAGCATCTGAAAATGCAATGAATGACATCTGGTGGTGAAGGGGGGAGGAAGACACACGAGGGAAGGAGGGGAGACGAACAGGTAAGGTATTTAACAATAGTGCAAATACATCTTGCAAAGGGAGCTCTACTGAGCACCTGACTGTAGGACGACCCTTTCTCATCACGGCTACCAGCCGGGGTCTGTCAGGTGGGGGGTCCCGCAGAGCTATAAAGGGCCATTGACTGGCCATCTAACAAAGAAAAGGGGATGACCCGTGGGTAACACCGAGTTAACCCCTGCAAATTAGAAAATGAGCAGAGAGTAGGAAAGGTCCAGAACTTCAAGTGAACCAGAAGAAAGTCTGGAAACGGATAAACCTCAGCTGCACGTTGGAACAACATTCTCCACAACAGGCGGACAGGACTGGCCTGGAATCGGGCCTGTTACCTCAGGAAACAGAGAAGCTCCAGGCAATTTCCCCATAAGGCACTAAGTCCCGGATATTTCGATTGGAGCAGGGAACAAAACGAAGATCTCCATTAGAAATTCCTATGCTCAGGTAGGAGGGTGATCAGACTTCTCAGCCCTAGCTTTGGGCGATTTTTTATTGTAGACAGGGCGCCATTCAGCCGCCTGGGGTGGCAGGAGAGGTGGATCCTCCATGTCGGCCAGCATCCATGAAGGAATCTCGATCGGGGTTAACCCCAGCTGGGCCCAGCTAGCTTGTAGATCCCTCGGTGAACGGATGGAGATCTGACGCCCGTTTTTGAGGACCGCGATTCCAAACGGATACAACCACCGAAACGGGGTAGCTGCTGCTTTAAGGGCATCTAGGAGCTGCCTAAGGATGCGCCGTTTAGCTAATGTGGACGGGGCCAGGTACTGAAAGAACATGACCGTCGTACCTTCATACTGCAGCTGCTCCGTTTCTCTGCCGGCTCTCATGAGTGCTGCGGTGTCGACGTAACTGAGGAGGCCGCAGATGACATCTCGTGGAGGATCGGTGTTCTTAGGTTTAGGCCTAAGCGCTCGGTGGATTCTTTCAATAACTATCCGATCCGCTCTTTCAGGCCCCAGAAGATCAGCAAATATCTTGTGCGCCACTTTCTCAAGCGCTTCACTAGCAAATGATTCTGGGAGCCCGCGAATCCTCAGATTCCTCCTGCGGCTGCGGTTCTCCTGGTCCTTGACCCTCAGGAGCGCTTCATTAAGCAGGTCAGTGTGGGAGCTGATTGCCTTGTATGTTTTCTCTTCCCTCCGGAGAGCCGCCTCTTGCGCGCCTTCCAGGTCTGACACCCAGTGACCTATGTTCCGGAGGTCCTCTTTGATTTCAGACAAGTCCCTCTTAATAGGAGCTAATGCCGAATTCAGCACCTCCAAGAGTGCCGCTTTGGTGAATAAGCCCCTCTGCTTCCTCGATTTGCAAGTCGAGGCATCCGAGACACTGCCGCCATCTGTGTCTTCCTCCATGTCGGATGCCTGGGCCGGAGCGGCGCCATCTTGGGGGTCTCAGCCAACCGAAGCTTCGGTTGCTTTTTTAAGAATTGATCCATGTCAAGCTGTCTGGATCTAACAGGAGTCGGATCCTCTTGCTCCTTAGATCGATCCTTGCCCACTTTGCCCATCGGAGCGGTGCTGTGTGCTAATTATAGGGGTTAAATCGCCGGTAAGGTTGAGGAGCTCAGCAACTTGCAGCCATTCAGCTACACAGCCAGGCTCCGCCGATGCTACTCCTCTTATTGGTGGTACGGTAAACTCATGTACCTTCAGAGATTTCTCTAACTGTGGGTGTTCCCCTCAGAGAGATGTTCCCCTTTAGTCCTGGAGAACCTACAGGTTGAGGTGGTACTAGGGTTGCCTTGGCTCCGACTACATAACCCCACTATAGATTGGTCCAATGGGGAGTTGGTGAGATGGGGGCCTAAGTGTGACTCGTGCTTGTCCGTGGTACAGGCTGGGGTCTCAGTAAAGTCTGATACTTTACCCTCTGTTGTTAGAGAATATTCTGATGTATTCTCATCACCAACCCCGGAGGTTCTACCCCCCCATAGACCTTATGATTGTACCATAGAGCTAGTAGAGGGGGCCAAGTTTCCTAAAGGACGAATTTATAATCTTTCTATGCCCGAACGCAAGGCCATGGAAGATTATATTAAGGAGAGCCTTGGTAAAGGGCATATTAGACCTTCTGTCTCTCCTATGGGGGCGGGGTTTTTCTTTGTTAAGAAAAAAGATGGTGGTCTTAGGCCATGTATCGATTACCGGAGATTAAATAAAATCACTGTCCAGAATAGATACTCCCTCCCATTGATTCCGGATTTATTTAACCAGGTTCTGGGGGCAACCTGGTTTTCCAAAATTGACCTGAAAGGGGCATACAATCTAATCCAAATCAAGGAGGGAGACGAATGGAAGACGGCGTTCAATACTCCGGTAGGACACTTTGAATATCAAGTGATGCCTTTTGGACTCAGCAATGCCCCAGCTGTGTTCCAAAACTTCATGAATGACATTCTTAGGGAGTACTTAGGTAAATTTGTTATTGTCTATCTTGACGACATTTTGATATTCTCTCCTGACTTTGAATCCCATGTGTCTCATGTTAAACAAGTATTAGAGGTGTTGAGGGAGAATCAGCTATCCGCTAAACAAGAGAAATGTGTCTTTGGTGTACAGGAGATTCTGTTTCTAGGGCATGTTCTGACTCCTCACGCCTTCAAGATGGATCCTGGTAAGGTACTAGCAATTAAGGAATGGGTAAGACCTTCATCCTTAAAGGTCTTACAACGGTTCTTAGGTTTCGCCAATTACTATCGTAAATTTATTATGAATTTTTCCGTAATTGCTAAACCGTTGACCGACCTTCCTAAGAAAGGGGCGGATTTGGAGAATTGGTCTACTGAGGCCATTTCTTCATTTTAAAAATTAAAAAAGGCATTCAGTAGCGCTCCCATTCTGATCCAGCCTGATCAGGAGAAACCTTTTATTGTGGAGGTGGATGCGTCCGAGGACGGCGTAGAAGCAGTCCTTTCACAAGGTCCTGCTAGCCTCACTAATCTGAGACCATGTGCCTTCTTCTCCAGGAAATAGTCTCCCACGGAGAGAAACTACGACATAGGGAATAGGGAGCTGCTGGCCATTAAATGGGCATTTGAGGAGTGGAGGCATTTCCTGGAGGGGGCAAGACATTGTGTAACTGTTGTCACTGACCATAAAAACATTATGTTTCTCGAGTCTGCTAAGAGGTTAAATCCCCGTCAAGCCAGATGGGCTCTGTTTTTTACTCGTTTTGATTTTTCCATCACGTTCAGGCCGGGAAGTAAAAATGTGAAGGCGGACGCATTATCTCGGAGCTTCCAAGCTTTTCAACCTACTGAGGTACCACCTGAATCCATCCTACCAGCAAAAATCTTCTTAGCAGCTCTTACCCAGGATATCTCGGCTCGCATTAGTTCTGAACAACATCTGGCACCAGTATCCACCCCAACAGATAAGTTGTTTGTTCCCGTACAATTTTGTCTCCAGCTGTTGGGTGAGTGTCACGATTCTGCCTTTTGTGGACATCCGGGTGTTGAGGGCACTAAGGATCTGGTTTCTAGATCTTATTGGTGGCCCACTCTAACTAGGGATGTCAAGTCCTACGTGTCAGCCTGTGAGGTTTGTGCCAGGTCCAAGACACCTAGGACTCGCCCTGCTGGTAACCTACGACCCCTACCCATTCCCAGTAGACCCTGGTCCCATATCTCGATGGACTTTATAACTGACCTACCGCTGGCGGAGGGTAAGACTGTGGTTTGGGTAGTGGTCGATAGGTTTAGCAAGATGGTTCATTTCATTCCCCTGTCTAAACTTCCGAATGCTAAAACCCTGGCGTCTATTTTTGTGAGAGAGATTGTTCGTTTACATGGCATCCCGGAAAATATTGTTTCTGACAGGGGTGTGCAGTTTGTGTCCAAATTCTGGAGGGCCTTCTGTCAAAGATGTAAAATTTCATTATCTTTTTCTTCCACCTACCATCCTGAGAGTAATGGGCAGCAGTGGCGTCGCCAGGGGGGGGCCAGAGGGGGCCACGGCCCCCCCTACATCATGCTGTGCCCCCCCAACTAAAATCCCCCCCCCCCAAGTGAAGTGAGCCGCCAACGTCTTCACACAGTGTCCGGCTGCAGAGCAGAGTGAGGAGGGGAGAGGGGGCGGGGCATGCACGGCAGTTCCCAATAGGCTCCGCCCACCTTCCAGGCAGGAAAGGCAGTGAGTGCAGAGCCAGTAGCCGGAGCATGAATGAAGTCCAGACTCCAGGCAGAGAGTGATTCAAGCGACCCAGAGTGAGTGACAGTCCCTGAGTGCAGAGTCCCACCATGTGTAATTAGGTGAGAGGAGGGGAGTGGCGGCCATTATATTAATAACAAAGAGGGGGACATTATATTAATAATAAATAGGGGGCCAATACATTAGTATTAATGTACTGGCCCCCTCTTTATTATTAATATAATGGCCCCCTCTTTATTATTAATGTAATGGCCCCCTCTTTATTATTAATGTAACGGCCCCCTCTTTATTATTAATGTAACGGCCCCCTCTTTATTATTAATGTAACGGCCCCCTCTTTATTATTAATGTAACGGCCCCCTCTTTATTATTAATGTAATGGCACCCTCTTTATTATTAATATAATGGCCCCCTCTTTATTATTAATATAATGGCCCCCTCTTTAATAATAAAGAGGGGGCCATTATATTAATAATAAAGAGGGGACATTATATTAATAACAAAGAGGGGGCTATTATATTAATAATAAAGAGGGGGACATTATAATATACAGGGGAAATAATATTATGAGGAATGGGGGACTATCTGTCTGGCTCTAGCACAGTATTGGGGGGCAGCAGGAAGAGTTGTTGAGACACCAGGAAGGAGAGGATGAGAGTAAAGTGAGGAACCTAAAAAAATTCTGTGAAACTCTGCAGAGACGAGAAGCGGCTGAAAGAAAGTATCATGGCGGTCTTATCTCTGAATGAAGACGTTGAGGAGAGTCTACATCACAGGAGACGTCACTGGATGTAACAGGTATGGGGCGGTATTATACTGTAATAATAATGTCCATGCACATATCTGTTTCACAGTAGGGTTGGGGGAGGAGATTGAGAATATGGCCCACACTGCCGCATTCGGCCCCAGACTTCAGGTCACACTGTGTGTGTTCTGAATTCTGGGGCCTCACACCCATCTACTACATTATCTGTACTCAGAGTTATCACTGTGTTATCTGTGGTGTTACATAGGACTGCAGGTGATCTACTACAGTATCTGTTAAAAGGGGCGTGCCTGGGGTAGGGGGGGCGCGCAATTTTTGGCTTGCCCCGGGTGCTAGCAACCCACGCTACGCCACTGGGGGAGGGAGAGGCGTGTCCCTTCCCCTTCCTCTGATAGGCTGCAGGCACTAGGCCGGCAGCCTATCAGAGGCCGGCGCAGGCGGCGCAATGACGTCATCGCGCCGCCTGAGCCTTACAGCGCGGGACACAGAGTCTGCATCGCATCGCTGACACTGAGGTAAGTATAAGTGTGTTTTTTTTGTTTTTTTACTATAGTGTTACTGGCACATTATGGGGGCTTATTACAATGGGGGGGGACTTAATACTGGCACATGATGGGGGGGACTTAATACTGGCACATGATGATGGGGGGACTTAATACTGGCACATGATGATGGGGGGCACTTAATACTGGCACATGATGATGGGGGGGACTTAATACTGGCACATGATGATGGGGACTTAATACTGGCACATGATGGGGGGGACTTAATACTGGCACATGATGATGGGGGGACTTAATACTGGCACATGATGATGGGGGGGACTTAATACTGGCACATGATGATGGGGGGGACTTAATATTGGCACATGATGATGGGGGGGACTTAATACTGGCACATGATGATGGGGGGGACTTAATACTGGCACATGATGATGGGGGGACTTAATACTGGCACATGATGGGGGGACTTAATACTGGCACATGATGGGGGGGACTTAATACTGGCACATGATGGGGGGACTTAATACTGGCACATGATGGGGGGCTTAATACTGGCACATGATGGGGGGGCTTAATACTGGCACATGATGGGGGGGCTTAATACTGGCACGATGGGGGGCTTAATACTGGAACATGGGGGGGCTTAATACTGGCACATGATGGGGGGGCTTAATACTGGCACGTAATGGGGGGGCTTATTACTGGCACGTAATGGGGGGGCTTATTACTAGCACGTAATGGGGGGCTTATTACTGGCACATTGGGGGGCTTATTACTGGCACATTGGGGGGCTTATTACTGGCACGTGATGGGGGGCTTATTACTGGCACGTAATGGGGGCTTATTACTGGCACGTGATGGGGGCTCTTGTTACTGGCACGTGATGGGGGCTTATTACTGGCACATTGGGGGGCTCTTGTTACTGGCAGTGGCACGTTATTGAGGGCACTTATTACTGGCACATTATTGGTGGGCACTATAGCGGCATCTACTTAGGCCACAAAGAAGGGGTGTTTTATATGGGGGGCTCTGTACAGTAGCATTTTATACTGGGACACATTATGGTGGGTACTATGGAGAAGGGGAGGCAGGAGTACTATGGAGTCATCTACGGGGGGCACTAAGAAGGGGTATTTTATACTGAGGGGACACTGAGGGCATCTACTGGGGCACGATATATGGGGCATTTTATACTGGTACATTATGGGGGGCACTAGCAGGAAGGGGGGAGAGGATCACTATGGAGGCATTTACTGGGGCACTATATAGTTTTTTTTTATACTGGCACATTATGGGGGACATTAGCTCAACTGGGGGCATAAGGGGGTATGTTTTGCACATTATAAGGAGAATTATTTCTACTGGGGGGCATTATGGTGGGTTTTATTACTCCCCCATGGTATGACCCCCTAGTAGCAGCACCAGCCTCTCCCTGCTCTGCTATTCCTCTGCCCCTTCTCCAAATCCTTATTATGAAATCTTTCTCATTAGGATAAAACACAACATCAGCTCCGCCGAGCCCCCGGCCAAAGTGTTGAAGTGGCGTCCGAGATCCCCAAGGGCCAAGCCAAGTAATTCTAAGTGTTCATGTGAAATATGTTTATTTTATATATGTACACTCCTGTGAGAGGCGGGGAGGGAGATCTGTGGATGACACTGTTATGGAGGGTGAAATGGGGATGACACTGTCATGGGGTGGATCTGTGGATGACACATATATCATAAGATGCTATATACGGTATGTGGCATCCACAGATCCCCCCCCCATAGCAGTGTCACCCACAGATCCCCCTCTCTATAAAAGTGTCATCCACAGACAGCTGGACTTTTCTTCCCTGTTGCGGTTTTAGGTATTGGGTAAAGTATTGCAGCATTTCTAAGCGTACTTGTATAAATGTATCGTTGTTATAGCTGCCCCCCCTACTTTTGTCCTGGCCCCCAGTGTGCCCCCCCAAAATTTGAAAGCTAGAGACGCCACTGATAGGCAGACTGAACGCCTTAATCAGTCTGTGGAACAATTCTTGAGGTTGTATGTTGCTGATGACCAGCAATTATGGGTCAAATTCCTTCCGTTGGCTGAATTTGCTTTGAATAACCATGTCAATTCTTCTGCTGGGGTCTCCCCTTTCTTTTGTAACCATGGTTTTCATCCCCGTTTTCATTCTGGGTCGTCCGTCTCCTCCTCTAACCCTGAAGCGGATAAACTCTCCTCCGAACTGTGCACAGTTTGGGCCCGGGTTCAATCGAACCTAGAAAAGGCTCAATGTTCTCAAAAACTCAAGGCCGATAGGAGACGTTCAAGGGGGGTAAACTTTTAGGTTGGGGATAAAGTATGGTTGTCCTCCAAGAATCTATCTCTCAAGGTAACTTCTAAAAAATTTGCTCCTCGTTTTATTGGACCATATAAGATCACGGAAGTGATTAACCCAGTATCTTTTAGGTTGGAGCTGCCTGAGTCATTCCACATTCATAATGTGTTCCATAAATCTCTGCTTAAAAAATATTTTGAACCGGTAGTACCATCAAAAGCCTCGCCTCCGCCGGTTCTTGTTAATGATGCTGTCGAGTATGTGGTGTCTAAAATAGTGGATGTCAGGAAGGTGCGTAATTCCTTGCAGTACCTGATTCACTGGAAGGGGTATGGACCTGAAGAGAGATCTTGGGTACCTGCCAGGGAGGTTCATGCTCCTAGACTTGTTTGTAAATTTCATTTAGAACACCCTGAAAAGCCATCGCCTGAAGTCTTGGGTCCGGTGGCCCCTCGTAAAAGGGGGGGTACTGTCACGGGGTTCCGAAGCTGCACTCGGTCCCCCATTGCCCACAGACCTGTTGCTTAGCTTTTGGAATGAGGTTCTGTGTTTGACCTCATTCCCAGGGCGGCTTTACTAGCTGGGTGGCTCCCTGCTCCTAGTCTGCCTTGAGCGCCGAGCTGATCACTCGGTGCTCGACTGGTTGGTCTGTCGGTCATGTGACGCTGGCCATGTCACATGACCCTCACTCCCCACTATAAATACAGGCAGCCTGCTAGCTACAGGTTGCCTGTTAATTTCTAGGTTCCTGGCTATTTGTTGGACTGCTGAATACTTACCTGATCCTGTTCCCTGACCATCCTTTTGCCTGCTCCTCCTGTACTGCGCATCCGTCCTGGTATTGTGACCTCGGCTCCCACCTGACTACTCTCTTAGGACTTCTCTTGTACTTCTCTGCTCTCCTGGTATTTATGACCCTGGCTTCTCCTGACAATTCTCTGCTTGCTCCATTTGCAGCTTTCCTGGTATTGACTCGGTCCGTTCACGTCCTGTTGTTTGTCTGTCTGTCATCCCTGCACTTATTCCAAGCTAGGGATTGCCGTCCAGTTGTCCCCTGTCATTAGGACTCGCGAGGCAAGTAGGCAGGGCCAGGGGTGAGGGTGAAGCACAGTGGTCACTTCCCTCCCCCCTGTGTGTGTGTGTACGCGACCGTAACAGCTGGCCTAACACTGAGTTCCTTCAAAAACTGCATGCGAGTGTACCTAGAAGAAATGATGTTGTTTTGAAGGCAAAGAATGATCACTAGTGTTGAGTCAATCGACTTTGATCCGAATTTCAGGATAAATTCGATACACCTTGAAGGCGAATTTCCTCGTGCTTCGTGGTAGTGAACCAATTTAACCTGAAATAGTGTAAAAAAAAAAAAATCCTTACCTGATCCTTTTGCTCTTGACGGACCGGCCGCACCATCTTGATTGAAGATCTCTCACTAAATCCTGTACGCGGTGATGTATGACGTCACTATGCCGGCCGGTGTGATGACGTCATCAAAGCCCATGCAAGATTTTGCACCAGATCTTTAAGCAACATGGCGGCAGCCGGCCCACTGCAATGGAATGGATAAGGTTAGTATGACATTTTTTTATTTTACACTCTATTATTTATATCAGATGCCTCAATCATGTACGAACGCGGCATCTGAGGGGTTCAATGACTGTCATTGCACCCACTACTTACAAAGAAATGCGCTTCATGACAAAGTAATTCATCACAAAGCAAATTTTTTTTTTCACTTTTAGAAATGTGAGGTAGTCCACACTGTCGTTAGCTAGGTGACACGAGCCCCCCTGCTGCGCTGAACGTCCTTTCGTATAGGACCCTGGACAAGGGACAAGCCAACAGTTCCATGGCAAATTGTGCCAGCTCTGGCCACAGGTCAAGCCTGCATACCAAGTTGTCCAGGGGTTCATCGCTTCTCAGAGCGTCCACATCGGCCGTTAACCCAATGTAGTCGGACACCTGTCAGTCTAGGCGTTCCATGAGGCTGGATCCGGAGGACGGCTGTCGATGGGTTGGCTGCAAGAATGATCTCATATCCAAAGTGACCAACACATCTTCAAACCGCTTTCTTCTTGCATGCTCTGTTGGATTGGTACCCACAACTGTTTCTCTGAGTGGAAATTCCTCTGCCAGCGCCCTCAAAAGAAGAATGCACCATTTCTCAAAGCAAGGTCTGGAAGTGCTGCATTCTGACAGCCCTCTGTGATGGTGGTAACATTTCCGCCATTTTTTGTTTGTAAGTTGCCACCCAGTACTGGTCCTTGCCCTTTATGCTTTTTATTTGGGGGTTCCTTTTCAAACACTGGAGCATGAAGGCCCCCATTTGCACTAAACTGGAAGTGGTGGAGTGTCATTTTGCCCTGTTTCAGCATGCTCAGCAGATTGGCACAGTTGTCGCACACCGCTTTACCAACTGTCAAATTGAGCGGGTTAGCCACTGATCGTCCTGTGACCGCAAAGCTGAAAGGAGTGCAGGACCGGTGTGGCTCTTAGCTTCCAGGCACAACAGACGCAGCACAACATGGCAGTGTCTCACCTGGCATGTCGAAAAGGTTCTGGGGAGCTTGGGCGGCGCAGCAGAAGAGACGGTAGCAGTGGAAAAGGAGGAGTCAGCCGAGGAGGAGAGGGAGGATGGAGTAGGAGGAGGAGAAGAAGAGGCAGGCCTGCATGCAATCCGTGGCGGTAACACCAAATCTACACGGGTGCCACAGGTTGCATGCTTGACGGCCGTCAGAAGGTTCACCCAGTGGGCAGTAAAAGTTATGTACCTTCCCTGCCCGTGCTTGCTAGACCACGTGTCTGTGGTCAGATGTATCTTGGCACCGACACTGTGTACCAGAGATACATTCACTTGCAGCTGAACGTGGCCATATAGCTCTGGGATGCACTTCTGGGAGAAATATTTCCTTCCGGGGACCTTCCATTGCGGTCTTCCTATAGCCACAAATTTTCTAAAGGCCTTCGATGGGCTAGCAGTTCTGACAAGCCAGCGGTCAGCCATTGGGCAAGAGGGTTATCCGGCGTCATCATCTTTTTTTCGCTCTAACATTTGGGGCAAGGAGGCCTGCCTTTTGCCACATGAATGCGATGATGGCACGGTGGAAGGTGGAGTGGAGGACAACTGGGAGGAGAGAGGAGAAGAGGCAGAATGGGGAGCGCCGGGAGTGTGGCTTTGTGGGTTCTGAAGGTGTTGCTCCCTCTGGGCTCGGTGATGGGAGGCCAGGTGACTTCTTAAGGCGGTCATCCCTAGGTGAGTGTTGGGCTTATCGCGACTTATGCGTTGACAGCACAGGCTGCAGATGGCAACACTATTGTCAGCAGCGGACACGTTAAAAAAAGCCCACACTGCGGAGCCATGGTGAATGGCTCGTTCCAGATATATTAGCAGTCTGCTTTTTGCCTCCTGTGCACTGTAAGTTCGGCCTGCTTCTCCTCCTTCTCCTCCCTATCTGCTGCTCTGTCTCTCCCTCTGAACTCCCTTCCTCTTCGTCTCTTGTGGGCACCCACGTGACTTCCATCAACACGTCATCATCAAATTCGTCACCTTCAACACCACTGACATTAGAGATCTCGGAGTAGGCAGCAACAGCGGAGACCACCCTCCTTGGGCTGATCTGGGTACTGTCGTCAGACTACTGGGTGGCGACCGTTGATACCTCCTCTTCCTGATCCGTTTCCAATAATGGCTGCACATCGGTAAGGTCTTGTAATGGATAGGAAAATAATTCCTCTGACTCGAGCGGAGGGGATATGGTGGTGGTGATGGTGGTGTCTTTGGGGGTGCACACTGCAGAGAGTGAAGAGGGTGCAGGTAGAGAGGATGAGGAGGGTGCAGAAGCGGAACCTGAGTGAGCCACTTAATCAAGTCTGGTGCGTCCTTTGTCGTACAGTAATCACACGCACCTTCTGCAACTTCCCACTTAGGCTGCAGCCTGGTGCACCTGCCCGACCCCTACCACCGCTGCGGGATGGCCTGCCTCTTCCTCTGCCTGTCATTTTCAAAATGACCCTGTCACAAAAGTCCCTATAGAAGAGCAATATTTGTGGAAGAAGGTATACACTCACCTAAAAATTATTAGGAACACCTGTTCTATTTCTCATTAATGCAATTATCTAGTCAACCAATCACATGGCAGTTGCTTCAATGCATTTAGGGGTGTGGTCCTGGTCAAGACAATCTCCTGAACTCCAAACTGAATGTCAGAATGGGAAAGAAAGGTGATTTAAGCAATTTTGAGCGTGGCATGGTTGTTGGTGCCAGACGGGCTGGTCTGAGTATTTCACAATCTGTTCAGTTACTGGGATTTTCACGCACAACCATTTCTAGGGTTTACAAAGAATGGTGTGAAAAGGGAAAAACATCCAGTATGCGGCCGTCCTGTGGGCAAAAATGCCTTGTGGATGCTAGAGGTCAGAGGAGAATGGGCCGACTGATTCAAGCTGATAGAAGAGCAACGTTGACTGAAATAACCAACCGTTACAACCGAGGTATGCAGCAAAGCATTTGTGAAGCCACAACACGCACAACCTTGAGGCGGATGGGCTACAACAGCAGAAGACCCCACCGGGTACCACTCATCTCCACTACATATAGGAAAAAGAGGCTACAATTTGCACGAGCTCACCAAAATTGGACTGTTGAAGACTGGAAAAATGTTGCCTGGTCTGATGAGTCTCGATTTCTGTTGAGACATTCAAATGGTAGAGTCCGAATTTGGTGTAAACAGAATGAGAACATGTATCCATCCTCTGGATACTTCCAGCAGGATAATGCACCATGTCACAAAGCTCGAATCATTTCAAATTGGTTTCTTGAACATGACAATGAGTTCACTGTACTAAAATGGCCCCCACAGTCACCAGATCTCAACCCAATACAGCATCTTTGGGATGTGGTGGAACGGGAGATTCGTGCCCTGGATGTGCATCCCTCAAATCTCCATCAACTGCAAGATGCTATCCTATCAATATGGGCCAACATTTCTAAAGAATGCTATCAGCACCTTGTTGAATCAATGCCACGTAGAATTAAGGCAGTTCTGAAGGCAAAAGGGGGTCCAACACCGTATTAGTATGGTGTTCCTAATAATTCTTTAGGTGAGTGTATAACACCCCTGCTTCAATCAGTTTTTTTGGGGTGTCAACTGGTTAATCACACCAGTAGAAATTATTTCTTCAAATAGTGTTTTTCACTCTGTGTAAATGTGGTAACACAGCAAAACCGCAAACAAATGCTGCAAAACCTAAATGCACTATATAGAAAGTATATTATTGGTATATAGCATTCCTGCTTCAATCAGTTTTTTTGGGGGGGCAACTGGTATATCACACCAGTAGAAATATTTTGTTCCAATAGCGTTTGGCACTCTGTGTAGCTGCAGTATCGCAGCAGAACCGCACACAACTGCTGCACAATACAAATGCACCCCTCAGTAAGTCACACCTCTCGATAGCACTCCTATACCAGTCCTTAAAAGGACTTTTTTATGGCCCTATTAGCTAGCGTTTAGTGTCCCTAACAGTCTGTCCCTGCTCCACACAGCAACATCTCCCTACACTCGCAAAAGACTGAATGTAAAATGGCGCCCAGATCAGGTTTATTTATAAGGTTGGCTGTCCTGTACCACCTGATGGATGTGTCATGGGTCAATGTAAAAGAATATGGCGGGCACGAATATTGCCATATGTTCGCCCGTTTGGCGAACGAGCAAAGTTTGCGGCGAAACGACTGCTGGGCGAACCGCAAGGCCATCTCTACATACAGTATTAAGCCAATGGTCCCTAACATGTTCAATACCATTGGTATTGATCGTATTTGGGACCATTGGCTTTAAATGAGTATATCCTAGGGACACTCTTTAATAGACCACTAGCCCGTAGCATTTGTCATTTGATAGTGGGATAACCATTGTTTCACTGGCACTTTATAGTATGTACAATCCACAGAGACTGCACACCTGTTATACAATATTGATGTATGGATTTTGCACAGTCTGGTAGACGTTGTAATACTGACAGTGGGAGTCTACGGGGGGACTTATTCTTGACATAGCATCGTCCTGTGTTGCTGCTATTATGTGTACTTTGTCTTACATTATGTATTTATTTTCTTTTTAATAATAATGGATGAATTTATATTATATGTGTGCACTTGGATGATGAGCTATTGCATTTTGCCACACATATTCAGCTATTGGTATTTTGCCCATATTGGTTTTTCTAACTTAACTGTTGCAACAGACTTCCTGAGACAGCCTGACCACTGTGATCAGAAATATTTTGATGAAGATTGAGATGTTGGAATGCTTGATAATAATTTCAGTATTGTCTCTTTAAATGCTAAAGTTCTCAATAAAATTGCTGCCAGTGTGCCAGAAACGCCCTGTTACACAATGACACACTGACCCCTGTCTCTAAATATGTCAGTTAATCATAATATCTCTAATATCTCTAACATCTAATAGCTATTGTCTTCTCCTCGCCGTGAAATAATCTCTCTGAACCTAAACTACGTAGGTGTATTCTGGGTCTGTCCTCTGTCTAACAAATGTGCTATGCCTCTAATTTGCAAGCTCAGAAAAACATGGCATATCCTGGCTTGGACATGTCCACTGACATGACAACTATAGTTTCTCATGATTGGCTGAGGCTGACTGCAAAGCCTTGTGACCAAGCCCACCAGGACTGGTGAATGTGATCCTTCTTCATCTTCTCACTCATTTCTATATGCTGATTAGTACAACGGTGGACACCAATTTGATTGATTTGCGAGGGACGAATGCGAAAAAAAAACTTTTGATTTCTTGGAAACCTAAATTTTTGGGAACTCCTATTGAATTTAATGTGTTTAGAATTGATTCACTCATCTCTATGTGTTTCTTGTTTTGTGAAATGTAAATTATAATACCAGAACTTTGTTCAATGCTAGGGATGAGCGAACCCGTGGAAATTCGGGTTCCCCGGGTCAATGACGAACTTCAGGTCAAAGTTCGGGTTCGGGACCCAAACTTGACCCCGAATCCGGACCCCATTAAAGTCAATGGGGACCCGAACTTCACTTTATTATTTTCCGTTCTAACATGGTTATAACTGAAAATAATAGCATTCTTAAGACAGAATGCTAAATAAAATGGTCATTGAGTGGTTAAAAATAATAAAAAAAACTCACCTCATCAACTTGATTGCGCAGCCGGTTTCCTCTTCTTTCTTCTTTCTGCAGGACCTGCAAAAGGATCTACGGTGACGTCACCGCGCTCACCACGTAGTGAGCGCAGTGACGTCATCGCAGGTCTTTTTGCAGGGATTCTGGCTGCGCAATCAAGTGTATGTTGTGAGTTTTTGTATTATTTGCAACCCCTCAATGGCCATTTTATTTAGCATTCTGTCTTAAGAATGCTATTGTTTTCCATTATAACCATGTTATACCCGAACCTGAACCCTTTGCAGTTCGGGTTCGCTCAACCCTATTCAATGCCTAAAAGCCTTGCCTACTTAATTCCAATTCTAAATCATTGTAAATGGCTACATAATTCTATTTGGATTTTAATCATGTCAAAAAGCCAAAGTTCTTGGAAATAATTATTTAGTTTAAAAATGTGCTTTGATACAAACTGGTGCTGTCCTTAGCTGACTGAGAAGCAAGGGAGTCTCCATTTAACCTCTGTCATATCAATGCATTGTAACCCGAAAGGGAAGGCAATAAATTATAGCGTTCATATTGCCATTGTTGTATTCTGTAACACTGCCGGTGAGAAATATGTTACTGTTCATATAACGAATTGTTTGTGGCACATATTGACAGCGATTTATTACCTCTAGGTGTAAAACATAGGAACGTAAATACTTCATTCCATCGAATTGTGATGTGACTGCTGACTATACGCTATGGGTTTATAAAGAATTTTCACCTCCGTGACTGCCTGAATGCCCTTGATATAGACCTCCTCTGGTTTTTAGAGGATTATATCACCATCTTTCTTTCCAGTTAAAGATGACATAGAATTATCCCCACCTGTCTATCAAATTCTGCACATCTTCTTTAAACCCTTTTAGAAATTATAATTTATTGGGGGGTTTTCTCCTCGTCCTCGAAGAGCTATAGCTTTTTTTTTATTGTTTCATTGATATAGCCATAGAAAGAGCTTGTTTTTGTTCAGGAATGAGCTGTTCTTTTTAATTGCCCCATTTAAATTTTCCATATAACATTACATTATATTTGTGTCTGAAAATGTCCAAAATGTTAAAACCTCATGTTGTTTATCATGCTCGGAGACCAAGCACGATAAACAACATAATATTTTAACATTTTGGACATTTTCAGACACAAATATACCAATTATGTTTATTTGTTTATTTATTTATTTTTAATATGAGAAATTGGAAAATGTATTTTGTATATTTCAAAAATTATTTGACAGATGTATTTTTTTTGTCCTCTTAGTGGACTTGAACTTGCAATTTTACCAAAATTCTATTGCACTCTGCCAGAGGCAAGGTGTAATGGGATTGATTACATAACAGGCCCCTGAGTGCTGTAGCTACTATTTGGTACCTTGTGACTGTATCATAGGTGTACCAGTTGAAGAGGACCGAGCGAGCCACCCCCTAATGTCTAAATGTTGAGTAGAGATGTCGCAAACATAAAATTTTCCGTTCACGAATGGCGAACGCAAGTTTCCGCAAATGTTCGCGAACGGGCGAACCGGGCGAACCGCCATAGACTTCAATAGGCAGGCGAATTTTAAAACCCACAGGGACTCTTTCTGGCCACAATAGTAATGGTAAAGTTGTTTCAAGGGGACTAACACCAGGACTGTGGCATGCCGGAGGGGGATCCATGGCAAAACTCCCATGGAAAATTACTTAGTTGACGCAGAGTCGGGTTTCAATCCATAAAGGGCATAAATCACCTAACATTCCTAAATTGTTTGGAATAACGTGCTTTAAAACATCCAGTGTGTGTATACGATCAGGTATGATGTTGTATCGATCAGGTAATGTAAGGGTTACACCCGCTTCACAGTGACAGACCAAACTCTGACAGACCAAACTTCCCGTTTAACGCACCGCAAACAACCGCAAACAGTCCATTTGCACAACCGCAAACTCCCCATTTGCACAAGGTTGGATACGAAGCTAGCCATGTCCCAGCCACGTACAACACCAAGGGTCCCTGAAAGGTGACAACAAGCCCCCTGGGACGCCTGCTGTGGTTGGTCTTCCACCTCCTCAAAGCCTTTTTCCTCCTCTGACTCCTCTTCTTCAGACTCCTCTCTCTACGTTGCCGCAGGTCCAGCAAGCGATGATGATAAGGCTGTTTCTGGTGGTGATGGTGACCACAACTCTTCCTCTTCATGCTCATCTACGGCCTGATCCAGCACTCTTCGCAGGGCACGCTCCATAAAAAAATGCATATGGGATGAGGTCGATGATGTTGCCTTGGGTTTGACTGACCAGGTTTGTCACCTCCGCAAAAGGACGCATGAGCCTACAGCCATTGTGCATGAGCGTTCAGTAACGCGGCCAAAAAATACCCAGCTCTGCAGAGGCTGTCCTCTTTTTTTTAAATTCAAAAAATCTGTTCTTACCAGTTTAATCTCTGTTTTGTCCCCTATCAGGGGCCGGTGTATGGAATAGATTTTAGGAACCGGGAGATGAAAAAAGATGGTTGGTCGGTCCTCTTACTTCCAACTTGGGGCACTGCGCGTGCGCCGTGCAATGTACTGTGCCACCCTATATGAGTGGTGTATTTAGTACTATTCCTATCAGTTTAATTCCTGTTACGTCCCCTATCAGGGGCCGGTGTATGGAATAGATTTTAGGAACCGGGAGATGGAAAAAGATGGTTGGTCGGTCCTCTCATTTCTTACTGCAGCACCATTCAAACTGGTGCTGGTCACATGATTTAGCCATATGTTCTCTTCTTTGTAGGCAATAAAAGTTTTCAGCTCATGCACAGATACACAATTCTTTGTACCTGTAGCTTGCTATTATAATATTGAAAATGCCAGCAGAATTAATCTCCACAGCAACAAGAAAATTTGTTGATTTCACTTACTTGTTTACGATAAAATAGGCATCTTACAAAAGATAGGGTTAGTTAAAAATGATATTTTCACCTTTTGGAAATATTTCACAGTTTACGTACAGCAGGAATCATTATAATTTTTATTATTATTATAATTTTTTTATTTATTTTTTATAGCACCATTAATTCCAGGCTACATATTAAATTAGATTGCAAGCATAATATGATATAAAAACAAAGGAAATAAAAAGATTGGTACAGAAGGAGAAATAATCATGCCTGCAAGAGCTTACAATCTACAGGGGACAGAGAAAGAAGGCAGTAGGTGAGGTTAGAAGCTGCTTATATGGCTGTATAGTGGTAGGGCTATTGCAAGTTGTAGACTTTCCTGGGTGGGTTTTCAGGTTGCTTTTGAAGGCTTGGATGACCATCTGATATATATTAGAGTATATTATATTTCAGAGTATGGTGGATGCATGGCATAAGTGGTAGGCAATTAAGAGTGCCGTGTTTGTGTGAGGGGAGGCGGGGCTTTAATTATTTAAACCTGGCTCTCCTGCCCCCACTTGTCGGTTCGAATGCTTTTGACCCACCCGGAAGCCCTCCCTTCTTCTCAGGACTCATCATTGGTGTGGCCCCCTTTAGGCTACCCTTCGATAAGCAGTTCCGGCATAACTCTGCTGCTTCTAGGTAGGGGGGGGAGTATAGGCTTAGGTAGGGGACCCTCTCACCATGAGCTAATCCGAGCACAAATCTTGGAGATGATTGAGTGAGGAACAGACAAGAGTAGAGCAGAAAATAGGTATTAGGAGGAGATTATGGGTGTGGATGTATCAGGACAGTAGATTAGAGATGTATGGAGGAAACCAGTTGTGGACAAAATTGTGTGTTGTTGACAGCATTTTGAGCTGAATATGCTCGACAATGGGTAGGGAACAAAGAGATTGTCAGAGAGGAGAGGCAGATGAGAAATGAGGGAACAAGTGGATTTATGGGGCAACAAAGTTGAGGATAAGCTGAGGATGGATCGGAGGCCACATAAGTGATTGTTGCAGTAGTTTTGCTGGGAGACAATGGAGGTATTCACTAGCATTTTAGTTGATTCAGAGCTGAGGGAGGAGCAAATATGGGTATTGTTTTTAAACTGGAGGTGGCAGGAGGTGGCAAGGGCTTAGATGTTCAATTTGAAGGATAGGATGGAATCAAATTTTATCCCAAGGTAGCAGACGTGTGAGACTGTATTCATGTTGAGTTTTATGTCTATATAGCTGACAGACATATTGGAATTCTGGATAGTAGGAGTAATATCTGAGCCAGAGAGGTTAATTTGAGTACCTTTAGCATAAAAGTGGTACTGAGAGCCATGGCATTTTATGAGCTATCCTTGTCCGAAGGTATAAGTAGAGAAGAGTAAGGACAGAGGTGTTAGGGATACTGATGGGATGAAGAGGTGGACAATGAATATTCAGTTGGTGGGGTGTGAGGAGATCCAGGAGAGAGCCAGGTCTGTGATACCAAGAAATATGAGACTTTGCACCAGGAAAGAGTGGTTAACTGTATCAAATTCAGAGGACAAATCTGGAAGGATGAACATAGAGCAATGCCATTTGGCTTTAGTGGTTAACAGATCAGTAGTAACTTTGATTAGGGAGGTTTCAGAGGAGTGGTTGGATCAAATTGTAAATAGTCAGACAGTGAGTGAGATGAGAGTTTGGAGGATATTTCAAGATGAACATATTATTATAGGAGTTTTAAAGCAAAAAAGAGTTTTAACGCTATGATAACCAATATAGTAAATCTTGTGTTACTATGTAAATGAATAAAATAATAACAATAATAATAATAATAATAATAATTATTAAAAGTATTACAAATTTAGTGGTAGATATTTCTGTAAAGAGGTAGTTCAAAGCAGAAGGTATTGAGAGTAATGAGCAAGATAGATGATCTGCCCAGGCTAGCAAATTTTGTGACATAATCATGGTTTCAACCTTAGACTAAAAAGACAATCTTTTTATATATGCTAAGTGTTAGTATTCACTGTTGGGCAATTCCCTATACCGTTTGACAATATCAAATCCATCCTAAGGCTCCATTCACACGTCCGCAAAATGGGTCTGCATCCTTTCCGCAATTTTGCGGAAAGGGTGCGGACCCATTCATTCTCTATGGGGACGGAATGGTTGCGGACAGCACACAGTGTGCTGTCTGCAGCTGCAATTGCGGAGCGCGGCCCCGATTTTGGGTCCGCAGCTCCGCAAAAAGATAGAGCATGTCCTATTCTTGTCCGCAGCTTGCGGACAAGAATAGGCATTTCAATGGGGGTGACGGGCGGGTGTGTTGCGGACACGCAATTTGCGGGTCCTCAACACACCACGGACGTGTGAATGTAGCCTAACACTATCAGACTATATAAAGACAAGCCCATTTGAGAAATGGAATAGTAGCATCTAATTGGCGACTTCTTCATACGTCTCCAAGAGATATAATTAGTGTTGAGCGAATCAAAGTGTTCAGGGAGAATTTGATTCGCCACAAAGCTGAATTTCCTCGTGCTTCATGGTAGCAAATCAAATTTTCCTTAATGCAGGTAAAAAAATAATAATATCATACTTACTGCACCTCATCCATTTAATCGTGATGAGCCAGTCACGTCATCTTAATTGAAGATCTTGCACGAGAGCCAATGCGTGGTGACATATGACGTCACCACACCGACTGACATGATGATGTCATCATGGGCTGCGCGAGATCTTGCGCTAGATCTTCAGTCAAGGCTCTTTGCGATCAAATAGTAACATACAGTAGTAGCATAGTTTATAAGGCTGAAAAAAGACATCTGCCCATCTAGTTCAGCCTGTTATCCTGCAAGTTGATCCAGAGAAAGGCAAAAAAAACTCTGTGAGGTAGAAGCCAATTTGCCCTACTTTATGGGAAAAAAAAAATCCTTCCCGACTCCAATCAGGCAATCAGATAACTCCCTGGATCAACGACCCCTCTCTAGTAACTATAGCCTGCAATATTATTAAGCTCCAGAAATACATCCAGGCCCCTCTTGAACTCCTTTATTGTACTCACCATCACCACCTCCTCAGGCAGAGAGTTCCATAGTCTCACTGCTCTTACCGTAAAGAATCCTCTTCTATGTTTGTGTACAAACCTTCTTTCCTCCAGACGCAGAGGATGTCCCCTTGTCACAGTCACAGTCCTGGGGATAAATAGATGATGGGATAGATCTCTGTACTGACCCCTGATATATTTATACATAGTAATTAGATCTCCCCTCAGTCGTCTTTTTTCTAAAGTGAATAACCCTAATTTTGATAATCTTTCAGGGTACTGTAGTTGCCCCATTCCAGTTATTACTTTAGTTGCCTTCCTCTGGACCTTCCCTAGCTCTGCTATGTCTGCCTTGTTTACAGGAGCCCAGAACTGTACACAGTACTCCATGTGTGGTCTGACTAGCGATTTGTAAAGTGGTAGGACTTTTTTCTCATCACGGGCATCTATGCCCCTTTTGATGCAACCCATTATCTTATTGGCCTTGGCAGCAGCTGCCTGACACAGTTTTATACAGATTAGTTTGCTGTTCTCTTAAATTCCTAGGTCCTTTTCCATGTCAGTGTTACCAAGTGTTTTACCATTTAGTATGTACGGGTGACTTGCATTATTCCTTCCCATGTGCATAACCTTACATTTGTCAGTGTTAAACCTCATCTGCCACTTCTCTGCCCAAGCCTCCAATCTATCCAGATTCCTCTGTAGCAGTATACTGTCCTCTTCCGTGTTAATCACTTTACACAGTTTAGTGTCATCTGAAAAAAATTATATTTTACTATGCAAGCCTTCTACAAGATCATTAATAAATATATTGAAGAGAATAGGGCCCAATACTGACCCCTGTGGTAGATCAGGTAAGTATGATATAATAATTGTAATAACAATATACTGGGCACTCACACTATACGTAGAACCGTAAAATATGAGCAGTATTTGCAAATCAATATTTTATTGATATACCCATAAGTTTTAATAGAAAATAAAATATACAATATAATAGGCTATCTAAAAGTTGATAAAATACATAGGTACTAATACAATAGAATAAATTGGACAATCTGTAAAACTACCTATAAGTAGATGATTAATGGACTATAAGACCACAAGGAATAAATAGTAAATAAGCGACTATAATAATATGATATTAATATGCGGCTACAATAATAAATAGATTAATAAGCGGCTACAATAAATAGCATCTAATACCGTAAATGACACAAATTATCCTGAATAATTGTCTAGTTCCACAAGTGATGAATATGGATAGATGAAAGATGGGACAAAGTCTCCGAGTGTTCCAAGAAGTCCGATATATCAATAAATAGCAGTCTTCTGTTAATATGAGTATTTACTGCGGCGTCCCGCTTATACTCACTGTTCGATGTTTGCTTGTGTAGATTTCACTCCTGCAATTCCGGTTCTTTGTGTCGCCGAAAAACTCGATCCCAGGTTGTATCCGCCACCGGTCAGTATGGCTCAGGGCACCGCTCTATATAGTTAAAGAGCCGATATCCTCCAAGTCTGTGGTTTGCCTGGTTCCACGCTGAGTTGTCTCTGCGGTCACGATGTTGGAAATCCTCGTGCTCACGTTTGGAGAGATCAAAGCTCTTTGAGTTTAGCGTGCCAGGACCTCTTGGATTACTGAATGTTCCGGTTTTCTTGGCGTCAGCCTGGAGTAGTTTCGGCAATATGTTCGACTAAGATAGGTGAACTGGGGGTCTTGGATCAAACGCGTTTCGGGGCTTCACGTTGCCTGAGGAAGGGGCAACGTGAAGCCCCGAAACGCGTTTGATCCAAGACCCCCAGTTCACCTATCTTTGTCGAACATATTGCCAAAACTACTCCAGGCTGACGCCAAGAAAACCGGAACATTCAGTAATCCAAGAGGTCCTGGCACGCTAAACTCAAAGAGCTTTGATCTCTCCAAACGTGAGCACGAGGATTTCCAACATCGTGACCGCAGAGACAACTCAGCGTGGAACCAGGCAAACCACAGACTTGGAGGATATCGGCTCTTTAACTATATAGAGCGGTGCCCTGAGCCATACTGACCGGTGGCGGATACAACCTGGGAACGAGTTTTTCGGCGACACAAAGAACCGGAATTGCAGGAGTGAAATCTACACAAGCAAACATCGAACAGTGAGTATAAGCGGGACGCCGCAGTAAATACTCATATTAACAGAAGACTGCTATTTATTGATATATCGGACTTCTTGGAACACTCGGAGACTTTGTCCCATCTTTCATCTATCCATATTCATCACTTGTGGAACTAGACAATTATTCAGGATAATTTGTGTCATTTACGGTATTAGATGCTATTTATTGTAGCCGCTTATTAATCTATTTATTATTGTAGCCGCATATTAATATCATATTATTATAGTCGCTTATTTACTATTTATTCCTTGTGGTCTTATAGTCCATTAATCATCTACTTATAGGTAGTTTTACAGATTGTCCAATTTATTCTATTGTATTAGTACCTATGTATTTTATCAACTTTTAGATAGCCTATTATATTGTATATTTTATTTTCTATTAAAACTTATGGGTATATCAATAAAATATTGATTTGCAAATACTGCTCTTATTTTACGGTTCTACGTATAGTGTGAGTGCCCAGTATATTGTTATTACTGTTTACTTTGTAAAGGAGGGGCGAATCCTTTTTTACTGTGAGCACCTCCTTCTGTGGTCTCATCCACTCCTGTGCATCTCATAAACAGTTACCTTATGATATAATAATTAAAAAAAATTACACTGTTATTACTGTCAGATGCCGTGATCAGCTATGAATGCGGCATCTGAGGGGTACAATGACAGTGGGTTACGTCATTGCTGCTCCCTCTTATTGCACCCACTACCTACATAGAAATATGTTCTTTGACAAAGGAATTTGTCACAAATTGAATTTTTTGGTCAAGTTCAGCAAAGCAGATGAATCTAATGTTACAATACTTTGCTCATTACTAGATATAATGATACATCATAGAGTTAAGAAAAGATCATTAAAATGTTTTATTTTGAATGGAATTCAAGTACTTACTGGATCAGACACATCAGGTGAGCTGGCAGGTCTTCACTTAAATCACAAAATTAAAAATGTACTGACATCTCTAGAAGATAGAAAGACACAGCCAAATCTTATAATCAAAATGTATTCAATATTTTTAAACTGACAGTACCCAAGATGACATACACATTATACATAATCCTTCAGCATAAAAAAAAGTCAATAAAGTGAGCAAATATAGATAAACGCATTGTTTGTTTTATAACAATGGATATCTGTCCTTGAATTAAGGTGGTTAATGTTTCAAAAAAGCCTGATTGAAATTCATAGCCTTCTTAGCAGGGCAACTCTCAGGAACACATAATCTCTCCAGTGGATTATTATTTTCTCACCCCATGAGCAGAATTAAAATTGGCTTTGGAAATCTGCAGGGAGAAAAAAGAAATTCTATCTTAGTGGATTATAGCTCGGCACTGTTTTAGAAATTTCCCCAGATAGTGTCTTTAGTATAACATCCCTCTGAATTAGCATTTTTATTCACTAATATGATGTACATGTTTAATTACATTACTACCTTTCATATCACATTAGGGAAAGCCATAGACAACACAATAGGAAAAAAATACTTACATTTGCTGTTTTCTTGCCCATGCTGTGGAGAGGATTACATACCCATCGTACAGTAGTGGTCTCCTTCTAAGACACACGTGCAAAAGTTACGGTATATGCATGTACGGTATCTTCTCCCTCAGCCCAAAACACAATATTGAGTCAGAAAAACTAAAGTAATACATCACATTCTGAGAAAAAGCCATATTACCCGGAGGCTAGGTTAACAGAATTGGCAAAGACATGCTGGGCCTCCAGTTGAGTCATTATATTGACTGTTATTTTCGAAGTAATGCCTTCCAGCAAACACATAAATCAATGACCATTTGAATTGCTGCTACAATATATGAATTTTTTATATATATATTTAAAGGAACACGAACCAAGTCCTACAGAACTGCATGAAAAAAAATGAATGAACATGAATAGTGCTAATATTACTCAATTTTTAAGTATTCTCCTTATTTAATTAATTATGCTTACATTTCTGTTTGGCTAACATCTACTTATGAGTAGTGAAGAGCATGATGTTTGCCAACTAAAAGGAAAGAGGAACTGATAAAGTCTTCAAATATTTTAGTATACAGTGCCTTTCAAAAGAATTCACCCCAATGACTTTTTTCGTATTTTGTTACATTACAGCCTTAAGTTCAATGTTTTGTTAATCTGAATTTTATGTGATGGATCAGAACACAATAGTCTAAGTTGGTGAAGTGAAATGGGAAAAATATATAAATAAAATAATTGTTTAGAACTAGAAAACAGAAAATTGGCATGTGCGTATGTATTCACCCCCTTTGTTAGGAAGCCCATAAAAAGCTCTGGTGCAACCAATTACCTTCAGAAGTCACATAATTAGTGAACTGATGTCCACCTGTGAGCAATCTAGGTGTCACATGATCTGTCATTACATATGCACACCAATTTTGAAAGGCCCCAAAGGCTGCAACAGCTAAGCAAGAGGCATCACTAACCAAACACTGCCATGAAGACCAAGGAACTCTCCAAACAAGTAAGGGACAATGTTGTTGAGAAGTGTCAGAGTTAGGGTATAAAAAAATATCCAAATCTTTGATGATCCCCAGGAGCACCATCAAATCTATCATAACCAAATGGAAAGAACATGGCACAACAGCAAACCTGCCAAGAGACGGCCTCCCACCAAAACTCACAGACCGGGCAAGGAGGGCATTAATCAGAGAGGCAGCACAGAGACCTAAGGTAACTCTGGAGGAGCTGCAGAGTTCCACAGCAGAGACTGGAGTATCTGTACATAGGACTACAATAAGCCGTACACTCCATAGAGTTGGGCTTTATGTCAGAGTGGCCAGAAGAAAGCCATTGCTTTCAGCTAAAAAGAAAAAGGCACGTTGTGAGTTTGCGAAAAGGCATGTGGGAGACTCCCAAAATGTATGGAGGAAGGTGCTCTGGTCTGATGAGACAAAAATTTTACTTTTCAGCCATCAAAGAAAACGCTATGTCTGGCGCAAACCCAACACATCACATCACCCAAAGAACACCATCCCCACAGTGAGACATGGTGGTGGCAGCATTATGCTGTGGGGATGTTTTTCAGCAGCCGGGACTGGGAAACTTGTCAGAGTTAAGGGAAAGATGGATGGTGCTAAATAAAGAGATATTCTTGAGCAAAACCTGTACCACTCTGTGCGTGATTTGAGGCTAGGACGGAGGTTCACCTTCCAGCAGGACAATGACCCCAAACACACTGCATAAGCAACACTTGAGTGGTTTAATGGGAAACATGTAAATGTGCTGGAATGGCCTAGTCAAACCCAGATCTCAATCCAATAGAAAACCTTTGGTCAGACTTAAAGATTGCTGTTCACAAGTGCAAACCTTCCAACTTGAAGGAGCTGGAGCAATTTTGCAAGGAGGAATGGGTAAAAATCCCAGTGGTAAGATGTGGCAAGTTCATAGAGACTTATCCAAAGCGACTTGGAGCTGTGATTGCCGCAAAAGGTGGCTCTACAAAGTATTGACCTTAGGGGGGTGAATAGTTATGCATATTGACCTTTTCTGTTATTTTGTCCTATTTGTTGTTTGCTTCACAATAAAAAATAAATAAAAAAATAAAAAACATCTTCAAAGTTGTGGACATGTTCTGTAAATTAAATGATGCAAATCCTCAAACAATCCATGTTAATTCCAGGTTGTGAGGCACCAAAATACAAAAAAAGTCAAGGGGTGAATAATTTCGTAAGGCACTGTATGTGTTAAGCAGCATACACTTTTGTCTACTTCTTCCATATATCTTTGAATTAAGCAATATAGTGTTTTCTTTAATCTGTTTTGCAACTATTATTTATCAGGAACTTTGATTCCACTGTGCAAATACAGAGCTGCTAAAATAGTGAGATATTATGAAATGTAGAAAAGGGGTTTTGTAATATTTTGAATCATTAATAAAACAGTTGCACGGGCTCTGCCTGGAAGAGAATCCGTTACACAGCAAAATTCTCTGAGTCTTTAATTCATAGCCTGGCCAAGACAAGAGAGGTGTAGATCCCTAGTTTGCGACTTGTCCTAAATTTCAGCGACAAGTGTAATGATAACCATTTGAATTGAATGATGGTAATTTGAGGTTAATATGATATCCCTTTCTTAAAGCCTATGGAAACTTATGCACAATTTATTTATATTTTTTTAAAGTTAATTAGCTTCCATTGCAAAATGAAGGAATTTTCTAAATAGACTTAATTGTACATTTCCTGCAAGTTTCCTTCCACAGAGTGTATAAGTCCTTCACCTAAGTGCTCTTGCTGCTGAATCAGATATTAACCTATCACTGCTCCTGTTTCAGATGTCTCTCTCTCTGCTCTCCCCATCCCTTCTCTTAATGTTAGAGATGGCGGCAGGGATGGGGTGGAGAGTGTACATGACAGATGTATGTGGAGATGGAAGAGAAAATCCAAGGAGAGAATCTCACACAGGCTGTAGATAGGAGGTAAGCACACACAAGCACTTTGCAGAGGGAAGGCAGCAGCATCCTGAACATACAGATCTAGCATGAAATACTGTGAGCGACACCTCCGCATAAGCAAATTTTGAAACCAAGAGAAGGTTGTAAACTGAATATTAGGGGTCTGAAAATAAATGAAGAAATAAAGCCTGCAGACTGAAACTTTGTGCAACCAACTTAGTGCACTCACTTATGTAAAATTATTTCTTCCATGTCAAACATGTCTATAGTCCACATTTACTAATGTGATTATGCCTAGTCTGTGGCTAAAAATCTGCAAAAATGTAGCACAGTTTCACTCATTTTGGAATCAAATTTTTGACTAGAGTTGAGCGAACCCGAACTGTAAAGTTTGGGTTCGTACCGAACTTTAGGGTTTTCGGCACCCGGACCCGAACCCGAACATTTACGTAAAAGTTCGGGTTCAGGGTTCGGCGATTTTTATGGCACTTTTTGAAAGGCTGCAAAGCATAAGTGAGTGTCACATTTAGGCCAGAAATACGGCTTTGTGCTTACTGGGGTGAAAAAAATACATCTGTTTCATATAGTGCACATCTGAGATTAGACGTGCATAAGTGATTGTCACATTTAGGCCAGAAATACGGATTTTTGCTTACTGGGGTAAAAAAAAAAAAAACATCTGTTTCATATACTGCACATCTGGGATTAGATGTGCATAAGTGAGTGTCACATTTAGGCCAGAAATACAGCTTTTTAAATACTGGGGTGAAAAAAATACATCTGTTTCATATAGTGCACATCTAGGATTAGACGTGCATAAGTGAGTGTCACATTTAGGCCAGAAATACGGCTTTTTGGTTACTGGGGTGAAAAAACCCTCTGATATACTGCACATCTGGGATTAGACGTGAATAAGTGACTGTCACATTTAGGCCAGAAATACGGCTTTTTGCTTACTGGGGTAAAAAAAATACATCTGTTTCATATAGTGCACATCTAGGATTAGACGTGCATAAGTGAATGTCACATTTAGGCCAGAAATACGGCTTTGTGCTTACTGAGGTGAAAAAACCCTCTGATATACTGCACATCTGGGATTAGACATGCATAGGTGACTGTCACATTTAGGCCAGAAATACGTCTTTGTGCTTACTGGGGTTAAAAAAATACATCTGTTTCATATAGTGCACATCTGGGATTAGACGTGCATAAGTGATTGTCACATTTATGCCAGAAATATGGCTTTTTGCTTACTGGGGTGAAAAAAAATACATCTGTTTCATATAGTGCACATCTGGGATTAGACGCGCATAAGTGAGTGTCACATTTAGGCCAGAAATACGGCTTTGTGCTTACTGGGGTGAAAAAACCCTCTGATATGCTGCATATCTGGGATTAGACGTGCATAAGTGAGTGTCACATTTAGGCCAGAAATACGGCTTTGTTCTTACTGGGGTGAAAAAAATACATCTGTTTCATATTATACACATCTGGGATTAGACGTGCATAAGTGATTGTCACAATTTGGCCAGAAATACGGCTTTGTGCTTACTGGGGTGAAAAAAAACCCTGAAATACTGCACATCTGGGATTAGACGTGCATAAGTTACTGTGAAATTTAAGCCCTTACCTGTGCCTGTGCCCGGAGCCGGTCTGAAATCAAATGCAGTCACCGGGAGCAGGCAGTTCCAAGAACAGCCCGATGTAGGCCCCTGGCGGCTGTTCTGGGAACTGCCTGCTCCCGGTGACTGCATTTGATTTCAGACCGGCTCCCGACACAGGTACAGGTAAGGGCTTACCTGTGCATCGCCGGACGGGTGAGTCTACCTTACTAAAGATGGCAGCCCGCATGTGTTCGCTGGCGAACACTTCGAACTGACCATCACTGATCAGAGCTTCTAGGTGTAACAGCAGTAATCCTGTTGCTCCTACAGGCTCATTTGTATATATTAAACATAATTTTTCTCAGCAATGCGGCCACATATGAAAGTGGGACTAAGGGCACTTGCGTTGCTGGATTCCGGCAGGCAGTTCCATCATCGAAACTGCCTGCCGGATCCAGCAATCTGTATGCAAACAGATTCCATTTGTAGACGGATCCGGATCCATCTTACAATTGCATTGCAATACCAGATCCGTCTCTCCGGTGTCATCCTGAAAAACAGATACAGTATTTCTTTTATTTTATTTTTTTAAAGGTCTGCACATGTGCAGACCGGAAGACCGGATCCGTCACTAATACATTCTAATTGAAAAAAATGCCGGCATTTCGGCAAGTGTTCAGGAATTTTGGCCGGAGAGAAAAATGCAGCATGCTACGTTTTTTTTTCTCCGTCCAAATACCGTAAAAGGACTGAACTGAAGACATCCTGATTAGAGTTGAGCGAACACCTGGATGTTCGGGTTCGAGAAGTTCGGCCGAACTTCCCGGAAATGTTCGGGTTCGGGATCCGAACCCGAACCGAACTTCGTCCCGAACCCGAACCCCATTGAAGTCAATGGGGACCCGAACTTTTGGGCACTAAAAAGGCTGTAAAACAGCCCAGGAAAGAGCTAGAGGGCTGCAAAAGGCAGCAACATGTAGGTAAATCCTCTGTAAACAAATGTGGATAGGGAAATGAATTAAAATAAAAATAAAAAAAATAAAAATGAACCCATATCAATTGGACAGAGGTCCCATAGCAGAGAATCTGGCTTCACGTCAGCAGAGAATCAGTCTCTTCATGCCATAGCAAAGAATCTGGCTTCATGTCAGCACAGAATCAGTCTCTTCATGCCATAGCAGAGAATCTGGCTTCATGTCAGCACAGAATCAGTCTTCATGTCATAGCAGAGAATCAGGCTTCACGTCACCCACCACTGGAACAGGCCACTGTCACACATTTAGGCCCCGGCACCCAGACAGAGGAGAGCGGTCCCGTAACAGAGAATCTGGCCTTATGTCAGCACAGAATCTGTCTTCATGTCATAGCAGAGAATCAGGCTTCACGTCACCCACCACTGGAACAGGCCACTGTCACACATTTAGGCCCCGGCACCCAGACAGAGGAGAGCGGTCCCGTAACAGAGAATCTGGCCTTATGTCAGCGCAGAATCTGTCTTCATGTCATAGCAGAGAATCAGGCTTCACGTCACCCACCACTGGAACAGGCCACTGTCACACATTTAGGCCCCGGCACCCAGACAGAGGAGAGCGGTCCCGTAACAGAGAATCTGGCCTTATGTCAGCGCAGAATCTGTCTTCATGTCATAGAAGAGAATCAGGCTTCACATCACCCACCACTGGAACAGGCCACTGTCACACATTTAGGCCCCGGCACCCAGACAGAGGAGAGCGGTCCCGTAACAGAGAATATGGCCTTATGTCAGTGCAGAATATGTCTTCATGTCATAGCAGAGAAACAGGCTTCACGTCACCCACCACTGGAACAGGCCACTGTCACATATTTAGGCCCAGGCACCCAGGCAGAGGAGAGAGGTCGCGTAACAGAGAATCTGGCCTTATGTCAGCACAGAATCTGTCTTCATGTCATAGCAGAGAATCAGGCTTCACGTCACCCACCACTGGAACAGGCCACTGTCACACATTTAGGCCCCGGCACCCAGACAGAGGAGAGCGGTCCCGTAACAGAGAATCTGGCCTTATGTCAGCACAGAATCTGTCTTCATGTCATAGCAGAGAATCAGGCTTCACGTCACCCACCACTGGAACAGGCCACTGTCACACATTTAGGCCCGGCACCCAGACAGAGGAGAGCGGTCCCGTAACAGAGAATCTGGCCTTATGTCAGCACAGAATCTGTCTTCATGTCATAGCAGAGAATCAGGCTTCACGTCACCCACCACTGGAACAGGCCACTGTCACACATTTAGGCCCGGCACCCAGACAGAGGAGAGCGGTCCCGTAACAGAGAATCTGGCCTTATGTCAGCACAGAATCTGTCTTCATGTCATAGCAGAGAATCAGGCTTCACGTCACCCACCACTGGAACAGGCCACTGTCACACATTTAGGCCCCGTCACCCAGACAGAGGAGAGCGGTCCCGTAACAGAGAATCTGGCCTTATGTCAGCGCAGAATCTGTCTTCATGTCATAGCAGAGAATCAGGCTTCATGTCACCCACCACTGGAACAGGCCACTGTCACACATTTAGGTCCAGGCACTCAGGCAGAGGAGAGAGGTCGTGTAACAGAGAATCTGGCCTTATGTCAGTGCAGAATCTGTCTTCATGTCATAGCAGAGAATCAGGCTTCACGTCACCCACCACTGGAACAGGCCACTGTCACACATTTAGGCCCGGCACCCAGACAGAGGAGAGGTTCATTCAACTTTGGGTTGCCCCGCAATATAATGGTAAAATGAAATTAAAAATAGTATTGAATGAGGAAGTGCCCTGGAGTAGAATAATATATTGTTAAGGGGAGGTAGTTAATATCTAATCTGCACAAGGGATGGACAGGTCCTGTGGGATCCATGCCTGGTTCATTTTTATGAAAGTCAGCTTGTCCACATTGGCTGTAGACAGGCGGCTGCGTTTGTCTGTAATGACGCCCCCTGCCGTGCTGAATACACGTTCAGACAAAACGCTGGCCGCCGGGCAGGCCAGCACCTCCAAGGCATAAAAGGCTAGCTCTGGCCACGTGGACAATTTGGAGACCCAGAAGCTGAATGGGGCCGAACCATCAGTCAGTACGTGGAGGGGTGTGCACAGGTACTGTTCCACCATGTTAGTGAAATGTTGCCTCCTGCTAACACGTTCCGTATCAAGTGGTGGTGCAGTTAGCTGTGGCGTGGTGACAAAACTTTTCCACATCTCTGCCATGCTAACCCTGCCCTCAGAGGAGCTGGCCGTGACACAGCTGCGTTGGCGACCTCTTGCTCCTCCTCTGCCTTCGCCTTGGGCTTCCACTGGTTCCCCTGTGACATTTGGGAATGCTCTCAGTAGCGCGTCTAATAACGTGCACTTGTACTCGCGCATCTTCCTATCACGCTCCAGTGTAGGAAGTAAGGTGGGCACATTGTCTTTGTACCGGGGATCCAGCAGGGTGGCAACCCAGTAGTCCGCACACGTTAAAATGTGGGCAACTCTGCTGTCGTTGCGCAGGCACTGCAGCATGTAGTCGCTCATGTGTGCCAGGCTGCCCAGAGGTGAGGACAAGCTGTCCTCTGTGGGAGGCGTATCGTCATCGTCCTGTGTTTCCCCCCAGCCACACGCCAGTGATGGGCCCGAGCTGCTTTGGGTGCCACCCCGCTGTGAACATGCTTCATCCTCATCATCCTCCACCTCCTCCTCATCCTCGTCCTCCTCGTCCTCCAGTATTGGGCCCTGTCTGGCCACATTTGTACCTGGCCTCTGGTGTTGCAAAAAACCTCCCTCTGAGTCACTTCGAAGAGACTGGCCTGAAAGTGCTAAAAATGACCCCTCTTCCTCCTGGGCCACATCCTCTTCCATCATCGCCCTAAGTGTTTTCTCAAGGAGACATAGAAGTGGTATTGTAACGCTGATAACGGCGTCATCGCCACTGGCCATGTTGGTGGAGTACTCGAAACAGCGCAACAGGGCACACAGGTCTCGCATGGAGGCCCAGTCATTGGTGGTGAAGTGTGTCTGATCCACAGTGCGACTGACCCGTGCGTGCTGCAGCTGAAACTCCACTATGGCCTGCTGCTGCTCGCACAGTCTGTCCAGCATATGCAAGGTGGAGTTCCACCTGGTGGGTACGTCGCATATGAGGCGGTGAGCGGGAAGGCCGAAGTTACGCTGTAGCGCAGACAGGCGAGCAGCGGCAGGGTGTGAACGCCGGAAGCGCGAACAGACGGCCCGCACTTTATGCAGCAGCTCTGACATGTCGGGGTAGTTGCGAATGAACTTCTGCACCACCAAATTCAGCACATGCGCCAGGCAAGGGATGTGCGTCAAACCGGCTAGTCCCAGAGCTGCAACGAGATTTCGCCCTTTATCGCACACCACCAGGCCGGGCTTGAGGCTCACCGCCAGCAACCACACGTCGGTCTGTTGTTCTATACCCCGCCACAACTCCTGTGCGGTGTGGGGCCTGTCCCCCAAACATATGAGTTTCAGAATGGCCTGCTGACGTTTACCCCGGGCTGTGCTGAAGTTGGTGATGAAGGTGTGTGGCTGACTGGATGAGCAGGTGGAAGAAGAGGAGGAGGAAGCTGAGTAGGAGGAGGAGGAGACAGGAGGCAAAGAATGTTGCCCTGCGATCCTTGGCGGCGGAAGGACGTGCGCCAAACAGCTCTCCGCCTGGGGCCCAGCCGCCACTACATTTACCCAGTGTGCAGTTAGGGAGATATAGCGTCCCTGGCTGTGCTTACTGGTCCACGTATCTGTGGTTAGGTGGACCTTGCCACAGATGGCGTTGCGCAGTGCACACTTGATTTTATCGGACACTTGTTTGTGCAGGGAAGGCACGGCTCTCTTGGAGAAGTAGTGGCGGCTGGTAACAACATACTGTGGGACAGCAAGCGACATGAGCTGTTTGAAGCTGTGTGTGTCCACCAGCCTAAATGACAGCATTTCATAGGCTAGTAGTTTAGAAATGCTGGCATTCAGGGCCAGGGATCGAGGGTGGCTAGGTGGGAATTTACGCTTTCTCTCAAATGTTTGTGAGATGGAGAGCTGAACGCTGCGTGTGACATGGTTGAGATGCTTGGTGACGCAGGTGGTGGTGTTGGTGGTACATCCCATGTTTGCTGGGCGGCAGGTGCCAACGTTCCTCCAGAGGCAGAGGAAGAGGCGGCGGCAGCAGCAGCAGAAGAGGCCGAGGCGGCGGCAGCAGCAGAAGAGGCCGAGGCGGCAGCAGCAGAAGAGGCAGCAGGGGGAGCCTGAGTGACTTCCTTGTTTTTAAGGTGTTTACTCCACTGCAGTTCATGCTTTGCATGCAGGTGCCTGGTCATGCAGGTTGTGCTAAGGTTCAGAACGTTAATGCCTCGCTTCAGGCTCTGATGGCACAGCGTGCAAACCACTTGGGTCTTGTCGTCAGCACATTGTTTGAAGAAGTGCCATGCCAGGGAACTCCTTGAAGCTGCCTTTGGGGTGCTCGGTCCCAGATGGCGGCGGTCAGTAGCAGGCGGAGTCTCTTGGCGGCGGGTGTTCTGATTTTGCCCACTGCTCCCTCTTTTGCTACGCTGTTGGCTCGGTCTCACCACTGCTTCTTCCTCCGAACTGTGAAAGTCAGTGGCACGACCTTCATTCCATGTGGGGTCTAGGACCTCATCGTCCCCTGCATCGTCTTCCACCCAGTCTTGATCCCTGACCTCCTGTTCAGTCTGCACACTGCAGAAAGATGCAGCAGTTGGCACCTGTGTTTTGTCATCATCAGAGACGTGCTGAGGTGGTATTCCCATGTCCTCATCATCAGGAAACATAAGTGGTTGTGCGTTAGTGCATTCTATCTCTTCCACCCATGGTGAAGAGCTAGGTGGATGCCCTTGGGAAACCCTGGCAGCAGAGTCTTCAAACAGCATAAGAGACTGCTGCATAACTTGAGGCTCAGACAGTTTCCCTGATATGCATGGGGGTGATGTGACAGACTGATGGGCTTGGTTTTCATGCGTCATCTGTGCGCTTTCTGCAGAAGACTGGGTGGGAGATAATGTGAACGTGCTGGATGCACTGTCGGCCACCCAATTGACTAATGCCTGTACCTGCTCAGGCCTTACCATCCTTAGAACGGCATTGGGCCCCACCAAATATCCCTGTAAATTCTGGCGGCTACTGGGACCTGAGGTAGTTGGTACACTAGGATGTGTGGCTGTGGCAGAACGGCCACGTCCTCTCCCAGCACCAGAGGGTCCACTAACACCACCACGACCATGTCCACGTCCGCGTCCGCGTCCCTTATTAGATGTTTTCCTCATTGTTCCCGTTCACCACAATTTTGAGAATGGCAAATTTGGGAATAGTTTTTCAACCTAGAAAAAAATAAGTGCTTTTACGGTCACTACAAATAACTTGACCAGCTAAGGCTACTTTCACACTAGCGTTCGGGTGTCCGCTCGTGCGCACCGTTTGAAGGGGCTCACGAGCGGCCCCGAACGCATCCGTCTGGCCCCAATGCATTCTCAGTGGAGGCGGATCCACTGAGAATGCTTCCGCCTGCCAGCGTTCAGCCTCTGCTCCGCTCAGTGAGCGGACACCTGAACGCTGCTTGCAGCGTTCGGGTGTCCGCCTGGCCGTGCGGAGGCGAGCGGATCCGTCCAGACTTACAATGTAAGTCAATGGGGGCGGATACGCTTGAAGATGACACCATATGGCTCAATCTTCAAGCGGATCCGTTCCCCATTGACTTACAATGTAAAGTCTGAACGGATCCGCTCAGACAAATTTCACACTTAGAAAATATTCTAAGTTTTAATGCAGACGCATCCGTTCTGAACGGATGCGAACGTCTGCATTATCGGAGCGGATCCGTCTGATGAAACATCAGACAGATCCGCTCCGAACGCAAGTGTGAAAGTAGCCTAAAACAGTACAGATTTGCTTGAATAGAAATGTGAGACCTGTTTTTTTTTTGCACTGTGTGACAGGTTAAGGTTTATTCACAGAATCAGACTTCTATCTGCACGGTAGCGTTTGTCTTAGGTTTTTCTGAATGACACTATCAGTACCTTCAATGTAAGATATCCTTTTTGGGATAGATTTCAAGTAGGCCTCAAATACCAGAAACTAGTTATTTTGAGAATGGCAAATTTGGGAATAGTTTTTCAACCCAGAAAAAAAAATGTGCTTTTACGGTCGCTACAAATAACTTGACCAGCTAAAACAGTACAGATTTGCTTGAATAGAAATGTGAGACCTGTTTTTTTTTGCACTGTGTGACAGGTTAAGGTTTAATCTCAGAATCAGACTTCTATCTGCACGGTAGCGTGTGTCTTAGGTTTTTCTGAATGACACTATCAGTACCTTCAATGTAAGATATCCTTTTTGGGATAGATTTCAAGTAGGCCTCAAATACCAGAAACTAGTTATTTTGAGAATGGCAAATTTGGGAATAGTTTTTCAAACCAGAAAAAAAAAAGTGCTTTTACGGTCGCTACAAATAACTTGACCAGCTAAAACAGTACAGATTTGCTTGAATAGAAATGTGAGACCTGGTTTTTTTTGCACTGTGTGACAGGTTAAGGTTTAATCTCAGAATCAGACTTCTATCTGCACGGTAGCGTGTGTCTTAGGTTTTTCTGAATGACACTATCAGTACCTTCAATGTAAGATATCCTTTTTGGGATAGATTTCAAGTAGGCCTCAAATACCAGAAACTAGTTATTTTGAGAGTGGCAAATTTGGGAATAGTTTTTCAAACCAGAAAAAAAAAATGTGCTTTTACGGTCGCTACAAATAACTTGACCAGCTAAAACAGTACAGATTTGCTTGAATAGAAATGTGAGACCTGTTTTTTTTTGCACTGTGTGACAGGTTAAGGTTTTATCTCAGAATCAGACTTCTATCTGCACGGTAGCGTGTGTCTTAGGTTTTTCTGAATGACACTATCAGTACCTTCAATGTAAGATATCCTTTTTGGGATAGATTTCAAGTAGGCCTCAAATACCAGAAACTAGTTATTTTGAGAATGGCAAATTTGGGAATCGTTTTTCAACCCAGAAAAAAAAAGGGCTTTTACGGTCGCTACAAATAACTTGACCAGCTAAAACAGTACAGATTTTGTTGAATAGAAATGTCAGGTCTATTTTTTAGGCGCTGGGTGACAGGCTCAACTTGCCCCTGATGTAGTATATGGCCAAAAAATAACCACACTGTTGATGGTTAAATGCACTTGGGTGACACAGGCTCAGCCTGCACCAGATGTAGTATATGGCCAAAAAATAATCAGACTGTTGATGGTTAAATGCACTTCGGTGACACAGGCTCAGCCTGCAGCTGATGTAGTATATGGCCAAAAAATAACCAGACTGTTGATGGTTAAATGCACTTCGGTGACACAGGCTCAGCCTGCAGCTGATGAAGGATATAGCACAAAATAACTACACTATTGATGGTTAAATACACTTGGTGATAGCTTGTGCTGGCGCACCACAAGTCACAAAATGGCCGCCGATCACCCCAGAAAAAAAGTGATCTAAAAACGCTCTGGGCAGCCTCAAAAAGTGAGCAAGTCAATATTAGCACTTCAATGATCCACAGCTGCAGATCGATCACAGAATGAAGTCTTTTGGAGGAGTTAATCACTGCCTAATCTCGCCCTAACGTCGCAGCTGCAACCTCTCCCTATGCTTCAATCAGCAGAGTGACGTGCAGCGCTACGTGACCCAAGCTTATATAGAGGCTGGGTCACATGCTGCACTGGCCAATCACAGCCATGCCAATAGTAGGCAAGGCTGTGATGGCCTCTTGGGGCAAGTAGTATGACGCTTGTTGATTGGCTGCTTTGCAGCCTTTCAAAAAGCGCCAAGAAAGCGCCGAACACCGAACCCGAGCACGGACTTTTACGAAAATGTTCGGGTTCGGGTCCGTGTCACGGACACCCCAAAATTCTGTACGAACCCGAACTATACAGTTCGGGTTCGCTCATCCCTAATCCTGATGCATCCTGAACGGATTGCTTTCCATTCAGAATGCATTAGGATAAAACTTTGACACAAGTGTGAAGGTACCCTAACAAAGATGCCTTCAGCTGCCAAGCGCACATGCAACAGGTCAGCCAGTTTAATAGGTTCAAATCTGCTGACAGATGCCCTTTAAGACTGGTATTTATTTAACTAGTCTAAATAAGAAAACTCACTGGCATCCAATGCACTAAAATGTTTTGCCACATGTCTATAGAAAATTTTACACATACTTGGGAAGTCCACGCAGCAGAAAAGGAACTCTACGCCAGAGAGGAACTGGCTTAGATTTCAGGTGTAATGAGCTCCAGTTTTCTATTGCACATATTGTGAAATGTTTCGGGTTGTGGAAGTTCCACCATGACCCACTCCTTTTTAAAAAAGTGATGTGGGTGTAGGAAAAGAAGGAGAAGTGGTAAAAATAAAACGGACTTTCTCCAAAAAGCTGACAAAGCACAATTGTACATTTTTCCCAGGGTAAATATCCACTGAATTTATCACAGTGGCTGAGGCTGGATAATAAACTTAGTGCATTGAAAGACACTTTTGTACAGCTTCATACCAACTATTGGTTGCCTTATTTTGTGCCAAAATGTAAACTTTATTAGGTCACACCCCTTTCTTACTAAACCAATGCTTTTTACATCAAAGTCGATGTGCACTTGAGAACATGTAGGCCAATTTGTTTGTTCATGTTCTAAAAGCTATAGATACTCCATTAAGTATTTCCAATGGTACTACAAATGCTGGTGATAATAATACTATCACAACCAGTAATAAGTTAATAACATATTATCATATACCCTTAAAATATCACGTAATTGAAATGAAATTAATCCCTTCTGTAGATAAAGACTCGAAGCTGTGTGTCACAAATCCTTGTCCTATGGAGAATTACTCTTGCTTTACCTAGGCTGTCACATTTACTTATTTGCATGAAGCGCTATCAATCATCTTGTCTAAATATCATTAAAATTAATCAATTACCCTGCTTCTAGTGATGTAAGTTATTGCTAATGCAAATGCATTTCCCTTTCCAGGTTTCTGCCTAAGGGATCTCGTTGTTTTAATATGTCAGTTGGTTAAAATAATATTAATTAACATTAGCAATGAGAAATGTAGATCTGTAAATACATCAACTCATACTTTTTAGTTTTTTAGGTTAGTCAAAATCAACAGAAAATGTTTCAAGCTATGGTTAATAGCAGGTTCAAAATTTTGTGCTAATTATTTTTTCTTTTTCTTTTTTTTCAATTTGTTTTGGGTTTGACTCGTAGAACTTTTTAAAAATTCTTGTTTTTTCCGCAGGTATTCTACATAAATCAAAGTTCTCCCAGTAAAGAAAACTTACTGTACCTGTGTAACACTCATTTGGAAAAGAGATATGCAAACCAATCTTTCTTCCAAAAGAAAAAAAAAATTATGAGGGTCTCATATGAACAAACAGTTTTACTTTTTCATCAGTGCTGAGCTATAGGGAGCTAGCTTAGCTACCTGGAAAGCCTTGGTTGGGGTCTGGGGGTACGGTTTCTCATTATGGTGAGTATAGTATACATGAGAAGTATTGTAAGCTAGGCAATGCTCCTCTGGGTTTCAGGGAAAGTATATGAAAATGATCAGTTAATGCTGGCATCCAGAAAGGATTAACTTTCTTTTCCTTTTGAAACGAATGCTAATATCCATATCTGCCCCAGAAACCCAAATATTTGCAAATTACTCTTTCCTAAGCATTCAGTTGCCAGCAGACGTAAGAAGTGCTAATTTGCATATTTTTTTCTCAGAAACCCAGAGGAGCATTGCCTGGACTACAATATATAATTGGAGAAATAGCATTCTCCTGGACCCCTACCAAGGTTTGTACACCTCTTTTCCATAGGAGTGCTATGTGTTGATATTTAGTCTTTGTTCATTTTGGAAGAAGGACTGATTTGCATATCTATTTTGCAGAGTGTCACATCTTTCCATCTCTCTGTTTTGACTGAAACAATTCAGAAAAAAATTAGGTTCTTTAGATGTACGCATCTCTATATTGGTACCTTTCACTTAGGGCTCATGCACATGACCGTTATTGTTTTGTGGTCCACAAATTGCAGATGCACAAAACACTGATACAAGCCGTGTGCATTCCAAATTTGCAGAATGAAATGGCCAGCCCATAATAGAATAGTCCTATACTAGTCTGTAATGTGGACCATAATAGATGTTCTATTTTTTTGCCGAATTGACATGCAGACATATGGCCATGGAATGCACACTGAGTCAATTACATTTTTTTTTGTGGCCCCATTGAAGTGAATGGTTCCGTATACAGGCTGCTTACAGACAATTTTGGATACAGAAAAAATTGGATACAGACAAAAAATACGTTCATGTGCATGGGCCCTTAGTGGTCTGTTGCTTCATTTTGGAGAAAAAGTTTTTTTAATCCATATGCAAATGAGTAGCTAACAACACCGAAAGCCGACCGAAGCCACTTTGTGCACCCTTGATCCACCTGCTTCCTCTATCAGTCCATATTTCTCCTTCTTGATTGTCATAGCCAGGTAAGATGGCAATTCAGGAACTGCCTATCAAAGAGGAAAGTGAGTAGAGATGGCCTTGCGGTTCGCCCGGCGGTCGTTTTGCGGCGAACTTTGCTTGTTCGCTGTTCGCCGAATGGGCAAACATATGGCGATATTTGCGCCCGCCATATTCTTTTTCATTGTGAAGAACTTTGACCCATGACACATCCATTAGGTGGTACAGAACAGCCAATTGAGACGTTTTAGCACATGGACATACCTTGCCGCCATTTTACATTCAGTCTTTTGCCAGTGTAGGGAGAGGTTGCTGTGTGGAGAAGGGACAGACTGTTAGGGACACAAAACATTAGCTAATAGGGCCACAAAAGTCCTTCTATGGACTGGTATAGGTCTGCTATCGATAGGTGTGACTTACGGAGAGGTGTAATATACTTAGAAGAAATAATTTCTACTGGTGTGATTTACCAGTTGCCCCCCCCCCCCACAAAAAATAAACTGATTGAAGCAGTACCAATAATAATAATAACCCTAATAATAACTTTCTATATAGTGCACTTAGGTAGTGCAGCATTTGTCTGAGGTTTTGCTGCGTTACCGCATCTACACAGAGTGAAAAACACTATTTGAAGAAATAATTTCTACTGTTGTGATTTACCAGTTGACCCCCAAAAAAAAACTGATTAAAGCAGGGGTGTTATATACCAATAATATTCATTTTATTTAGTGCATTTAGGTAGTGCAGCCTCTGTCTGCGGTTTTGCTGCATTACCGCATCTACACAGAGTGACAAACACTATTTGAAGAAATAATTTCTACTGCTGTGATTTACCAGTTGCCCCCCAAAAAATCTGATTGAGGCAGGGGTGTGATATACCTTCTTCCACAAATACTGCTCTTCTATAGGGATTTTTGTGACAGGGTCATTTTGAAAATGACAGGCAGAGGAAGAGGCAGGCCATCCCGCAGGGGTGGTAGGGGTCGGGCAGGTGCACCAGGCCGGAGCCTAAGTGGGAGGTTACAGAAGGTGCTTGCGATTACGTCAAAGGACTCACCAGAGTTGGTTGAGTGGCTCACTCAGCCTTACGCTTCTGCACCCTCCTCATCCTCTCTATTTGCACCCTCCTCACTCTCTGCTGTGTGCACCCCCAAAGACACCACCACCACCATATCCCCTCCGCTTGAGTAAGAGGAATTATTTTACCATCAGGAAGAGGAGGTATCAACGGTCGCCACAAAGCAGTCTGACGACATTACCCAGATCAGCCCAAGGAGGGTGGTCCCCGCTGTTGCTGCCTACTCCGAGATCTCTAATGTCAGTGGTGGTGAAGGTGACGAATAGTGATGAGCGGCAGGGGTGATATTCGAATTCGCGATATTTCACAAAAATATTTAGTAGAATATTCGCGAATTTGAATATTCGTTATATTCTATGATTTCTTTATTCGAAAAATCGACAAGGAAATGATCGCGTAATATGCAAATTTTCGTAATGCTAATTTTTATCGCTAATTTTTCAATTGCCGAGCAAAAACATGATTCCTCCCTGCTTATTGCTTGTGGGCCAATGAGTCATAGCACTATATCAATTATATATATTTTTTCTAATATTCATAATATTCTAAAACAAGAATATATAGCAATACAGCGAATATTCGAAGAAAAACTAATGTAGAGCAATGTAGCTAATAAGTAGTGCTATAATCTTTTTTTTAATAGTAGAAATTTTTTTCCAATCAGGACTTCAGATGAGAAATAAATTACAACTAATAGACAAAGAAGATTATTGCACTATATTAGCTAAATTGAACTATATTTTTTTTTTTTTTTTTTTTTATATTCGCTATATTGCTATATATTCTTGTTTTAGAATATTTTGAATATTCAAAAAACGAATATATTCGATATAGTGCTATATATTAGTTTTTTTGAATATTCATAATTTTTCCCATTTAAAGTCATGATTCCTCCCTGCTTCTTGCTTGTGGGCCAATGAGTCATTGGCCCACAAGCAAGAAGCAGGGAGGAATCATGTTTTTACTCGGCAATTGAAAAATTCGAAAAAATAAATTGCATTACGAAAATTCGCAATAAAAAAAATCTCGAATATTCGAAATGACAAATATATATATATACTATATTCTAAATATTCGCAAATTTTTGAAGTACCTATATTCGCGATAAAAATTTGCAATTAGAATATTCGTGATCAACACTAGTGACGAATCCGATGATGACGTGTCGATGACGTCACGTGGGTGCCCACAAGAGAGGAAGAGGAGGGGAGTTCAGAGGGAGAGACGGAGCAACAGATATAGAGGAGAAGTAGGAGAAGCAGGCAGAGCTCGCAGTGCACAGAAGGCAAAAAGCAGACTGCTTATGTAGCTGGAACGAGCCATCCACCATGCACGGTCACATCTGGCGCTCCCAGGACGCCGACACATGGCTCCGCAGTGTAGGCTTCTTTTAACGTGTCCACTGCTGACAATAGTGTTGCCATCTGCAGCCTGTGCTGTCAACGCATAAGTCGCGGTAAGCTCAACACTCACCTAGGGAGAACCGCCTTAGGAAGGCACCTGGCCTCCAATCACCGAGCCCAGTGGGAGCAACACCGTCAGAACCCACAAAGCCACACTCCCGGCACTCCCAGTCCTGCCTCTTCTCCTTCTCCTCTCTCCTCCCGGTTGTCCTCCACTCCACCTTCCACCGTGCCATCGTCACGTTCATCTGGCAAAAGGCAGGCACGTTGTCTAGCAAACACGAGCTGGGAAGGTTCATAACTTTTACTGCCCACTGGGTGAACCTTCCCACTGCCATCAAGCATGCAACCCGTGGCACCCGTGTGGATTTGGTTTTACAGCCATGGATTGCATGCAGGCCTGCCTCTTCTTCTCCTCCTTCTACTCCATCCTCCGTCTCCTCCTCTTTTCCACTGCTACTGCCTCTTCCTCTGCACCCCCCAAGCTCCCCAGAAACTCTTTAAACCTACTGTTTCCATAGAATGGCGCTAGAGGAATTACACAGTAACAGACAGTCTGGTTAGAAAAAAAGTCAGAGATATCAAAATTCTTCTAATGCCACAGCGCAAAAGGCAATTCATAGTGCTGCGCCTGCCACATTACATACTGTACTATCTCACTTGGATGATTCTAACACTTATGCTACATTATTATTTATTGATTTTAGTTCAGCATTTAACACAGTAAACCCCTGGGTCTTTTGGGAGATAGACCATCTCTGAGAAGATGGGCCTTGAGATTTTTAATGGATAGATTGCAGTCTGTGAGGGCAAATGGTATCCATTCAAAACTAATCATAATCAATACAGAACTCGGGCGTGGCTAACAGCCGAACAGGGAGGAAGAGCCTTGCCTGAGCTCCTGCGATCCTAAGTTTATCCCAAGACATCCTGACTTCTACTAATGCTACGGGACTTCAAAAACCACCCAGTCAGTTAGACACTGTCTTTGGGACCATTTTGAACCTTTTTGGAGTACCATCCGATCTTAGAAGTCGTTATTTCCATCTGCGGCCTAGACGGAGAACGGATCCTCGGACTCCATTACAGCCAAAAGCCATCCGGCGCTTCGCGCCAAGCTTCTTAACGGTCACCTACAGGAGGAAGACTTCAATACGAGGGGGAATCCTATACCGGTAAGAATAACTTAACCTTACCGCTCCACTAGCCCAAACACTGCACTATCCTCCGGGTCATACTAGACGCAGGGGTTAACATCTCGGGCTAGCAACGCTGCGGCTTTCTGAAACTGCAAGGCAGTAAAGGCCCCTCTCGGCCCCCTCCTTAACTAAAGATCGGGAGATATCCTGATAGAAAATTTCCTACCTGATCTGACCAGAAGAACAATTGCACCTGTCAGCGAGATCGCATCACGGTCCGTGTGAACAGACAGACGCGACACGGCAGTGACCGGAGCAAGCACGCTTCATTCCACACTCCCTAAGTGCTTTATCGCAAAGGACATCTGAGAGCACCGCATCAATTCGGACCAACAAACACAGATCCTCATCCTCCTCTGCAGCCATCTCCCTCACCTCAGCCTTACAAACTGGACTCTTTTTAAAGTAGGTTACCTACAATTTTTTCGGATCTTCATACGAAGATCTACACCTGCTCAACTGTTTCCTAAAAGGGCCAGTGACCCAAATTTTCCTCTTCACAAGTAGATAGAGACACAAAAAAAAAAAAAAAAGGAAACCCTGAGAAGAGTTCCTGTCTACAAAGCTTTCCAAAGCCCAGTTACATTTTATACCTTTTCACTGGTTGACATCTTAGAAATCTCTACTAGGTCACCTAACGACTTCATATTCCTTCAGCCAGAGAAGCTCTGACATGTTATAACCAATTTACACCTGCATGCCATAGACACAGGTGACACCTAACTACATAGTGGTTTCTAGATCCAAAGCACCTATGGTAAAAGTAGGAAGATACAGAGGCACCTGCCAAGAATATCAAGGACAATCAAAACTCTCTCATCTGTCTCAAACTGGCCTAGATAAATTCATAATGATGAAATCTCAAGCCTCATCAGGTGCACAAGTTTCCACTCCAAAAGGAGCAGTATCAAAAACTACAGCGAGATCACAAGAGGGAGATAGTGAAAATGAAGATGCAGCGGAACTAATGGCAGAGCTCCCAGTATCCAGATCATTCATCTCCAGAGCACTGTCAGATGCACTAAACCCAGTTTTAGAGGAACTGTCCGAGATTAAAAGAGAAATGAGACAGATTGGCAGCAGAGTTGAAGCTCTAGAAACCAACCAGACAGCTTTCACTAACTATACTAGACAAGCTTCTGACACCTTCTCAAAATATCAACAACATATTAACTATCTTCATGACTACATAGAAGATCAAGATAATAGGGGCAGAAGAAATAATATCCGCTTCAGAGGAATTCCTGAAACTGTAGCTAACAAAGCAGTACCAAAGGCAGTTGAAGAAATATGCAAATCCTTGTTAGATAATAACACACCGGATTCCATAACCATAGAAAGAGCACACCGAGCACTACGCCCCAAACCAGAGCCCGGCGAGCATCCAAGAGATGTAATTTGCAAATTTCTGAACATTGCTCAGAAGGAAGCAATTATGAAAAAAGCAAGAAAAATGGAGTGTATTGAATATGAAGATTCAACAATCCTACTCTTTCAGGACTTAGCGCCAGCAACACTAAACAAAAGGCACATATTAAAACCTCTAACAGATTACTTAAGGCATAAAAGAATCGCCTTTCGCTGGCTTTTCCCCTTTGGTATGCTGATAACATGGAGAGAAAAAAGATATACCATCAGAACACCAAAAGATTTACCAGATGTCCTTACCGCCTTAGAAATAGAGGACATAGACATTCCAGATTGGTCCATTGCTACAGATGTTCTCATTCCTTCAGAGATCCCAACCCCTACCACCTGGGAAATGGTGCTCTCCAGTAAAGCCCCGAAGAATAAGAAAAGGCAAGGGAAGATGACACCAAGACATCTCATCACTGAAGATGACTGAAGCAATCTTCGCCTGATGTTTCTTGGGTATTATGTCCCTTCTTTAAGAAGGTTCCCAGGAGAAATTGTTTTATCCACCTCCTTCTCATAGTGAAGGCGGAACCTAGGGAGCTTTGTCTTGGTTCTGCAGCATGGGCCCCCATCCCTTCCCTCCCTCCCTTATCCCCTACATTCCCCTTCTTTTCCCTTCCCTCCCCCCCATCCCACTTCCCCCTGACCCCAACCCTGATTCAAGGTATTAATGTCAGTCAACGCTAACCGTCATTTGGGTTGGATGCCCATGCTGCACACTTTAGATTAGCCCTCATCAGTCACTTCTGATGGCTTGTTATCCTTATAATTAATATTATGCTTCTGTTACAAGTTTAGTATAGTATTCCTCCAAACGTCACCTGTGTCGTACATCACATGTATGAACCAAAACTTTAAATATAACATGATACATTGTTGCATGTTTAGGTCTATTTTACAGACCTTTATACCGTTATATGTTCTTATTCATTGCCACTTTAAAGCCACAACCTTTGTGGAAATGTTGTCAATTTCACTGTGTCATACAGTAATAACCTCTGTTTTGTTCTTTACCTATTCAGATTGGTTCTATCCCCCTCCTACATTACCTCTCCTCCTTCAAAGGTACCACTAAGTGAAGTCAGACATCTCAACATACTCCATGGGAAACCCCGGAACATATACCCAGTGAGTAAATTAGCAACTCAAACTCACACACATAAACTACCTCATGGCAAAACTTAAAATTGCTACCTATAATGTTAGAGGCTTCAAATCCCCGGTAAAGATAAGCCAAATCCTCAACCAACTCAACAAAGAAAAAGTCAATATAATACTCTTACAAGAAACCCACTTTAAACATGAGAAAATTCCAGAGCTAGCTAGAAGTAAATATAACCTTTTGGTTTTACAGTACGTCAGCCTCCTCTAGTAAATCTGGCACAAGTATAGGGATACATAGAAATACAGACTTCCTACATATAAATACCATGTCAGACACAGAAGGGAGATTTATTATGGGGAAAGGTAGAATTAACTCTCACTTATATACTCTAGTAAACATCTATGCCCCCAACACAGCCCAAAAAAAATGGTTTGACAAATTTTGGCTGGAATTCTAATCTTTTAGAGAAGGGTCAGTAATAGTAGCAGGTGATCTTAACCTTACTCTCAATCCCTGAGTAGACTCCTCAACAGGAAAATCTGCGGTTTCAAATAAAGCTTTAAACTCTATAAAAAGATCATTACACAAAAGCTCTCTGGTAGATGTATGGAGAGCACTTAACCCAAAAGAAAGAGACTTCACTCATTTTTCAGCCCCTCATAACTCTTACCAAAGACTAGATTATATATTTTTCCCCACCACCAATCTTCACCTGTGTTTAAAAGTTAAAATAGGCCCCCTTATACACTCAGACCATGCACCAGTGTTTCTCATGTTCAAACCTCTCAACACACCTCACAAGTGTTTTAGTTGGAGATTAAATGAGACATTGCTTAGCTCAACTGATATACAATTGGCCATAAATAAAAAACTAAAAGAATATTTTACATGCAACAACCAAGGAGAGACTTCTCCACAATTTGTGTGGGAAGCCCACAAAGCAGTAATTAGAGGTGAATTTATCTCACTTGCTTCCAACTTAAAAAAAGTAAGACAAAAAAAAACTGAAGAAATACTCACCAAGATTTCTAATCTAGAATGTTCACATAAACGCCAAAAAAAGAGATATTCTAGACAAACTTAATGCAGCCAGAGAAGAATTAAAAACCCATCTTAATGCACAATCTGCTAAACTATACATGGCTACAAAACAAAAGTTCTTTGCTCATGGCAATAGACCTACTAAATTCATGCTGGCCCTATTACGCCAACGCAAAAGCAAATCCAGAATCTCTTCTATTAAGTCAAGTGGTAAACAACTTCTTAGAGATGACACTTCGATCGCTCAGGCTTTCCATGACTTCTATTCAGATCTCTACAATATTAATTCTGCAGATTCTGCAGAGGTTAACAGCAAAAAAAATGTTTCCTCCCTGGAGTTTCTACAGAAATTAAACCTTCCATCTATTAGTGTAGAACAGGCAAGCCGATTATGTGCTCCAATATCTGGGAAAGAGGTCTTGGAAACCCTGAAATCAATTGCCAAAGGGAAGTCGCCAGGTCCTGATGGCCTTCCAGCCTTATATTACATAACCTTCAAAGATATACTAGCTCCTCATATGGCCCAAGTCTATAATACTGCATTAAAAGGAACTCCCTTCGCTCCTCAAACTTTAAGTGCTCATATAACACTGATCCCCAAACCGCTTAAAGACCCATTCCTCTGCTCAAGTTATAGGCCTATCTCCTTATTAAATCTGGATCTTAAAATATATGCCAGAATCCTGTCAGCTAGGATAAAACCCCTACTTCAAGACTTGATCCACCCAGATCAATCAGGTTTCGTCCCAGGCAGAAAAGGGAAAGACGGTATGTACAAAATTATTAACGCTATAGTTTTAGCCAAACACCGTAAAACCCCCATTGTACTGCTCGGGACAGATGCAGAAAAAGCGTTTGATAGAGTGGCCTTGCCCTTTATCATTAACACTTTACGAACATTTGGGTTTCCAGACCCTTTTATCCAAGCAATCTTTACAATGTATGCCTCTCCAACCGCCTATATAAAAACAAATGATATTCTGTCCAGGGCAGTACATATTAGCAACGGTACGAGACAGGGTTGTCCGTTATCCCCGATTTTATTTATTCTGTCAATAGAACCCTTACTACAATCTATAAGGCAGAACCCTGGGATTAATGGCATAAAATGCGGTGACTTGGAGATAAAAAAAAGCTGCATATGCAGATGACCTCCTTTTGGTCGTCTCAAACCCTAAACAAGCTTTTCGACAAATCATCGAAACCTTTGAGAGGTTTGGTGAGATCTCCAATTTTAAAATCAATGTCTCCAAGTCTACAAGCAATGGGCATACATTACTCTACCAAGGTTCTTGAGCACTTAGAAAATAACTCTGCCTTTCAATGGACTAGAAGCTCCTTGAAATTTTTGGGAGTTGATATCCCGTCAGGTCTCCGACTTTTATCTCGTGGCTAGGTTGCAAAAATATGTTTAACTCCTTAATACTCCCTAAACTCACTTACCTCATACAGGTAATCCCGATTAAACTCCCAAAGCATTTCATAGAGTCTTTTAGGAAAATCTGCTTGAAATATGTTTGAGGCAAAGTAAAACCAAGGATCTCACACAAAATCCTCCAATTACCTCTCACCAAAGGAGGTATAGGCCTCCCATCATTAAACAGATAAGTTTCAACCGTTCACCTCAGCCGTATTATTGATTGGGTGAGACGCCCGAAACATAAGCTTTGGATCCAGTTAGAAGAAGAAATAACTGGATACCCGCTAAGAAGTTTAGTCTTCACAGATCCACAATTAGCCCCCATCACAAAAAAAGACAACATGCTAGTTCATGCGACGCTGTCTTTATGGAGTTTAAAACCTCTAAGAGACATCTGCTCAAAATACCCTTCTCACCTACTAAATCTTGGGGATTGTCTTCTCAAAGCTGGTGAAGGCTTTAAAACCTTACCAACGCAAGTAAGACATGACATTACCCCCCCTGCAGACTTACTGGACTCAGACGGGAGCATTCCAGATCTACAAGCCATGAGAGAAAGGTTCGGGACCTCACAACTTAATAGACTACATCACAATCTTATATCAAAAGCGTTAAAGAAGGCAATGACTCCAGACTATCAAACAAGGGAACCCTCCTGGTTCGAGAAGTTAATCTTACAAACACAGACCCCCAAAAAACGTATACATAATATAAGCCAGAACCTTCTTCAAAATGAAATCCCAAGCTCGTTATACTTTCTGAGAGAATGGGAAAGAGACCTAAATATTAAATTCACTAAAGAAGATATTAAATCGATACTAATGTCACCAAAATGGACCTCAAGATGTTCGAACATTCAAGAAAACACATATAAAGTAATTTCCAGATGGTATCTCACGCCGGCCAGACTAAGCCAGATGTACAGTACTACATCAGATAAATGCTGGAGATGCCTAAAAGACAAAGGCACTTTCTTACACATTTGGTGGACGTACCCATTAATAAAAATGTTCTGGTCTCAGATTTTTGACAAAATCAACTCTGTTCTAGAGAAAAAACAGATGAGGATTTCCAATTGCCCAGAGACCGCCCTCTTAAACATTCTACCAAACCATCTGACCTCACCCGAAAAAGGTCTTTTAAGAGTCCTTCTAGCGTCAGCTAGGCTACTTATAGCCTCTAATTGGAAGACACAGGGCACATTGTCCAGTACTTGCTGGCTGGACAAGGTAGCCTCAATTTCCAGACTGGAAGAATTATCACATTGGGAACTGAGGACACATAATAAATATAAAAAAATCTGGTTTCCCTGGGCAAAATCGATATCCTCAGGAAAAAATGCACAGGTAGTCCCCCTTTGACCTAATATAGAACATTAACATTAACCTATGAGATGACTGACATTGGGTCGCTGATCTATTCCAACACCCAGACACAAATTTTACTCTCCACATTACCATTTATTCAGTGGTACTTACCCCCTCCCCTCCCCCTCCCCCATCCACCTTCCCTCCCCCCTTTTTTGTTATTCCCTCTCAGTTATAAGTTCTTTTTGTATTTACTTAACTTTCACATTCAGGCATTGACCTTAAGAGCAAACGCCAGCAGAGTAATTTTTCTTCCTACTCCCGACCTCTACCTTTCTCCTTGAGTCTCTGAACAATAATATCCAAGTATGAGGTAGGATCTTGGGTTCAGGATGTGAGACTGTACAGAGCCCGGGACTAGAAGGGCATTTGCTTACTAGGTATTGAAAAGACTTGAAGTATTGTATACATGCCTATTATTCAAACGCATTAAGGTTTCAGGGAAAATAAGGATTTGTAGATCTTCAATGCTTCCTGTTCTTTGCTGACATTGATTTTCACGGGCGTATAAGTCCCATGTCAATGACATTGATAGCGTCCATAACAACTGTCATTTGTTATCTTTATAATTGCCTGATATAGCAGATATGTCCTGCTAATATGTTTGTAACTCTCCTTTCTATGAAAATTAATAAAAATAATTTGAAAAGAAAAGATAATCAATACAGAACTGCAGGGTTGTGTTCTTATCCCCTTTTTGTACTCACTGTTCACTCATGATTGTGTTCCAATACATAATTCCTTGATCAGGTTTGCAGACGATACCACGCTTATGGGCTTGATCAAGGATAATAATGAAACAGCATAAAGGGATGAGGTGAGGCAGCTTATTAATTGGTGTCATGAGAACAATCTAGTACTTAATGTCAAGAAGACTAAATAAATTATTGTGGACTATAGAAAACATATTAGCTACTTGCATGAACTATATAGATGGAGTACAAGTGGTACAGGTAATCAGTTTTAAGTTCCTTGGAGTTGACAGATCTGACCTGGTCAGTGAATACTGATGCAATGGTCAAGAAAGCTCAGCAGTGCTTGTACGTAACATAGTAACATAGTACATAAGGCCGAAAAAAGACATTTGTCCATCCAGTTCGGCCTGTCATCCTGCAAGTTGATCCAGAGGAAGGCAAAAAAAAACTGTGAGGTAGAAGCCAATTTTCCTCACTTTAGGGGAATAAAAAATTCCTTCCCGACTCCAATCAGTCAATCAGAATATATCCCTGGATCAACGACCCCTCTCTAGTAGCCATAGCCTGTAATATTATTACACTCCAGAAATACGTCCAGGCCCCTCTTGAATTCCTTTATTGTACTCACCATCACCACCTCCTCAGGCAGAGAGTTCCATAGTCTCACTGCTCTTACCGTAAAGAATCCTCTTCTATGTTTGTGTACAAACCTTCTTTCCTCCAAACGCAGAGGTTGTCCCCTCGTCACAGTCACAGTCCTGGGGATAAATGGATGATGGGATAGATCTCTATACTGACCCCTGATATATTTATACATAGTAATTAGATCTCCCCTCAGTCGTCTTTTTTCTAACGTGAATAACCCTAATTTTGATAATCTTTCAGGGTACTATAGTCCCACCATTCCAGTTATTACTTTAGTTGCCCTCCTCTGGACCCTCTCCAGCTCTGCTATGTCTGCCTTGTTCACTGGAGCCCAGAACTGTACACAGTACTCCATGTGTGGTCTGACTAATGATTTGTAAAGTGGTAGGACTATGCTCTTATCACGAGCATCTATGCCCCTTTTGATGCAACCCATTATCTTATTGGCCTTGGCAGCAGCTGCCTGACACTGGTTTTTGCAGCGTAGTTTGCTGTTTATTAAAATTCCTAGATCCTTTTCCATGTCAGTGTTACCGAGTGTTTTACCATTTAGTATGTACGGGTGACTTGCATTATTCCTTCCCATGTGCATAACTTTACATTTGTCAGTGTTAAACCTCATCTGCCACTTATCCGCCCAAGCCTCCAATCTATCCAGATCGCTCTGTAGTAGTATACTGTCCTCTTCAGTGTAAATTATTTTACACAGTTTAGTGTCATCTGCGAAAATTGATATTTTACTATGCAAGCCTTCTACAAGATCATTAATAAATATATTGAAGAGAATAGGGCCCAATACTGACCCCTGAGGTACTCCACTAGTGACAGTGACCCAATCTAAGTATGTACCGTTAATAGCCACCCTCTGTTTTCTATCACTGAGCCAGTTACTTACCCACTTACAGACGTTTTCTCCCAGTCCGAGCATTCTCATTTTATATACTTACCTTTTATGTGGTACAGTGTCAAATGCTTTGGAGAAGTCCAGATATACGACATCCATTGATTCGCCGCTGTCAAGTCTAGAACTTACCTCCTCATAGAAACTGATTAAATTAGTCTGACATGACCGATCCCTCACGAAGCCATGCTGATATGGCGTTAATTGCTTATTTCCGTTGAGATGCTCTAAGATAGCATCTCTCAGAAAACCTTCAAACAGTTTACCCACAACAGATGTTAAACTTACATCTTGAGAAGTTTAAAAAAAGTGCAGCTTTGTAAGCGGACACTGGAGGATTTTTACCGCTGTACTGTTGAAATTATATCAACATACTGTATGATAGGCTGATACGGTAACTATTCAGTTTGTGATCGGATTAGGATACAGCGGGTTGTGATGATGGCTCAACATCTCAGCCTTTACCAACAGCCCTTATAGAAGAGCTTCTTTTAAGAGCCGTGAGGATTTTAAATTCCAAAATAGTTTTGTACCAGCACTGAGGATAATTTTATATGTATTGTCTGTGTTCTTGTCATATGAATGGATGCTGTGTTTCATTGGTATTGTATTTCATACATGCTAGATTACACTAAATTTGAATCAAATCTAATATGAATGGAAAATTTTAAAAGTTATGGCTACTGGAACGTTGGGAGGAAAAAAATGCAAAACCAAAAATGGGCCCCGTACTATATGCTCTGAAAACAATACAAACTATGAAGAACTTTCAAAAATGGACTGAGAAGAAATATAAAAATGTACACGTTGAAATTGTACTGTAAATGGCTCTGTTCCATCAAATGGAAAACTAGTGAAAGAATATAAACTATGTTTTTAACCCTGTATACATGAATCCCTTTAAAAAAAAAAAAACATGATTTCCATATTTCAAGTGCAAAATAAAAAACTGAACCGGATGGTATTTCACTTTAAACATGTATTAAGGTTAATACCAGGTGGGCAGAACATGGTGGATGGATCAAACATGGGCACAGGATTATTGCCATAAGGAAGAGGAGCCTGAAAACTATTAGCAGCCATATAATTTGTATGAACAGGGGCTGTTTCTGGTAAGGGGTTTGGCTGATCATCTAATAACCCTTATCTCTAAATTACTAAAAGATCATATGCACTTACTGATATGAATATGGCTTAAATAAGGTAACAATTGAGTTATGATTGTTTATAAGGTCAGAAATTAGCGATAAGGAGCCGTCAGCTCATCTGCCTGATGGAACAGAGTGAAAACAGACAGCATGCTACTAGAGAATGTAAAGGCTATACAGACAAAAGGGTTCACTTTTTTTTTTTATAAAGACTAATAGTAAACATGATTTTTAGCTCAAATGAGTACAATGTAATAATTTTCAAAAAAAATTCACCCCAAAGGTGCCCATAGCCTTTATTGTATTTTCAGCAAGATATTCCCATTTTTTCTGTTATATTCCTCTTTTGCTTTGCATATTGGTGCTTCAGATTCTTTGCTCATGAAACAAAAATATGACACATTGTCAGATCTCAAACTCTCAACGTTTTCCAACATTTACTCCTGTTACAAAGTAACCATTTAGCACAGAAGAGTGTGAACAGAATGTGTTTGCTGTTCCAAATGCCCCAAAGCATTTCAAGCTTTAGACTGCCCGCACTCGGTTCATAGATTTTTGTGATACACAAGAGAATTTGTCACATTCCGCTTACATTTGCTTTCCTTGACTCATTCCAGCAAGAATTTTTACAAGGATCTCAGGGTTACCATTCTGCACAGATTGCTCTTATAGTAGGAAAAACTTGTATTCTCCTCCAAAAACATGACACAGATATCTGTTTAAAGAACATTGAAATATCCATTATCAATTTGACCTTCTGTTGAACAAAATGGTTAAAATTTTATTATCGTTAAAAATTAATATGAGGAAGTTTAATTCTGCATGTATTTTTTTAGTGATTTGTATTATGGGCAGTGGGTGTGGAGCCTCTGTGTTAACTAATCAGCTTCAATTACAAATTTAGATGGATCCAGTGCCTTGAGCTGAAGCATATGGGTATGGGATCATTTATCAAAGTAGTGTAAAGGAGAACTGGTGTACTTGCCCATAGCAACCAATCAGATTCCACCTTTCATTTTCCGAAGGATCTGTCAAAAAGCAACAAGCAGAATCTGATTAGTTGCTATGGGCAACTAAGCAAGTCTACTTTAGACCAGTATGATAAATGATCCCAATAGCTTATATTCAAGTCAGATTAAAAACTCAATGGTGTCCTCAGAGGGGACATGTTTCATGCAGACTTTTTTGATAACCAATAGGAGGTTTTGGACTTTATGGACTTTGGGTGAGCTGTGCAAACATTTTTCTTTGTTTTTTCTTTCAGTGTTAACTAACCAGTTTTACTTAGGGCTATGTCTAAGTGGTCATCCTGGTGGTCCTCTGGTTTTTCCCCTTTAACCACTGTAGAAGGATCTGGTCTTCACTGCAAGGGAACTACCAGACCGCTACCTCTTGAGATAGTCCTAGTGTGGTTGGCAGCTGGCCTATGAGGGTCGGGGACACTGGTGCAAGGGATAGCTCATAATCTTATTCAGGACCCAGGCTGAGGTCACCACAAACACAGTTCAAGCATATCCAAGAAACCAGTCTGAGATCAGGGCAGGCGGAAACGGATCAATATGGGAAACAGACTAAGCTCAGGGCAGGCAGCGGAGTATCAGAGTTGGTAACAGGCAGAGGAACTGTATGGTAGATGGGCAGACAGACAAAATATCACACCTTAACTGGTAAACTAGAAACCTAAGAACCTACCGCTCAGGCACCCTCCCACTGGGGAATGGACTACACCTAAAGATTCACAAAAATAATAAAACCTGTACCTATGTACCTGTTTTTCGAAAAGGTGTCATTAATGGTCATGGATTGTGTTACGTATTGCACCTACAGCTACTATAAGTGCATTCATCTGAACAGAAAGTGTCATTGTTTCTTTTTTTTATTTCAGACAAACCAATTAAAAGGTTTTTTTAAAATTTGTTTTACAATTTGGATTCTGACATCCATAGCTACAGTGTAGGGGAAATAGAGTGGCCTGCAGAGAGCACTGACCTCCTTGCTGAAGAAAGTCTGAACCACAGCTTATGGGTAAAGATCTAAGTTAGGAGAGGGACCGAGTGCCCCAGAGAGAGGATTAAGTGACCATCAAATTTGAGTTTTACTGAGATGAACCAGTGCAAGCTCCCCAGCTGGTTGGCAACATGGAAACTTTAGAGAACCTTAAGGGACTGGGAGAATCCTACTTCAGTGGAGCCCTATAGTCATTTCAGAACCTAAATTCATGGGTAATCAACTGCCAGAATTTTTAAACGCAAGTTAGAAGCAATGTTCCCCTATGTCTAAATGAAAGTCTGCTAACCATAAAGCATAAAGTCTATTGGAGAAAAATATAAAGTTTCTGGTTTAAGGTCCCTGGTTGCCATTTCTTCCTCCATGTGCCTGTCCCAGACCAAATAGGTACATCAGTACCTACAGTATTGCTGCCTCCTCTTTGAGCTTCCACCATTCAAAGGTGTCTGGGAGCAGTTTTAACCATGCAAAACAGCTGACAGCACTAGGTAGGGGCAGGGGGAAAGAAGTCCAAAAATACCTTTTGTAGAGATTTTATAATCAGGAGTAGTGTAAATATGAACTTTTCTTCTGCTAGTCTGTGCTCCTTCAAGTACACTGGAGGAACAGCTTCACTGTGAACTGCTCTGTGAAGTTTATTGAATCTTTAGAAACTAATCCAGGTGAGGAGCAAATGAAGTTCTGGGAGAGGAACACGCTCCACAGCAAAGAAACAGTCCATGCATTAAGGTATAGTCCAGTCAGAGGGTGATACCCTGCATAGTAAAAATCTAAAATTATTAACCTAAAGGAACAGCAAAACTTCAGATACTCTTCCCTATTATTGTCCCGCGAGTTCTGGTCACAGCTTTAGCTACTCCCTCCAATAGGACTGGCATGCAAGTCTCCGAAACCAATGGGAATTTTCCTACTATCTCTCAGGGGTGCTGACTGCAGCATCAATTCTTTTCTCTATTAGGGTTTACATGCAGGTCTTATCATCTCTGTACCTGAGGTGCTTAGGCAACTTAGCAGATGTGCTAAACTTTAATTAATCTGTGGCAGAACAGGGAGTGTCTGCAGCATCCAGACAGTCATATATGACGTACAGTACATGTGCAGCACAGCAAGTGTTACCAGATCTTAGAGGCTAGCCCATCACGAAAGGTACTGACATCACTTAACTTAGGCCTCATGCACATGACCGTATCCATTTTGAGGTCAACAAACTGTGGATCTGCACAATACGGATACTGGTTGTGTGCATTCTGCAATTTTTTTACTCCCAGCAGGAGAAATGCTTATTCTTGCCCGCAAACCGGACAAGAATAGGACATGTTCTAGAATTTGTGGATGACCACATGGATGCGGACAGCACAAAGATGACATCTGTGTTCTGTCTGTATTTTTTGCAAACAAAAAGAAATTAATGGATCCGCGTCTGCACGTGATCAGCAAAAAAATGTGGATTGGGCTCAGACAAAAACTATAGTCATGTGCATGAGGCTTAGCTATTGCTGTCTAGTCAAAAAGAAACAATCATTGCATCTACAGTATGTTCTTATCCAAAGAGTAAAGATATCACTAGTCTAAATATAGATGTCATAATGGTAACTGGGTACTAGTGTTGATCGCGAATATTCAAATTTTAATGGCGAATATCGCCACTTTGAGAATTCGTGAAGATGTAGAATATAGAGCTATATATTCGTATTTGCGAATATTCAATTTTTTTTTAAATCTGAATATGATCCCTCCCTGCTTCTTGCTTGTGGGCCAATGAGAAGGCTGCAATGTCTTTGTCTGAGCTTAGCAACATCTGTAGCAACCAATAGGAAAGATGCCTACCCCTTACTATATAAGAACCTCCCCAGCAGCCATTTTCTGCAGTTTTTTGCAGTTCTGAGAGAGAGAGAGCAGTGTCATTGCTGTGCTCTTTGCTTTCCACACTACATTAGATAGTTAGTTAGCTCATATATATAATACAGATAGTTAGTGGGAGATAGTCAGTGTAGGTTATATCCTGATATAGTGTAGCTGATAGGTTCTGCTGTCCATACATACAGTACAGACCAAAAGTTTGGACACACCTTCTCATTCAAAGAGTTTTCTTTATTTTCATGACTATGAAAGCATCAAAACTATGAATTAACACATATGGAATTATATACATAACAAACAAGTGTGAAACAACTGAAAATATGTCATATTCTAGGTTCTTCAAAGTAGCCACCTTTTGCTTTGATTACTGCTTTGCACACTCTTGGCATTCTCTTGATGAGCTTCAAGAGGTAGTCCCCTGAAATGGTCTTCCAACAGTCTTGAAGGAGTTCCCACAGATGCTTAGCACTTGTTGGCCCTTTTGCCTTCACTCTGCGGTCCAGCTCACCCCAAACCATCTCGATTGGGTTCAGATCCGGTGACTGTGGAGGCCAGGTCATCTGGCGCAGCACCCCATCACTCTCCTTCATGGTCAAATAGCCCTTACTTTCAAAGTTTTCCCAATTTTTCGGCTGACTGACTGACCTTCATTTCTTAAAGTAATGATGGCCACTCGTTTTTCTTTACTTAGCTGCTTTTTTCTTGCCATAATACAAATTCTAACAGTCTATTCAGTAGGACTATCAGCTGTGTATCCACCTGACTGCTCCTCAACGCCACTGATGGTCCCAACCCCATTTATAAGGCAAGAAATCCCACTTATTAAACCTGACAGGGCACACCTGTGAAGTGAAAACCATTTCAGGGACTACCTCTTGAAGCTCATCAAGAGAATGCCAAGAGTGTGCAAAGCAGTAATCAAAGCAAAAGGTGGCTACTTTGAAGAACCTAGAATATGACATATTTTCAGTTGTTTCACACTTGTTTGTTATGTATATAATTCCACATGTTAATTCATAGTTTTGATGCCTTCAGTGTGAATCTACAATTTTCATAGTCATGAAAATAAAGAAAACTCTTTGAATGAGAAGGTGTGTCCAAACTTTTGGTCTGTACTGTACATGCTACAGACATAGTGCAGTGATGTCACAAGTTCACACCAATACTTAGTGCACCAATCAGTAATATGTAGTCAGACCTGCTGAAATGTGAAGTTGCACGTATTGCGCAAAAATATGTGCATCATTAATTGCCGATTACCGCAATCGCAAATATATTGGAGAACTCTATCTGCATATAAAGCTATTGTAATGTTCTGCCGTACCAACTATTTTCTCCAGTCTCAGGAAACTTCTAGCTGCTTGAAAAATGTAGCAAAACTGACCCACGCCTGTATTGTGTGCGCAATACGGGCATATTACATTGTCGATTTTCGCAATCAAGAAAATAATTGCAAATTCGCGAATGTATGATAAATATTCGCCCAAATATTTGCGAAATATCGCAAATTCGAATATTGCCCCTGCCGCTCATCACTACTGGGTACGGCTCTCCATGTTTATATTTTAGAAAAACAAAAAAATTAAGAGAACCAAAAAAAATACAATTTTTATTTATGTATATATGTAAATAAAAACACAAACATTACATTCCCCCAAATGTCAAATTATGTACAGTGAACAGATTACCAATAATGAAGGGAGCAGAAAACAGGGGTGACACTGATATACAGGGTGGGCCATTTATATGGATACACCTTAATAAAATGGTAATGGTTGGTGATATTAACTTCCTGTTTGTGGCACATTAGTATATGTGAGGGGGGAAACTTTTCAAGATGGGTGGTGACCATGGTGGCCATTTTGAAGTCGGATATTTTGAATCCAACTTTTGTTTTTTCAATAGGAAGAGGGTCATGTGACACATCAAACTTATTGGGAATTTCAGAAGAAAAACAATGGTGTGCTTGGTTTTAACGTAACTATTCTTTCATGAGTTATTTACAAGTTTCTGACCACTTATAAAATGTGTTCAATGTGCTGCCCATTGTGTTGGATTGTCAATGCAACCCTCTTCTCCCACTCTTCACACACTGATAGCAACACCGCAGGAGAAATGCTAGCACAGGCTTCCAGTATCCGTAGTTTTAGGTGCTGTACATCTCGTATCTTCACAGCATCGACAATTGCCTTCAGATGACCCCAAAGATAAAAGTCTTAGGGGGTTAGATCGGGAGACCTTGGGGGCCATTCAACTGGCCCACGACGACCAATCCACTTTCCAGGAAACTGTTCATCTAGCTGGCACGTTCCCTGAGTTTTTCCAGCAAGATGGTGCACCACCACATTATGGGTGTCAGGTCCGAGCATTCCTAGATGAACAGTTTCCTGGAAAGTGGATTGGTCATCGTGGGCCAGTTGAATGGCCCCCAAGGTCTCCCGATCTGACCCCCTTAGACTTTTATCTTTTGGGTCATCTGAAGGCAATTGTCTATGCTGTGACGATACGAGATGTGCAGCACCTGAAACTACTTATACTGGAAGCCTGTGCTAGCATTTCTCCTGCGGTGTTGCTATCAGTGTGTGAAGAGTGGGAGAAGAGGGTTGCATTGACAATCCAACACAATGGGCAGCACATTGAACACATTTTATAAGTGGTCAGAAACTTGTAAATAACTCATGAAAGAATAAAGTTACGTTAAAACCAAGCACACCATTGTTTTTCTTCTGAAATTCCCAATAAGTTTGATGTGTCACATGACCCTCTTCCTATTGAAAAAACAAAAGTTGGATTCAAAATGTCTGACTTTAAAATGGCCGCCATGGTCACCACCCATCTTGAAAAGTTTCCCCCCTCACATATACTAATTTGCCACAAACAGGAAGTTAATATCACCAACCATTCCCATTTTATTAAGGTGTATCCATATAAATGGCCACCCTGTATATATATATATATATATATATATATATGCACATAGATCCTACGGTAAATGATTAATGACAAAATGAATAGGCAAAAGACAGCTCACAATTATATAAAACAGCACAACAATCTACTACTGTAATATATCTGTGCCTATGCTCACAGCAAAAAGAGGAACAAATCCATAAATGCTGGAGGCAACGGAATGTGCCTAATAAGTAGAAACAAGTAATCCAATATTGTTTTGTCGAAAATGTGCATGAAAAATTGTTTACCCCAAAAGAGTGACTGTTCCCACAATCCTCAACACGCGTTTCGGGTGTAGTATGCCTCGTCAGTTGGAGCAGTCACTCTTTTGGGGTAAATGATTCAGCAAAAATCTGCAAAAAGTCACTTTCTTTAACTTAGCTGTTTTGCTAAAATCTTGTATTGCACAGGCCAATGAGTCCTGAATATTCATGAGCTCCTGGCTTCACCCTCTTCCCCACCAGCTGCTGATTCAATTGGAAGACATTATCAATCAGCAGCAGTTGGTTGGGGAGAGCCGCGAGCTCATGAATATCAGGATTTGGTATGCGCTGGAGCTGTGAGAACCTAACAGCATAAAACTGGTGACAGATTCCCTTTAAAGAATAGTGCCACAAACAGTGTAGGTAGAGTGTTCCTACAAACAGTGCCAGTGTAGCGCTTGTACTGTTTTGTTACTGTATCCAGGCCAAATGTCTGTGCTGATTACTTTCATAGGACTGGGAGGATTGGAGCTTTATTTATTGTATTAATGAACTTCAAATGTTCTTCCTTTCACACGATCATGGAGTTAAAAACCTCAAACTTTACAACCACTTTTTATTGCTCTAATGCACCTAAAAGAAATATTAAGCAACAGTCTTGATTTAAAACCCCTCCCTCTCCATGTCTACAGGCCATATACACAAGGGGGTAACTATAGGGGGTACAGAGGTAGCAGTCATTACTGGGCCCAGGAGCCTGAGGGGGCCCGAAGACCCTTGTGCTGCATAAGACGAAAGAGCGTCCTGGTCAAGTTACACCTCTGGCTGGAGGGAAGGAGTTAGGTAACACGAAGGCTATGTGCTTTCCGGCCCCTGGCAAAAAGCACTGAGAGAAGAGGGGCCCAAGCTGAACTGTTTCACCAGGGCCTATGAACTTTGAGCTACTGTACGCCCCTGTCTATACAGACTTCTATATCTACATGGCTACAGACTTCAAACAAATCTTGGATTTAGTCTGGCTTCACAGTTGTACTCCCCTACTTTTACTAAGCTATTTGCCTCTTACTTAAAGGCTATGTACACCTTTATGAAAATTTATTTTAATCATTGCATTGTACTGATGTTGAGCAGAAAAAACAAAACAAAAGAACATTTTTTAATAGTTTTTTATTAACATTTTTAACCTCTGTCTCTGTGCAGCCTTGGTTTTCTTCAGTAGCAGGCTCTGAATTTTCCCTCTGTTCTGTGATGGCAAACATCAATTCCCCTAAGGGAACAAAAAAGGGAGCTAAAATATAACTTTTACTGGTAATTATTTAAACCTAGCGCCACATTCAATGGATAATATGTATGGCTTAGAAATAAGGAACAGTCTTAACATTCCGATGTAACCTCGATAGGGACAGGCCAAGCGTGGTAGAGGAGATGCACCATGCCTAGGCTGCTAAATTGGTATGGTCGTTGGTAGATTCAAAGTGTAGACATCGCAGGGAACAGGTCCCTGAATGGGGATGGGGACATTGCTGATACTGCCCTGCCTGTCTATACAGAGCACCTGCCCCGCAAGGAAACCTAACCCTAGAATAGGGAGGTATCCCTAATGTGCCCTATAGGATGGTTCCTGACGTGTCACGTTTCAAGTCATCTATCATCAGGGAAGTAATCCAAATAGGAAAAAGAAACCGTCCTACAAAGAAGATATAATCAACATAAGAAATGGTTCACAATAAAATGAGAACTATTGGAGGACAGAACAGGGACATACCTTAGATCAGCGGATCCATAGGATACAGAACCAGGACAATAATGGTCCCTTACAGGTGGTAAACCCCACAAGTAGCTGGGGGGACACCAATGGAACAGCTGAATTCGTTACCACAGCTGCACGCAAAATTACATGTGAGGCGCCATGTTTTTAGACGCATTGCAGGCCCTGAGACTTCCCAACTCCGCCTCCCGGTGTCACGTGGTCTGGACACCTGACCTAGACGACGTGCTCCACCAACAGGCGCGTCAGGCAGGTGAAACGCAGCGCACCAGCCGGTGAAGCGCAGCGCCCGGTCACGTGTGGCGGGTGGGCGTCAGGAGGAAATGTACGTGTGTAGCTATGCAGCCAGGAGACGCCGGCGAGTGCGCTGACGTCTGACACATGCTGTGGTAGAGCGGGCAATTAGCCAGAGCTCATATAACAATTTGCAAAATATATATAGCATTTAGTGCAGGAAACCAGGTAATAAACATGGCATATGTTCACTTAGACAGAAACAAGAAGCAATATGCTGCTAAACAAAAGAACAAAGAAACGGAAAGAGAGCGGAGGGGAGATTAAGAGGAAGAAAATACCTAATGCCTAAATAGAGGCAGCATATATCATCAAGCTGGGATGTCGGGACCAATCCTAAATGAAGGGGGCCCAATATGGTGACACTAATGTCCCCCTTCTTTTCTTTTTTTCTCCTCCTCCCCCTCTCGTCCTACTATGTAGGGTCATTTGTAAGAAAAATTATTGCAAACAGATAAGGGGGGTGCCCATATGTAACTAAATAAAGCAGCCAAAATTTAGTTGCTCATTGAGACCCGTAGGGACCATGGTTTTAAGATTGTAGATCCATCTGGCCTCCCTCTGTAATATAATTTTGTCCCAATCACCACCCCTTGCAGGTGGGTTCACTTTGTCAATGGCCATGAAAGAAAAACGTGCAGAGCCATTATGAAAATTGTGGACGTGTTTTGCCACTGGAGTGTCCCTATTTTTGGCAATGTCTTGCCTACAAATTATTTTCCACATTGGCAGACAAGCCGGTAAATGATCCCTCTAGTCCGACAGTTGATGTAATCACGAATAATGAATTCCCTGCCTGTAACATTGCTTTTGAAGGATTTGCCAGTCTTGATATATTGACAGGCAATGCACCCGCTACATCTGTAGCAGCCCTGATTCGGGTTACGGAGCGGGGCAGGTACTTTGTATAGACAGGCAGGGCCCTATCAGCAATGTCCCCATCCCCATTCAGGGATAACTAGGGATACCTGTTCCCTGCGTTGTCTATACTTAATCTACCAACGACCATACCAATTTACCAGCATAGACGTTGTGCATCTCCTCTACAACGCTTGGCCTGTCCCTATCGGGGTTACGTCGGAATGGTAAGACTGTTACCTTATTTCTAAGCCATACATATTATCCATTGAATGTGGCGCTAGGTTTTAATAATTACTAATAAAAGTTATATTTTAGCTCCCTTTTTTGCTCCCTTAGGGAAATAGATGTTTTCTAATTGACCTTGGGAGCACCACTTTCTATCATTTATCACTGTAATCATTGATTTCTTCCTAGTTCTTTAAGTAGCATGGCAGGTCTTCTATCCACAGGTTTTGATGCCAACAACTGGTTGGTAGAGGCGAAAGATATCCTTTCAGAAAAGCAATTTGAACAAAAGAAATACACTCCTTCTTTTCATGCAGCATTTAAAGATCTTACTGCAACATATAAAGATCAAATCACTTAATGGTGGGAGGTGCAGGGCCTAGAGAACATAAGATTGTACCTAGGGGCCTCCGAATCCCAATACTACCAGCACCGCGGTTCAGGAACCCTGAATTCTTGACGAAGTGGGAAAAGGAGGCCACCAGTAGTTCCCTACGTCTAATGCAATTATTATTTGTAGAAAAAAACAGTTTGGAACAACACAACAAAAAGTTGACAGAGAGTATAGAAACAGTTCAGACCTTCTCTCAAGCACCTGAATTTGTAAATAAAGAAAAACAACTACAAAACACCCTTGAGAAATTTCAATATCACCTGAAAGAAAGGAAACATCGCCAGTTCGTTAGGGATCTAGCGGACTTTAAGGAGAACAGAATCTTTACTTCAATAAGCCAGAAGAACACCACTAGTGGCCTAACCGACCCTTCGTCCACGGAGACAGATTTCTCAGATTCGGACAAAGAGAGTGGGTACAATACTCGCGATAGATATGGAGGAAGAGGAGGGTGGGTCTGGTCGAGGTCGCTATAGGGGTAGATACCGGGGACAGGATTCTAATTTTTTAGCACCCAGCAACCAGGGCCCAACCAATCAGAGAACTACCAATCAGGCCCCAGTCTACCCCCTGAGAAATCGCTTACAACCACCAAACCCCCCTCCCCCCAGTGAGAGGCCCACAAGTGGTGAACCTTTCTTCTCAGCTTTTAAATCATACTGAGATCCGAGTTCTAGAGCTGGGACTGTCTTTTGTGCCTACACCGAAGTTTAACACATTCCACACAGTTAAGGACATACATTTATTTGTGCGGAAGCTTTGGTGGCATAAACACTACCGACATCAAGACAGGAGGCAGTGTCCAGAACTCGGCATACCATTGGAGATTTTGTCTGATATACGTCAACTTTTTGACCTAGAAACTGAGATCCCACCTAGTGAAGGTACTAGCCCTTTCTCTAACCTTAAACTTAAAAGCAATAAAATGCCCCCCCTCACTGGTGAGATCTCTTGTATTGGTGTATTTCTGGACTTGGTGACCACTCAGATTGGGGAGCTTACCTCCTCAAAACATAGGTTCAACTGTGATCGTGTCATGACCACCGCATTGTCCAACCTGGAACATGACCCCTCAGTGGTGATTAAACCGTCTGACAAGGGGGGCAATGTGGTGGTTATGGATAACGAACAATATCGACTGATGTGTGAATCAATATTGAAGGACCGTGATACCTATGAGGTTCTATCACGGGATCCTATTGAGGAATACAAACAAGAGCTTAAGGTTATTTTGGACGATGCTAAAAAACATAGCTTGATCACAAGAGATGAATATCAATTCATTTTTCCAATATTCCCCAGGCAGGCAACATTTTATTGTTTGCCGAAGCTACATAAAGGGGCATCACCCCTGAAAGGTCGCCCTATTGTATCAGGGGTGGGCAATCTTTGTCAGAATGTGGGCCTCTACATCGATCAGATCCTGGATCCTTTTGTCTTAGCCTTACCATCCTACACATGGGATACTACGGATTTGTTAAAACGCTTGGAGGGGGTCCACGTTGATGCTGATGACTTAATTGCCAGCATTGACATGGAAGCCCTCTATTCAAGCAACCCTCATGAAATAGGTTTAAGAGCTGTACAGTTTTTTCCTCCAAACCAAAGGCTGTCAGTACTGTGCCCACAGTCATTTTGTTCTTCAGTTACTTGAGTTCACTTTGACCAGAAATGTATTTTCATTCAATGGGAAGATCTACCACCAGCTCAGGGGCACTGCGATGGGGATTCCATGTGCCCCATCGTATGCGAACTTCTTCCTGGGCTGGTGGGAAGCAACTCTGGTCTTCACCGAGGAAAGAGCTCTATATACCGAGCCCATAGGACTATGGGCACGGTACATTGATGACAATTTTGTCATATGGCACGATACTAAGAAGACCTTTGAGTCCTTTGTCAAGAACCAGAACACGAATGAGATAGGTCTTCGTTTCATGTGCAAATCTGATGAGCAGGCCTTACCCTTTTTGGATGTCCTGATCACTAAGAATCAGATGGGCGAGTCGGACACCTCGGTGTATAGAAAACCTAATTCTGCAAATTCACTCCTTAGATGGGAAAGTGAACATCCGCTCCCTTTAAAACGTGGGATCCCTAAGGTACATTATTTACATCTGAGACGGAATTGTTCCACTAAGAAAGAATTTCTACACCAAGCTGCTGACTTGCGCCAGAGATTTTTGGCAAGAGGTTACCCTGACCATGTTCTTAAATCAGCATTTAGATCAGCACTAATTGAGGAATGCTCCACTTTCCTTACCCCTATACCTAGACCGGAACTAACAAACAGCTTGATTCGCCTAATAACTTCCTATGATGGCGAAGCCAAATCAATTAAAGATATAATTGACAGGAATTGGCACATCCTTTTGATGGACCCAGATATGAGGGAGGTGTTGGGAGATTATCCCCACATTACCTACAGACGAGGTACTAGCCTACGGGATAGGCTCGTACAGAGCCAATACACCCCAAATACACCAACAAGGTGTGCCTGGCTCCGTAACCCGAATCAGGGCTGCTACAGTTGTAGCAGGTGCATTGCCTGTCAACATATCGAGACTGGCAAATCCTTAAAAAGCAATGTTACAGGCAGTGAATTCATTATTCGTGATTACATCAACTGTCGGACTAGAGGGGTAATTTACCGGCTTGCCTGCCAATGTGGAAAATAATATGTAGGCAAGACAATCCAGGAATTTCGTAGGAGGGTTGGCGAACACCTCAACGACATTGCCAAAAATATTGACACTCCCGTGGCAATTTTCATAATGGCTCTGCACGTTTTTCTTTCATGGCCATTGACAAAGTGAACCCACCTGCAAGGGGTGGTGATTGGGACAAAATTATATTACAGAGGGAGGCCAGATGGATCTACGATCTTAAAACCATGGCCCCTACGGGTCTCAATGAGCAACTAAATTTTGGCTGCTTTATTTAGTTACATATGGGCACCCCCCTTATCTGTTTGCCATCATTTTTCTTACAAATTACCCTACATAGTAGGACGAGAGGGGGAGGAGGAGAAAAAAAGGGTGGACATTAGTGTCACCATATTGGGCCCCCTTCATTTAGGATTGGTCCCGACATCCCAGCTTGATGATATATGCTGCCTCCATTTAGGCATTATGTATTTTCTCCCTCTTAATCTCCCCTCCCCTCTCTTTCCCTGTATCTTTGTTCTTTTGTTCTTTTGCTCAGCAGCATATTGCTTCTTGTTTAAGTGAACATACGCCATGTTTATTACCTGATTTCCTGCACTAAATGCTATATATATTTCGCAAATTGTTATATGAGCGCTGGCTAATTGCCTGCTCTACCGCAGCATGTGTCAGACGTCAGCACACTCGCCGGCGTCTCCTGGCTGCATAGCAACGCGCGTTCATTTCCTCCTGACGCCCACCCGCCACACGTCACCGGGCAATGCACTTCACTGGCTGGTGCGCTGTGTTTCACCTGCTTGACGTGCCTGTTGGTGGAGCGCATCGTCTAGGTCAGGTGTCCCGACCACGTGACACCGGAAGGCAGAGTTGGGAAGTCTCAGGGCACGCAATGCATCTATATTACTTCCCCTGATGATAGATGACTTGAAACGTGACACGTCGGGAACCATCTTATACGGCACATTAGGGATACCTCCCTATTCTAGGGTTAGGTTTCTGGACAGGGTCGCCCCTTGCGGGGCAGGTACTCTGTATAGACAGGCAGGGCCGTATCAGCAATGTCCCCATCCCCATTCAGGGATAACTAGGGATACCTGTTCCCTGCGTTGTCTACACTTTGAATCTACCAACAACCATACCAATTTACCAGCCTAGATGTGGTGCATCTCCTCTACCAGGCTTGGGCTGTCCCTATCGGGGTTACTTCGGAATTGTAAGACTGTTCCTTATTTCTAAGCCATACATATTATCCATTGAATGTGGCGCTAGGTTTTAATAATTACCAGTAAAAGTTATATTTTAGCTCCCTTTTTTGCTCCCTTAGGGAAATAGATGTTTTCTAATTGACCTTGGGACCAACACTTTCTATCATTTATCGCTGTAATCATTGATTTCTTCCTTGTTCTGTGATGGCCCCTTATCTCTGGTCTCTGACCTTATAAACAAACACTCATTATAGCTCTATTCTTGTCTTAAGATTTGTGTTAAAATAAGTGTTTATGACCATTTAATAATTTAGAGATAAGGTTTATTAGATGAATGGCACAAAGTGAAAGTACAATTCACACAGCTAGACAGTTTACCCTTTATGACAGAATGGCTTTTCAGTAAAGACCAACTGAAAAAAATTATTTTACCCCAAAATCACTGCAAAAAAATGCACCAAAATTATATGCAACTGACAATACTAGCTAATTCCTCAGGCCGATGTTAAAAGTTGAGAACTTTGCCAATATCTTCCAGTCAGGAACATATCGGAGCCCCTTATGCACCACGTCACGGTGTCTCAGCACGTATGGGGACCTACCACTCAAATGCCCGTGGTGTGTGAACAGGGTCTGAACCAACTCACAGCCAGACTCTCACATGCCTCCATAGTGGTATCACCAATGCACAGTGAGGTAGGAAAAAGCTGTGAGCTGCACCCACAACAGACCATGTGACACAGAAGCTACCAGGTGCAAAAGAACGTTACCAGAAAAATAAAGGGGCACATTCCATACACATAAGGACAAAAAACTCACTGAAAAAAGTGGCCTAAACGGGTGAAAATACTCCAAACCCAGACACTGTAGCGTGTCTATAATCGGGGGAGCAATTCCTCCGCATGCGGTCCGCAGACAGCGGCAATCCCCAGCAAAAAATTGCGTACAATGGAGGATGCCAGGGCGGACCGCATGCACCACAAGAACATCTTACACAAAATGATACATTGTGCAAATGAAAAAATATACATACAAAAACCACTGCAAAAAATGCACCAAAATGATACGCAACTGACAATACTAGCTAATTCCTCAGGCCAATGTTAAAAGCTGAGAACTTTGCCAATATCTTCCAGTCAGGAACATATCAGAGCCCCTCATGCACCACGTAACGGTGTCTCAGCACGCATGGGGTCCTACCACTCAACTACTAAAAAAAGTGAGTTTTTTGTCCTTATGTGTATGGAATGTGCCACTTTATTTTGTTGGTAACATTCTTTTGCACCTGGTAGCTTCTGTGTCACATGGTCTGTTGTGGGTGCGGCTCACAGCTTTATCCTACCTCAGTGCATTGGTGATATCACTATGGAGGCCTGTGAGAGTCTGGCTGTGAGTTGATTTCTACCACTGATTCAGACCCTGTTCACACACCACGGGCAGTTGAGTGGTAGGACCCCATGCGTGCTGAGACACCGTGACGTGGTGCATGAGGGGCTCCGATATGTTCCTTACTGGAAGAAATTGACAAAGTTCTCAGCTTTTAACATCGGCCTGAGGAATTAGCTAGTATTGTCAGTTGCGTATCATTTTGGTGCATTTTTTTCAGTGAATTGTGTATGTATATTTTTTCATCTGCACAATGTATCATTTTGTGTAAGATGTTCTTGTGGTGCATGCGGTCCGCCCCGGGATCCTCCATTGTACGTTTTTTTTCGCTGGGGATTGCCGTTGTCTGCGGACCGCGTGCGGAGGAATTGCTCCCCCGGTTATAGACACGCTACAGTGTCTGGGTTTGGAGCATTTTCACCCGTTTAGGCCACTTTTTTCAGTGAGTTTTTTACCCCAAAATGATTAATACGCAATCATTAAAAGAAACTGTGCCTGGAGGTGTACATAGCCTTTAAAGAGGTTATCACAATGTGACATTTATGGTATCTCCTGTCCTAGGTTCCAAAGCTAGAACTTTTTTATTGGGTGTCCTATAGCAGTAAATAGAGAGAGCTGCACATGCATGGCCTCCTCTCCATTCCTTTCAGTGTGTGATGGGTTGTGATCTTGACATAGGAGCTACTCTTGCACCTATTGGACATTTATGGCTTATCCCGTGGATATGTCATAAAGGTCCTAGTGGGCATAATCCTTTAACTCCATACTGTAGCTTAATAAGGATATGGTATAATTGCAGGATCAGATTTATAGTAGATATATGCTTTTTTTAAGTCCTTAGCCATGGAGACACATAGCTGCAAATTAGTGCTGCCGGAAGCCACCACTAAGGGGAACATGTTACATAAATATATTAGAAATGTCTACCCAAGGGTTTTTCTGAAGTTTGCCTTCTTATGATGATAGTAGTAACAGAAGTTGGCAGCAGTATGTAATAGAAAGGACTAGGATCAATGATATATGTTGAGCATGATAAGTTGTTTTCACAACGTACTACAAAAAACTCCAGTGTGGAAGTGTTATTACTGTACAAGCTGCAAGCTCATCCTAGTGGAGGCTGTCCGCAGCAAGGCACTTTCCTGCTCTGCTATTTAACTTCCCGGGTGGTCTCCCCTATTTAGGAAATCTGGAACTGAGCTTTGGATCCCTATGGATCCAGATTTTTTTTCCAGATAATTGCGATGTAAAAAGTTTTGATGAAGTTGTATTCATGATTTTATTTAACCATTTTTTACACTCCTTTTCTCTTTAAATTTTATTTCCATTATTTAATTCATGCACATAAAACACACGATTAAAACCTGCATGCATTAAACTATGAGATGACATTTAACACAATGTTAAGAGAGGTTAAGTTAATTTTAATCACAATGACACATTTGATAATAAGAATGGAATAATTTACAATTTAATTTTCTTTAATGCAGAATTGATATTATGTATTGCAACTCTTTATTCAATACATTTCTGCAGAATCTGTCTATTTAGCCAGTGCCTCTTTTCCTGCCATAATATTTAACCCATTAATCCATGTAAATTACTGTATTTTTTGTTTTTTAAGACACACCAGATGATAGGACGCACCCCAGGTTTTAGAGGTGAAAGATAAGAAAAACTAATATTTTTCATATGACCTCGTATCAGATCCTCAGAGCAGAACCCAATATAAGGACATCAGATCAGACCCCCATGTCAGGAACTCAGATCAGACCCCCATGTCAGGAACTCCATCAGTCCTTCATGTCGGTCCCCCATATCAGACCTCCTATCAGAGATAACATAAATAAATGTACTTACCTCCCCTGCTCCGCTGATACTCTCCATATCCGACAGTCTCTGCAGAGGTCGCACTCTCTTGTCTTCTCTGGCATGTGCTGCACTGCCACTTGACCACATGCAGCGTCAGGTCATTGTGCGCACACTATGTCTTGACACTGTACGTGGTCAGGATAGTTCAGTGCGGTCTCAAGGAAGAAGACCAGGGAGGGTGAGTACCGGCAGCTCCCAAAGCACTTCACTCTCCGCACATAATAGAAGCACTCACTAATATTCGCTTTATAAGACACACTGCTATTTCTCCCACTTTTAGGGCGAAAAGTGCGTCTTATAAAAATATGGTAACAGCCTAATGCTAGAAAACCCAACAATAATAAAAACGATTGAATATGTGCGACGCAATCTAAGATTCACCAATTATTATAATCCACACATATAATGTAAAAAGACACAACTTTATTAGAACAAATTTTCACTACATATGATAAATAACATGATACAATAGATTAAAATAATTTTTACATGAAGGGCCATGACAACAGCAATCCCCCCAGAATACACCCCATCACATGTTAAATAAGTTACCTCTGCGGGTTTATAATGTACAACATATACCTTGACCAGAATGTCAATAATATCCTGGCTTTTTATGTATACACCCTGCTACTGCCCAAATATGGTTATCCACATTGCAATAAATGATCAAGCCCAATTCCAAAATCCATGTGCCAATGACATATATCAAGTATGGTACAAGGTCAAAATAACCAATACTATACAATACCAAAGGAGTAACAACAATTGTACAAAAAAGGCAGAAGTAACATATACAGACCGAGGACCAGGGGTGAAAACCAACCCCAACGCGCGTTTCGCCTCACTTCCTCTTGGGGGCTTGAAGGCTGTTATAGACTGAGACTACCTTGCCCTCCCATCCAGAACTTTTATCACTTTGAGATTACTGCTACAGAACAATATTTAGTATTTCATTTTCAACTACAAAGTAGTGACAAACTGAAAAACAGCTAAAAAAGAAATATTGTTTTCTATGAATAGTGAGCTTTTGAAGAACCATTTCTGATATAAGAACCACTTTAACAAATAACTAAACTTGTGTTCATTAAAAAATAAATGAACAACATCTTAATAGTAGTTTCTTTTGTTTATCCGAATAGAAAAAAAAAACATATTTTAGTGAATTTTAAATAGAGCAAAGCAATATCCAAGATCTTCTAAAGAGAAGGAGGCATTTCATGTAAAAAGTCATTGCCACTCTAGGAAAGCTGTAGTGTAACATTAACCATTGGTAACATCAACTCTCCTAATTCAGTCACTGTAGATTGGATTACATTTATTTCTGAGAAATGAGTCATATGTTTAACCTTTTCAGATTTGAAATGCAGATTACAATTCTGTATGATTCGATCAACTGTCCTCATATCTAAAAAAAAAAAGATTCACCTTCAGTGGTCCGAAGGGGGAGAACACTATTTTAAAGTATCCAGCAATTATTGTATTATATATATTGTGGGGATTCACTCTGGTAGACAGGATAAGCGAAAGCAGTATAGAGGCACCAACCAGTTCTTAAATCAAACAGTTCAGTGTTTATTCACTCTCTTGGCAAGTTCACAAACAAAAAGTCACATTCAACACAAAAAAGTCACCTTTTGGTTTAGGTGTTAGTTTACACCCAGTTGGCAGTTCTGCCTCAAAGAGTCCATGAACAGACTTTAGGCGGCCTGTTTCCCCTCACACTGGTCCCAGACCTCCAAGCCCAGAACAAGCCTCAGATCCCAATACAGAGATCCTTTCTGCTGAACCCAGCTGTCTTTTAAAGGCAGCTAGGTGTTGTCAAAGCCCGAACCGGCACATGATGCTTGACCCCACCTGGCCGGTAATCAGTCCAGCAGCACACACTGGGAGGAATATACCTGCCTCCCCATACAACTCCCTTTACTGTGTCACATACCGCCCCTTTGTTCAATCTTGAGGGGGTGAACACATGCCAAACAGTGCACCCGGGACAGGGCATCCGCGATTCCCTGCAACCGGCCTGCTCTGTGTTCTGCCAAGAACCATCTGGTGACCAGGGCATCCCTGTCTTTGGCCTGGCTCTTCCACTTGAGATGTGAGAGGTCGGTCACCGGACGGAACCTTCTCCCTAACAAATAGTAGCGGAGAGACTCGAGTGCCCAATTGATAGCCAGGCACTCTCTCTCCACTATACTGTACCTGGTTTCGGCTGGGGTGAGCTTGCGGCTTAACAAGACAATGGGATGCTCCTCCCCGTTGACTTCCTGAGACAGTACAGCACAGCACAGAGGCATCCGTTTGTACCATGAACTCCCTCTTGAAGTCAAGTGTCACCAAAACCGGTGATCCACACAGGGCCAACTTCAAAGTGGAAAAAGCCTCTTCCGCCTGATCATCCCAGCAAACCATCACTGATTTTCATCTCTTCAAGAGTTCTACCCAAGCAAGTCAGTATGCATCGGGCCATTTGTGCAAGTAACTCGGAGGGACTCCCTGCCTCCATCTCCACTGCATACTGCCACGGTGTTTCAGGGTCCCCTGCCTCGTCTTCCTCATCGCCCTGTAGCTCTTCTGGCTGCTCATGCTCCTCCTCTCCTGTCACCTATGTATAAAAAACACCCATTTCGCTACACATTGCTTGTGCTCCAATGTCCTCCTCCTCCAGTTAAGCCCCCACAGGGCTCATGTGGCCATGAGATCTAGGCGCCACGTATCCAGTCCCCTGACCAGCCAGATTTACTAGCATCTGTTCCAGGACATGAAGCAGTGTGTAACAGCGGCTGCTGTGCGCTTACTGCCATGGACCTGGGCGCTGTGCTCAGCGGTGATCCTTCCGTCCACCGATGCAGTCCTAGGCTCTGTCGCTGTACGTGCTGTGGTGCTGAGGATTCCACTCAACAGGTTCTACTCAGCCCTGGCCACAGCATGCTTGATGCTGGTTTCTTGTTGCACTGACCTAGGGGCGGTGCGCATCACTCCCTGGGCTGCATGGGTTGGGTCATGTGACCTCGCTAACCAACCCAGGCTCTCCTGCAGGTACTCGAGCGGCTCAGACCCCTTCCCAGATGCCTAAGTGTTAAGGTCCTTGTTTTTGCTAAGCTCCTGATACTCACGTGTGCTCCTAACTTATACTTTGTTACTGGATTCTGCTACTCATCTGATCCCTTCCTGCTTGCCTTGACTCTCCTGCTGACATCCCGGATTGCCTGACTGGTTCCTGTGCTGCCTGCCCTGACCTTTTTCCTGTCTGACTACGCCTCTGCCTCCTATTATGGTCCTGCACTGTTGCTCCTGGTAAGGACCATGCCTGCCTGACTGCGCTTGTACTTCTAGTTCCTACTCAGGTATCTCCTGGTCCACCTGGACCAGCTCCTTTATGTGCCTACCCTCCTCAAGAGGTAGAGACCTAGTGTTCCCCTCAGGAGAGTCTATCCACACCATCAGGGGTACTGTGAAGAATCGAGGGGTACACTTAGACAACGCTTTTAGAGGAGGTGGGACACATGGCACAGTGGGTTTACACCCGCTGGTTCGTGACACAGTGGAATGACGTTGTTCATCCCGTAGTCCTGGCGACTGACAAATAACATGGCCTTCTCAAAGGGCCTGAGCAAACGGCAGGAGTCACGCATGAGCTGCCACTGGCTGACATCGAAGTTACACATGGCTGTACTCCTGTCTGCTTGGATCATCAAGAAATCGTTTATGGCCTTTCTCTGTTCATATAGTCGGTCCAACATGTGGAGGGTGGAATTCCAATGAATGGAAACGTTGCATATCAGCCTATGTTGGGGGATGCCGTTCTGCCCCTGCAGCTCAAGGAGGGTGTGTTTTGCGGTGTACGAGTGGCTGAAGTGCATGCCAACTTTCCTGGCCATTTTTGTATGTTTGCAGATGGGTGGAAGACTTCAGGAATTGCTTGACAACCATATTGAACACGTGTGCCATGTTCTTCCCGTTGTCGGTCACCATGGTTCCGATTTTGAGTTGTCGCGGAGAAAGCCAGGATTCGATTTTTTGAAGAAGGAAACAGAGCTGTTTCTCCCCTGTGTGACTCAGTTTGCGTAGGCAAACGAGGTGCAGAACAGAGTGTGGGTCTCACAGGAGAACTGGATTTACTGTAGTTCCTCAATATCCCTCTAGAGTATTGGTCTCACAGGGGAATGGGATACAGTTCCTAGGAGCAGAAGCACTGCCATGTGCTACCTTACTCCTTGCTGTCTCAACTGGAACTCCTCATCCTGGCAGGAAGCAAGAGCAGAAGAATGGAATGGTAAGTTTCATTCCTGTTACCACACATTGCCAACCATTCCTCCTCTTGCTTGAATAAAGGCATAAACATGAAAATACATAACAATACGTAATAAACATTTCCACATACCCCCAGAGGCCCAGGGTACTGCACTTCCTCCATTGAGTCCCCTCCACTATCCAGTCCCATGAAAATAACATTCCTCCCTCCCTTCAGGCCTTCTAACATACAGTCCCGGGTAAATAGCACCACCCCCTCCCTACAACTCTCATCTTTTCTCTGGTTCTCACATTGTATAGAGCTCATCTTTACTTACCTCTCATGTCACATGAGATTATAACAGGTTCTTCACCAGCATTTCTGCTCTTTACTGCAGAGCTTCAACCTCTCCTGCACTTATCATATGACAGTGATGTCATCACAGGTCATTTATCACCACTGAGCCCTGCCTCCAACTGCACTGATCTCATAATGGTGACATCATCATAGGTCCTTCAGCTCCTGCAGTGCAAGCTCTGGTATATAGTCACTGTTACAAAACTGTTATTTACCCTGTTAGTCTGATTGGTAAAGGGGAGAAATGTGGCGGAACCAGCTCTGCCACTTGTGCCTGTAGAGGACTGCTTGCCCGCCTCCTGCTTCTGGATTAAGGCCCTTTAAGAACCATCTGGGGACATACTGTGGAGTTACTGGATGGCCACCATTTCATGTATCAGAGGCACATGATGAGAACAATGGATGAAGCACATGGTGAGAACAATGGATGGCGGCCATTTTAACTCACAGACACTGTTTGGACTTTTCTACACGGTGCCATCTCGCCGGTATTTGGTGCACAGAGACATCATTCAGTAGTTTGAAACTACCAAACAGGGACACATTTATTAGTGACTATTTTCTGTATAACTTGTATATTTTCGGTGTAACTGCATAAAACTGTATCTTCCAAACTACTGAACGGATGTGGGTGAATTTTGGATATGTGGTTCACCCAGATCCCCCGGTTCCGAGGATATACTGGTTATGGGGTTATTGCATGTTTTGGGGTTCCTGTGATATGTTTTATAAAACTGTATTTCTCTGCCTTTGATAATTATATTCGCCATTGTGTTCAGTAATCATCACCGGCAGAGGGGAGGATTTTGGGTGGGAGTGTCTGTGTTTATTGTACGGATTGATTGGTTGTATTTCAAACCCCTGTGGGCAGTACTATGTTTGTGGATTGTAAATAAAAGAGTCTGTATGCCCCAGGACAGTCAGTTCTAGCTTGACCTTCAAATCGCAGCCTCGACTCGTTTTGTGGGGGAAAGATTATCCTAGCTGTAAAATAGCTAGTGGGATTGTTCTACATTTACAGGATCCTTCTGGATATCGAGACAAAGAGGCTCCTCTCTCTCTCCCTAAACAGAGATCCAGACTATCCAAGCGGTCCAGGTTCCAGCTAGCCTGGGAGTAACCGTAACATTTGGATGGCAGCGGTGGGATTGTCCTGGATTTCCTAGGAGAGGTACTGAACGGATGGAGAGCGCTTACGAAAAATTGAAACGTGCGACCCTGAAGGATTTACTCAAAAGCAGAGGGGGGAACGCCAGCAACCGTCCGAGAAGGGAACCCCGACCACGAGTAGTGACGAAAAGACCAGGATTGTTCGGGAGAGGCTCTCGCTATACGGGCCGAACCCACCTATGGAACTGGTGCAGCAGTTGATCGCAGAAGCGGACGAGGATATACGGAAGGCTCGAGCCCACGAATTCAGCCTAGTGACCGCACACCGCAATGCTGAAGCACCGCAGGTAATCGTTCCTGTCGAAAACGCCGGGAGGCCAAAGATATCCTATGCGGCTTTTAGACCCTTCCTAGAGAGCGAGACAGGAATAGATGAATATTTGGCGGACTTTGAAAGGCAATGTGCCCTGCACCAGATTCCCAACAGAGAGTGGCCCACGATATTGTCTGGGAAACTATCCGGGCGAGCCCTGGAAGCATTTCGGACTCTGGGCGCTGAGGATGTGACACAGTATGCGCTGGTCAAAGAGACACTGTTGCAGCGGTACGCTGTAACTCCTGACACGTATCGCCGACAATTTCGTAGCACGAAAAAGAAGCCTAACGATACACATATGGAATGGGCGCACCGAATGCGGAGAGCGGCAAATCACTGGATGAGCGGAAGTAAAGCTGTGACTGGTGAGGAAATTTTACAATTATTTCTCTTAGAACATTTTCATAACGGCATGGAGCAGCAGGGGAAGGAATGGCTGCGAGACAGATGACCTTCTACCTTAGAAGAAGCAGCCAAATTGGCCGATGAACATTACGACTCCCGTCTACACGAACCCACAAACTACCGAACCCCAGCACGGGTCGAACACAAAGATGTTTACCGTACGTTGCCACGTACCGAATTCCGAGCCCCGGTGCCCGCGGGGCCCGTACGGTACTCAGGACCACCGAATAACAACTCTGATCGTCCCAGACCGACCTGCTACCGATGCAAGCAACCAGGGCACCTCATGGCTAGCTGCCCCCTTAATGCACACCAGACCCCCCGGAATTATAATTACCCCTCTGGGTCATCTCGTCCTGCCCGGGCGCTCTGTGTTAACCAAGAGGCCCCTATGGAGGCATATTTGGGACCACTTCACGAAGCAGATCCTGTATATGCTGCTTCGGATAACCGCCAGCACCATCGGCAGAAGTTATGGCTCGAGGGTCAATCTACCGAGGGGTTAAGAGACACGGGGGCTACCATTACACTGGTCCAGAGCCATTTGGTGCCGGAGCACAAGCGATCAGGGCAGACTGTGGCCGTTAGAGTGGCGAGGGGGGATGTGTACAAAATTCCGACCGCTAAAGTACATCTTGATTGGGGAGCGGGAAAGGGGGCCGTGAACGTGGGCATAATGGATAATTTACCTGCCGAAGTACTACTGGGCAACGATTTGGGCCCCATGACTTCTGCCTATGCTCCAGTATACAACAACGAGGCGAACCCAGTGACTACCCGAGCCCAAGCCCGAACGGAGCGAGAACTCTCACCAGTGCGGGAGACACAGGTAAGACCTACCCCGACCTTGACTGACCCGTTAGGTCCCATACCCTGGGACACCGCAGATGCTTTCGAGACAGAGTCTAAGACTGACCCGACATTACAAAAGTATCGGGAACGAGCAGAGACCGGAGGGAGCGGGTCAGATAACGAAACCTTTTTATAGGAAAAGGGAAAGCTATATCGCTTGACGGAGAAAAGTCGCAGCATAGGCGACAGCTGGTAGTGCCCCACAAATACAGTCGAAAAATACTCAAGATAGGACATGACATTCCCTTGGCAGGCCACCTAGCTGTAACCCGCACACTACACCGCATTACTCACACGTTCTTTTGGCCAGGGGTACACGCTGATGTTAGGACTTATTGTAATACCTGCGATGTGTGTCAACGAGTAGGGAGGAGAGGCGATCACCCTAAAGCTCATCTAGTAAATATGCCCATTGTGGAGGAACCCTTCAGCAGGGTTGCTATTGACCTAGTGGGACCGCTGGCTACCCCTAGTCCCTCCGGTAAGCGCTACATTCTTACCGTAGTGGACTACGCTACCAGGTACCCAGAAGCTGTCGCCCTATCCAACATCCAAGCGGATACGGTAGCGAATGCGCTGGTGCAGGTGTTCTCCCGGGTAGGATTTCCGAAAGAAATCCTGTCCGACCGAGGCACCCAATTTACTGCCGAATTGACTCAGCAACTCTGGCAGGTTTGCAAAATTAAGTCCCTCCTGAGCTCTCCATACCACCCCCAGACAAACGAACTTTGTGAGAGGTTCAATGGGACCCTCAAACAAATGCTCAAGACGTTTACTCAGGAATACCGAGACTGGGAGCGTTGTCTGCTGCACCTCCTATTTGCTTATCGGGAGGTGCCCCAGGAAACGACCGGGTTCTCTCCCTTCGAGTTGCTCTACGGAAGAAAGGTACAGGGACCCCTAAACCTGATCCGGGAGCACTAGGAGGGAGAGATGGAGACTGATGGTTTCCCCATTGTGCCATACATGCTGGAACTCAGGGACCGAATGGAGCAATTAGCCAAATCAGTGCAGGCTAAACTCCAATCGGCCCAGAGAAGACAGAAGGTATGGTATGATCGGGGGGCCCGAAAGAGAATCTTTACCATAGGGCAAAAGGTGTTAGTGCTTAAGCCAGTTAAGACAGACAAATTGCAGGCGTCCTGGCAGGGCCCCTACCAGATAGTGGAGAAAAGGGGAGACACCACTTACGTAATAGCTAGCTGCCATGACAGCAATCTTAGAAAGACATTCCATGTGAACATGCTCAAGGAATATCTTGAGCGGCCGAAGAACATGACAACCGTATGCTGTCCCCCTCAGGAAGACCCCGACAGTCCACCCATTCCAGATCTGTTAGAAAAGAGTCCCCACGCAGATATAGTAGCTCAGGTCAAGATAGGGGACCGACTTAGCCCCACTGAAAGGGAGCAGCTTAATCAACTCCTGCAGTCCAAAAGCCCCACTTTCTCCCAGAAGCCAGGGTACACTACCTTAACCACCCACCAGGTAGATACCCCGGGACAAGCTCCTTTATGCCAAGCTCCTTACCGAATCCCCGAGGCAGTTAGGACAGGGATGAAGAAGGAGATCGATGAGATGCTCCAACTCAGGGTAATTGAGCCCTCCGATAGTCCCTGGGCTTCCCCAGTGGTCCTGGTGCCCAAGAAAGATGGTACAACCCGGTTTTGCGTATACTATCGGAGGCTCAATGAAAAGACAGTGACGGACGCTTACCCTATGCCCAGGGTAGACGAGCTACTCGATCGTATAGCCAGGGGAAATTATCTGACCACCATCGACCTCTGCAAGGGTTACTGGCAGATTCCCCTGGCCCAGGAGGCTATCCCCAAGTCGGCATTTGTCACCCCGATCGGCTTATATCATTTTAAGGTAATGCCGTTTGGGATGAAGAATGCCCCAGCTACATTCCAGCGCTTGGTCGATAGGCTCCTGGATGGCTTCCAGAGTTTTCAATGCGCATACCTGGATGACATAGCGATCCACAGTGAGTCCTGGGAGGACCACTTAGCTCACGTAGGAATGGTTCTGGATCAGATCAGGGCTGCTGGCCTGACTCTGAAGCCAGAAAAATGCTACTTTGGGATGGCCGAGGTACAGTACCTGGGTCACTGGGTGGGGTGTGGGAAACAGCGACCAGAGCCGGCCAAGATAGAAAATGTCGCCAATTGGCCCACCCCCACCACTAAGACTCAGGTCCTAATATTCCTGGGCACAGCAGGGTACTACAGACGGTTTGTACCAGACTACAGCACACTTGCCAAACCCCTGACTGACCTGACCAAGAAAAACTTACCTCGACAGGTCCTGTGGTCTCCCCACTGTGAAACGGCTTTCCAAGCTCTCAAAAATGCTCTTGTTAACGCTCCTGTCTTGGCGGCCCCAGCCCTCAACAAACGTTTTATCGTCCATACAGATGCTTCCATGTTTGGGCTGGGAGCTGTCCTCAGCCAAGTAGGCGAAGACGGAGGGGAGCACCCAGTTGCCTACATCAGCCGTAAGCTCCTGCCACGCGAAATCAGCTATGCAGTGGTAGAAAAAGAGTGTTTGGCTTTGGTGTGGGCACTAAAGAAATTGACTCCCTATTTGTATGGACAAGAGTTCACTCTGGTTACAGACCATAACTAGAGTTGAGCGAACACCTGGATGTTTGGGTTCGAGAAGTTCGGCCGAACTTCCCGGAAATGTTCGGGTTCGGGATCCGAACCCGACCCGAACTTCGTCCAGAACCAGAACCCCATTGAAGTCAATGGGGACCCGAACTTTTGGGCACTAAAAAGGCTGTAAAACAGCCCAGGAAAGAGCTAGAGGGCTGCAAAAGGCAGCAACATGTAGGTAAATCCCCTGCAAACAAATGTGGATAGGGAAATGAATTAAAATAAAAATTAAAAAAATAAAAATGAACCAATATCAATTGGACAGAGGTCCCATAGCAGAGAATCTGGCTTCACGTCAGCAGAGAATCAGTCTCTTCATGCCATAGCAAAGAATCTGGCTTCATGTCAGCAGAGAATCAGTCTCTTCATGCCATAGCAGAGAATCTGGCTTCATGTCAGCGCAGAATCAGTATTCATGTCATAGCAGAGAATCAGGCTTCACGTCACCCACCACTGGAACAGGCCACTGTCATACATTTAGGCCCCGGCACCCAGACAGAGGAGAGCGGTCCCGTAACAGAGAATCTGGCCTTATGTCAGCGCAGAATCTGTCTTCATGTCATAGCAGAGAATCAGGCTTCACGTCACCCACCACTGGAACAGGCCACTGTCACACATTTAGGCCCCGGCACCCAGACAGAGGAGAGCGGTCCCGTAACAGAGAATCTGGCCTTATGTCAGCGCAGAATCTGTCTTCATGTCATAGCAGAGAATCAGGCATCACGTCACCCAACACTGGAACAGGCCACTGTCACACATTTAGGCCCAGGCACCCAGGCAGAGGAGAGAGGTCCCGTAACAGAGAATCTGGCCTTATGTCAGCGCAGAATCTGTCTTCATGTCATAGCAGAGAATCAGGCATCACGTCACCCAACACTGGAACAGGCCACTGTCACACATTTAGGCCCAGGCACCCAGGCAGAGGAGAGAGGTCCCGTAACAGAGAATCTGGCCTTATGTCAGCGCAGAATCTGTCTTCATGTCATAGCAGAGAATCAGGCTTCACGTCACCCACCACTGGAACAGGCCACTGTCACACATTTAGGCCCAGGCACCCAGGCAGAGGAGGGAGGTCCCGTAATAGAGAATCTGGCCTTATGTCAGCGCAGAATCTGTATTCATGTCATAGCAGAGAATCAGGCTTCACGTCACCCACCACTGGAACAGGCCACTGTCACACATTTAGGCCCGGCACCCAGACAGAGGAGAGCGGTCCCGTAACAGAGAATCTGGCCTTATGTCAGCGCAGAATCTGTATTCATGTCATAGCTACGGCATACATATTAGGACATCATCAGACATCATCCACAACTCCATCCTCCGTCAGGCAAAACTCCATCAGACCTCAGACAAAACTCCGTCCTCCCTCAGACATCAGCCAAAACTCCATCAGACATCACCCAAAACTCCGTCGTCCCTCATCCAAAACTCCGTCGTCCCTCATCCAAAACTCCGTCGTCCCTCAGACATCAGCCAAAACTCCATCAGACCTCAGACATCAGCCAAAACTCCGTCATCCCTCATCCAAAACTCTGTCGTTCCTTTAGCCAAAACTCTGTCGTCCCTCAGCCAAAACTCCATCAGACATCAGCCAAAACTCCGTCAGACATCAGCCAAAACTCCGTCAGACATCAGCCAAAACTCCGTCAGACATCAGCCAAAACTCCGTCAGACATCAGCCAAAACTCCGTCAGACATCAGCCAAAACTCCGTCAGACATCAGCCAAAACTCCATCCTCCCTAACTCAAAATATGCCCTACTACACACACTCTTCACCTGACAGAGCTGCTAGTTGCTGGAAAGGCAAAGGACCTGTGATGATGTCATGACCATGTGACGAGTCACGTGTGTGGGAGGGGTCAGATGTGCACAGCAGCTGGTAGAGTGTACAGAACTGTAGCCATCAAATAGAGCTATGTACTAGAGATGTGTGTGTAACCTGCATGTAGCAGTGTTGTGTATTGTGTAGCAGAGCTGTATGTGTTACCTGCATGTAGCAAAGCGGTGTACTGTGTAGCAGAGCTGTATGTGTAACCTGCATGTAGCAGAGCTGTGTACTGTGTAGCAGAGCTGTATGTGTAACCTGCATGTAGCAGTGCTGTGTACTGTGTAGCAGAGCTGTATGTGTAACTTGCATGTAGCAGAGCTGTGTACTGTGTAGCAGAGCTGTATGTGTACCCTGCATGTAGCAGAGCTGTGTACTGTGTAGCAGAGCTGTATTTGTAACCTGCATGTAGCAGAGCTGTATGTGTAACCTGCATGTAGCACAGCTGTGTATTGTGTAGCAGAGCTATATTTGTAACCTGCATGTAGCAGAGCTGTATGTGTAACCTGCATGTAGCAGAGCTGTGTACTGTGTAGCAGAGCTGCATGTGTAACCTGCATGTAGCAGGGCTGTGTACTGTGTAGCAGAGCTGTATGTGTAACCTGCATGTAGCAGAGCTGTATGTGTAATCTGCATGTAGCAGAGCTGTATGTGTAACCTGCATGTAGCAGAGTTGTGTACTGTGTAGCAGAGCTGTATGTGTAACCTGCATGTAGCAGTGCTGTGTATTGTGTAGCAGAGCTGTATGTGTAACCTGCATGTAGCAGAGCTGTATGTGTACCCTGGATGTAGCAGAGCTGTGTACTGTGTAGCAGAGCTGTATGTGTAACCTGCATGTAGCAGAGCTGTGTACTATGTAGCTGAGCTGTATGTGTACCCTGCATGTAGCAGAGCTGTGTACTGTGTAGCAGAGCTGTATGTGTAACCTGCATGTAGCAGTGCTGTGTACTGTGTAGCAGAGCTGAATGTGTAACCTGCATGTAGCAGAGCTGTGTACTGTGTAGCAGAGCTGTAAGTGTAACCTGCATGTAGCAGAGCTGTATGTGTAACCTGCATGTAGCAGAGCTGTGTACTGTGTAGCAGAGCTGTATGTATAACCTGCATGTAGCAGTGCTGTGTACTGTGTAGCAGGGCTGTATGTGTAACCTGCATGTAGCAGAGCTGTATGTGTAACCTGCATGTAGCAGTGCTGTGTACTGTGTAGCACAGCTGTATGTGTAACCTGCATGTAGCAGAGCTGTATTTGTAACCTGCATGTAGCAGAGCTGTGTACTGTGTAGCAGGGCTGTATGTGTAACCTGCATGTATCAGTGCTGTGTACTGTGTAGCAGAGCTGTATGTGTAACCTGCATGTAGCAGAGCTGTGTACTGTGTAGCAGAGCTGTATGTGTAACCTGCATGTAGCAGAGCTGTATGTGTAACCTGCATGTAGCAGAGCTGTATGTGTAACCTGCATGTAGCAGAGCTGTGTACTGTGTAGCAGAGCTGTATGTGTAACCTGCATGTAGCAGAGCTGTATGTGTAACCTGCATGTAGCAGAGCTGTATGTGTAACCTGCATGTAGCAGAGCTGTGTACTGTGTAGCAGAGCTGTATGTATAACCTGCATGTAGCAGTGTTGTGTACTGTGTAGCAGAGCTGTATGTGTAATCTGCATGTAGCAGAGCTGTATGTGTAACCTGCATGTAGCAGTGCTGTGTACTGTGTAGCAGAGCTGTATGTGTAACCTGCATGTAGCAGAGCTGTATGTGTAACCTGCATGTAGCAGAGCTGTGTAATGTGTAGCAGAGCTGTATGTGTAACCTGCATGTAGCAGAGCTGTATGTGTAACCTGCATGTAGCAGTGCTGTGTACTGTGTAGCAGATCTGTATGTGTACCCTGCATGTAGCAGAGCTGTATACTGTGTAGCAGAGCTGTATGTGTAACCTGCATGTAGCAGGGCTGTATGTGTAACCTGCATGTAGGAGAGCTGTATGTGTAACCTGCATGTAGCAGAGCTGTGTAATGTGTAGCAGAGCTGTATGTGTAACCTGCATGTAGCAGAGCTGTATGTGTAACCTGCATATAGCAGTGCTGTGTACTGTGTAGCAGATCTGTATGTGTACCCTGCATGTAGCAGAGCTGTGTACTGTGTAGCAGAGCTGTATATGTAACCTGCATGTAGCAGAGCTGTATGTGTAACCTGCATGTAGGAGAGCAGTATGTGTGCCCTGCATGTATTAGTGCTGTGTACTGTGTAGCAGAGCTGTATGTGTAACCTGCATGTAGCAGAGCTGTGTAATGTGTAGCAGAGCTGTATGTGTAACCTGCATGTAGCAGAGCTGTATGTGTACCCTGTATGTAGCAGAGCTATGTACTGTGTAGCAGAGCTGTATGTGTAACCTGCATGTAGCAATGCTGTTTACTGTGTAGCAGAGCTGAATGTGTAACCTGCATGTAGCAGAGCTGTATGTGTAACCTGCATGTAGCAGAGCAGTGTACTGTGTAGCAGAGCTGTATGCTTAACCTGCACGTAGCCGTGCTGTGTACTGTGTAGCAGAGCTGTATGTGTAACCTGAATGTAGCAGAGCTGTGTACTGTGTAGCAGAGCTGTATTTGTAACCTGCTTGTAGCAGAGCTGTGTACTGTGTAGCAGAGCTGTATGTGTAACCTGCATGTAGCAGAGCTGGTTACTGTGTAGTAGAGCTGTATGTGTAACCTGGATGTAGCAGTGCTGTGTACTGTGTAGCAGATCTGTATGTGTACCCTGCATGTAGCAGAGCTGTGTACTGTGTAGCAGAGCTGTATGTGTAACCTGCATGTAGCAGTGCTGTGTACTGTGTAGCAGATCTGTATGTGTACCCTGCATGTAGCAGAGCTGTGTACTGTGTAGCAGAGCTGTATGTGTAACCTGCATGTAGCAGAGCTGTATGTGTAACCTGCATGTAGGAGAGCTGTATGTGTGCCCTGCATGTAGCAGAGCTGTGTACTGTGTATCAGAGCTGTATGTGTAACCTGAATGTAGCAGAGCTCTGTACTGTGTAGCAGAGCTGTATTTGTAACCTGCATGTAGCACAGCTGTATGTGTAACCTGCATGTAGCAGAGCTGTGTACTGTGTAGCAGAGCTGTATGTGTAACCTGCATGTAGCAGTGCTGTGTACTGTGTAGCAGAGCTGTATGTGTAACCTGCATGTAGCAGAGCTGTGTACTGTGTAGCAGAGCTGTATGTGTAACCTGCATGTAGCAGAGCTGTATGTGTAACCTGAATGTAGCAGAGCTGTATGTGTAACCTGCATGTAACAGAGCTGTGTACTGTGTAGCAGAGCTGTATGTATAACCTGCATGTAGCAGTGCTGTGTACTGTGTAGCAGAGCTGTATGTGTAACCTGCATGTAGCAGAGCTGTATGTGTAACCTGCATGTAGCAGTGCTGTGTACTGTGTAGCACAGCTGTATGTGTAACCTGCATGTAGCAGAGCTGTATTTGTAACCTGCATGTAGCAGAGCTGTGTACTGTGTAGCAGGGCTGTATGTGTAACCTGCATGTATCAGTGCTGTGTACTGTGTAGCAGAGCTGTATGTGTAACCTGCATGTAGCAGAGCTGTGTACTGTGTAGCAGAGCTGTATGTGTAACCTGCATGTAGCAGAGCTGTATGTGTAACCTGCATGTAGCAGAGCTGTATGTGTAACCTGCATGTAGCAGAGCTGTATGTGTAACCTGCATGTAGCAGAGCTGTGTACTGTGTAGCACAGCTGTATGTGTAACCTGCATGTAGCAGAGCTGTATGTGTAACCTGCATGTAGCAGTGCTGTGTACTGTGTAGCAGAGCTGTATGTGTGACCTGCATGTAGCAGAGCTGTATGTGTAACCTGCATGTAGCAGAGCTGTGTAATGTGAAGCAAAGATGTATGTGTAACCTGCATGTAGCAGAGCTGTATGTGTACCCTGCATGTAGCAGAGCTATGTACTGTGTAGCAGGCTGAATGTGTAACCTGCATGTAGCAATGCTGTGTACTGTGTAGCAGAGCTGAATGTGTAACCTGCATGTAGCAGAGCTGTATGTGTAACCTGCATGTAGCAGAGCTGTGTACTGTGTAGCAGAGCTGTATGTGTAACCTGCACGTAGCCGTGCTGTGTACTGTGTAGCAGAGCTGTATGTGTAACCTGAATGTAGCAGAGCTGTGTACTGTGTAGCAGAGCTGTATGTGTAACCTGCATGTAGCAGAGCTGTGTACTGTGTAGCAGAGCTGTATGTGTAACCTGCATGTAGCAGAGATAGTTACTGTGTAGTAGAGCTGTATGTGTAACCTGGATGTAGCAGTGCTGTGTACTGTGTAGCAGATCTGTATGTGTACCCTGCATGTAGCAGAGCTGTGTACTGTGTAGCAGAGCTGTATGTGTAACCTGCATGTAGCAGAGCTGTATGTGTAACCTGCATGTAGGAGAGCTGTATGTGTGCCCTGCATGTAGCAGAGCTGTGTACTGTGTATCAGAGCTGTATGTGTAACCTGAATGTAGCAGAGCTGTGTACTGTGTAGCAGGGCTGTATGTGTAACCTGCCTGTAGCAGAGATGTGTACTGTGTAGCAGAGCTGTATGTGTAACCTGCATGTAGCAGAGCTGTATGTGTAACCTGCATGTAGCAGAGCTGTGTACTGTGTAGCAGAGCTGTATGTATAACCTGCATGTAGCATTGCTGTTTACTGTGTAGCAGAGCTGTATGTGTAACTTGCATGTAGCAGAGCTGTGTACTGTGTAGCAGAGCTGTATGTGTAACCTGCAGGTAGCAGTGCTGTGTACTGTGTAGCAGAGATGTGTACTGTGTTACAGAGATGTGTATGTAACCTGCTTGTAGCAGAGCTGTGTACTGTGTTACAGAGATGTGTGTGTAACCTGGGAACTATAAAAAAGTGTAAAAAAATTAATAATAATTAGATCACCCCCCTTTTCCCGAAATGAAAATGAAAGAACTGAAAAAATACACATCATGGGTGTCGCAATGTGTAAAAACACCCATTGTATAAAAATATATTCCCCATACGGCAAACAGCAAAACAGAAAAAAAAAATAGTCCAAATGTCCGATTCGTCGTTTTTGGTGGCTTCATTTGCTACAATTTTTTTTATAAAAAGTGATCAAAAAGTCTTAAACACCCCAGAATGGTATGAGTGAAAAGTTCAGATTGCCCTGCAAAAAATGAGCCCCACCCAGCTCCGTACACATAATTACAAAAAAGTTATAGGGGTTAAAATAAAAAATAAATAAATCAGATTCTGGAAATCTCCTGTCACTCCGAGTTACTCAGAATTGGTAGCCCTAATTAATAAATACATGCAACATGAATGCATATATGCCGCTTCACACAAAACTAGATCACAAGTGTTAGGCCTCTTGCACATAAACGTTGTTGGTCCATTCCGTGCATTAGGGACAGCAATTTGCAGTCCCCAATGCACGGGCAACGTGCGTGCAGCAGCCGGGACAGATCCAGACCCATTCAACTTGAATGGGTCCGTGAACATGTTCTACTTTTTTGCTGTGCGGAGGGACGGCCAGAAACACCACGGAAGCACTCTGTAGTGCTTCTATGGGGATCCGATCCATGTTTCCATTCCGTTCAAGTGAATGGCTCCACATCACGGATGCGGGATGCACACGGCTGGTGCCCTGTGTATTGCGGAACTGCCGTATGTGGTCCACAATACAACCACAGGCACACAGCGGCCATGTGCAAGAGGCCTTACAAAGATGGGATTTATGGTGCACATCCTCTTATGCTTCCCATATTCCACAGATTTATATCACACAGCTACTTACAGTTGTGCTGATAAGTTTACATACCCTTGCAGAATTTATGATTTCTTAAAGGGGTATTCTCATCTTCCCTTTTTTATACTTGCCTTTCTTGAGCGCGACGTTCACTTCCTGGATTCTTCTCCCGGCCGTGCCGTGCTTGCGCAGAAGACTGAAGATTTTCTCCCGGCCGGGGCGCTCAATGTCCTGAACGCGCACGCCGCCACGCATGTGCCATGGTGACTTATTCCTGGCCTGTATAGTATAGAGTCGGCGTGCGCGTTCGCGGCTCTGTACTATACTGGCCAGGAAGAAGTCATCATGGCGCATGCGCGGTGGCATGCGTGTTCAGGACATTGCGCGGCCCGGCGGGATTCGACAGGAGAGGTGGCCGTAACCAGGGGAGACCAAAGACAACATCAGGTAAGAGGTGACTTATTTTCTAAAAAAGGGTGGGAATTGGGTAATAAAATGTATTTAGAAAAATGATCACTTTAAATCATTAACAGATTTAACAGTGATCATTAAGATGAGAATACCCCTTTAACCATTGTGCAGAGAATATGAATGATAACACAGACACTTTTCTCTCGCTCATGGTTAGTGGTCGGCTGAAGCCATTTATGTCAAACAACTGTGTTTACTCTTTATAAATCATAATCACAACACAAACTCCCCAAATGACCCTGATCAGAAGCTTACACACCCCAGCTCTTAATACCATGTATTGCCCCCTTTAACATCAATGACAGCTTGAAGTATTTTGTGGTAGTTGTGGAGGAGGCTCTTTATTTTCTCAGATGGTAAAACTGCCGTTTCTTCCTGTTGAAAATAAAATAGCAATTCCACCACAGTTTTACAGGATTTTTATTTACGACATTCGATGTGCGATAAAACTGACTGGTTACTTTTATTCTACAGGTCAGATCGAATCCGGCGATACCTTATATGTATAGTTTTTCTTGCGTTTTAATAGTGATAAAAAAATAAAATAAAAATCCGATTTTTTTTTTTGTCGCCATATTTTGAGCCCTATAACTTTTTTGCAATTATGTGTACGGAGCTGGGTGGGGGCTCATTATTTGCGGGGCAATCTGAACTTTTCACTGATACCATTCTGGGGTGTTTAAGACTTTTTGATCACTTTTTATTTAATTTTTTGTAGCAAATGAAGCGACCAAAAACGGCGAATCGGACATTTGGACTCTTTTTTTGCTGTTTGCCTTATGGGGAATATATTTTTATACAATGGGTGTTTATACACATTGTGAAACCCATGATGTGTATTTTTTTAGTTCTCTTATTTTCATTTTGGGAAAAGGGGGGTGATCTGAATTTTTATGTTTATTTTTTTTTTACACTTTTTTATAGTTCCCAGGTTACACACACATCTCTGTAACACAGTACACAGCCCTGCTACATGCGGTTAGACACACTGCTCTATATACACAGTACACAGCTCTGCTACATGCAGGTTACACATACAGCTCTGCTACACAGTACACAGCTCTGCTACATGCAGGGTACACATACAGATCTGCTACACAGTACACAGCACTGTTACATGCAGGTTACACATACAGCTCTGCTACACAGTACACAGCTCTGCTACAGCCAGGGTACACATACAGCTCTGCTACATGCAGGTTACACATACAGCTCTGCTGCACAGTACACAGCACTGCTACATGCAGGTTAAACATACAGCTCTGCTACATGCAGGTTACACATACAGCTCTGCTACACAGTACACAGCTCTGCTACATGCAGGGTACACATACAGATCTGCTACACAGTACACAGCACTGCTACATGCAGGTTACACATACAGCTCTGCTACACAGTACACAGCTCTGCTACAGCCAGGGTACACATACAGCTCTGCTACATGCAGGTTACACATACAGCTCTGCTACACAGTACACAGCACTGCTACATGCAGGTTAAACATACAGCTCTGCTACATGCAGGTTACACATACAGCTCTGCTACACAGTACACAGCTCTGCTACATGCAGGTTACACATACAGCTCTGCTACATGCAGGTTACACATACAGCTCTGCTACACAGTACACAGCTCTGCTACATGCAGGTTACACATACAGCTCTGCTACACAGTACACAGCACTGCTACATGCAGGTTATACATACAGCTCTGCTACACAGTACACAGCTCGCTACAGCCAGGGTACACATACAGCTCTGCTACATGCAGGATACACATACAGCTCTGCTACACAGTATACAGCACTGCTACATGCAGGTTATACATACAGCTCTGCTACATGCAGTTTACACATACAGCTCTGCTACACAGTACAGAGCTCTGCTACATGCAGTTTAGACATACAGCTCTGCTACATGCAGGTTACACATACAGCTCTGCTACACAGTACACAGCACTGCTACATGCAGGTTACACATACAGCTCTGCTACATGCAGTTTACACATACAGCTCTGCTACACAGTACACAGCTCTGCTACATGCAGGTTAGACATACAGCTCTGCTACATGCAGGTTACACATACAGCTCTGCTACACAGTACACAGCACTGCTACATGCAGGTTACACATACAGCTCTGCTACATGCAGTTTACACATACAGCTCTGCTACACAGTACACAGCTCTGCTACATGCAGGGTACACATACAGCTCAGCTACATAGTACACAGCTCTGCTACATGCAGGTTACACATACAGCTCTGCTACACAGTACACAGCTCTGCTACATGCAGGTTACACATACAGCTCTGCTACACAGTACACAACTCTGCTACATGCAGGTTACACATACAGCTCTGCTACATGCAGGTTACACATACAGCTCTGCTACACAATACACAGCACTGCTACATGCAGGTTACACATACAGCTCTGCTACACAGTACACAACTCTGCTACATGCAGGTTACACATACAGCTCTGCTACATGCAGATTACACATACAGCTCTGCTACATGCAGGTTACACATACAGCTCTGCTACACAGTACACAGCCCTGCTACATGCAGGTTACACATGCAGCTCTGCTACACAGTACACAGCTCTGCTACATGCAGGTTACACATACAGCTCTGCTACATGCAGGTTACAAATATAGCTCTGCTACACAATACACAGCTGTGCTACATGCAGGTTACACATACAGCTCTGCTACATGCAGGTTACAAATACAGCTCTGCTACACAGTACACAGCTCTGCTACATGCAGGGTACACATACAGCTCTGCTACACAGTACACAGCTCTGCTACATGCAAGTTACACATACAGCTCTGCTACACAGTACACAGCACTGCTACATGCAGGTTACACATACAGCTCTGCTACACAGTACACAGCTCTGCTACATGCAGGTTACACATACAGCTCTGCTACACAGTACACCGCTTTGCTACATGCAGGTAACACATACAGCTCTGCTACACAATACACAACACTGCTACATGCAGGTTACACACACATCTCTAGTACATAGCTCTATTTGATGGCTACAGTTCTGTACACTCTACCAGCTGCTGTGCACATCTGACCCCTCCCACACACGTGACTCGTCACATGGTCATGACATCATCACAGGTCCTTTGCCTTTCCAGCAGCTAGCAGCTCTGTCAGGTGAAGAGTGTGTGTAGTAGGGCATATTTTGAGTTAGGGAGGACGGAGTTTTGGCTGATGTCTGACGGAGTTTTGGCTGATGTCTGACGGAGTATTGGCTGATGTCTGACGGAGTTTTGGCTGATGTCTGACGGAGTTTTGGCTGATGTCTGACGGAGTTTTGGCTGATGTCTGACGGAGTATTGGCTGATGTCTGACGGAGTTTTGGCTGATGTCTGACGGAGTTTTGGCTGAGGGACGACGGAGTTTTTGCTGATGTCTGACGGAGTTTTGGCTGATGTCTGACGGAGTTTTGGCTGAGGGACGACGGAGTTTTGGCTGATGTCTGACGGAGTTTTGGCTGAGGGACGACGGAGTTTTGGCTGATGTCTGACGGAGTTTTGGCTGATGTCTGACGGAGTTTTGGCTGAGGGACGACGGAGTTTTGGCTGATGTCTGACGGAGTTTTGGCTGATGTCTGACGGAGTTTTGGCTGATGTCTGACGGAGTTTTGGCTGAGGGACGACGGAGTTTTGGCTGATGTCTGACGGAGTTTTGGCTGATGTCTGACGGAGTTTTGGCTGATGTCTGACGGAGTTTTGGCTGAGGGACGACGGAGTTTTGGCTGATGTCTGAAGCAGTATTGGCTGATGTCTGACGGAGTTTTGGCTGATGTCTGATGGAGTTTTGGCTGAGGGACGACGGAGTTTTGGCTGATGTCTAACGGAGTTTTGGCTGATGTCTGACGGAGTATTGGCTGATGTCTGACGGAGTTTTGGCTGATGTGTGACGGAGTTTTGCCTGATGTCTGACGGAGTTTTGGCTGATGTCTGACGGAGTTTTGGCTGAGGGACGACAGAGTTTTGGGTGAGGGACGACAGAGTTTTGGCTGAGGGACGACAGAGTTTTGGCTGAGGGACGACGGAGTTTTGGATGAGGGACGACGGAGTTTTGGATGAGGGACGACGGAGTTTTGGCTGACGTCTGAGGTCTGATGGAGTTTTGGCTGATGTCTGAGGGACGACAGAGTTTTGGATGAGGGACGACGGAGTTTTGGCTGATGTCTGATGGAGTTTTGGCTGATGTCTGAGGGAGGACGGAGTTTTGGATGAGGGAGGACGGAGTTTTGTCTGAGGTCTGATGGAGTTTTGCCTGACGGAGGATGGAGTTGTGGATGATGTCTGATGATGTCCTAATATGTATGCCGTACATAGCAGAGAATCAGGCATCACGTCACACACCACTGGAACAGGCCACTGTCACACATTTAGGCCCCGGCACCCAGACAGAGGAGAGAAGTCCTGTAACAGAGAATCTGGCCTTATGTCAGCACAGAATCTGTCTTCATGTCATAGCAGAGAATCAGGCATCACGTCACCCACCACTGGAACAGGCCACTGTCACACATTTAGGCCCAGGCACCCAGGCAGAGGAGAGAGGTCCAGTAACAGAGAATCTGGCCTTATGTCAGCACAGAATCTGTCTTCATGTCATAGCAGAGAATCAGGCTTCACGTCACCCACCACTGGAACAGGCCACTGTCACACATTTAGGCCCAGGCACCCAGGCAGAGGAGAGAGGTCCCGTAACAGAGAATCTGGCCTTATGTCAGCGCAGAATCTGTCTTCATGTCATAGCAGAGAATCAGGCATCACGTCACCCACCACTGGAACAGGCCACTGTCACACATTTAGGCCCCGGCACCCAGGCAGAGGAGAGAGGTCCCGTAACAGAGAATCTGGCCTTATGTCAGCACAGAATCTGTCTTCATGTCATAGCAGAGAATCAGGCTTCACGTCACCCACCACTGGAACAGGCCACTGTCACACATTTAGGCCCAGGCACCCAGGCAGAGGAGAGAGGTCCCGTAACAGAGAATCTGCCCTTATGTCAGCACAGAATCTGTCTTCATGTCATAGCAGAGAATCAGGCTTCACGTCACCCACCACTGGAACAGGCCACTGTCACACATTTAGGCCCAGGCACCCAGGCAGAGGAGAGAGGTCCCGTAACAGTGAATCTGGCCTTATGTCAGCGCAGAATCTGTCTTCATGTCATAGCAGAGAATCAGTCATCACGTCACCCACCACTGGAACAGGCCACTGTCACACATTTAGGCCCAGGCACCCAGGCAGAGGAGAGAGGTCCCGTTACAGAGAATCTGGCCTTATGTCAGCACAGAATCTGTCTTCATGTCATAGCAGAGAATCAGGCTTCACGTCACCCACCACTGGAACAGGCCACTGTCACACATTTAGGCCCAGGCACCCAGGCAGAGGAGAGAGGTCCCGTAACAGTGATTCTGGCCTTATGTCAGCGCAGAATCTGTCTTATAGAAACATGGAAACATAGAATGTGTCGGCAGATAAGAACCATTTGGCCCATCTAGTCTGCCCAATATACTGAATACTATGGATAGCCCCCTGCCCTATCTTATATGAAGGATGGCCTTATGCCTATCCCATGCATGCTTAAACCCCTTCACTGTATTTGCAGCTACCACTTCTGCAGGAAGGCTATTCCATGCATCCACTACTCTCTCAGTAAAGTAATACTTCCTTATATTACTTTTAAACCTTTGCCCCTCTAATTTAAAACTGTGTCCTCTTGTGGTAGTTTTTCTTCTTTTAAATATGCTCTCTTCCTTTACCGAGTTGATTCCCTTTATGTATTTAAAAGTTTCTATCATATCCCCTCTGTCTCTTCTTTCTTCCAAGCTATACATATTAAGGTCCTTTAACCTTTCCTGGTAAGTTTTATCCTGCAATCCATGTACTAGTTTAGTAGCTCTTCTCTGAACTCTCTCTAGAGTATCTATATCCTTCTGGAGATATGGCCTCCAGTACTGCGCACAATACTCCAAGTGAGGTCTCACCAGTGTTCTGTACAGCGGCATAAGCACTTCACTCTTTCTACTGCTTATACCTCTCCCTATACTTCCAAGCATTCTGCTGGCATTTCGTGCTGCTCTATTACATTGTCTTCCCACCTTTAAGTCTTCTGAAATAATTACTCCTAAATCCCTTTCCTCAGATAATGAGGTCAGGACTGTGTCAAATATTCTATATTCTGCCCTTGGGTTTTTACGCCCCAGGTGCATTATCTTGCACTTATCTACATTAAATTTCAGTTTCCAGAGTTCTGACCATTCTTCTAGTTTTCCTAAATCCTTTTCCATTTGGCGTTTCCCTCCAGGAACATCAACCCTGTTACATATCTTTGTGTCATCATCAAAAAGACAAACCTTACCAGCGAGGCCTTTTGCAATATCACTTATGAAGATATTAAACAAAATCGGTCCCAGTACAGATCCCTGTGGAACCCCACTGGTAACATGACCTTGTTTTGAATGTTCTCCATTGACTACAACCCTCTGTTGTCTGTCACTCAGCCACTGCCTAATCCACTCAACAATATGGGAGTCCATGCTCAATGACTGCAGTTTATTGATAAGTCTTCTATGTGGGACAGTGTCAAAAGCCTTACTAAAATCTAGATATGCGATGTCTACTGCACCTCCACCGTCTATTATTTTATTCACCCAGTCAAAAAAAATCTATAAGATTTGTTTGACATGATCTCCCTGAAGTAAACCCATGTTGTTTTTCATCTTGCAATCCATGGGATTTTAGATGTTCCACAATCCTATCCTTTAATAGGGTTTCCATTAATTTGCCTACTATTGATGTCAGACTCACTGGTCTATAGTTGCTCGATTCCTCCCTACTACCTTTCTTGTGAATGGGCACGACATTTGCCAATTTCCAATCTTCCGGGACGACTCCTGTTACTAATGATTGGTTAAATAAATCTGTTAGCGGTTTTGCCAGCTCACCACTAAGCTCTTTTAATAATTTTGGGTGTATCTCATCAGGCCCCTGTGACTTATTTGTCTTCACCTTAGACAGCAAACTTAGAACATCTTCCTCTGTAAAGATACATGCATCAAACGATTTATTAGTCATTCTTTCTAGTGGAGGTCCTTCTCCTTTTTCTTTTGTAAAAACTGAACAGAAGTATTCATTAAGGCAGTCGGCTAGCCCTTTATTCTCTTCTACATACCTTCCGTCCTTTGTTTTTAATTTAGTTATTCCTTGTTTTAATTTCCTTTTTTCATTTATATATCTGAAGAATGTCTTATCCCCTTTTTTCATAGACTGAGCTAGTTTTTCTTCTGCCTGCGCTTTAGAAGTTCTTATAACTTGCTTGGCTTCTCTCTGCCTAATCTTGTAGATTTCCTTATCTTCATTGCTCTGGTTTTTTTTATAATTACAAAATGCTAGCTTTTTATTTTTAATGATTTGGGCCACTTCTGCTGAGTACCACAGTGGTCTCCTCCTTTTTTTGCTTTTACTGACAAGTCTAATGCAATTTTCTGTTGCCTTCAATAATGCACCTTTTAAGTAGTCCCATTTCTCCTGGACTCCATGTAATCCGTTCCAGTCTGATAAGGACTCATTTATGACTAATTTCATTTTTGAAAAGTCTGTTTTTCTAAAATCTAAAACTTTTGTTTTTGTGTGGTGGGACTCTTTCACAGTTCTTATATTAAACCACACTGACTGGTGATCACTAGATCCCAAGGTTTCGCCTACAATGACATCATATACCGAATCCCCGTTTGTGAATACCAAATCCAAAATGGCCTCCCTCCGGGTTGGCTCCTCAACCACTTGTTGTAGAGATAAACCCAGTAGGGAATTTAGAATATCTGTACTCCTGGTAGAACTTGCTATTTTGGTTTTCCAGTTTATATCTGGAAGATTGAAATCTCCCATAATGATAACTTCTCCTTTCATTGTCATTTTAGCTATTTCTTCAACTAGTAGATCATCTAGTTCTTTAACTTGACCAGGTGGTCTATATATCACACCTACACGAGTTACTGCATGGTTAGCAAACTGCAACGTAACCCAAACTGACTCTATGTTGGCCTCACCAACTTGTATTAGGTTAGATTTAATGCTATCTTTCACATACAGGGCCACTCCTCCTCCTTTCTTGCCTTCTCTGTCTCTTCTGTATAAAGAGTACCCTGGTATGGTTATGTCCCAGTCATTTCTTTCATTAAACCATGTCTCCATAACAGCCACTAAATCTACATTCTCAGATGCCATTATTAACCCAAGTTCATTGATTTTTTTACCTAAACTGCGAGCATTTGTAGACAGGACTCTGAGCTTATCATTTCTTAACCTCTGTGCTTCTGACCTGTTCTGGCATTGTTTCGGGGGGCAATTGGACTCTTTTATTTTCACTCTTTTGCCCCCCCTTACTAGTTTAAATACTCTTTCGCAAATTCTTGGAGTTGTTCACTAAGTACATTTGTTCCTTTGAGAGAAAGATGCAAGCCATCTTTTTTGTACAGTTCCTTTCTATTCCAAGTAGAGCTATCATGAGAAACAAAGCCAAATCCTTGCTCTTGACACCATTTACCAAGCCATATGTTGAACTCCTTTATGCGCCTCTGCCTATCATTCTGAACATTATGCACAGGCAGAACTTCAGAAAATGAAATGGTGGATGCAAAATCCTGTACGTCATTACCAAGTGTGATAAAAGATTTTTTCACCTCTGACACTTCATTGCAAGCCAGGTCATTTGTCCCTAGATGGACAAGAACATCCACGTCCCCTTCCTGCTTTGCTTGCTTAACAATATTAATAATACGTCTTCTATATATGTCAGCACAGAATCTGTCTTCATGTCATAGCAGAGAATCAGGCATCACGTCACCCACCACTGGAACAGGCCACTGTCACACATTTAGGCACCGGCACCCAGGCAGAGGAGAGAGGTCCCGTTACAGAGAATCTGGCCTTATGTCAGCACAGAATCTGTCTTCATGTCATAGCAGAGAATCAGGCTTCACGTCACCCACCACTGGAATAGGCCACTGTCACACATTTAGGCCCAGGCACCCAGGCAGAGGAGAGAGGTCCCGTAACAGAGAATCTGGCCTTATGTCAGCACAGAATCTGTCTTCATGTCATAGCAGAGAATCAGGCTTCACGTCACCCACCACTGGAACAGGCCACTGTCACACATTTAGGCCCAGGCACCCAGGCAGAGGAGAGAGGTCCCGTAACAGAGAATCTGGCCTTATGTCAGCGCAGAATCTGTATTCATGTCATAGCAGAGAATCAGGCATCACGTCACCCACCACTGGAACAGGCCACTGTCACACATTTAGGCCCAGGCAGAGGAGAGAGGTCCCGTAACAGAGAATCTGGCCTTATGTCAGCACAGAATCTGTCTTCATGTCATAGCAGAGAATCAGGCATCACGTCACCCACCACTGGAACAGGCCACTGTCACATATTTAGGCCCAGGCACCAAGTCAGTGGTGTAGTACAGTCGATATGAACCACATGAAGTTTCACCAAATATCCAGTCTGCAGGTTTGCAATAGGGTCATACCAATATACAGGAGCTGCAGCAATGATCACATGTTAAATATAGTTCCATATATTCATAAGCTGTTAGCAGAGAGTCAGGACATGCTAAATAAACCTCTTCAAATGTGCTATTAGATAACTGAGGAAAGTTTTAACAGACAGAGTCTTTACAGTGGACTCTTCCAGAAAGCCCCCTGTGTATTCTGCTACTTGGTTTGGTCTCCTCATTGCAGACATTTACTGTGAAGGAGGTAGGATCTCTGTCTAAGTTCTCTAAAGCTAAAGTTCATTTATCTATTGTAAAAAGTTATAATATATACCCATAATAGTTCTGTAGAATGTAAAGAGGTGACTGTATGTTTTTTAGCAGCCTTTAAACCCTGCAGCACATGCTAGGCTGAGTAGATGATGTACAGTTAAAGAGACATGTGTTCTTCCTAAAATGGCTGCAAGACATGCTGTATTCCAGGTCACCCTGCTGCAATATCTTTGTAAATGATTTTCTCTTGTTCATTTTTCTGTATGCTTTGTTATATCCTGTAACATGTATGTGGGAATGTAATATAATGACTGCCTGTTATGATATAGGTGGGCTGGTGACCTGGCTGTATACCACATAGTGGCAGTGTTTCCCTGTTGTATTACAGGCTCCAGCCAAGTGCACTACACCTCAATAAAGCTTTAAACCACAGAAGACCTGAGTGTCGTCCCTTAGAGTCCAATTAGAGTTTATGCCTGGAGGAGCTGGTGACCGAGTGAGTGTGAAAGCTGGAGGTGTCGCAGATGGTGCAAGGAAAAGAGGGTTACATTTGGTGCCGTGACTCGGATGTCATCATTCTGCTCAAAGTGACCAGTGAAGATACCTAAAGTCACCAGTGTGCGAGTTCTGAGGTGATTGTGCCACGGCGGAGCTGCTAGGCGGCAGATTGACCTTATTAGCGGTTTATATCCTCTCAGGAATAGAAGATGAGTGGACGAGCCAGAGCCCGCGGAAGAGCACGTGCCAGGGGGCAGCCCAGCCAAGGACAGCCTGGACAGGAGCAAGAGGCTCAAGAACCTAGACGCATTGAAAGACCCCAGCAGCCACCAGCCGAGCCTTTGCTTGTGGGAAGAGGGCGCCAGAGAGGCCCGCCAGTAGTGGAGAGACCTCCGACTGATGATCTGCAGCTTTCAGCTGGATTTCAGGACATATCCCTCGGAGAACGGGGTGGCCGCAGGCGTGACTTCCATGACCTTGGAGTGAACACCCGGCAGACCATTGAATAGAAATGTGAGACCTGTTTTTTTTTTGCACTGTGTGACAGGTTAAGGTTTAATCACAGAATCAGACTTCTATCTGCACGGTAGCGTGTGTCTTAGGTTTTTCTGAATGACACTATCAGTACCTTCAATGTAAGATATCCTTTTTGGGATAGATTTCAAGTAGGCCTCAAATACCAGAAACTAGTTATTTTGAGAATGGCAAATTTGGGAATGCTTTTTCAACCCAGAACAAAAAGTCTGCTTTTACGGTCACTACAAATAACTTGACCAGCTAAAACTGTGCAGATTTGGTTGAATAGAGATGTGAGACCTGTTTTTTTTTGCGCTGTGTGACAGTTATAGGTTTAATCACAGAATGACACTTCTATCAGCACGCTAGCGTGTGTCTTAGGTTTTTCTGAATGACACTATCAATAACTTCAATGTAAGATTTTCTTTTTGGGATAGATTTCAAGTAGGCCTGAAATACCACAAACTAGTTATTTTCAGAATGGCAAATTTGGGAATGCTTTTTCAACCCAGAATAAAAAGTCTGCTTTGACGGTCACTACAAATAACTTGACCAGCTAAAACTGTGCAGATTTGGTTGAATAGAGATGTGAGACCTGTTTTTTTTTGCGCTGTGTGACAGTTATAGGTTTAATCACAGAATGACACTTCTATCAGCACGCTAGCGTGTGTCTTAGGTTTTTCTGAATGACACTATCAATAACTTCAATGTAAGATTTTCTTTTTGGGATAGATTTCAAGTAGGCCTGAAATACCACAAACTAGTTATTTTCAGAATGGCAAATTTGGGAATGCTTTTTCAACCCAGAACAAAAAGTCTGCTTTGACGGTCACTACAAATAACTTGACCAGCTAAAACTGTGCAGATTTGGTTGAATAGAGATGTGAGACCTGTTTTTTTTTGCGCTGTGTGACAGTTATAGGTTTAATCACAGAATGACACTTCTATCAGCACGCTAGCGTGTGTCTTAGGTTTTTCTGAATGACACTATCAATAACTTCAATGTAAGATTTTCTTTTTGGGATAGATTTCAAGTAGGCCTGAAATACCACAAACTAGTTATTTTCAGAATGGCAAATTTGGGAATGCTTTTTCAACCCAGAACAAAAAGTCTGCTTTGACGGTCACTACAAATAACTTGACCAGCTAAAACTGTGCAGATTTGGTTGAAAAGAGATGTGAGACCTGTTTTTTTTTGCGCTGTGTGACAGTTATAGGTTTAATCACAGAATGACACTTCTATCAGCACGCTAGCGTGTGTCTTAGGTTTTTCTGAATGACACTATCAATAACTTCAATGTAAGATTTTCTTTTTGGGATAGATTTCAAGTAGGCCTGAAATACCACAAACTAGTTATTTTCAGAATGGCAAATTTGGGAATGCTTTTTCAACCCAGAACAAAAAGTCTGCTTTGACGGTCACTACAAATAACTTGACCAGCTAAAACTGTGCAGATTTGGTTGAAAAGAGAGGTGAGACCTGTTTTTTTTTGCGCTGTGTGACAGTTATAGGTTTAATCACAGAATGACACTTCTATCAGCACGCTAGCGTGTGTCTTAGGTTTTTCTGAATGACACTATCAATAACTTCAATGTAAGATTTTCTTTTTGGGATAGATTTCAAGTAGGCCTGAAATACCACAAACTAGTTATTTTCAGAATGGCAAATTTGGGAATGCTTTTTCAACCCAGAACAAAAAGTCTGCTTTTACGGTCACTACAAATAACTTGACCAGCTAAAACTGTGCAGATTTGGTTGAAAAGAGATGTGAGACCTGTTTTTTTTTGCGCTGTGTGACAGTTATAGGTTTAATCACAGAATGACACTTCTATCAGCACGCTAGCGTGTGTCTTAGGTTTTTCTGAATGACAATATCAATACCTTCAATGTAAGATTTTCTTTTTGGGATAGATTTCAAGTAGGCCTCAAATACCACAAACTAGTTATTTTCAGAATGGCAAATTTGGGAATGCTTTTTCAACCCAGAACAAAAAGTCTGCTTTTACGGTCACTACAAATAACTTGACCAGCTAAAACTGTGCAGATTTGGTTGAATAGAGATGTGAGACCTGTTTTTTTTTTGCGCTGTGTGACAGTTATAGGTTTAATCACAGAATGACACTTCTATCAGCACGCTAGCGTGTGTCTTAGGTTTTTCTGAATGACACTATCAATACCTTCAATGTAAGATTTTCTTTTTGGGATAGATTTCAAGTAGGCCTCAAATACCACAAACTAGTTATTTTCAGAATGGCAAATTTGGAAATGCTTTTTCAACCCAGAACAAAAAGTCTGCTTTTACGGTCACTACAAATAACTTGACCAGCTAAAACTGTGCAGATTTGGTTGAATAGAAATGTCAGGTCTATTTTTTAGGCGCTGGGTGACAGGCTCAACTTGCCCCTGATGTAATATATGGCCAAAAAATAACCACACTGTTGATGGTTAAATGCACTTGGGTGACACAGGCTCAGCCTGCACCAGATGTAGTATATGGCCAAAAAATAATCAGACTGTTGATGGTTAAATGCACTTCGGTCACATAGGCTCAGCCTGCAGCTGATGTAGGATATAGCACAAAATAACCACACTATTAATGGTTAAATACACTTGGTGATAGCTTGTGCTGGCGCACCACAAGTCACAAAATGGTCGCCGATCACCCCAGAAAAAAGTGATCTAAAAACGCTCTGGGCAGCCTCAAAAAAGTGAGCAAGTCGATATTAGCACTTCAATGATCCACAGCTGCAGATCGATCACAGAATGAAGTCTTTTGGAGGAGTTAATCTGCCTAATCTCGCCCTAACGTCGCAGCTGCAACCTCTCCCTATGCTTGAATCAGCAGAGTGACGTGCAGCGCTACGTGACCCAAGCTTATATAGAGGCTGGGTCACATGGTGCACTGGCCAATCACAGCCATGCCAATAGTAGGCATGGCTGTGATGGCCTCTTGGGCCAAGTAGTATGACGCTTGTTGATTGGCTGCTTTGCAGCCTTTCAAAAAGCGCCAAGAAAGCGCCGAACACCGAACCCGGACTTTTACGAAAATGTTCGGGTTCGGGTCCGTGTCACGGACACCCCAAAATTCGGTACGAACCCGAACTATACAGTTCGGGTTCGCTCATCCCTAACCATAACCCGTTGGTGTGGCTAAACCGGGTCTCTGGGGATAACGGCAGACTTTTACATTGGAGTTTATCGTTACAACCCTTCAACTTCACCATTACCTACAGACCTGGGAAACAGAATGGCAACACCGACAGGTTGTCCAGACAAACAGACCTCAGCCCAGCATAACCAGCGTTCTGGACAGCCTTAGTCTGCCCCGAAAAGGGGTCAGACAGTGTCTGCCAGAGTGTTCCACAAAAAGGGAGCACTGTTACAAAACTGTTATTTACCCTGTTAGTCTGATTGGTAAAGGGGAGAAATGTGGCGGAACCAGCTCCACCACTTGTGCCTGTAGAGGACTGCTTGCCCGCCTCCTGCCTCTGGATTACGGCCCTTTAAGAACCATCTGGGGACATCCTGTGGAGTTACTGGATGGCCTCCATTTCATGTATCAGAGGCACATGGTGAGAACAATGGATGAAGCACATGGTGAGAACAATGGATGGCGGCCATTTTAACTCACAGACACTGTTTGGACTTTTCTACACTGTGCCATCTTGCCGGTATTTGGTGCACAGAGACATCATTCAGTAGTTTGAAACTACCAAACAGGGGACACATTTATTAGTGACTATTTTCTGTATAACTTGTATATTTTCGGTGTAACTGGCATAAAACTGTATCTTCCAAACTACTGAACGGATGTGGGTGAATTTTGGATATGTGGTTCACCCAGATCCCCCGGTTCCGAGGATATACTGGTTATGGGGTTATTGCATGTTTTGGGGTTCCTGTGATATGTTTTGTAAAACTGTATTTCTCTGCCTTTGATAATTATATTCGCCATTGTGTTCAGTAATCATCACCGGCAGAGGGGAGGATTTTGGGTGGGAGTGTCTGTGTTTATTGTACGGATTGATTGGTTGTATTTCAAAGCCCTGTGGGCAGTTCTATGTTTGTGGATTGTAAATAAAAGAGTCTGTATGCCCCAGGACAGTCAGTTCTAGCTTGACCCACACATCACAGCCTCGACTCGTTTTGTGGGGGAAAGATTATCCTAGCTGTAAAATAGTTAGTGGGATTGTTCTACATTTACAGGATCCTTCTGGATATCGAGACGAAGCAGCTCCTCTCTCTCTACCTAAACAGAGATCCAGACTATCCAAGCAGTCCAGCTTCCAGCTAGCCTGGGAGTAACCATAACAGTCACTGTTGTTGCAGAGCTCGACAGCTACCACTCCCTTCCCTCCAATGACCAAATTACCCTGTTGTCGGACACGGGGAAGTTGAACAAAAAAACCTCTCTATGCTGAAGCTACCTCCTACTGGGCTCCACCCTAGGCACGTGCCCTCAGATGCCTACTGTTAGATCCGACTCTGAGTCGTTTAAGATTTTTCAATATTTGGTCTTAAAGATCACTTAATAACATGACTACAGCCACGCACTACAGCATCTCTTTGAGTGAGAACACCATGCTACAGTAATAACATAGAGCACTATAGCATGCTATGACAGTGGTCATGTTGGTGAAGGATGCAATCGGTATGACTTACTCCACAGAGGATTTTTTTTGTAAAATTGCAGAAAAAACGGCACAAACTATACTGTACGCTGCAGTTCATCACCAGGTTTGCATTTTAAAGATAGTTTCAAAATCTTAGTTAGACAGTAACTTCATAAAGGACTCCAACGATTGTTAAAAGGGTAATCTTCCATTTCAGGTCACAATCATTAAAGTCACTCACATTTATTCAGTAACTGAATGGATTTTGTGAATCAACATGATTCTGCGCTGAATAGAAAATATGGAAAAACAAGAATTCAAATTGACGAGGGAACTGATTGGCTAAAGCAAACTTTATCAATTTTCCAGCGTATGTCTAATGACTGTACTTACTGGAGGTATATGGTGTCAAAATCAACTGTTTTGAAGTTGCATGAGTTTTACTGTGATCATACAAAATACGTAAATTAAATTTTTCAGTGCTCATACAGCCACACACTACCACAGGGTCAATATCAGTAACTTAAAGGGTTTTCTGCCATGATACTGTAAATTAGAGATGGCCTTGCGGTTCGCCCGGCGGTCGGTTCGAGTCAAACTTTGATCGTTCGCTGTTCGCCGAATATGCGAACATATGGCGATATTCGCGCCCGCCATATTCTTTTACATTGTGAAGAACTTTGACCCATGACACATCCATCAGGTGGTACAGGAAAGCCAATTGAGACATTTCAGCACATGGACATACCCCCTACCTTATAAATAGACCTGATCTGGCTGCCATTTTACATTCTGTCTTTTGTCAGTGTAGGGAGAGGTTGCTGTGTGGAGCAGGGACATACTGTTAGTGACACAAATCACTAGCTAATAGGACCACAAAAGTCCTTTTAAGGACTGGTATAGGTGTACTATTGTTTGGTGTGCAGTATATAGGGGTGTAATACACTTATAATATACTTTCTAACATAGAAAGCATATTATAGTGGATTTGTATTGTGCAGCATTGTGACTGGTGATCGGTTCTGCAGCGATACTGCAACTACAAAGAGTGACAAACGCAATTAGAAAAAAGTATTATAACTGGTGTGATAGACCAGTTGTCCCCCAAAACGACAGATTGAAGCGGGGTGTTATATACTAATATACTTTCATAATAGAGTATTTGAGTACTGCAGAATGATTTTTTCTGTTTTGCTGCGTTCCCTCTGCTACACACAGTGACAAACGTTACTGGAAAAAAGTATTATAACTGGTGTGATATACCAGTGGCCCCCGAAAACGACAGATTGAAGCGGGGTGTTATATAACAATATACTTTTTATAATAGTGTATTTGGGAACTGCAGAAATTTAGCCTCTTTCATTGTGTTCCCTCTGCTACACACAGTGACAAACGTTACTGGAAAAAAAAAGTATTAGAACTGGTGTGATAGACCAGTGGCCCCCCAAAATGACAGATTGAAGTGGGGTGTTATATACCTTCTTCCACATACACTGTGTTTCTCTAGAGACTTTTGTCACAGGGAGATTTAAACAGTAACAGGCAGAGGAAGAGGCAGGCCTTTCCGCAGGGGTGGTAGGGGAAGGGCAGGCGCACCAGGCCAGAGCCAAAGTGGGAAGTTGCAGAAGGTGCGTTCGATTACGTCAAAGGATTCACCAGACTTTGTTGAGTGGCTCACTCAGCCTTCAGCTTCTGCACCCTCCTCATCCTCTCTATCTGCACCCTCTTCACTCTCTGCTGTGTGCACCCCCAAAGACACCAACACTACCACCACCATATACCCTCCGCTTGAGTCACAGGAATTATTTTCCGATCCATTACAAGACATTTCCGATGCGCAGACATTCTTGACATTGGTTTAGGAATAGGAGGTAGCAACAGCTGCCACTGAGCAGTATGACGACAGTACGCAGATCAGCCCAAGAATGTTGGTCCCCGCTGTTGCTGCCTACTCCGAGATCTCTAATGTTAGTGGTAGGGAAGGTGACGTCAATGATGACGTGTTTATGGACGTCATGTGGGTGCCCACAAGAGAGGAAGAGGAGGGGAGTTCAGATGGAGAGATGGACCAACAGATAGGGAGGAGAAGCAGGCAGAACTTACATTGCACAGGAGGGAAAAACCAGACTGCTAATGTATCAATGTATCAGGAGCGAGCCATCAACCATGTATGGTCACATCTGGCGCTCCCAGGACGCCGACACATGGCTCCGCAGTGTGGACTTTTTTAACGTGTCCGCTGCTGACAATAGTGTTGGCATCTGCAGCCTTTGCCGTCAACGCATAAGTCGCGGTAAGCCCAACACTCACCTAGGGACGACCGCCTTGAGAAGGCACCTGGCCTCCCATCACCGAGCCCAGTGGGAGCAATGCCGTCAAAACCCACAAAGCCACACTCCAGGCGCTCACCGTCCAGCCTCTTCTCCTTCTCCTCTCTCCTCACAATTGTCCTCCACTCCACCTCCCATCGTGCCGTCCTCACGTTTATCTGGCAAAAGGCAGGCTTCCGTGGCCCAAATGTTTGAGCTTAAAAAAATTATTATGCCGGATAACCCTCTTGCCCAACGGTTGACCGCTGGCTTGTCGGAACTGTTAGCCCGCCAACTACTGCCATATAAACTGGTGGACTCTGAGGCCTTTCACAAATGTGTGGCCATTGGAACACCGCAATGGAAGGTCCCAGGAAGGTAATATTTCTCCCAGAAGAGCATCCCAGAGCTATATGGCCATGTTCAGCGGCAAGTGAATGTAACTCTGGCACACAGTGTCGGTGCCAAGATACATCTGACCACAGACACGTGGTCTAGCAAACAGGGGCAGGGAAGGTATATAACTTTTACTGCCCACTGGGTGAACCTTCTGACGGCCGTCAAGCATGCAACCCGTGGCACCCGTGTAGATTTGGTTTTACCGCCACGGATTGCATGCAGGCCTGCCTCTTCTTCTTCTCCTCCTACTCCATCCTCTCTCTCCTCCTCGGCTGACTCCTCCTTTTCCGCTGCTGCTGTCTCTTCCACTGCACCTCCCAAGATCCCCAGAACCTATTCGACATGCCAGGTGAGACGTTGCCATGCTGTGCTGCGTCTGTTGTGCCTGGAAGCCAAGAGCCACACCGGTCCTGCACTCCTTTCAGCTTTGCGTTCACAGGCAGATCAGTGGCTAGCACCGCTCAATTTGACAGTTGGTAAAGTGGTGTGCGACAACAGTGCCAATCTGCTGAGCGCGCTGAAACAGGGCAAAATTACACACGTGTGCATGGCACACGTCCTGTACTTAGTCGTGCAGCGATTCGTTGTCAAATACCCTGGGGTCCAGGACGTCTTGCGGCAGGCCAGGAAAATCTCGGGCCATTTCAGAAGATCTTACACGGCCATGGCTCGCCTTGCTGACATTCAGCGGCGACACAACCTGCCCGTCAGACGTCTTATTTGTGACTGCCCAACGCGATGGAACTCAACCTTGTATATGCTTAATAGGCTGCTCCAGCAGGCACACGTGCAGTTAACGACTACCTGTACGAACTCTGTGGCAGGACAGGTTCTGGGAGCTTGTTTTTTTTTCACTGCGCCAGTGGCTGCTCATGCGCGACGCATTCAGACTTCTGCGGCTATTTGATGAGATCACCAAACTGGTCAGCCGCAGCCAGGGCGCCATCAGTGACATTGTGCCTTATGCCTTCCTTCTGGAGCATGCATTGCGTCGTGTCATTGGTCGAGGAGTAGGAGCAGGAAGATGAGGAAGTTGCAATGCTGGATGCATTCCCAGGGGGGGCTACTCCATCTGAGACAAGTCAACAACAGGAGTCTGAAAAGGAGTCAGAGAAGGATGGTGCCAGGGTGGATGAGGAGGAGCAAGAAGAGCATGCTTTAAACCTTTCTGGGATCCCTGGTGTTGTCCGTGGATGGGGGGAGGAGAACGAGGATGACATTATCCTGGATGATGAGAAGGAGCCAGGCCACTACACTGCTTCCAGTTTAGTGCAAATGTGGGCCTTTATGCTCCAGTGTTTTAAGGGGGACACCCATATAAAAAGCATAAAGGGCAAGGACCAGTACTGGGTGGCAACATAGTTAGACCCCCGGTACAAACAAAAAATGGCGGAAATGTTACCACGATCACAGAGGGCTGTTAGAATGCAGCACTTCCAGGCCTTGCTTCGAGAAATGCTGTCTGTGAAGGTTCTCATTTATCCAGGTCATGGTATATCTGTAAAGAATAAATCAAGGCAACTGGACGTACTGTAGATTTATTGAAAACGTTTCACTCGTTCTTCCAATGAGCTTTCTCAATTCTGAGTGAGTGTACAAGAATTCTCTGTCTTTGAAGACAGTCAAGTACGTGTTTTGGATAAGGAGGCCGATTGGTACAAACAAGGTGTGAAGGAGGCCATCTACGTAAAAATGGAGAAGCCAAGCTTGAATAGAGGCGGGGGGTTAGACATCTATTGTCTGCCACATACAATGCTGTCTTGACACCATTTTCTGGGAAGTCTTTATCACCTACTGACTCCAATTAGGATAATGGAATCAACACCTTTGACCCCATGCTGAGTATAATGACCTCTGACCCTATGCTGGGTATAATTACCAGATGTTGATTCAGTTACATATTTATACCCAGAGAATTATTGTACAGTCACTCAGAATTGAGAAAGCTCGTAGGAAGAACGAGTGAAACGTTTTCAAGAAATATACAGTACGTCCAGTTGCCTTGATTTATTCTTTACAGATATTTTCGAGAAATGCTGCATTCTGCTTTTGCGTGCGCTGGCAGAGGAATTTCGACTCACAGAGAAACAGTTGCGGGTACCAATCCAACAGCGCCTGCAAGAAGAGGGCGGTTTGAAGATGTGTTGGTTACTTCTGATATGAGATCATTCTTTCAGCCGACCCATTGACAGCTATTCTCCAGATCTAGCATCAGGGAACGCCTAGACCTACAGGTGTCTGACTACATCAGGTTAACGGCCGATGTGGATGCTCTGAGAAGTGATGAACCCCTGGACTACTGGGTGGGCATGCTTGACCTCTAGCCAGAGCTGGCAGAATTTGCAATGGAACTGTTGGCTTGCCCCTCATTCAGTGTCCTGTCCGAAAGGACGTTCAGCGCAGCAGAGGGGATCGTGACCGATAAGCGCACTCGCCTAGCTCACGACAGTGTTGACTACCTCACATTTCTAAAAATGAATGAGGCATGGATCTCGGAGGATTTCAACACATGTGACCAGTAGACCATGTTTGATTCAAATTCTTCATGACAGCCCACAAATATCCGCCACCACCCATTACAAATCATGGTCCCTGTCTTAGGTAAATACAGCGGCATAAAAGGCCTTTTATGTCCTTTGAATGCCTAATTTTTTGGGGCCTGTAGTGGCCGACAATTACTTCGTTATCCTGTGAATGACTAATGTACCTCCAGCCACAGAATACAAAGTTCTTTGCTGTCAGGTGAACGCCTGTTGGCTAATTTTTGGGGCCTGTAATGGCCGACACTTACTTCAGTATCCGGTGAATGCCTAATGTACCTCCAGCCACAGAATACAAAGTTCTTTGCTGTCAGGTGAATGCCTGTTGGCTAATTTTTGGGGCCTGTAATGGCCGACACTTACTTCAGTATCTGGTGAATGCCTAATGTACCTCCAGCCACAGAATACAAAGTTCTTTGCTCTCTCAGGTGAACGCCTGTTGGCTAATTTATGGGGCCTGTACTGGCCGACACTTACTTATTTATCATGTGAATGCCAAATTTTTCTGATGGAATTGAAAATCAATGGGTCTGTAAACGCTCCGCTAAATTGTGGAACGGATGTGGACCCATTTTACAGACGTGTGTATTTACCGACTGCTGTCAGTTCTGGCTGATTTAGGCCGAGCTATTACCCTAAAACAGAGCAATATTACAAAAAACAAAATACACGTTATAACTGTATACATGATTTATATAACTTATTAGAAAAAAATATATTTTTATGGCAACTTTTCCAATAGCAGAAGCATCTCCTGCACCCCCTTCATGGCCTGGCGTTGCATCTACTGCATGGCCTTCATGTACTCCTGAATGGGCTGCATATCCTGGCAGTGCTCCTTCTGCATTTTGACCAATTTGGCCTTCAATGTACTGTTTTAAAAAAAATATATATATGAACATTATTTGCAATTCTTATTAAACCTTTAAACCTTTATTTTGTGGTGTATCTGACTTTATGATCGCTTGCTATTACACCTTTTTGTGATAAAAGTTGTCCCAAAAAATGCCTTTTTGGAGAGTTTAAAATTTTTGTTTTGAAAGGTGTCCACCTGAGGGGTTAGTTGGTATGATATTTTTATACAGCTGGTTGTTACAGATGCGGCAAGACCTAATATGTAGTGTTGATCACGAATATTCGAATTTCAAATTTTTATCGCGAATATAGGTACTTCGAAAATTTGCGAATATTTCGAATATAGTTATATAAATTCGTCATTTCGAATATTCAAATGTTTTTTTTTTTTTTTTGTTTTTTTTTATCAGTACGCATGATCCCTCACTGCAATAAGAAGGCTGCAATATACTTGACTTTAGGAGTAGTAGTGTTTGCGAATTTTGCTCTATATTCATTTTTTTCGAATATTCGCTATATTGCTATATATTCTTGTTTTAGAATATTACAAATATTCGAAAAAACGAAGTTATAGCAATACAGCGAATATTCAAAAAAAACGAATATAGAGCAATTTAGCTAATATAGTGCTATAATCTTCTTTGTCTAATAGTTGTAATTTTTTTCTCATCTGAAATTCAGATTGGAAAAAAATTACAACTATAAAAAAAAAGATTATAGCACTATATTAGCTAAATTGCTCTATATTCGTTTTTTTTCAAATATTCGCTATATTGCTATATATTCAGTTGTTTTAGAATATTACGAATATTCTAAAAACTAAGTTATAGCAATATAGAGAATATTCGAAAAAAATCGAAAAAAGAGCAATTTGAAAAATTTGCAATAAAAATTCGAATACGAAAATTCGAATTACAAAAACTTGCATATTACACAATCATTACCTTTCAGATTTTTCGAGTAAAAAAAAATCGCAAATTTTCGAATTTGCAAATATTTGACAAATATTCTACAAAATATTCGCGAAATATCGCGAATTCGAATATGACCCCTGCCGATCATCACTACTAATATGTAAAATGACACAATAAAAGCATTGTTGAACCAAAAATAATTCATGTTTTAGTGTCTCCATAGTTTGAGAGCCATAATATTATTTTTATTTGGCGATTGTCTAATGTTGGGGTCTAATTTTTGGCTGAATAAAATGACCGAATGTTACTATTTTGGGGGGCATATGCCTATTTCTGATAGCTTGATGTTGCACTTTAGTGATGTTAGGTGACTGAATTAGTATTTTTTTTAATTGTTTATTTATTTTTATTTTTACAGTGTTCCCCTGAGGGGTTAGATCATAGGATATTTTTATAGAGACGGTCGATGTACACGGCAGTACAAAATATGTCTGTTTGTCTATTTTTTTACTCTTTTTTTATTTATTTAAAGTCTTTGTACACATTGACTATTTAAATCTCAATACGTTAATAAGTGATATTTATAATAATTATATAGTTTATTAGTTAGTGATATTTCAGTACAGTATAATTTTATTTTGCTTGTTAGTTAGTGATAGTTCTATAGAGTTTAATATTATTTATTTGTTAAAGGGGTTATCCCATCTTTTGAAGTCTGCCTAATTGTGTAGTTTTTGACACCGGTATCAACTTACCCAATAGAAGTTATTAGAGATTTGTCCTCCCTTCTTATATATTTGACCTTCTTTTGTAGCCTTGTTTACTGCTGGTCGTTATAGGTTATGGCCACCCCAACAACATCGGAGCATTGGCCACGCTTGCGCGCTATCCTCTTCTTTTTTTAACGCAGCCCGACCTGACTCTAGGGCTTGCGCATTTTCGCGCCTGCGCGGTGGATTCCTTTAGTTTGTCCTGTGTTTTTTTTTGCAGAGAACTCTCTGCGCCTGCGCGCTTGCTAGTTCTCCTGCGCTTGTAGCTGCGGAGGCTGAGAGAATGATTTCCTGCTCCCACGGGAGCGCGCATGCCAAACAAGGAGGCGGAGTCAGTAGATCAGCAGACCGCTGATCCTGCTGTCAGTCAATAGAAATGTAAACACCCCCTGACTGAGCAGTTTTTCGAACATGAGAGAGCATCCACAGCATGGAAATGAGAAGGTGGGATAACCCCTTTAATGGTTTTAATGTAGATTAAAGAGTTATTGTCCAGTGTTCTTTTTTGTATTACTATAGTGTATGTTGTCCCCTCATTGTTGGCCCTTTTAATGTTTACGTACATGTTATGGATACATAATCATATTGCTATGTGCACATATTTACCCTCCTGACGCGGGCTGGCGATCGGCTCCTCTTCCTCCGAGTCCTGAGATGGGGCGGTGATGGAGGGTCCAGCACTTTCCACCTCCACCTCCTTCACTTCTCCCACAGAGGGGGGGCTGGTTGCTCCATAGCACAGCCTGTGTGCTCTCCTCCTGGGGCTGGTCGCTGTCGCTCCCTGCGCTCTTGTAAGGTCGGGTCCTTGCTGGAGGTGCAGGGGTTGCTTTCCTGAGTGCAGCACAGCGCTCTGCGCCTTCCGGGAGGCGGGTAGGGGGATATACTTCTAGCGCAGCCCGGCGCATGGCTGCCTGCGCTCTCAGTAGCTGAGTTTCTGTTTTGGGATCTAAAGCATGGTGCTGTGCTGGAAGGCTGAGAGACGCATGAGGGCTGCACGCTGAGAAACAGGCCCCCTAAAGCCTGCTGTAAACTGCCGGGGATAAAACGGGTAGAAAGGTGACGTGACTGTTCTATGGACTTTTCATTCTGTGAATTTAACACCAAGACTGTATTAAGTCGCTTTTCTTTTGCCTTTTGTGTGAAATAAACACTGACATTTTGATTTACAAACTTGTTTTGCCTCTGTACTGCGTCCGCTTACCCTGCCTACCAGAGCAAATCCTCACAATTGGTGGCTTGGAGCGGGCACAAGCAGTGAGGCTGGCATAAACGCCAAAATATTTTTTCGGTACGGTTGGATGTCCTGGATTAACCCAGCTAAATTTAAGCCTCTGTTACGTGACAAAATGGAGGCTATAATGAAAGCTCTCGTGGAGGCTAACCAAGACTAGCAAGAAACAAACCAGCTGCTGTTACAACACATGATGGCTTTACAGACGGCAGGAGCGTCCCAGAGTGTCCATAATGTCCGGAAAGCGGTTCGTGCGGCGATCCCCAAGATGACACCATCAGATGACGTCGAAACCTACCTGGCGATGTACGAGAACGTGGCCACAAGGGAGAATTTACCCTGAGATCAGTGGGTTGAGGTCGTCCTGACATCCGATTCCCAGCGGGTGTATTTTGACTTGCCAGATGATCAAACGGCCGACTACCAGAAAGTCAAGGGTGAGATTCTGGCAAGACTGGGGGTGAATGTGTTGGTCCAGGCCTAGCAGGTGCATCAGTGGGGGCTTAAGCCGGCTGAGTCCATGAGACTCCCAGCCTGACGTGCTGAGCCCCACTGCTATGCTGGACCGTCTGTTGGCTGATGTGTTCTGGAGTAGTGTTGATCACGAATATTCGAATTGCGAATTTTAATCGCGAATATCGGCACTTCGAGAATTCACGAATATTTAGAATATCGCTAAATATATTTGTAATCGCAAATTTTATGCAAATTTTCGCAATCAAGAAAATAATGCCTGGAGATCATGAATTCGCGAATTCTCGAATATATGGCGAATATTCGCCCAAATATTCACAAAATATCGCAAATTCGAATATTGCCCCTGCTGCTCATCACTATTCTGGAGGGCTTTGCCACCCCCTCTCCAGCAATGAATCGGCCAGGTCTCTCCAGGTAATGCTCTCAAGATGGTCGACCTGGTGGAGTGCTATGAGGCTACCCGGAATCTACAGGGGGGTTCTTTTGGGAGGAGGCTAGTCAAATCCCGTAACTTTCCACCCAAGACCTGGCGGTTTGTGCCCACCAAACACGCCCGGGATGTACCGCCTGTGGACCCAGTTCCGATAGTCTGGAGTCGGGAGCCTGGCCATGTACGAGCTGACTGTCCACATCAGGTGGACCCATGGACACGAACTATGGCTTCAGTCAGTCGCTATATGCTAGTAAGCTGTGTGCAGCGGGTGCCCCGGAGACTCTGAATCACCTGTGCCAGGTGGAGGTGGGAGACACTCCAGCGGAGGCTCTGTTGGACTCAGGGAGTCTGGTGACCCTGGTACGGTCCACTGAGTATACTGGCCGTAAAGTCGGGGTCATGTGTATTCATGGAGACTTAAAAGACTACCCCACTGCTATGGTGTCTCTATCCACGGTTGCCGGCAGGTGGACCCACGAGGTGGCTGTCGCCACCAATCTACACTTCAAACTTATAATAGGGAGAGACTTCCTGGGCTTCCCAGCACTGTGGCCTGCTATGAGAGTGACTTATACCCATGAGACAGGGGTAACACTAGCAGAGTGGCCCGGCTCAGTGGGAGGACCAGAACCCTGGGAACCTGAGACCGAAGGGCCAGCGGTAGGGGTGTCCGCCACTTCGGTGGAAGAGAGGGAGACAACCCCACTAAGTGTGATGATGGGAGACATGGAGGACTTGCCGCCTGGTCCTGAGCTGGCAGACCTCAATGTCTCCGGGGATAATTTTGGTACCGTCCAACCCTGGGACGCAACCCTATCCCGAGCCTGGGAAAATGTATTAATAGTAGATGGTGAACCACAACAACCAGGGGCAGAGTCGGTGTTCCCCCGTTTTGTGGTTCATCAGGAGATGTTGTACTGGGTAAACCAGCTGCGAGGTGAATCCATTGAACAGTTGGTGGTGCCCCAATCTTATTGCAAACTCGTGTTAGAGCTAGCCCACCAACATGTTCTCGGGGGTCATCTGGGAATGCAGAAGACACAGGACCAGATACTACAATGGTTTTACTGGCTCAGTGTGTTTAGAGAGCTAGAAGAATTCTGAAAGTATTGCCCGACCTGCCAGGCAAATATCCCCCAGCACCTTTTTCGCAGTCTCTTGATACCTCTCCCGATCATCGAGGTGCCCTTTGAGCGAATCGCTATGGACCTCATAGGCCCAGTACCAAAGTCTGCTAGAGGACACCAACACATCTTGGTCGTCCTGGACTACGCCACTCGGTACCCGGAGCCGGAGCCACTGCGACATACATCGGCGAAGCTTATAGCTAAGGAGCTAATGGAGATGTTCTCCCAAGTGGGGCTACCTAAAGAGGTCCTGACTGACCAGGGGACCCCTTTTATGTCTAAGGTCATGAGGGAACTCTATAAGTTGCTGCATATCAGACAGTTACGGACGTCCGTGTACCATCCGCAAATGGATGGACTGGTTGAAAGGTTTAACAAAACTCTAAAAACTATGTTAAAAAGGGTGGTGTCTAAAGATGGGAAGGATTGGGACCTTCTTCTGCCCTATCTCATGTTTGCTGTGCGAGAGGTACCCCAGGCTTCTACTGGGTTCTCGCCCTTCAAATTGCCTTATGGCAGACATACTCGAGGTCTGTTCGATGTGGCCAAAGAGGCGTGGGAACAGCAACCCACTCCGCATAATAATGTCCTGGAGTATGTTATCAAGATGCAACAGCGGATAGAGACCATTTTGCCTTTTGTCAGGGAGCATATGGAGGCCGCTTAGCGAGCCCAGAGCCGGATCTATAATCGGCAGGCTCGGGTCCGGATCTTTAACCCGGGTGATCGGACCAGCGAGTTTGTTAGTCAGAACACGGATGTGTTCTCGGACCTCTCTGGATGCACTTCCGCAATCCAGCATGACATTGTCACTGAGCCTCAGGCAAAAGTCCGGTTAAAGCCATACCAGGTACCCGAGGCTCGGCGACAAGCCATCTCGGAGAAAGTGCATCTCATGCTGCAGCTAGACATCATCGAGGAGTCTAATAGTGAGTGGGCCAGTCCTATAGTCTTAAAAAGCCGGACGGGACGTTGCGGTTTTGTAACGATTTTCGTAAACTGAACTAATTCAATGCATATTCCATGCCTCTGGTGGATGAGCTTATTGAAAGGTTAGACCAAGCCAGGTATTTTTCTATTTTGGACCTCACTAAAGGGTACTGGCAGGTACCCTTGACGAAGGGCTGCCAAAGAGAAAACTACCTTCATTACACCAGAGGGGCTGTACCAATATAAGGTGTTACCCTTCGATCTGCATGGCGCCCCTGCCACTTTTCAACATCTAATGGTCATTGTGCTTCGTCCACATCGGCGGTACGCCTTGGCTTACCTGGATGATATTGTCATTCACAGTACCGACTGGGAAAGTCCGTAATGGTTCGCTGGAATGACCAGGCGGAAGAAGCTTTCTCCGCTTTGAAGTTGGCCCTGTGTGGGTCCCCGGTTTTGGTGACGCCCTACTTAAAAAGGGAGTTTATAGTTCAAACCGATGCCTCCGAAGTAGGCCTCTGTGCTGTACTGTCTCAGGAAGTCAACGGGGAGGAGCATCCCGTTGTCTTCCTCAGCCGTAAGCTCACTCCAGCCGAGACCCGGTACAGTATAGTGGAGAGAGTGCCTGGCCTTTAAGTGGGCACTCGAGTCTCTCCGCTATTATCTGTCAAGGAGAAAGTTCTGTCTTGTGACCGACCACTCCCCTCTCAAGTGGATGAGCCAGGCCAAAGAGAGGAATGCTCTGGTCACCAGATGGTTCTTGTCCTTGCAGGGTCCCGGGTACAGTGTCTGGCGTGCTTTCACCCCCTCAGGGTTGAACAAAGGGGGGGGGTATATGACATAGCAAAGGAGTTTTGTTTGGGAAGGCGGGTATTTTCCTCCCAACATGGACGGCTGGGCTGATTTCCAGCCAGGTGAGATCAAATACCAGACCGGAGTTTAAGTGCCGGTCTGGGTTTTGGCAGCACCTGGCTGTCCTTTAAATAGGCAGCTGGGCTCAGTAGCTGAGTCTCTGTTTTGGGATCTGAAGAATGGTACTGTGCTGGAAGGCTGAGAGCCGCATGAGGGCTGCATGCTGAGAAACAGGTCCCCTAAAGCCTGGTGTGAAATGCCGGGGATAAAACGGCTATAAAGGTGACGTGACTGTTCTATAGACTTTTCATTGTGTGAATTTAACACCAAGACTGTATTAAGTCGTTTTTCTTTTGCCTTTTGTGTGAAATAAACACTGACATTTTGATTTACAAACTTTTTTTGCCTATATACTGCTTCCACCTACCCTGCCTATCAGAGCAAATCCTCACAATATATGCAGTACAGACCAAAAGTTTGGACACACCTTCTCATTCAAAGAGTTTTCTTTATTTTCATGACTATGAAGGCATCAAAACTATGAATTAACACATGTGGAATTATATACATAACAAACAAGTGTGAAACAACTGAAAATATGTCATATTCTAGGTTCTTCAAAGTAGCCACCTTTTGCTTTGATTACTGCTTTGCACACTCTTGGCATTCTCTTGATGAGCTTCAAGAGGTAGTCCCCTGAAATGGTTTTCACTTCACAGGTGTGCCCTGTCAGGTTTAATAAGTGGGATTTCTTGCCTTATAAATGGGGTTGGGACCATCAGTTGTGTTGTGGAGAAGTCAGGTGGATACACAGCTGAAAGTCCTACTGAATAGACTGTTAGAATTGGTATTATGACAAGAAAAAAGTAGCTAAGTAAAGAAAAACGAGTGGCCATCATTACTTTAAGAAATGAAGGCCAATCAGTCCGAAAAATTGGGAAAACTTTGAAAGTGTCCCCAAGTGCAGTCACAAAAATCATCAAGCGCTACAAAGAAACTGGCTCACATGCGGACCGCCCCAGGAAAGGAAGACCAAGAGTCACCTCTGCTAAGTTCATCCGAGTCACCAGCCTCAGAAATCGCAGGTTAACAGCAGCTCAGATTAGAGACCAGGTCAATGCCACACAGAGTTCTAGCAGCAGACACATCTCTAGAACAACTGTTAAGAGGAGACTGTGTGAATCAGGCCTTCATGGTAGAATATCTGCTAGGAAACCACTGCTAAGGACAGGCAACAAGCAGAAGAGACTTGTTTGGGCTAAAGAACACAAGGAATGGACATTAGACCAGTGGAAATCTGTGCTTTGGTCTGATGAGTCCAAATTTGAAGATCATTTGTTCCAACCACCGTGTCTTTGTGCGGCGCAGAAAAGGTGAACGGATGGACTCTACATGCTTGGTTCCCACCGTGAAGCATGGAGGAGGAGGTGTGATGGTGTGGGGGTGCTTTGCTGGTGACACTGTTGGGGATTTATTCAAAATTGAAGGCATACTGAACCAGCATGGCTACCATAGCATCTTGCAGCGGCATGCTATTCCATCCGGTTTGCGTTTAGTTGGACCATCATTTATTTTTCAACAGGACAATGACCCCAAACACACCTCCAGGCTGTGTAAGGGCTATTAGACCATGAAGGAGAGTGATGGGGTGCTGCGCCAGATGACCTGGCCTCCACAGTCACTGGACCTAAACCCAATCGAGATGGTTTGGGGTTGGGGTGAGCTGGACTGCAGAGTGAAGGCAAAAGGGCCAACAAGTGCTAAGCATCTCTGGGAACTCCTTCAAGACTGTTGGAAGACCATTTCAGGTGACTACCTCTTGAAGCTCATCAAGAGAATGCCAAGAGTGCGCAAAGCAGTAATCAAAGCAAAAGGTGGCTACTTTGAAGAACCTAGAATATTACATATTTTCAGTTGTTTCACACTTTTTTGTTATGTATATAATTCCACATGTGTTAAGTCATAGTCTTGATGCCTTCAGTGTGAATCTACAATTTTCATGAAAATAAAGAAAACTCTTTGAATGTGTCCAAACCTTTGGTCTGTACTGTATGTCCCCACTTGCCATACAGGGCCAATATATACATGGCCATACAGGGAATATATATCCTTATATATACGCCTATGATTAATACAACCAAAGTGATTAAATTTCTAAAATAAACTGTGGGTCAATTCACCAAAAAGGGATCCCTCTCCATAATCAATCATGTAGAAACTTATGAAGAGGCAATGAAAACATTACATTTAGAACGTGACAAGCAGAAAATGTAATTTATTGCCTGGGTATTCGAGCCAAAGCACCAGTATTTTTTTAATTCCCTCAGAGATATAGGCAAAGATAACTGGTCAGAGGTAGTGTCAGAGATTAAGACTGAGTTTGGTCCCTATAAGTCAGCTACTGCTACCAGGAGGGCTATGTTTACACTGAAGTGAAGGCCAAATCAAAGTCCCAGGGAATTTTTGTCTGTCCTACTCCTTAAAAATGCTTATAGCTTAGCTGAAAAAGATCCCAAATTTGAAAACCGTGAATTCATCCAGTTGTTTGATGACGCTTTGCCTAATAAAATAACATTTATTTTGGCTAGGGATTACCATCCCAGAAAAACTTTGGATTGGTTGCTAACAGAGAGTACAAGGCATTTTCTGTTAAACCCCCAAATCCTTTTTTAGGGGCAGTTCCTCCTGTAGAGAGCCCTCCCCAATTATAAATGGGGAGAAGCAGGTAAATATTGTATGTCCAATGCTGCAAATGCTGAAGATTTAAGTGTATGTAATAATGGGGAAACTAACATACATGGCTTTCTCCATGAAAATAATTTAAACCCCCCAAAGCCACATGGTCTTTAGCTGTGCTAAGAATGACACGCAATCCTGCTGGTACAACAAAGTAAGGGGGGGGGGTCAAGGGTAAGGATGATTGCTTAAAAGGACTGCAATTTCACTTATCATTCCAAATATCTTTGTTCTTTACAGGAAATAGAACAACAATATTAAATGAAAGTGGAATTGTTTGATCATTTCCCACAAATAATGGCTCTAATAGATACTGGTAGCCAAGCAACCTTATTATCTCAAAAGTATTTCCAACAACTACAGGATATATCTTCTGATAGGTATAAGTTAAAAAGTTTTATTGCTAACCTGGTAAGTGTCTCAGGCAATGCCCTCAAGGTATTAGGTAGAGCTTGGCTGGATATTAAAGTGGGAAATAAAGTAATCAGCCATCCCACATTGATTGTGGATATGCCCATTGATCGACTCATTATTGGCATTGATTTCCTCAAAAGATTAAGCCCCGCTATTGATTTTGTTAACAAGGTTATATGGTCTCAAGTGAGGATGCCCATAAATTATGAGTAGGGTTGAGTGAACCCGAACTGTAAAGTTCGGGTTCGTACCGAACTTTAGGATTTTTGGACCCCGGACCCGAACCCGAACATTTCAGTAAAAGTTTGGGTTCGGGTTCGGGGTTCGGTGCTTTCTTGGCGCTTTTTGAAAGGATGCAGAGCAGCCAATCAACAAGCGGTTAACTGTCTGACCTTAGAAGCCATCACAGCCATGCCTACTAATGGCATGGCTGTGATTGGCCAGTGCAGCATGTGACCCAGCCTCTATATAAGCTTGAGTCACATAGCGCTGCATGTCACTCTGCTGTTACAATTGTAGGGAGAGGATGCCGCTGGACTTGTGATTTCAGGGAGAGACTAGGAGAGAATCTAACTCTACAGAAAAATAGTTGTGTGGGTGCAGGGCACAATAGTTTTACCCTACCCTAAGCCCATTGACCAAAAAAAAATTACTTTTATAATTCTGTTAGTTAGGTGGGCGGCAGTGGCGGCCATTTTATGCAATCTCAGTGCACCAGCACTGCATCTGAGCTTTTGGGACATTGCAAATCACCATTTTTTGGCAAACTACAACATCTGGATTACTCAGTGTGCAATTTAAAGTAGAAATACACCCACTTTTTTGTCCAAAAAAAACTGTATTTTCCTGATCTGCAAGTGTTAAATTCAAGTTTAATATATATAGCTTTCATATTCTGTTAGCAAAAAAACTCTTTTTAGGCAATCTACAACATCTGGATTAGTCAGTGTGCAATTTAAGCTAGAAATACACCCATCATTTTCTGGGTTTTTAAAAACACACTTTTTTGACAAAAAACACTATTTTCAGGCCTTGCAGCATCAGCACGTGTGAAATTACTTATTATAAACTGCTGTCAAATTCAGTTAACAAACACTCGTTTGGGCACAAAAAAAATTGTTGGCAGCCTTTGATGCAGATGTCATTGTGAGATACACCCTTAATACATTTGGGTTACATTCAGAGATTTTAAATACCGCCATTTGGTGCACAAATATTGAATTCAGACCTACACTGGTTCAGGCCGTGTGAGATACCCCCTCTACATACAGGGGTTTGATTCAGGCATTTGAAATACAGCCATTTGAAATACAGCCATTTTGTGCAAAGAAATATTTACAGTCAGGTCCATAAATATTGGGACATCGACACAATTCTAACATTTTTGGCTCTATACACCACCACAATTTATTTGAAATGAAACAAACAAGATGTGCTTTAACTGCAGACTGTCAGCTTCAGTTTGAGGGTATTTATATCCAAATCAGGTGAACGGTGTAGGAATTACAACAGTTTGCATATGTGTCTCCCACTTGTTACGTGACCAAAATTAATGGGACAATTGGCTTCTCAGCTGTTCCATGGCCAGGTGTGGCAGATAAAAAGTCCAGAGTTCATTTCATGTGTGCTATTTGCATTTGGAATCTGTTGCTGTTAACTCTCAAGATGAGATCCAAAGAGCTGTCACTATCAGTGAAGCAAGCCATCATTAGGCTGAAAAAACACAACAAGCCCATCAGAGAGATAGCAAAAACATTAGGCGTGGCCAAAACAACTGTTTGGAACATTCTTATAAAGAAGGAACGCACCGGTGAGCTCAGCAACACCAAAAGACCCGGAAGACCGCAGAAAACAACTGTGGTGGATGACCGAAGAATTCTTTCCCTGGTAAATAAAACACCCTTCACAACAGTTGGCCAGATCAAGAACACTATCCAGGAGGTAGGTGTATGTGTGTCAAAGTCAACAATCAAGAGAAGACTTCACCAGAGTGAATACAGAGGGTTCATCACAAGATGTAAACCATTGGTGAGCCTCAAAAACAGGAAGGCCAGATTAGAGTTTGCCAAACGACATCTAAAAAAGCCTTCAGAGTTCTGGAACAACATCCTATGGAGAGATGAGACCAAGATCAACTTGTACCAGAGTGATGGGAAGAGAAGAGTATGGAGAAGGAAATGAACTGATCATGATCCTAAGCATACCACCTCATCAGTGAAGCATGGTGGTGGTAGTGTCATGGCGTGGGCATGTATGGCTGCCAATGGAACTGGTTCTCTTGTATTTATTGATGATGTGACTGCTGACAAAAGCAGTAGGATGAATTCTGAAGTGTTTCGGGCAATATTATCTGCTCATATTCAGCCAAATGCTTCAGAACTCATTGGACGGCGCTTCACAATGCAGATGGACAATGACCCAAAGCATATTACAAAAGCAACCAAAGAGTTTTATAAGGGAAAGAAGTGGAATGTTCTGCAATGGCCGAGTCAATCACCGGACCTGAATCTGATTGAGCATGCATTTCACTTGCTGAAGACAAAACTGAAGGGAAAATGCCCCAAGAACAAGCAGGAACTGAAGACAGTTGCAGTAGAGGCCTGGCAGAGCATCACCAGTGATGAAACCCAGCGTCTGGTGATGTCTATGCGTTCCAGACTTCAGGCTGTAATTGACTGCAAAGGATTTGCAACCAAGTATTAAAAAGTGAAAGTTTGATTTATGATTATTATTATGTCCCATTACTTTTGGTCACTTAACAAGTGGGAGGCTCATATGCAAACTGTTATAATTCCTGCACAGTTCACCTGATTTGGATGTAAATACCCTCAAATTAAACCTGACAGTCTGCAGGTAAAGCACATCTTGTTCGTTTCATTTCAAATCCATTGTGGTGGTGTATAGAGCCAAAAATGTTAGAATTGTGTTGATGTCCCAATATTTATGGACCTGACTGTAATTCAGGCCTACACTGGTTCAGGCCCTGTGAGATACACCCTCTACATACAAGGGTTTAATTCAGGCATTTGGAATACAGCCATTTGAAATACAGCATTGTTCGGCAAAGAAATATTAAATTTAGGCCTACACTAGTTCAGGCCCTGTGAGATACACCCTCTACTTACAGAGGTTTGATTCAGGCATTTGAAATACAGCCATTTGAAATACAGCCATTTTGTGCAAAGAAATATTTAATTTAGGCCTAGACTGGTTCAGGCCCTGTGAGATACACCCTCTACATACAGGGGTTTGATTCAGGCATTTGAAATACAGCCATTTGAAATACAGCCATTTTGTGCAAAGAAATATTTAATTTAGGCCTAGACTGGTTCAGGCCCTGTGAGATACACCCTCTACATACAGGGGTTTGATTCAGGCATTTGAAATACAGCCATTTGAAATACAGCCATTTTGTGCAAAGAAATCTTTATTTCAGGCCTACACTGGTTCAGGCCGTGTGAGATACAGGGGTTTAATTCAGGCATTTGAAATACAGCCATTTAAAATACAGCTATTTTGGGCAAAGAAATATTAAATTTAGGCCTACACTGGTTCAGGCCTTGTGAGATACACCCTCTACATACAGGGGTTTGATTCAGGCATTTGAAATACAGCCTTGTTGGGCTAAGAAATCTTTAATTCAGGCCTACACTGGTTCAGACCGTGTGAGATACACCCTCTACATACAGGCGTTTTGGGTGAAATTCACAAATTTGGGGGTTTGATATACCACAGCTATACCTAGTAGACAGGTAATAAAAATTCACTAATTTGTCTGTTACATTTTTGTGTGAAATTCACAAATTTTTGGGTGTGATATACCACTGCTATACCTAGTAGCCCGGTAAAAAAAAATACCTAATTTGTCTGTTACATTTTCGGGTGAAATTCACAAATTTTTGGGTGTGATATACCACTGCTATACCTAATAGAAAGGTAAAAAAAAAATTACTAATTTGTCAGTTACATTCTTGGGTGACATTTGACCATTTTTGCTGTGAATAAACCCCTGCTCTGCATAGGTGATAGGGACCTAAATTTCAAAAAATCATCTGTTACAAGGTGACGTTTTACCAATGTTGCCGTATACAAAACCCCTGCTCTGCAGAGGTGACAGGGAATAACATTTCAAAAATTCTTCTTTAATTGATGCGCCTTTCATTCAATGCTTAAACTTTAATAACTTGTCCCACATTTGTGCTTCAATAATTTGTCCCACACTTCATATTTAATTTCAAAAAATTAACCTCCCTTGGATGTGGTCTCTCTTTCTCATGCTCCCTCTCCGGCATGGAACCCTGATTCGCCGATAACCGTGATCAACATGGTAGGCTCAGAAAAGAACATCGAAAGTTGATAGAAAAGATATCTAAATGGATCGTTGACGTGCGATCAGGCAGAAGTTATCTAGAGTCAACAAAGATGCAGCAGGGCCGCTCCTGTCTAAAGTTTCCAAATCCTAAATACCCCAGTGACATTCCCTATAATTTTTTCTTAATCATTCCAATAACAGGGCATCTTAAGAGTCCTGTATTGTAATTTATCCTCACTACCTTCCCAAGTCGGGAGTGGGTAATTGCTGCGCTCCCCCTCCTTTCCTTCAATTCTTCTGCTTTAATAACTTTTCCCATATTTCCGCTCGATCACAATTAAATTTCATCCATTGACCTCCCTTGAATGTGGTCTCTCTTTCTCACGCTCCCTCTCCGGAGTGGAACCCTGATTCGCCGATAACCATGATCAACATGGTAGGCTCAGAAAAGAACATCAAAAGTTGATAGAGAAGATATCCAAGTGGATGTGCGACATGGTGGGGCAGTATGTGTGCACACGTCTACGCGAACTGACTGATGGGTCTTCAAATTGGGCACATGGCCTGATCTTGCCCTTTACCCCTTGGAGGTGCTGGCCTGCCCTGCAGCCAGTGTATTGTCTGAATGTGTGTTTAGCACGACTGGAGGGGGTTATCACAGGTTATATTTTCCAATGTTTTGGGGTGTACCTGAATTTAATAAAATATAAATAAATTTAAACCAAAAAGCAGTGTAGGCTACCTCCTCCTCCTCCACCGCCGCTTCCACCTACACCGCCACATCCTCTGCCTCCTCAACCTCCTACTCCATATGGACCTCGTCCTCCTAGATCAAGATTATTATTTTTTATTTTTACGTATTTTATGTTACTTAAAGTCATTTTCCTATCCACATTTGTTTTCAGGGCACTTGCCATGCTCTTAACCACATTTTGATGCCATTTCCAGCCCTCTAGCCCTTTCCATGACATTTTAGTGCTCAAAAGTTTGGGTCCCCATTGACTTCAATGGGGTTCGGGGTCGAGTTCGGGTCCCGAACTCGAACTTTTTTGTGAAGTTCGGCCGAACCCGTCGAACCCAAGCATCCAGGTGTCTGCTCAACTCTAGTAAAACACAAAAATATCAAGCTTTCAAGGATAAAAAATGTAATGCAACCAAATAATACATATAATGTGTTGCATCACGTGTTTTATTTAAAGTAATAATAATTTCACAGGAGTATGAAGGAGTACTAATGCTGTGTCAGGATTACAAAGTACATATCCAACCATTGCAACAAATCATTAATACATTCTGCTGTGGCTTTTTGCTGCTGACAGTCTAATTCCTGTACCTGTCATTGCAAGATCCTAATCAAAAGATTCATATAAGTCAAGCATAACACGTTCTGATTTTTCTTTTTTTTTCTTTTGGTGAAACACAAGTTTGCTTTTATTTGATATTCTGATAGAAGAAAAATAATACAGATAATTTCCCGTCAGTGAAGCAAAACATCATGATTGTCCAGATAAACATTTCTCTCACAGTGAGACTCATGCATTTGTGGTAAGATGAGTTGAATAATGGATGTACCAGAATATGTGGCTGCGCCCATACTTTACCCGCAAGAGTGAAGCAATTTTTTCACTCTGTTCAGTTTGAAACTGTATATAGTTGTGAATACTTATATTGTAATTATATTGTAATTACAAGAAATTGTCTCCTTTCCACAGGATAGGGGATAAATGTTAGATCGCAGGGGTCTGATCACTGGGACCCCCACTGATCATGAGAACGGGGGCCCATATCCCCATATTTAATTGGAGCTGCAAAGACAACTTACTGTACCAGGGCCATAATTATATTTCATGCTGACCAAGGCACCGACACTAAAGGCGACCCAATTAATTGTCTTTTCTCAACACTAAGGGGGAGATTTATCATTCCGGGTGCTTTCACATCAGCGCTATTAATTGCTGTTCTTCTGCTCCCTTATGGGAGCAGAAGAACGAAAATAACGGAAGTGCTGGATTCGGCAAATATCTGACATGAACGGAGCCTATAATAGGATCTAGTGTTGAGCAAATCGACCCATCCGAAGTTGAATTCAATCTGAAGCTTAGGAAAAATTCCATTAGAGATAAAGTCAAATTTCTTCACACTTCGTGGTAACAAATCAGATTTTTTCTAAAATGTTTTCTTCATGTTTTACAAAGTGAATGTAAGAAGCCCAGGAATGTGATATGACCCATAATGCCATGCAGATAGCCAATCAGCAGATACCAAGCCCCTATGATGTCACAGCCCTATAAAAAGCCTCATTCTGCATGGTCTCTGCCATTTCACTGTGAGCTGAGCATAGGGAGAGGCGTGACAAGCGCTTAAGCACTAGGGACAGTGTTGCAGAAAACCTTTAATTGTACAATATTGGAGAGAGAGAGAGTGTGAAGGGACAGTGTAGGGAGATTGTAAGGAGAGTTTATAGACCCTGTAGGGAGAGCATAGGGAGAATGCAGGGACAGTGCAGGTTAATTGCAATCTCTGTGTGCATCTTGTTTACCTTTTGATCACAGTTAATCTTTTAATTTGTACACAGAATTACTGTGCCTTAGTGTTAAAGTGCGGTGTAAAATATCACTGTCTGCATCTTGTTGAACCATTGGCACATTTACAGTTAATCTCTTATATATCGAATTATTGTGCCGTAGTATTAAACGGCGGTCTAATATATCGAAGTCTGCATCTTGTTGAACTGATGACATTTGCAGTGAATCTCTTATTTTATATATAGACTTCCTGTGCCTTACTATTAAAGGGTAGTCTAATATATCGTCATTTGCATCCTGTTGAACTGCTGACATATTTGCAGTTAATCTCTTATTTTATATAGAATTACTGTACATTTTAATTTTTCTTTTCTTTCTTGCTTGAGCCATAACTTCTTTTTTTTTCCTTTCACACATCCATATGAAGGCAAGTTGGACTTTCTAATGCCACCATTTAATATGGCATACAATGTAGTGGGAAGCAGGAAAAAAATTCCAAATGGGGTAAAACTGATGTGTGCTCTTCATTCTCTGGATCAGTATGATTACAATGATACCACATATGTATAAGTTGTTATGTCTAACTTTTTTAGTTATATCTACTGAGCTGTGTGGGGACTCATTTTTTGAAGGATGATCTGTAGTTTTTATTGATATCATTTTCGAGTTTATTACTCTTTTGGGGTAAGAGAAGTGATGAAATAATGACAAATCAGCAATTTTGACCTTTTTTTTGTATGTCAATTGCCATATTTGAAAAATATTTTTATTTTTTAATAGTACAGGCTCTTTTGAACACGATGATCCCCATGATATTTATATTTTGTTATTTATGTATTTTTTTTTATTACTCTACAGAAAGGGGGTGATTTCAATTTTTATATATATATATATATATATATATATTTTGTTTTATATTTTTTAACAGTTTATTTAACTTTTCCTATAGTTTTTAGCTTGTGTTTGAAGCTACAAAGCTCTGTATATTTTTTTTATTATTAGTCTGTACCATTATGTTTATTTTATATCCATATTTATACAGAATTGCTCATTTCTTATGTTGGCCTGCTGGCCAAAATAATAATTGCAGCTTCAATACCCTGAGAGACCTAGCGTGTTGAAATCAATTACCGGCATCCTCATTGGCCGCAGAGGATGCCCGGAAGCTTCACCCTTTAGATGCAGTGATCACACTTGATCATGGCATCTAAAGGCTTTAATGAATGTGATCTGCATTATTGCAGGTTGCAGTCATTAGCCCCGGGTCTCTGCTTATTTTATATATAGAATTACTGTGCTGCAGAATTAAAGGGCGGTCTAATATATCGCTGTCTGCATCTTGTTGCACTGCTGACACATTCACAGTTAATCTCTTATTTTATATATAGAATTACTGTGCTGCAATGTTAAAGGGCATTCTAATATATTGCCGTCTGCATCCTGTTGAACTGCTGACACATTTGTAGTTAATCTCTTATGTTATATATAGAATTTCTGTGCTGCAGAATTGAAGGGTGATCTAATATATTGCTGTCTGCATCTTGTTGAACTTCTGACACATTTTTAGTTAATCTGTTACATTACTGATGCCATTACTGTTCACTATAGCCAATGGACAGCTGCCTGGGCTGTCCAAAGGAATGGGCAGTGGTAAAAATGTTGTTGTAGCTGGCACAAGTAGCAGAAGAAGGGTTGGTGGTAGAAGCAGCCCCAGCAACAGGCCAGAACTGCCACTGTCATCCAGCGGTCATGTTTTGACCAACAATCCTGGTGTACTGGAATGGTCGACTCGCTCTTCAACATCATCTTAAGCTACAACAGCCATGAATCTGTGGGTTACTCTGACACCACACTTAGTTGGCATGGCCCAGAAACTGCCTCTGTGCCCTTACCTATCCTGAACCTGCCTCTTGCTTTTGCTGGTTCTTTTGCTAGATAAGTAATGTATGCCGCTTTCTGAGGACAGTCAGCAGTTACAGGCCAGCACAGACTTGGTGGAAAGTTCCTCTGTGGACTTCTCTAGGCATGCAACTACCAATGATAACAGTAAGATGGGAGAAAATGTTGCAAGAGGTCAAGGATGTGCGCAAGAGACAGATGAGGGTGAATTTAGTGAGGAACAAACTAATTTAGATATGCAGTGTCCCGACACACACTGTTAGACACTAATTGTGTTTCATGAAAATGTGCTTATGCCTGTGTTCCAACAAAGTTCCATAGGGAGAGGGAGGTTCTAACAAAACTTCCAGGGCTGACTCTACCCTTTTTACCCCAAGAAGGAAGTCAGAAGCCACAACTCAGCAGCCACTGTGAAGAGTTAGATCAACTCCAGAGTTAGTTCCATGCACCAGCCCATAGAAGGTAAAGATTAAAGAAGATCTAGGCAACCCAGAGAGGGAGTTAGAATAATGGCAAAGGAAGGTAGTGAATTTGGTGGAGAGATTCCAAGCTACCAGCTGCCCACCATAACTAAAGACAGAAAGGCCTGTCAGGAGATAGTTTTCCTAGAGATAATATTCTCTATATTGAGAACCGAAGCATATGATTATACAGTACAGCAGAGATGGTTCATCCCTCCAGTCTGGAAAAACCAAGAGAGTAAGATTGATTGCTATAGAGCAGTGATGCCCAACCTGCGGATTGTGGGCCACATCCAGCCCGCGAAGCTGTGTCATGCGGCCCGTGCTTGCGCACAGTTGCAGTACTATTATTAGTTTTTTGGCGCAAGTGCTTTTAATGGTTTCATGGCCAGTCGGCTCGGACCTGGCCAGTGGCAAAGCACTGCCCAGTTAGTTACGTAACCTAACCACCACCCCGAACCCGCCCCCGCCCTCACCCATCCGGCGCTGCGCTATTCTTGCTGTGATGATTCTTGCTGTGATGTCTCGCGGGATCACGTGGGTTGACGGGATCACGTGGTCCCGCGGCGCACGCTGGAAGACGGTGGGAGCGGAGCAGAGTAGGTAAGTATCTTTTTTTTGTATGTGTAAATGTGCACACATCGCTGGCTTTATACTCACAGGGGGGCACCTGGCAGTGAGGAACAGTGGCATGCCGGCATGGCACTGGCAGCAAATCCTTCATAGGGGCCTGGCCCCCGGGGGGCAAAATCATGAAATATATAGGGGCAAAATGCCAAAATGAAAAAAAAAAATGAAATATATACAGAAGGGGCAAAAAATGAAATGTATACAGTCGTGGCCAAAAGTTTTGAGAATAACACAAATATTAGTTTTCACAAAGTTTGCTGCTAAACTTCTTTTATATCTTTGTTTCAGTTGTTTCTGTGATGTAGTGAAATATAATTACACGCACTTCATACGTTTCAAAGGCTTTTATCGACAATTACATGACATTTATGCAAAGAGTCAGTATTTGCAGTGTTGGCCCTTCTTTTTCAGGACCTCTGCAATTCGACTGGGCATGCTCTCAATCAACTTCTGGGCCAATTCCTGACTGATAGCAACCCATTCTTTCATAATCACTTCTTGGAGTTTTTGTTTGTCCACCCGCCTCTTGAGGATTGAAAACAAGTTCTCAATGGGATTAAGATCTGGGGAGTTTCCAGGCCATGGACCCAAAATGTCAATGTTTTGGTCCCCGAGCCACTTAGTTATCACTTTTGCCTTATGGCACGGTGCTCCATCGTGCTGGAAAATGCATTGTTCTTCACCAAACTGTTGTTGGATTGTTGGAAGAAGTTGCTGTTGGAGGGTGTTTTGGTACCATTCTTTATTCATGGCTGTGTTTTTGGGCAAAATTGTGAGTGAGCCCACTCCCTTGGATGAGAAGCAACCCCACACATGAATGGTCTCAGGATGCTTTACTGTTGGCATGACACAGGACTGATGGTAGCGCTCACCATTTCTTCTCCGGACAAGCCTTTTTCCAGATGCCCCAAACAATCGGAAAGAGGCTTCATCGGAGAATATGACTTTGCCCCAGTCCTCAGCAGTCCATTCACCAAACTTTCTGCAGAAGATCAATCTGTCCCTGATGGTTTTTTTTGGAGAGAAGTGGCTTCTTTGCTGCCCTTCTTGACACCAGGCCATCTTCCAAAAGTCTTCGCCTCACTGTGCGTGCAGATGCGCTCACACCTGCCTGCTGCCATTCCTGAGCAAGCTCTGCACTGGTGGCACTCCGATCCCGCAGCTGAATCCTCTTTAGGAGACGATCCTGTCGCTTGCTGGACTTTCTTGGACGCCCTGAAGCCTTCTTAACAAGAATTGAACCTCTTTCCTTGAAGTTCTTGATGATCCTATAAATTGTTGATTGAGGTGCAATCTTAGTAGCCACAATATCCTTGCCTGTGAAGCCATTTTTATGCAACACAATGATGGCTGCACGCGTTTCTTTGCAGGTCACCATGGTTAACAATGGAAGAACAATGATTTAAAGCATCACCCTCCTTTTAACATATAATAAAGAAGGAAGGACCGGCACTCGCGATGATGATGAATGTTGCGTTTATTCAGTCACATATTAAGGACATATAGTGACGCGTTTCAGCACAACACGTGCTTTCTTCAGACTATACAATAAACTCCTATTACATCTCTTTTATACACAGAGAGAGGGAGGAGTAACAAAACAAAAGAGAAATGACATCATACTATGTAGCTCCACCCACCTCAGGGCTGACACAGGTGAAGTAATGAAAGGTGCAATAAACCAAAAAGGTCAATGTGGATACATTGATGAAACAATGGAACAGTTGATAACAATTCAGGAATCAAGTCCGCTGAAAGAGACAAATGAAATGTGTATTATTATAATCTAATTCTTATAATAAGAATAATATAGTCAAGAACTAAGTGAAACTGGAAATATTATACTCGCGATTGAGCCCCCTTGGATCCACAGTTTGTAACCGATGGATCCAATAAGCCTCACGCTTTAAAAGCAAACTATTCCTGTCGCCGCCACGGCGAGGTAAAGATACACTCTCAATCACTTGAAACCGCAACTGCGATATCGCATGACGCTTCTCATGGAAATGATGTGGTAGCGGTAACAGCAAATTCTCAGTGCGGATAGTGGACTTATGCTTACTTAATCTATCTTTAATCCGCATTGAGGTTTCCCCTACGTAGACCAAACCGCAGGGACATTTCAAAATATAAATGACATTTTTGCTGTCGCATGTGAACATGCCTTTAATGGGAATTTGTTCTCCAGAATGGGGGTGGGTCAGTGTAGAACCTCTAATGACACTCAAGCAGTTGTTACAATTTAAACACGGAAATGTGCCCTGACGCGGAGTAGTCAGTGTGGTTTGTCTGACTATAGGTTTGTTAGTGCCTATGTCTGCTCTAATAATTTTATCACGAATATTATCCGCTCTTTTGAAACACATCATTGGAGAATTTTGAAATATCTCCATATGAGGATATGATCTAGACATAATGTGCCAATGCTTATTGATTATGCCCCTTATTCTCTGTGTCCAAGGATGGTACTTCACTATTAATGGGATACGTGGTGGTTTAATAGTCTTCTGTCCCTGCGGTTGATCTAACTTGTGCTTTTGAGATTGTAATAAGTGTAGGGGATAGCCTGTATTGAGGAACTTTTTCGTCATCTCTTGCAACCTAATTTCACAGGTGTCAGGATCAGTCACGATCCTTTTAACCTTCTGGTACTGTAAGAAAGGAATCGCCTTCTTGATTGCTGGGGGATGGCTACTAGTGTAGGTAAGTAAACTATTTTGATCTGTATCCTTGATATATAAATCAGTATACACTGTACCATCATCCTTGCGCTTTACCCATGTATCAAGAAAGGATATTTGTTGAAAATCAAAGTGTATGGTAAATTGAAGCTCACTCCAAATGGAGTTAAGATGACTGTTATATTCCATGAGGGATCGAACGTCACCTCGCCATACGCAAAACACGTCATCTATAAATCGACGCCAAAATATGCAATGCTTTAAATATAAAGAATTGGAATAAACAAATTCACTTTCAAACGATGACATATAACTGTTTGCGTACGGCGGCGCGACGTTCGATCCCATCGCGGTCCCGCGGCGCTGTTGAAAAAAGGTGTCTTGAAATAAGAAGTAATTTTCCTCTAACACTAGTTTTAAAAGTGTCAGAAAAAAATCCTTCTGTGCTGATGTATAATGACTGGTATTTAATAGTCTGGATGCTGCCTCTAAACCCTTTTCGTGAGTAATGGAAGTATAGAGGCTGCATACATCAAAAGTGACCAGTATGCAGTCTCTATCTAGATGAAGGGGACGTATTTCACTCAAGAAATGTCCTGTGTCTCGTAGGTAGGAAGGAGATAACATGGTCAAAGGTGTGAGCACTTTCTCCAGAAAAATGGCTGGGGGAGAGAGGATTGAATCAGAGGAGGCCACAATAGGGCGTCCCGGTGGTCTGGTCATGGACTTGTGAATTTTCGGAAGGGTGTAAAACACCGGTGTAATAGGATGCTGATTTATCAAAAATTCACTTAATTTATTATCTATGATACCATCCTCTCTCGCCTCAGTCACTATCCTCTGTAATACACCTTTAATTGAAAAAACCGGATCAGATTGTAAAATCTTATATGTCTCTTTATCACTCAGTTGACCTAAGATCTCTGTGATGTAATACTCCCTATCCAGAATCACAAGGGCGCCCCCCTTATCAGCTGGTTTGAATATGAGTGACTTATCCTCTAATATACCATTCAGTGCATGTTTCTCTTCAGATGTTAAATTATTACGTATCTGTAAAGAACCTTGTCTACATTGTTGCAATAGAGAATTAACATCTCGTTGAACTAAATTAGCAAAGGTTTCAACTGGATGGTATATTTTCGGAGGTACAAAATGACTTTTAACTCTCAATGAAAATTGTTGCAATGTTAAAGAACCTGACGGCTCCTCAGAGCTAACATGACCGCCCCCCATGTCATCTACATCAACATTTTTAGTAAAGTGTACTTTAAGACGTATATTACGGAAAAACCGCTGCAAATCAATGTCCAGAGAAAAGGTGTCCAGCGTCCCTGTGGGGCTGAAGGACAGTCCCTTCTTTAGTAGATTCAATTGCGCAGGACTCACAGTTTTACTTGAAAGATTAACAACTAAGTTCTCGGCAGTACCTGCGATCTTGTCAGTCTCGGTGCGTCTGCTTCTCCTATGATGGCGGCCGGCTCTCCTGGTGTTGCTCTTCTTTTGCCGCGGCGCTTGCCTAAAAAATGAATTGACGTTGCTCCCGAGGTGTCGCTGCCTGTGCTGGAAGTTGCAGATCCCGTTCTGCGATCTCTTGTAAACGGAAAAGGGATAGCTGTCCCGGACTTGTCCTGCCACCTGTATACACGCTGTGATGAGTAATCCTCCACATCTCGGAGGAACTTGGAGCGTTTGGTAGCTTCTATTTTCACCTGAAGTTCTCTGCATTGTTTGTCGGTTTTCTCGTACAATGTCGCGAGATCCTCTGATTTGAGGCAATCCCTCAGCTGTTCTGAGGTATTCCACAGTTAGAACAATCAAGTCCAATGAGCATTTATTAAGAATGTGAGAGAAACGAGTGCAGTATTCAAGGTTATTACCAAAAAATGTTGGTCTCAATTTCACCCTTAGTCCTCGCGGAATTCTCTATGTGCGGTGATATTCTGCTAAAGTAGCAGCATGTAGTTCAAGCGCAATCAGGTGTTTGCTTTCTTTCATTAGATTCCTGCTCTTCAGCTCACTGGTGGGAATCTGGAGAAAATCAGTTGAAGCTGTGACTTGTGATACAATATCACGGGCCTCATCCTCTGTGTAGGCAAAGGTGCTCATTTATAGGAGTGATGCGTGCTCGTACCCAAAAGTCAGGCAATCTTATGTAGAAAAGGGTCGGCACTGCTGGAATAGACGCGGTGCACGAGTCAGTGGGGAGACGTCCCAATACTTGCAATAAAGAAGGAAGGACCGGCACTCGCGATGATGATGAATGTTGCGTTTATTCAGTCACATATTAAGGACATATAGTGACGCGTTTCAGCACAACACGTGCTTTCTTCAGACTATACAATAAACTCCTATTACATCTCTTTTATACACAGAGAGAGGGAGGAGTAACAAAACAAAAGAGAAATGACATCATACTATGTAGCTCCACCCACCTCAGGGCTGACACAGGTGAAGTAATGAAAGGTGCAATAAACCAAAAAGGTCAATGTGGATACATTGATGAAACAATGGAACAGTTGATAACAATTCAGGAATCAAGTCCGCTGAAAGAGACAAATGAAATGTGTATTATTATAATCTAATTCTTATAATAAGAATAATATAGTCAAGAACTAAGTGAAACTGGAAATATTATACTCGCGATTGAGCCCCCTTGGATCCACAGTTTGTAACCGATGGATCCAATAAGCCTCACGCTTTAAAAGCAAACTATTCCTGTCGCCCCCGCCACGGCGAGGTAAAGATACACTCTCAATCACTTGAAACCGCAACTGCGATATCGCATGACGTCATGCGATATCGCAGTTGCGGTTTCAAGTGATTGAGAGTGTATCTTTACCTCGCCGTGGCGGGGGCGACAGGAATAGTTTGCTTTTAAAGCGTGAGGCTTATTGGATCCATCGGTTACAAACTGTGGATCCAAGGGGGCTCAATCGCGAGTATAATATTTCCAGTTTCACTTAGTTCTTGACTATATTATTCTTATTATAAGAATTAGATTATAATAATACACATTTCATTTGTCTCTTTCAGCGGACTTGATTCCTGAATTGTTATCAACTGTTCCATTGTTTCATCAATGTATCCACATTGACCTTTTTGGTTTATTGCACCTTTCATTACTTCACCTGTGTCAGCCCTGAGGTGGGTGGAGCTACATAGTATGATGTCATTTCTCTTTTGTTTTGTTACTCCTCCCTCTCTCTGTGTATAAAAGAGATGTAATAGGAGTTTATTGTATAGTCTGAAGAAAGCACGTGTTGTGCTGAAACGCGTCACTATATGTCCTTAATATGTGACTGAATAAACGCAACATTCATCATCATCGCGAGTGCCGGTCCTTCCTTCTTTATTGCAAGTATTGGGACGTCTCCCCACTGACTCGTGCACCGCGTCTATTCCAGCAGTGCCGACCCTTTTCTACATAAGACCTCCTTTTAACATGTCAAGTCTGCCATTTTAACCCAATCAGCCTGACATAATGATCTCCAGCCTTGTGCTCGTCAACATTCTCACCTGAGTTAAGGCTACTTTCACACTTGCGTTTGGGGTTCCGCTTGTGAGTTCCGTTTGAAGGCTCTCACAAGCGGCCCTGAACGGATCCGTACAGCCCCAATGCATTCTGAGTGGATGCGAATCAGCTCAGAATGCCTCAGTTTGGCACCGTTTGGCCTCCGTTCCGCTCAGCAGGCGGACACCTGAACGCAGCTTGCAGCGTTCGGGTGTCCGCCTGGCCATGCGGAGCCAAACGGATCCGTCCAAACTTACAATGCAAGTCAATGGGGACGGATCCGTTTGACGTTGACAAAATATGGTGCAATTACAAACGTATCCGTCCCCCATTTACTTTCAATGTAAAGTCAGGAGTCCCTATTAATATACCATCAGATCGGAGTTTTCTCCAATCCGATGGTATATTTTAACTTGAAGCGTCCCCATCACCATGGGAACGCCTCTATGTTAGATTATACCATCGGATTTGAGTTAGATCGTGAAACTCAGATCCGACAGTATATTCTAACACAGAGGCTTTCCCATAGTGATGAGGACGCTTCAAGTTAGAATATACTGAGAACTGTGTAATAACTGCCCCCTGCTGCCTGGCAGCACCTGATCTCTTACAGGGAGCTGTGATCCTCACAATTAACCCCTCAGGTGCAGCACCTGAGGGGTTAATTGTGCGTATCATAGCCCCCTGTAAGAGATCAGGTGCTTCCAGGCAGCAGGGGGCAGACCCCCCTCCCTCCCCAGTTTTAAATTCATTGGTGGCCAGTGTGGCCCCCCTCCCTATCCAGTATTATATTCATTGGTGGCCAGTGCGGCCCCCCTCCCTCCCCAGTATTATATTCATTGGTGGCCAGTGCGGTCCCCCTCCCTCCCAAGTATTATATTCATTGGTGGCCATTGCAGCCCCCCTCCCTCCCCACTATTATATTCATTGGTGGCCAGTGCGGCCTCCCCTCTCCCCCCCCTAATTAAAATCACCCCCCCATCATTGGTGGCAGTGGAGAGTTCCGATCGGAGTCCCAGTTTAATCGTTGGGGCTCTGATCGGTTACCATGGCAACCAGGACGCTACTGCAGTCCTGGCTGCCATGGTTACTTAGCAATTTTAGAAGCATTATACTTACCTGCGATGTCTGTGACCGGCCGGGTGCTCCTCCTACTGGTAAGTGAAAGGCCTGTGCGGCGCATTGCTTATAGCACAGACCTTTCACTTACCAGTAGGAGGAGCGCCCGTCCGGTCACAGACATCGCAGGTAAGTATAATGCTTCTAAAATTGCTAAGTAACCATGGCAGCCAGGACTGCAGTAGCGTCCTGGTTGCCATGGTAACCGATCGGAGGCCCAGCAATTAAACTGGGACTCCGATCGGAACTCTCCACTGCCACCAATGATGGGGGGGTGATTTTAATTAGGGGGGGAGAGGGGAGGCCGCACTGGCCACCAATGAATATAATACTGGGGAGGGAGGGAGGGAGGGGGGCTGCACTGGCCACCAATGAATATAATACTGGGGAGGGAGGGAGGGACCGCACTGGCCACCAATGAATTTAATAGTGGGGAGGGTGGGGGCCACACTGGCCATCAATGAATATAATACTGGGGAGGGAGGGGGGCCGCACTGGCCACCAATGAATATAATACTGGGGAGGGAGGGGGGCCGCACTGGCCACCATTGAATACAATACTGGGGAGGGAGGGTGGCCGCACTGGCCACCAATGAATTTAAAACTGGGGAGGGAGGGGGGTCTTCCCCCTCCTGCCTGGCAGCACCCGATCTCTTACAGGGGGCTATGATACGCACAATTAACCCATCAGGGGTTAATTGTGTGGATCACAGCCCCCTGTAAGAGATCGGGTGCTGCCAGGCAGCAGGGAACAGTCATGTACACAGTTCTTTTAGTATATTCTAACTTGAAGCGTCCCCATCACCATGGGAACACCTCTGTGTTAGAATATACTGCCGGATCTGAGTTTTCACGAAGTGAAAAATCAGATCTGAATAAAAAACAGTTATGCAGACGGGTCCATTCTGAATGGATACCATCGTTTACATTATAGGAGTGGATCTGTCTGTGCAGACACCAGACAGATCCGCTCCGAACGCAAGTGTGAAAGTAGCCTAACAAGACGATTACTGAAATGATCTCAGCAGGTCCTTTAATGACATCAATGAAATGCAGTGGAAAGTTTTTTTCGGGATTAAGTTAATTTTCATGGCAAAGAAGGACTATGCAATTCATCTGATCACTCTTCATAACATTCTGGAGTATATGCAAATTGCTATTATAAAAACTTAAGCAGCAACTTTTCCAATTTCCAATATGTATGTAATATTCAAAACTTTTGGCCACGACTGTACAGTGGGGGCAAAAAATTGAATATGTACACAGGGAACAAATTGAATATATATAAAGAGAGGGCAAAAATGGGAATATATACAGAGGGGGCAAAATGGATATATATACAGAGGGGGCAAAATGGACATATATATGCACAGAGGGGGCAAGAAATGAACTTACCCGCCAGTACATACCCCCTCTGGACTCTCAGCAAGCCATCAGAGCACGTTGAAGGAGAAGGTGAGGACGAGTCAGATGGGAGCAGGAGGTCTATGAAGGATGTGACTGGCGAGGTGTGGTAGTGGTGGAAGTGATTGGACTTGAGCCTATTTCTTAATATGTGATCACTATGTCTGGTGCCCATGTGGGCCGCCTGGGTTGCTCCACAGAATGCACTTAGCAATATTAATGAGGGAGGGAGGACTCATAATATTGCACCACAAGGCATTTCTAGAGAGAGTTTCCTGCATTCCACTCCTTAGTCTTGCTATGTCCAGAGATGTGTCACCTTCACAGTAGTAATGCTCAGAGATGTGCCCCCTTCACAGTAGTAATGACCGGATGTGACCCCTGCACAGGGGTAATGCCCAGATGTGCCCCCTGCACAGGGGTAATGCCCAGATGTGCCCCCTGCACAGGGGTATTGCCCAGATGTGCCCCCTTCACAGTAGTAATGCTCACATGTGACCCCTTCAGAGTAATAATGCTCACATGTGCCCCTTCACAGTAAAAATGCCCATATGTGCCCATTCACATAAAAAATGCCCAGATATTTTACCCTTCACAGTAGTAATGCTCACACGTGCCCCCTCACAGTGTTTGCATTTCTTTACGTCAAAGCTACCTGGTTCTGGCCTGCAAAATTTATACTATGTCAAGTGCGGCCCTCAGAATAAAAATGGTTGGGCACCACTGCTCTAGAGGAATACAACCCCTTATGCATTTTTCGGGAAATTTTCTAAGAGAACTAGTCTCCTTATTGTGCAAACTCAGCAACTAATTGCACCCAAAGATACTGGCATCACAAAGATATAAGAGACTCTGCCTTCCCTGCATCTAAAACCCATACCACCAAGGGCACCTCGACTACCATCCAGCAGGAGAACCCCTTTAAGCCAGAGAGTGCCCCAAAGGAATCCGGTGCTATCCTTCCACTCACTGCACAAAGGCCCAGAGAGCTGCTAACCATAAGTAGAGACTAAACATACAGCAAGAAAGCGCACAATGATAGAATTAAAAATGAACGAAGGGTCCAGCTTCCAAAAAGTTACGTTCTTAATTCCAAAAAGCAAGTGTACATTAAAGATCCAACATAGAAACCAGGTCTACGCGTTTCGGATCCCCTAATACTGATCCTTACTCATAACAGGTTTCAAGGTGACTAGTTGGGATTTAAATAGTTGGAGCCCTGAAGATCACAGCTGATTGCGATCGGCAAGAGCATAAGCCAGCCCCCCTACTCACAAAAAAATAAAAAAGTCAAAAGTTGGATACACTATAAGAATATACATAATTATAAAATCTACAATAAACAAAAATATGTATAAAAATGGGTCAATAGTGCTTGCGATTTATTCCTTTTGGGACACAGGAGTCCATACGGAAAATCCAGTAGGATTCCCTATTCAAAAGTTTACGCTTGTAGTCTCCACCTCTGATGGGAGGATTAACCCTCTACAGAGCTTGAACTTGGAACCCTGTGGTATTGCCCTGATGTGCAACCGCAAAATGGAGACTGACAGCTGAGACATTTCTAGTTTTAGTGTATTGGGATATCCGACAGGTGTCTGCATATTCTAACTTTTAGGCTATTAGTGGTGCAACCAACATATTGGAGACAACATGTTGAACAGGCAATACAATAAACCACATCTCTAGTATTGCAATTAACATATTGTTTGAGATCAAAAGTGTTTTGTGTAGCCGTGGAATATATGGACAAACTCGTTTGCATAAAGTTACAGCAGGTGCAAAAATGGTGGCCACATTTAAATGCACCCTTGTGTCTTAACCAAGTGGTTTTGTTATGTGTATTTTTGTTGCTTTCAGAGAACAAACTAGGACTATTCTTTTGCGCTATGGTAGGTGCACAGCAGGCAATACATCTATTTAAAAAAAATGGGTTTTCTTAATGTATGTACGTCTTAGATGAATTAAAGGGCTTCTGTCACCCCACTAAACAGTTTTTTTTTTTTTTTTGGTTAGTTATAATCCCTATACTGCGATTTTTTCATACATACTGTAATTAATCATTCCGGTTCAGTAGATTATGTTAAAAATGTATTTTTAAAATATACAAATTACCTTGCTACCAGCAAGTAGGGCGGCTACTTGCTTTTAGCAGCCGCATCCTCCTATCCTAAAGACGTCCCCTCCGCATGTAGATTGACAGGGCCAACGGACGGGATCGTCCTCTGTCTGGTCCTGTCTGCTATCAAGATCTCGCGACTGCGTCGTAACGGTATTCAGTCGGCGCAGGCGCACTGAGAGGAGGACGCTCGCTCGGCCGCTCCATCCTCAATGCGCCTGCGCCGATGACGTTATCAAGTACACCCGGAAGAGAAGACGCCGGCATCGCTGGAAGGAGGCGGAGAGTCTGGTGACGTCGCTGGATGCTCGAATCAGGTAAGTATGTACGTAATAAGCATGCTGCCACAAAAACCACCAACGAAATGGGAATAAATAATTTTATAAAAATGACAGTTATTAACAGTATACCACCAACAATTATTAATAATAAATCTCTTCCGGGTGTACTTGATGACGTCATCGGCGCAGGCACATTGAGGATGGAGCGGCTGAGCGAGCGTCCTCCTCTCAGTGCGCCTGCGCCGACTGAATACCGTTACGGCGCAGGCGCAGGGATTGTTGGTCCTACAGACCGTTTTTGAATTGCAGGCAATACATCTGACACCACCATCAATAATGCCAGACCATTGCTCGTCATAATTAAGATCAGATAAGTGTCCCCTGACAATGCGACAAACCTGCGAGAATTCAGTACTATAATTGGTAACAAATGAGGGAATACATTGTGCCGTCTTTTCATGGCATTTTTTCAAATATATTTTACTGTCGGAACGCGTGGCTTCGGAAAAAAACACATTCTCTCTGGACCTGATGGATGCACATGTCTTAGTACGATTGAGGGTCCAGGGGGGATATTTGTGTTCAATTAATCTGTTGGCCACAACCTCCACCTCCTTTTCAAATGCAACATTGCTAGAGCAATTTCATTTTGCCCGGATGTATTCCCCCTTGGGGACATTATGCACCACATGCGGGAGATGGCAAGATGTGGCCATAAGAGTGGTATTACTAGCCGTATACTTGCGGAATGTGCTGGTAAGAACCTGTTGCGTGACATGGTCACCATAAAGGGACAGATCAAGGAAAGAAATGGTGGAAGTGTCATGTAAAATTGAAAACTTCAAATGGCACTGGTTACTATTAAGGAAGCTCTCAAAAGAGGGCACGGCCGCACAATCGCCCAACCACACAAACAGTAGGTCGTCGATGTAATGGCCGTACCATCTCAGGGAGCCGCTCCAAGGATTATCTATATAAATATTTGCCATGGAGGGCGAGAATTTGGCCCCCATGGAAACTCCTGTAGGTTTTAGAGAAAAACTGATCAAACATAAAAACATTATGTTTCAACAGAAACCACACTATCCGACAAATGTAGTCTTGAAAAGCAGGAGAAAAATCTGAATACATTTTCGAAAACCACTTAAGGGAAATAATAGCCAAATCATGATATATCACGGTATGTAATGACATAACATCTGCTGTAACCCAGGAAAAATGTTGTTCCCATTTAAAATCAAAGAAGGCTTGTAATGCCGCCAAATTTTCGCCCTCCATGGCAAACATTTATATGGCGTGGTGGGAGTGCCATTCACTATTTTCATCAGATAATCCTTGGGGCGGCTCCCTGAGATGGTACGGCCGTTACATCGACGACCTACTGTTTGTGTGGTTGGGCAATTGTGCGGCTGTGCCCTCTTTTGAGAGCTTCCTTAATAATAACCATTGCCATTTGAAGTTTTCTATTTTACATGACACTTCCACCATTTAAACATAGAAACATAGAATGTGTCGGCAGATAAGAACCATTTGGCCCATCTAGTCTGCCCAATATACTGAGTACTATGGATAGCCCCTGGCCATATCTTATATGAAGGATGGCCTTATGCCTATCCCATGCATGCTTAAACTCCTTCACTGTATTTGCAGCTACCACTTCTGCAGGAAGGATATTCCATGCATCCACTACTCTCTCAGTAAAGTAATACTTCCTGATATTACTTTTAAACCTTTGCCCCCTAATTTAAAACTATGTCCTCTTGTAGCAGGTTTTCTTCTTTTAAATATTCTCTCCTCTTTTACCTTGTTGATTCCCTTTATGTATTTAAAAGTTTCTATCATATCCTCTCTCTCTCGTCTTTCTTCCAAGCTATACATGTTAAGGTCCTTTAATCTTTCCTGGTAAGTTTTATCCTGCAATCCATGTACCAGTTTAGTAGCTCTTCTCTGAACTCTCTCCAAAGTATCAATATCCTTCTGGAGATATGGTCTCCAGTACTGAGCACAATACTCCAAATGAGGTCTCACTAGTGCTCTGTAGAGAGGCATGAGCACCTCCCTCTTTCTACTGGTAATTCCTCTCCCTATACACCCAAGCATTCTGCTAGCATTTCCTGCTGCTCTATGACATTGTCTGCCTACCTTTAAGTCTTCTGAAATAATGACCCCTAAATCCCTTTCCTCAGATACTGAGGTTAGGACTGTATCACTGATTTTATATTCTGCTCTTGGGTTTTTACGCCCCAGGTGCATTATTTTGCACTTATCCACATAAAATTTTAGTTGCCAGATTTTTGACCATTCCTCTAGTTTTCCTAAATTCTTTTCCATTTGGTGTATCCCTCCACCATTTCTTTCCTTGATATGTCAGTTTATGGTGACCATGTCACGCAACAGGTTCTTACCAGCACATTCCGCAAGGATAAGGCTGGTAATACCACTCTTATGGCCACATCTTGCCATCCCCCGCATGTGGTGCATAATGTCCCCAAGGGGGAATTTATCCGGGCAAAACTAAATTGCTCTAGCAATGTTGCATTTGAAAAGGAGATGAAGGTTGTGGCCAACAGACTAATTGAACACAAATATCCCCCCTGGACCCTCAATCGTACTAAGACATGTGCATCCATCAGGTCCAGAGAGAATTAGTTTTTTTCCGAAGCCACGCGATCCAAAAGTAAAAAATATTTGAAATCATTTCATGAAAAGACGGCACAAATGTATTCCCTCATTTGTTACCAATTATAGTAATGAATTCTCGCAGATTTGTCACATTGTCAAGGGAAAATTATCTGTTCTTAATTATGATGAGCAATGTTCTGGCATCATCAATGGTGGTGTCAGATGTATTGCCCGCTGCACACCTACCATTCATCCAGCATTGCGACTTCCTCATCTTCCTGCTCCTGCTCCTCGACTGCTTGATTAATGACGTGACGCAATGCACGCTCCAGAAAGAAGGCATAAGGTACAATGTCACTGATGGTGCCCTGGCTACAACTGACCAGTTTTGTGATCTCATCAATGGCCACAGAAGTCTGCATGCGTCGGGCATGAGCAGCCACTGGCGCGGTGAAAAAAAAAACAAGCTCCCCAGAACCTGTACTGCCGCAGAGTTTGTAAAGGTAGTCGTCAACTGCACATTTCTGCTGGAGCAGCCTATCAAGCATATACAAGGTGGAGTTCCATCGTGTCGGGCAGTCACAAATCAGACGTGTGACGGGAAGGTGGTGTCGCTGCTGAACGTCAGCAAGGAGAGCCATGGCCGTGTAAGATCTTCTAAAACGGCCAGAGATTTTCCTGGCCTGACGCAAGATGTCCTGGACCCCAGGGTATTTGGCAGTGAATTGCTGCACGACTAAGTTCAGGATGTGTGCCAAGCACGACACGTGTGTCATTTTGCCCTGTTTTAGCACGCTCAGAAGATTGGCACAGTTGTCGTACACCACTTTACCAACTGTCAAATTGAACGGGATTAGCCACCGATCGGCCTGTGACTGCAAAGCTGAAAGGAGTGCAGGACCGGTGTGGATCTTGGCTTCCAGGCACAACAGCCACAGCACAGCATGGCAATGTCTCACCTGGCACATCGAATAGGTTCAGGGGAGATTGGGGGGTGCAGCGAAAGAGGCGGTAGCAGTGGAAAAGGAGGAGTCAGCCGAGGAGGAGACGGAGGATAGAGTAGGAGGAGGAGAAGAAGAGGCTGGCCTGCATGCAATCCGTGGCGGTAACACCAAATCCACACGGGTTGCATGCTTGACGGCCATCAAAAGGTTCACCCAGTGGGCAGTAAATGTTATGTACCTTCCCAGCCCGTGTTTGCTAGACCACGTGTCTGTGGTCAGATCTATCTTGGCAACGACACTGTGTGCCAGAAATACATTCACTTGCCGTTGAACATGGCCATATAGCTCCAGGATGCCCTTCTGGGAGAAATATTTCCTCCTGGGGACCTTCCATTGCGGTGTGCCAATGACCACAAATTTTCTAAAGGCCTCTGAGTCCACCAGTTTATATGGTAGCAGTTGGCGTGCTAGCAGTTTTGACAAGCCAGCGGTCAGCCGTTTGGCAAGAGGGTTATCTGGGGTCATCATCTTTTTTCGCTCTAACATTTGGGCCACGGAAGCCTGCCTTTTGCCAGATGAACGCGATGACAGCACGGTGAAAGGTGGAGTGGAGGACAAATTGGAAGCAAAAGGAGAAGGAGAAGAGGCAGGATGTGGGGCGCCGGGAGTGTGGATTTGTGGATTCTGACGGTGTTGCTCCCACTGGGCTCGGTGATGGGAAGCTAGGTGCCATCTTAAGGCAGTCATCCCTGGGTGAGTGTTGAGCTTACCGCGACTTATGCGTTGACAGCACAGGCTGCAGATGGCAACACTATTGTCAGCAGCGGACACGTTAAAAAAAGCCCACACTGCAGAGCCATGTGCCGCGTCCTGGGAGCACCAGATGTGACCGTGCATGGTGAATGGCTCCTTTCAGGTACATTAGCTGTCTGCCTTTTGCCTCCTGTGCACTGCGAGTTCTGCCTGTTCACCTCCTTCTCCTCCCTATCTGCTGCTCCGTCTCTCCCTCTGAAATCCCCTCCTCTTCCTCTCTTGTGGGCACCCACATAACGTCCATTGACACGTCATCATTGTCACCTTCACCACCACTGACATTAGAGATCTCAAAGTAGGCATAAACAGCGGGGACCACCCTCCTTGGGCTGATCTAGGTACTGTAGTCAGACTGCTGGGCGGCAACCGTTGATACAGTACCTCCTCTTCCTAATTTGATGCCAAGAATGGCTGCGCATCGGTAAGGTCTTGCAATTTATGGTAAAATAATTCCTCTGACTCGAGCAGAGGGGATATGGTAGTGGTGGTGGTGGTGTCTTTGGGGGTGCACACAGCAGAGAGTGAAGAGGGTGCAGATAGAGAGGATGAGGAGGTGCAGAAGTGGAAGGCTGAGTGAGCCACTCAACAAAGTGTGGTGTGTCCTTTGGCGTAATCACACACACCTTCTTCAACTTCCCACTTAGGCTCTGGCCTGGTGCACCTGCCCGACCCCTACGACCCCTGCGGAATGGCCTGCCTCTTCCTCTGCCTGTCATTTTCAAAATGACCCTGTGGCAAAAGTCCCTATAGAAGGTATTTTACACCCCTGCCTCAATCACTTTTTTTGGGGGGCAACTGGTATATCACACCAGTTGAAATTATTTGTTCCAATAGCTTATGTCTGTGCAGCTAAGGTAACGCAGCAAAACCGCAAACAAATGCTCAACTACCCAAATGCACTATATAGAAAGTAAATTTTTGTTATATAACACCCCTGCTTAAATCAGTGTTTTTTTTGGGCAACTGGTATATCACACCAGTATAAATTATTTGTTCCAATAGCATTTGCCACTGTGTAGCTGCGGTAACGCAACAAAACCGTAAACAAATGCTGCACTACCCAAATGCACTATATAGAAAGTATATTATTGGTATATCACATCCCTGCTTCAATCAGTTTTTTGGGGGGGCAACTGGTGTATCACACCAGTTGAAATTATTTGTTCCAATAGCGTTTGTCATTCTGTGTAGCTGAGGTAACGCAACAAAACCGCAAACAAATTGTAATGGTCGCGTACAAACACACACAGGGGGGAGGAAAGTGACCATTGCGCTCCACCCTCACCCCTGGCCCTGTCTTTTTGCCTCGCAAGTCCTAATGACAGGGGACAACTGGACGGCAATCCCTAGCTTGGAATAAGTGCTGGGAGGACAGACAGACAAACAACGGAACGTGAACGGACCGAGTCAATACCAGGAGAGCAACGAAGTAAAAATGGAGCAAGCAGAGAATAGTCAGGAGAAGCCGGGGTCAAAAATTCCAAGAGTGTCGTGAAGTACCAAAGGAGTCAGCAGAGGATCGTCAGGAGGAAGCCAGGGTCAGAATACCAGGAGAGCAGCAAAGTACACAAGGAGCAGGCAGAGAATCGTCAGGGAATAAGCAGAAGGTAAGTACGCCAGGAAATGCTAAATCCCAGAACTGCACTACCTAAATGCACTATATAGAAAGTATATTATTGGTATATAACACCCCTGCTTCAATCAGTTTTTTGGGGGGCAACTGGTATATCACATCAGTTGAAATTATTTGTTCCAATAGCGTTTGTCACTCTATGTGTAGATGCGGTAACACAGTAAAACCGCAAACAAATGCTGCACTACCTAAATGCACTATATAGAAAGTATATTATTGGTATATAACACCCCGGTTCAATCAGTTTTTTGGGGGGGCAACTGGTATATCACACCAGTAGAAATTATTTGTTCCAATAGCTGGTTGTGTAGCTGCAGTATTGCAGCAGAACCACTCACAACTGCTGCACAATACAAATGCACTATAATATACTTTCTATGTTAGAAAGTATATCATAAGTATATCACACCCCTCAGTAAATCACACCTATCGATAGCACAACTATACCAGTCCTTATTAGCTAGCGTTTGGTGTCCCTAAACGTCTGTCCCTGCTCCACACAGCAACCTCTCCCTACACTGGAAAAAGACTGAATGTAAAATGGCGGCCAGAACGGGTTTATTTATAAGGTAGGGGGTATGTCCATGTGCTGAAATGTCTCAATTGGCTGTCCTGTACCACCTTATGGATGTGACATGGGTCAAAGTTCTTCACAATGTAAAAGAATATTGCGCCGGCGGACATCGCCATATGTTCGCCTGTTCGGCAAACCGAACGAGCAAAGTTCACCTCGAAAGGACCGCCGGGGGGTAACGAATCTCACTTTTTTCTAAAATGGCTGTTGCACATGTTAGGACATGGAGCAAGGAACTCTGGGAACAAGGGATCATTCACAATTCCATGCATGCAGCCAATCAGCAGACAGCCAGCCCTGTGATGTCACAGCCCTATAAATAGCCTCAGCCATCTTGGATTCAGCCATTTTCCAGTGTACTTAGTGCAGGGAGAGACATCAGCAGGCGCTAGGGAAAGTGCTAGGAAAGACTTGAAAACTTATATTTTGATCAATAGAAGATCAGGAAAAGAGCATTAGAAGTGTAGGGAAAGGATAGGGAGGAATTATTCCACAGTACTAAAGCAAAACAGGGTTAAATAGGGATGTTTACAGCTTGGGTAATAGGAACAATCCTATTACATCTTGCTGCACTGACTGCGGATACAAATTGCCATTATACTGCTGCTCATTTCAGATTTGCAATACCTCTGTACTGCCCATTGCCGTATTGCGGATTGCATTTGCGGATCCGCAATACACAGGCACTGTTCCATGTGCATTCCGCATCACGGATGTGGACCCATTCTTTTTTTTGGGTCCGCAAATCCGGAGATGCGGAATGGTGTGGAACGGATGCACGGAACGGAACTCTACGGAAGCACTACAGAGTGCTTCAATGGGGTTTCGTCCCGTACTTCCGTACCGCAAAAAGTTAGAACATGTCCTATCTTTTTGCGGAACAGGCGAATTGCGGACACATTAAAATGAATGTGTCCGCGATCCACTGCGGCTGCCCCGCGGTCGGTGTTCGTGCATTGCAATTTTTGGGCCGAAGCACAGCCACGGGGCGCAGACGTTCGTGTTCAGGAGGTCTAAGGGTACTTTCACAATAGCGTTAGAAGAATCAGGAAATCCGTATACAAACGGATATTATTTGTTTCCGGATCCGGATGTGGATCCATCTGACAAATGCATTAAAATACCGGATCCGTCTCTCCAGTGTCTCCCCACTGTTCACAGCCCCAGTTATATGTTCAAAATAAAATTTGGGGCGTTTATTAGTGGGGAAAAAAGGGGGCTTATTAGCAGTTGTGTGGTGAAGAGAGAAAATTACAGCCCTTTTTGGCGTGTATTAGTGGCAAAAAAATAAAAATATTTGCTGTTCACGCCCGCAAATATATGTTCTAAAGCCTTTTTTTGGCGTGTATTAGTGGGAAAAAAGAAAAAAGGCTTATTAGCCGTTGTGTGGTGAAGTAGGAAAATTACAGCCCTTTTTGGCGTGTATTAGTGGCCAAAAAAATATTATTTGCTTTTCAGCAGTGAAGCTCCATTGTACTACAGGCATTTACGGGGTGTATTAATAGGATAGATACATGCATCCTATTCGCCGTTCTGCGGTGAATTGTGATTGTTATATTTATTTTTGTTGTGTATATTAATAGGAAAAAGAATACTTCTTATTAGCCGGTCTGCAGTGAACCGACATTGTTATATAGCCATTGTTAGGGTGTATTAATGGGAAAAATAAATACGTGCTATTAGCCGTTCTGCGGTGAATTTACATCATTCAGTGGTGAATTTATTTTTTCTGATACACCCTTTTTTGGGAAAATTGGTTGGTGAATGTAGTCTTTCTTCTGTAGGGACTGAGTAATTGCGCCCATTGCGTCCAACATAGGTGGATATGTAACGTTTCCCCTCATTGGAATTCTACCCTCCATATGTTGGACCAACTATACGAACAGAGAAAGGCCATAAACGATTTCTTGATGATCCAAGTAGACAAAGTTACTCCCCTGTGTAATTTCAATGTCAGTCAGTGACACCTGCCGTTTGCTAGTGCCCTTTGAGAAGGCCACTTTATTTGTCAGGACTACAGGATGAACAACGTCATTCCACTGATTCATATCCTGGAAAAGATGCTGGTAAATCTCGCTGGTCAGGGGAATGGAGACGTGGCGCCTACATCTTACGTCCACATGAGCCCTGTGGGGGCTGAACTGGAGGAGGAGGAGAACATTGGAGCACAAGCAATGTGTAGCAAAATGGGTGGTTTTTCTACACAGGTTACAGGAGAGGAGGAGCAGCAGCTGGAGGAGCAAGAGTGAGATGAGGAAAACAAGGCAGATGACCCAGGCACACATGGCAGAATGCAGTAGAAATGGAGGCAGGGAGTCCCTCCGAGTCACTTGTGCAAATGGCCCGATGCATGCTCACTTGCTTCCGTAGTGACAGCCGAATTGTCACCATTCGCCAGAGGGATGACTACTGGCTCTCCACCATATTAGACTCTCACTAGAGGTCCAAAATTAGGGCATTTTCTAAACCAGCTGAGAGGGAGGACAAACTGAACTACTATAGAGACATCCTATGTTGTCAGTTGGCTGCTGCCTATCTGTGCAATTGTCCATTCTCTCGCATATCTGACCGGGGGGGCCCTCTACGCTCATATTTCTCTGCTATAGCTGCTGGGGAGGTGGCAGGAGCAGTACCAGCTCCATCAGCAGCAGCCTGAGTCTACAGTCGCTAATGAGCAGCTTTCTTCACCCGCATAGTTAAGAAACTACTCACCAGCACGTAGACATAGAGCAGAACTTGAACCAGCAGGTGGTGACATACTTGGAGTGCTCCCTGCCACCTGTCATCGGAGATCCACTGGACTACTGGGCAGCAAAACTGGATTTGTGGCCAAATTTGCCCTGGAAAAAGCTGTCCTTCCCGGCCTGTAGTGTGGCATCAGAGCGGGTATTTAGTGTGGCGGGGGCCATAGTTACCCCAAGAAGAACTTGCCTGTCAGTCCAAAATGTGGAGAGACTGACCTTTGTCCAGATGAATCAGGCGTGGATCATCCATGCTGCGTCACCCAAACCTTGACAAAAGAGACCGGTTTAATTTGGCTACCCGCCTCAGCTACTTTTCGGATGCTGCCACCCACCTGATGCCACACATCTGATGCCAAAGTACTCCTTCTTACACCCACCATCGTCAGTGGGTACTGTTATTGCCACCCACCTCCCCACTCTGTCATTGGGCCACTCTGTGGACTTCTCAAGCTGTTCTCCCACCTCCCTTTTTGGCCTGGATGATATCACCATTTATTTGACACTTCTTAATGAGACGCACAACGGATCCTGTCTGTGTCGCAGCTATAAGGCCTGTATGTTCCCATCAGAATTGGCTTATGATTTGGTAGCCAAAAGCAGGAGTGGGTACAAAACACAGAAGACATGCAAATATTTCATTCACGTGTCATCTGTTTTGGATCCCTCCTGTTTTTTTTTTGTATTAGCAATTACTGATGGATTACTGACCAAATGCTGACCGAGTGAAGGCAGATGCTCAACAGACAGGATCCGTTTTTTGTGGGTTATTGGTCTGACGGATCTGAGGAAGGGCAAAACAATCAGTGACGTCAACACAAATTTACTGCTGACACCCTCTCCACTCTGTCGGGGAGCTCTACTTGTATATGCGTTTAATAGAACAGGTTCTGTAGACATTTATGTGGAATCAGCTGACGATGGTGAAAAAGGAGTGCGCTTCTTCTTGATGCTAACATCGACCTGTAAGGCTGACTTCATACTTGAGTTATTTAGTCAGTTTTGGCCCCGTGACTGCCCAAATAAGTGAAGTGTGCAGTGATTCAAAGAGCGATGCCTGTCATCTGCGTGTCATACGGACTCACAGTATTATTTTACTACCACAGCAGACTCCCTATGCGTGTTACTGAAAGGCACAGTGTTCTACACCACTATAAAGGCTCTCTGCAGCCAGGAAATAGCTGTTTTTAAACGCGATTTGCCGGGAATATATTCGGATCGAATCAAATAGTTTCAGAGAATTCGGCAAACCGCCCTAATCAAATTTTTTCAAAATTCGCTCTACCTATGATCAACGGCATTGAACAGGTTACATGTACCTGTCAGCGAAGGGCAGACACATGGCAATCCCTTCAGTGTTGCGCACGTGCAACCCCGGACATCTAAGGGCATCACAGACCTGTTATTCTTTAACGCCACTTGTCCATCAAAGATATTAGACATGGACCACTTGGGGTCAAATATTTACTTAGTAGGGATGAGCAAACCCAAACTACAAAGTTCGGGTTTGTACCAAACTTTGCGAGTTCGGGTACTCGGACCCGAACCCGGACTTTTTCACTGGGTTTGGGTTTGGTGTTCGGGTAATTTTATTATTTTGCATTATAACTAGAGTTGAGCGAACACCTGGATGTTCGGGTTCAAGAAGTTCGGCCAAACTTCCCGGAAATGTTCGGGTTCGGGATCTGAACCCGACCCGAACTTCGTCCCGAACCCGAACCCCATTGAAGTCAATGGGGACCCGAACTTTTGGGCACTAAAAAGGCTGTAAAACAGCCCAGGAAAGAGCTAGAGGGCTGCAAAAGGCAGCAACATGTAGGTAAATCCACTGCAAACAAATGTGGATAGGGAAATGAATTAAAATTAAAATTAAAAAAATAAAAATGAACCAATATCAATTGGACAGAGGTCCCATAGCAGAGAATCTGGCTTCACATCAGCAGAGAATCAGTCTCTTCATGCCATAGCAAAGAATCTGGCTTCATGTCAGCAGAGAATCAGTCTCTTCATGCCATAGCAGAGAATCTGGCTTCATGTCAGCGCAGAATCAGTCTTCATGTCATAGCAGAGAATCAGGCTTCACGTCACCCACCACTGGAACAGGCCACTGTCACAAATTTAGGCCCCGGCACCCAGACAGAGGAGAGCGGTCCCGTAACAGAGAATCTGGCCTTATGTCAGCGCAGAATCTGTCTTCATGTCATAGCAGAGAATCAAGCTTCACGTCACCCACCACTGGAACAGGCCACTGTCACACATTTAGGCCCCGGCACCCAGACAGAGGAGAGCGGTCCCGTAACAGAGAATCTGGCCTTATGTCAGCGCAGAATCTGTCTTTATGTCATAGCAGAGAATCAGGCATCACGTCACCCACCACTGGAACAGGCCACTGTCACACATTTAGGCCCAGGCACCCAGGCAGAGGAGAGAGGTCCCGTAACAGAGAATCTGGCCTTATGTCAGCGCAGAATCTGTATTCATGTCATAGCAGAGAATCAGGATTCACGTCACCCACCACTGGAACAGGCCACTGTCACACATTTAGGCCCCCGGCACCCAGACAGAGGAGAGAGGTCCCGTAACAGAGAATCTGGCCTTATGTCAGCACAGAATCTGTATTCATGTCATAGCAGAGAATCAGGCTTCACGTCACCCACCACTGGAACAGGCCACTGTCACACATTTAGGCCCAGGCACCCAGGCAGAGGAGAGAGGTCCCGTAACAGAGAATCTGGCCTTATGTCAGCGCAGAATCTGTCTTCATGTCATAGCAGAGAATCAGGCTTCACGTCACCCACCACTGGAACAGGCCACTGTCACACATTTAGGCCCCGGCACCCAGACAGAGGAGAAGTTCATTCAACTTTGGGTTGCCCCACAATATAATGGTAAAATGAAATTAAAAATAGTATTGAATGAGGAAGTGCCCTGGAGTAGAATAATATATTGTTAAGGGGAGGTAGTTAATATCTACTCTGCACAAGGGATGGACAGGTCCTGTGGGATCCATGCCTGGTTCATTTTTATGAACGTCAGCTTGTCCACATTGGCTGTAGACAGGCGGCTGCGTTTGTCTGTAATGACGCCCCCTGCCGTGCTGAATACACGTTCAGACAAAACGCTGGCCGCCGGGCAGGCCAGCACCTCCAAGGCATAAAAGGCTAGCTCTGGCCACGTGGACAATTTGGAGACCCAGAAGTTGAATGGGGCCGAACCATCAGTCAGTACGTGGAGGGGTGTGCACAGGTACTGTTCCACCATGTTAGTGAAATGTTGCCTCCTGCTAACACGTTCCGTATCAGGAGGTGGTGCAGTTAGCTGTGGCGTGGTGACAAAACTTTTCCACATCTCTGCCATGCTAACCCTGCCCTCAGAGGAGCTGGCCGTGACACAGCTGCGTTGGCGACCTCTTGCTCCTCCTCTGCCTTCGCCTTGGGCTTCCACTGGTTCCCCTGTGACATTTGGGAATGCTCTCAGTAGCGCGTCTACCAACGTGCGCTTGTACTCGCGCATCTTCCTATCACGCTCCAGTGTAGGAAGTAAGGTGGGCACATTGTCTTTGTACCGGGGATCCAGCAGGGTGGCAACCCGGTAGTCTGCACACGTTAAAATGTGGGCAACTCTGCTGTCGTTGCGCAGGCACTGCAGCATGTAGTTGCTCATGTGTGCCAGGCTGCCCAGAGGTAAGGACAAGCTGTCCTCTGTGGGAGGCGTATCGTCATCGTCCTGTGTTTCCCCCCAGCCAAGCACCAGTGATGGGCCCGAGCTGCTTTGGGTGCCACCCCGCTGTGAACATGCTTCATCCTCATCCTCCTCCACCTCATCCTCGTCCTCCTCGTCCTCCAGTAGTGGGCCCTGTCTGGCCACATTTGTACCTGGCCTCTGGTGTTGCAAAAAACCTCCCTCTGAGTCACTTTGAAGAGACTGGCCTGAAAGTGCTAAAAATGACCCCTCTTCCTCCTCTTCCTCCTGGGCCACCTCCTCTTCCATCATCGCCCTAAGTGTTTTCTCAAGGAGACATAGAAGTGGTATTGTAACGCTGATAACGGCGTCATCGCCACTGGCCATGTTGGTGGAGTACTCGAAACAGCGCAACAGGGCACACAGGTCTCGCATGGAGGCCCAGTCATTGGTGGTGAAGTGGGTCTGATCCGCAGTGCGACTGACCCGTGCCTGCTGCAGCTGAAACTCCACTATGGCCTGCTGCTGCTCGCACAGTCTGTCCAGCATATGCAAGGTGGAGTTCCACCTGGTGGGCACGTCGCATATGAGGCGGTGAGCAGGAAGGCCGAAGTTACGCTGTAGCGCAGACAGGCGAGCAGCGGCAGGATGTGAACGCCGGAAGCGCGAACAGACGGCCCGCACTTTATGCAGCAGCTCTGACATGTCGGGGTAGTTGCGAATGAACTTCTGCACCACCAAATTCAGCACATGCGCCAGGCAAGGGATGTGCGTCAAACCGGCTAGTCCCAGAGCTGCAACGAGATTTCGCCCATTATCGCACACCACCAGGCCGGGCTTGAGGCTCACCGGCAGCAACCACTCGTCGGTCTGTTGTTCTATACCCCGCCACAACTCCTGTGCGGTGTGGGGCCTGTCCCCCAAACATATGAGTCTCAGAATGGCCTGCTGACGTTTACCCCGTGCTGTGCTGAAGTTGGTGGTGAAGGTGTGTGGCTGACTGGATGAGCATGTGGAAGAAGAGGAGGAGGAAGCTGAGTAGGAGGAGGAGGAGACAGGAGGCAAAGAATGTTGCCCTGCGATCCTTGGCGGCGGAAGGACGTGCGCCAAATAGCTCTCCGCCTGGGGCCCAGCCGCCACTACATTTACCCAGTGTGCAGTTAGGGAGATATAGCGTCCCTGGCCGTGCTTACTGGTCCACGTATCTGTGGTTAGGTGGACCTTGCCACAGATGGCGTTGCGCAGTGCACACTTGATTTTTATCGGACACTTGTTTGTGCAGGGAAGGCACGGCTCTCTTAGACTGGGAACAACATACTGTGGGACAGCAAGTGACATGAGCTGTTTGAAGCTGTGTGTGTCCACCAGCCTAAATGACAGCATTTCATAGGCCAGTAGTTTAGAAATGCTGGCATTCAGGGCCAGGGATCGAGGGTGGCTAGGTGAGAATTTACGCTTTCTCTCAAATGTTTGTGAGATGGAGAGCTGAACGCTGCCGTGTGACATGGTTGAGATGCTTGGTGACGCAGGTGGTGGTGTTGGTGGAACATCCCATGTTTGCTGGGCGGCAGGTGCCAACGTTCCTCCAGAGGCGGAGGAAGAGGCCGAGGCGGCGGCAGCAGCAGCAGAAGAGGCCGAGGCGGCAGCAGCAGAAGATGTAGCAGGGGGAGCCTGAGTGACTTCCTTGTTTTTAAGGTGTTTACTCCACTGCAGTTCATGCTTTGCATGCAGGTGCCTGGTCATGCAGGTTGTGCTAAGGTTCAGAACGTTAATGCCTCGCTTCAGGCTCTGATGGCACAGCGTGCAAACCACTCGGGTCTTGTCGTCAGCACATTGTTTGAAGAAGTGCCATGCCAGGGAACTCCTTGAAGCTGCCTTTGGGGTGCTCGGTCCCAGATGGCGGCGGTCAGTAGCAGGCGGAGTCTCTTGGCGGCGGGTGTTCTGATTTTGCCCACTGCTCCCTCTTTTGCTACGCTGTTGGCTCGGTCTCACCACTGCCTCTTCCTCCGAACTGTGAAAGTCAGTGGTACGACCTTCATTCCATGTGGGGTCTAGGACCTCATCGTCCCCTGCATCGTCTTCCACCCAGTCTTGATCCCTGACCTCCTGTTCAGTCTGCACACTGCAGAAAGACGCAGCAGTTGGCACCTGTGTTTCGTCATCATCAGAGACGTGCTGAGGTGGTATTCCCATGTCCTCATCATCAGGAAAAATAAGTGGTTGTGCGTTAGTGCATTCTATCTCTTCCACCCCTGGGGAAGGGCTAGGTGGATGCCCTTGGGAAACCCTGGCAGCAGAGTCTTCAAACAGCATAAGAGACTGCTGCATAACTTGAGGCTCAGACAGTTTCCCTGATATGCATGGGGGTGATGTGACAGACCGATGGGCTTGGTTTTCATGCGCCATCTGTGCGCTTTCTGCAGAAGACTGGGTGGGAGATAATGTGAACGTGCTGGATCCACTGTCGGCCACCCAATTGACTAATGCCTGTACCTGCTCAGGCCTTACCATCCTTAGAACGGCATTGGGCCCCACCAAATATCACTGTAAATTCTGCTGGCTACTGGGACCTGAGGTAGTTGGTTCACTAGGACGTGTGGCTGTGGCAGAACGGCCACGTCCTCTCCCAGCACCAGAGGGTCCACTAACACCACCACGACCATGTCCACGTCCACGTCCGCGTCCGCGTCCCTTATTAGATGTTTTCCTCATTGTTCCCATTCACCACAATTTTGAGAATGGCAAATTTGGGAATGCTTTTTCAACCCAGAACAAAAAGTCTGCTTTTACGGTCACTACAAATAACTTGACCAGCTAAAACTGTGCAGATTTGGTTGAATAGAGATGTGAGACCTGTTTTTTTTTTTGCGCTGTGTGACAGTTATAGGTTTAATCACAGAATGACACTTCTATCAGCACGCTAGCGTGTGTCTTAGGTTTTTCTGAATGATACTATCAATAACTTCAATGTAAGATTTTCTTTTTGGGATAGATTTCAAGTAGGCCTGAAATACCACAAACTAGTTATTTTCAGAATGGCAAATTTGGGAATGCTTTTTCAACCCAGAACAAAAAGTCTGCTTTGACGGTCACTACAAATAACTTGACCAGCTAAAAAAGTGCAGATTTGGTTGAATAAAGATGTGAGACCTGTTTTTTTTTGCGCTGTGTGACAGTTATAGGTTTAATCACAGAATGACACTTCTATCAGCACGCTAGCGTGTGTCTTAGGTTTTTCTGAATGATACTATCAATAACTTCAATGTAAGATTTTCTTTTTGGGATAGATTTCAAGTAGGCCTGAAATACCACAAACTAGTTATTTTAAGAATGGCAAATTTGGGAATGCTTTTTCAACCCAGAACAAAAAGTCTGCTTTGACGGTCACTACAAATAACTTGACCAGCTAAAACTGTGCAGATTTGGTTGAATAGAGATGTGAGACCTGTTTTTTTTTGCGCTGTGTGACAGTTATAGGTTTAATCACAGAATGACACTTCTATCAGCACGTTAGCGTGTGTCTTAGGTTTTTCTGAATGATACTATCAATAACTTCAATTTAAGATTTTCTTTTTGGGATAGATTTCAAGTAGGCCTGAAATACCACAAACTAGTTATTTTCAGAATGGCAAATTTGGGAATGCTTTTTCAACCCAGAACAAAAATTCTGCTTTGACGGTCACTAGAAATAACTTGACCAGCTAAAACTGTGCAGATTTGGTTGAATAGAGATGTGAGGCCTGTTTTTTTTTGCGCTGTGTGACAGTTATAGGTTTAATCACAGAATGACACTTCTATCAGCACGCTAGCGTGTGTCTTAGGTTTTTCTGAATGATACTATCAATAACTTCAATTTAAGATTTTCTTTTTGGGATAGATTTCAAGTAGGCCTGAAATACCACAAACTAGTTATTTTCAGAATGGCAAATTTGGGAATGCTTTTTCAACCCAGAACAAAAAGTCTGCTTTGACGGTCACTACAAATAACTTGACCAGCTAAAACTGTGCAGATTTGGTTGAATAAAGATGTGAGACCTGTTTTTTTTTTGCGCTGTGTGACAGTTATAGGTTTAATCACAGAATGACACTTCCATCAGCACGCTAGCGTGTGTCTTAGGTTTTTCTGAATGATACTATCAATAACTTCAATGTAAGATTTTCTTTTTGGGATAGATTTCAAGTAGGCCTGAAATACCACAAACTAGTTATTTTCAGAATGGGAAATTTAGGAATGCTTTTTCAACCCAGAACAAAAAGTCTGCTTTGACGGTCACTACAAATAACTTGACCAGCTAAAACTGTGCAGATTTGGTTGAATAGAGATGTGAGACCTGTTTTTTTTTGCGCTGTGTGACAATTATAGGTTTAATCACAGAATGACACTTCTATCAGCACGCTAGCGTGTGTCTTAGGTTTTTCTGAATGATACTATCAATAACTTCAATGTAAGATTTTCTTTTTGGGATAGATTTCAAGTAGGCCTGAAATACCACAAACTAGTTATTTTCAGAATGGCAAATTTGGGAATGCTTTTTCAACCCAGAACAAAAAGTCTGCTTTGACGGTCACTACAAATAACTTGACCAGCTAAAACTGTGCAGATTTGGTTGAATAGAGATGTGAGACCTGTTTTTTTTTGCGCTGTGTGACAGTTATAGGTTTAATCACAGAATGACACTTCTATCAGCACGCTAGCGTGTGTCTTAGGTTTTTCTGAATGATACTATCAATAACTTCAATGTAAGATTTTCTTTTTGGGATAGATTTCAAGTAGGCCTGAAATACCACAAACTAGTTATTTTCAGAATGGCAAATTTGGGAATGCTTTTTCAACCCAGAACAAAAAGTCTGCTTTGACGGTCACTACAAATAACTTGACCAGCTAAAACTGTGCAGATTTGGTTGAATAGAGATGTGAGACCTGTTTTTTTTTTGCGCTGTGTGACAGTTATAGGTTTAATCACAGAATGACACTTCTATCAGCATGCTAGCGTGTGTCTTAGGTTTTTCTGAATGATACTATCAATAACTTCAATGTAAGATTTTCTTTTTGGGATAGATTTCAAGTAGGCCTGAAATACCACAAACTAGTTATTTTCAGAATGGCAAATTTGGGAATGCTTTTTCAACCCAGAACAAAAAGTCTGCTTTGACGGTCACTACAAATAACTTGACCAGCTAAAACTGTGCAGATTTGGTTGAATAGAGATGTGAGACCTGTTTTTTTTTTGCGCTGTGTGACAGTTATAGGTTTAATCACAGAATGACACTTCTATCAGCACGCTAGCGTGTGTCTTAGGTTTTTCTGAATGATACTATCAATAACTTCAATGTAAGATTTTCTTTTTGGGATAGATTTCAAGTAGGCCTGAAATACCACAAACTAGTTATTTTCAGAATGGCAAATTTGGGAATGCTTTTTCAACCCAGAACAAAAAGTCTGCTTTGACGGTCACTACAAATAACTTGACCAGCTAAAACTGTGCAGATTTGGTTGAATAGAGATGTGAGACCTGTTTTTTTTTGCGCTGTCTGACAGTTATAGGTTTAATCACAGAATGACACTTCTATCAGCACGCTAGCGTGTGTCTTAGGTTTTTCTGAATGACACTATCAATAACTTCAATGTAAGATTTTCTTTTTGGGATAGATTTCAAGTAGGCCTCAAATACCACAAACTAGTTATTTTCAGAATGGCAAATTTGGGAATGCTTTTTCAACCCAGAACAAAAAGTCTGCTTTGACGGTCACTACAAATAACTTGACTAGCTAAAACTGTGCAGATTTGGTTGAATAGAAATGTCAGGTCTATTTTTTAGGCGCTGGGTGACAGGCTCAACTTGCCCCTGATGTAATATATGGCCAAAAAATAACCACACTGTTGATGGTTAAATGCACTTGGGTGACACAGGCTCAGCCTGCAGCTGATGTAGTATATGGCCAAAAAATAATCAGACTGTTGATGGTTAAATGCACTTGGGTGAAACAGGCTCAGCCTGCAGCTGATGTAGTATATGGCCAAAAAATAACCAGACTGTTGATGTTTAAATGCACTTCGGTGACACAGGCTCAGCCTGCAACTGATGTAGGATATAGCACAAAATAACCACACTATCGATGGTTAAATACACTTGGTGATAGCTCGTGCTGGCGCACCACAAGTCACAAAATGGCCGCCGATCACCCCAGAAAAAAAGTGATCTAAAAACGCTCTGGGCAGCCTCAAAAAAGTGAGCAAGTTAATAATAGCACTACAATGATCCACAGCTGCAGATCGATCACAGAATGAAGTCTTTTGGAGGAGTTAATCTGCCTAATCTCGCCCTAACATCGCAGCTGCAACCTCTCCCTATACTGATCATAGCAGAGTGACGTGCGGCGCTACGTGACTCCAGCTTAAATAGAGGCTGGGTCACATGGTGCACTGGCCAATCACAGCCATGCCAATAGTAGGCAAGGCTGTGATGGCCTCTTGGGGCAAGTAGTATGACGCTTGTTGATTGGCTGCTTTGCAGCCTTTCAAAAAGCGCCAAGAAAGCGCCGAACACTGAACCCGAACCCGGACTTTTATACAGTTCGGGTTCGCTCATCCCTAATTATAACATCAGAAAATAATAGTATTCTTAAGACAGAATGCAAAACAATATGGCTATTTAGGGGTTAAAAAAAATAAAACTCCCCTCATCCACTTGATAGCACTGTAGCAGCTTCTTCTATCGTCAAAGGACCTGCGATGTGTGCAATGATGTCTCCCACATGGTGCGCATATCTCAGGTCCTGTTCATTGAAGATAGTAGAACCTGCTGCAGCTTGATCAAGTGGATGAGGTTTTTTTGTGTTTTTTTAACCCCTAAATGTCCATTTTGTTTTGCATTCTGTCTTAAGAATGCTATTATTATCCGATATAACCATGTTATAACAGAAAATAATAAAGTGAAGTTCAGGTCCCCATTGACTTTAAATGGGGTTCGGGTTCGGGGTCAAGTTCGGGTCCCGAACCCCAACTTTCACCTGAAGTTTGGCTGAACCCGGCGAACCCAAACTTCCCCAGGTTAGCACAAAGGAGTCTCATCGGTTATCGGAATGAATCACACAAATCACTCCATTAACTCGACCCAAATTCATCATAGTTTATAGTAATAAATTATTTTTACTGGAAAAATTAGTTTGCATCGTTATTGCAATCGTTCATGGTCAGAACTATGACGGTATTACCAGACAAATCACTTCACCAACTGGACTCAAATTCATCATTCCTAGCTAACACGTTCTGTTAGCGAAAATTTTATTCAGCGTCACTCTGATAGCCAAAACTAATTTTAAAGAAATTCTACGTCACTGTGCAGTGCATCCTATTTTAACCCATGTGGATCCCTCCATACTATGAACCTAATGGTATTTTGCTTTCAAAATGTATTAGGGTTAAAACCACATGGTCCAAACATGGTGGATGTATCAAACATGGCCACTGGATTATTGCCATAAGAGACTAGAGCCTGAAAACTAGCTGCCATATAAGATGGTGACCAAACAGGGGCTGTTGCTGGTTTGGGGTAACGGCATCTGAAGGGTTAAACGTCCGTCACTGCCATCTGCCATGGACATTAGTGTTGGGTGTCTACTCTTTAAAATAGCAGACATCTGGCAGCCATGATCCCCGCTGCATGTGCCAGCAGGCACTATTTTTAAATGCCTGGCCTCTGACGTAAATATACTGTTGGCAGTCTGGAAAGGGTTAACTTCCAAACCTTCACACTGAGAGGCCTGGGAAATACCTGATTTATAGCAATTTGTGAAGAATTAATTTGAAACAATTAAAATTTCTTGTCGAAGTTCAGCAAATCGGTTAAATCAAATTTTTCGAGACTTCGCTAATCTTTAATGGGATCCAAAAGGTTTCCATTCAGGTGAACTTTTTTTTATTTTTTTGTGGAACAAAAAGTACAGCCCTTGCCACTATTCTGAAAGGGGATGTGGCAAGGGCTGCAAGGAGCGTGATCAGCTGCAGCAACAAAATTACTTCCATTTATGCCAGTTTTCTGACGCGAATGAAGCCAGAAGTCTACGGCAGTTCAGAGCTACTGTAGATTTCTGTTTAGGCACACGAACGTATTTTCTTTCAGTGTCCGTTTTTTTTTTTTTTTGCGGACCGATAACGGAACTATTCATTTCAATGGGTCGGCTAAAAAAATGGAAGGTACTCCATGTGCATTCCATTTCCGTATGTCCGTATTTCTGTTCCGCAAAAAATAGAACATGTCCTATTATTGTCCGCATTGCGGACAAGGATAGGACTGTTCTATCAGGGGCCAGCTGTTCCGTTCCGCAAAATACGGAATGCACATGGACGTCATCCGTATTTTTTGCGGACCGTTTTTTGCGGACCGCAAATTACATACGGTCGTGTGCATGAGGCCTTATTATGAGAGCTGCCCCTTGTCATAAATTAGACACATCCCCTGGCAGCGCGTGAGATATGAAGATCAGCGCAGAAAATTTCCCCCTAAGTCTTTAATTTATTTATTTTCATATTGAGATAAATACCACAGTAACTATATACTGTATATACCAATATCTAGCCCAGTCACAAAGACAAAAATATTAGATACAAAGTGATGACAAATAAGGCACGGTCACAGACATGTGCTTCATACATGCACATAGATATATATATATATACCTATAGCCGTACTCACTTTAGGGCTCATGCACATAAATGTATTTCTTATCCGCGTGCTATCTGCATTTTTTGCAGATCGTACACTGACCCATTCATTATTATGGAGTCACGCACACTAGGGGTGGGCGATATAGACGATATGCAATATAAACTATATAAATCTGGCCAACGATAGAAATTTAGTTTATATCGCCATATCGCAGTAGAACATGGCATGCGCCGCTCTCTGCACTCAACATGTTCTCCTGAGCCGGCACAGTGGAGAAGTAGAGAGTCCCTCCCTCCCCACTGTGTGCGGCTGCCACTGACCACCAATGAGAACAGACTAGGAGGAGGAGGGGAGGGACTGTGGCCACTGCGCCACCAATGAGAACCGAGAGGAGGAGGGGAGGGACTGAATACAAACGTAGCCTGCATATGCCAGCCATATCCCATACCTGGCCTCTATTACTGTGCGCCCCGTGATCTGCAGCAATTAACCCCTCAGGTCCTGAGGGATTAATTGTGGCGGATCACGGTGCGCAGTAATAGAGGCCAGGTATGGGATATGGCCGGCATATGCAGGTAGCTACGTTTGTATTTGGGCTTATTAACTATATTCATTGGTGGCGCAGTGGACACAGCCCCTTCCTTCTACTCCCCCTCTTCGAAGTATTACATTAATTGTGGCCCCCCCTCCACACGATTAAATCATTGGTGGCAGTGGCCCCAGGGTGGCAGCTTCTGATCGGAGCCCCAACAGTGTAATCGCGGGGCTCCGATCGGTTACCATGGCAGACAGGACGCTACCGAAGCCCTGGCTGCCATAGTCGGCTCCCTGCTGCTGTGTGTACTATGCACAGGGCAGCAGAGAGAGTGTGAAGTCCTATTCACCCTAATAGAGCTCTATTAGGGTGAATAGGACAAGGGTTCTAGCCCCTAAGGAGGCTAATTATTATTAAATAAAAAGTAAAAAAAATAAAAGTTTAACCCCTCCGAAATATAGAATATATAGCACATGCTTAAAATTATATTGCAATATAGATTTTAGGCCATATCGCCCACCCCTAACGCACACATTTTTTTTTTTGTAGATTTATTGTTCCACACATAAGTTAGATTCTGCCCTATTCATAGTCATATTTCAGGGTCCTTGAGTCCCATTGAAGTCAATGGATCTGCAAAAATCACAGACGCCAAATGGAAGCCATCTGTGAGTTGTCCATATTTTGTGGTGATGTTGCCAGGATATGGCTGGTGAAATTGGTTACCATGACAGCTTGGAGCCTGCTGAAGATTCGGAGGCCTATCATGATAAACTGCCTGCAAAGATGTGCATGAGGCACGGTTCAGAGCGTCAGAATTTTATACATCATAACTGTTCCCTATACATCATAATAGTTCTCTATTATGTGTATGGAACAAGGGATCAAAAGATCCTAGATTCTACCCCCCTAAGCTGGCATAAAGGTATGTTAAAAGTAAAAAAAAAGTTAAAAAAATAAATAAAAATACATAAAAAATTCAATTCACCCCCCTTTTCCAATTTTACATATAAAAATAAACAAGAAAAAAATTGTGTCCAAATATCTCTGAACTATTAAAATAGAAAAATATTTTTCCTGTGCGGTGTATGCTGTAATGGAAGAAAAAAAAAACATATTTTTAGTCACCTTGTCACCACAAAAAAAAATGAATAAGGCCTCATGCACATGACCGTAAAAAAAGGATCCACAAAAAATACGGATGACATCCGTGTTCATTCCGTATTTTGCGGAACGGAACAGTTAACAGAACAGTACTATCCTTTCCCGTAATGCGGACAATAATAGGACATGTTCTATTTTTTTCCGGAACGGAAATACGGAAACGGAATGCACGTGGAGTACCGTTTTTTTTGCGGACCCATTGAAATTAATGGTTCTTTATACGGACCACAAAAAAAAAACGGAACGGAAACGGAATGAAACGTTCATGTGCAAGAGGCCTAAGGCTGTGTTCACACTTCAGGTATTTGATCAGTTATTTCCAGCATTTATTTTGAGCCAAAACTAGGTGTGGATGCAAAACACAGAACAGGTGCAGATCTTGATCAGATCAAGATAACTGGTGTATGAACTCAGTCTAAAGCCTCATTCACACGTCAGTGTTTTGGTCAGTGATTTCCATCAGTGATTTTGAGCTAAAACCAGGATTGGAGCCTCCACAGACATAAGGTAGAAGGGAAAGATCTGCACCTGTTCTGTGTTTAGAGCGGCACCTGGTTTTGGCTCAAAATCACTGATGGAAATCACTGACCGAACACTGACTTGTGAATGAGGCATAACAGTGATTAAAATATTGCATGTACCCCAAAAATTGGTCCAAAATTGGTCCAATTAAAGCTACAGTTTATACCTTAAAAAACAAGCCCTCATACTGTTCTGTGGATGTAAATTTTAAATAGTTATGGCTTTCCTAACCCTGTCTGATGCCAGCAGATGTAAGGTGTATTTTTCCCAGAAACCCTTAGTAGCATTGACTGACTTACAACTACACTCCTCATGCATACTCAGCACCTTACACAATGAGAAGTACCCCAACCAAGGCCTCTCAGGCAGCCAAGGAAGTTTTCTTTGCTGATAGAGGGGCTGCTCAACCTTCCTGAGGCAGGCTATTTAAACAGGTAGCTGCTGGCCACATGTGCTTGTGATTGGTTTTCTAAACCTCACTAGCGAGCTGTGTGTTTGCTACTCTAAACTACTGACCTTTGTCTGCTGACTTTGACATGGCTTCTGATTAGTGATTTTATGATTTATCGTTTTTATTGGTTTTGCATAGCATATGTATACAGACATTGTATATTATGCAAAGTAATATTATATAAAGAACAATTGGTATAACACCAATAACATAGTGAAACAATACAGTTGAGGGTGAGGCACAAACCCTCCATTTGCCTCATAGTAATGACAGAGAGTCAGGAACAATACAAGTAGTAAAATTGTCACTGAATTTGAGATCATTTGACAGAAGAACTAAGTTTTGAGTGCTTAACTTTAGCAGGAAAGTAAAAAATAAAATAAAATTAATAACTATAACATTTAAGGTCTCTTGAGCAATGCGGCAGCCAATCCAGTAATTAATATATGATTCAAGGTGAGTAGTGGGAGCTCAACCTCCAGGGGGACCAGGTCTTTAACATTGAGTCTGGGAGAAGACTCTCAAGTCTACATGTAGTATTTATAGTTTGGATTACTTCAGAGATAACTGGTGGAGTTACTGCTTTCCAGTGTCTAGTGATGACCAATTTGGCACTAAGCAGAATATGTCCTATTATACGTCTATCATCAAACAGTAGATCTTCTATGTTGAGAAACAGAATAGCTAACGTCGGAGAAGGAGGCAATCGTATACCTGTGGTATGAGCTATTAGATCAAATGTCGCGCTCCAAAAGGGAGTCAGTTTTGGACACGCCCAAAGAGTGTGTAGGAGAGAACCGGTGTTACCACATTCACTCCAGCAACAAGCCGAGGTACCAGGATAAATGATGCTTAGACAATGAGGCGTATAGTACCACCTTAGGAGGGTTTTTATCCCGGCTTCATAATGTGCAACACATTTAAACGTAGATCCAATAAAACGGATAGCCGCAGCCCATTTCTCCTCTGAGAAAGATAACTTTAGTTCTCTTTCCCATTTCAATATGGGAGGAGATTTACTAAAATTAGCTTTATCGTTTAATATATTGTATAAGTGATGAGTGGTATGATACCTAGATAAAGAAGGTGCTTTGAAAATCCTCATCACTTCTGTGTGTGATCTAGGCGGGGAGAGAAGGAAATTGCTGAGGTAGTGTTCTATTCTCATATAGGAGAGAAATTGGGAGGAAGGTAAGCAATATAGTTGGCGTAATTTGTCAAAGGAGATCATGGCAGAATTTTCCACCAGTTGGGCAGCGGATAAAATGTCAGCCGTGGTCCAGGTTGAAAGATCAATATTATTTATGCATAAACTTAGGGTGTTCATCGATACTTGCGATAAAATGTTGAGATTAGCTCAACCTTGCGATAAATGGAACTTGGACCATAGTGTAATAGCTTGTTTTACCCTAATCAAGGGGTGATCTATCTGTTTAGGTTTTAATAGAGATAGATAGAGTAAATCCCTCAACGATCCCTTAGGGGTGAGAGATGATTCAATCTCAACCCATGGTTTAGTTGAAAGAGGATTCCACCACTCTCTAGTAAAAGAAAGATTGATAGATAGAAAATAATCCTTAATAGAGGGAAGGCCTAGCCCACCCACTTGTCTCCTTCTAAACATAATAGATTGAGCCACTCTAGGACGACTAGATTTCCATATATAACTGTTTATAATCTTTTGAGCATCCTTAAAAAAGGATTCAGGAATTGGAACGGGTAGAGCTCTGAAAATATAAATGAGTTTGGGTAGAGTCATCATTTGGAAAGACGCTATCCTGCCAACCCAGGAAATTTCTTGCATGTTAAGTGAAGCGAAATCCTTAGTCAAAGTGGAGAGTAATGGAGCGTAATTGTATTGGTATGCAAGCGAACAAGGATATGACAATTTGATTCCCAGGTATGGGAGATGTGATGTTTGCCAATCCAACGGAAACATGTTTTTTAAGATTCTCAATTCTGGTAGTGGAATGTTAATAGGGAGTATCTGAGATTTGGAGTTATTAATTTTATAATATGAAAGACCTACATAATGGGAGATAATGGAAAATGCATGAGTTAGTGATTGGGTGGGATTCGTCATTGTCAGAATAATATCATTAGCATATAGTGATATCACATGGGATTTTGGACCTATTTTCAGACCGTGTATGTCGGGCGAAAGGCGAATGTGTTGGGCAAGGGGTTCTAGGGCTAGGATAAATAAAAGGGGGGAAAGAGGACAACCCTGTCGGGAACCATTAGTGATATGAAAACTTTGTGAAAGAACTCCGTTGACAAAAATCTTCGCTATAGGGTCTGAGTATAAACCACAGATTGCATGGATAATGGGACCAGTAAAACCCATGGAATCAAGAACAGAAAAAGCATAATGCCAATGGAGGCGGTCAAACGCCTTTTCTGCGTCCAGGGTGACCGCAACCATTGGAGTATTACGTGATTCTGCAACATTAATAATGTTGAATAAGCGTCTGGTGCTGTCAGATGCCTGTCTGCCTTTTACAAAGCCTGATTGATCATCACCTATTAATTTGGGAAGGATTGTGGCAAGCCTGGAAGTAATTAGTTTAGCGAAAAATTTTATATCAGAGTTTAGAAGGGATATTGGCCTAAAGTTTTGGGGTGAGTCTGGGGTTTTACCAGGTTTGGGTAAAGTGACAATGAATGCCATTAGCATGTCCGAGGGGAAGGAGGAGCCAGACATCGTTTTTTTGAAACAGTGGGAGAAGGAAAGGGGCTAGAGTAGGGTAAAATTGTTTGTAATATTCATTTGATAACCCGTCTGGGCCTGGAGATTTTCCTAGAGGGAGGGAGGAGACTAGCTTACTTAATTCAAAGTCAGTAATTGGGGTGTTTAGTTGTGATAGGTGAGATTGGGATAATTTAGGCAATTTAGCCTTCTCTATAAAGTCCTGAACAAGTGTTTCATAGTCAGTTGGAAGGGATAAGCTGTCCTTAAGATTATGTAAGTCTTTATAGTAAAGGCGGAATTGTTCTGCTATATCTCTAGGGTTAATAATTTCTGATTTAGTTGTGGGGTGCAAGAGGAAGGGGATTCTAGATTTTGTTTGCTGATGTTTAAGTTTTGAGGCTAGAAGTTTCCCCGCTTTGTTTCCCTGGGCGTAGTATCTGGCTTTAGTGCGCATGAGGGATTTAGTAAAGTCATTATTAAGGAGACACATTAATCTGTCCCTTTCACCACGCAGGTCGGCGGTTATCTCTACCGTTGGAAGTTGCTTATTTCTAGATTCTAAAGATGAGATCCGTGCTAGAGTATCTGTTAATTCTTTTTCCTTTTTTTTCCTTTCAATGTGGTTTATTTGTATCAAGATACCTCTTATAAATGCTTTATGCGCCTGCCATACTATGTATGGGTCAGGAACTGAGTTCGCATTCAAATGGAAGTATTCCTGTAGGGATTTTGTAATTTCAAGTTTGTGCTTGGGATGAGAAAGGATAAATGAATTATTCCTCCATACTGGAGGGGGAGATGATTGGAACTGTTCCGCCAATTGGAGTAGAATAGGGGCGTGGTCGGACAATTTAATAATACCGATGGATGAGTTTAAGGTGTGGAAAAGGGACGTTTGGTCTATTAGAAACATATCTATCCTAGAGTAAGAGAGGTGCGAGGAGGATAAAAAAGTGTAGTCCCTTTCTTGGCCATGCTGAGCCCCCCAGACGTCTATAAGGCCTTCGGAGTGAAGAAAAGCTGCTAAGCCTATAGGAGAACGTCTAGAAGGATTAGTTGAGTCAAGAGAGGGATCCACTATTGAGTTGAAATCACCACAAATGATTAGTTTACCTTGCTTAATTTTGTGGACTTTCTTCATAACTCTATGTAGGAAGGAAATTTGGTGTTCGTTTGGCGCATAAATATTCACCAGTGTATATTTGATATTGTTCACCATACAAACCAAGACAACGTATCTGCCCCAAGGATCTATCACCTGTGAGAGTAGAGAAAAGGACACTGATTTTTTAACAGCGATAAATACTCCTGTTTTTCTGTGTATTATGAGAATGAATTATAATTGGAAACAAGCGGTGTCTAATCCTGTATGCATCCTTCTGTAAAAGGTGAGATTCCTGAATACCCAGTACATCAGCTTTACCAGACATCACCTCTTTCCAAAGATAAGCTCTCTTCTGTGGACAGTTTAGTCCCCTGGAGTTGAGGGAAAGAATTGTCAGTCCCATGGTTTTAATCCATGGCGCCTGAGATCACCACCACACTGCTCAAAAGGACCTGAAGGAGATATAAGCAAAATTAAAAACAATGCAAGGTGAAGCATTAATGCAACATTTCTGAGTGAATTAAAAGAAAATAACAGAAAAAACAGAAGTAGACATAGCATTGTGTCTACAAGTAGGGGCAAAAGTTCCATGTTGGAGAGGTATATCATAACCTAGGATGCACCTATGGTAGGTATAGGTAAGTATTTGGCTGTAAATCGCATTACACCACCTGTGGTAGAAAATTGAACAAAAACAAACATTTGGTAGAGAACATTTGGTAGAGAACAAACACTTGAAGGGTCCGTTGAGGAAAGAGAGAGATGAATTTGTGTCTTCTCTTTAGGAATCTTCGCAGCTTTCCCACGAAGAGTCAACGGTTTTCTTTTCGCCACGAGGGTAGATTAAGTGACTGTTAATTGTGGTAATGAAACAGGAAATGTCCTTGAAGAGACAACAGAGTAGATCATTTTTGATATAGAGGAGTATATGAGTTGCTGTGAACCAGGGTAGAGATGGTTATTTGCCAGCCTTTTAGTAAGGTTTTCCCTTCCTCAAGGGAATGGACCAAGTGAGAGCGTCCATCTTTTGAAATAAGTAATTTCATAGGGTATCCCCATTTGTAAGCAATTTCATGTTTACGCAGGGAGAGTGTAATAGGTAGAAGCTCACGGCGTTGTTTCAAGGTGGCTGCTGAGAGATCTGTATATAATCTAACAGATTGGAAAGGAGCCGGGAGAGTGCCTATTTTTCTGGCTGTATTCATCACCGCTTCTTTTGTTGAGAAAAAATGGATGCGTGCTAGAGCGTCTCTAGGTATATCTAGACCCAGGTGTTTCGGTTTTGGGACCCTGTGGGCTCGGTCTACAATTAAATCATGAGAGGAGAGCTTAGGGATAAGGGACACAAAAAGCTTTTGAATATAGGAAGGCAGCTCTGTATTAGATATATCCTCTGGGATGCCGCGAAACTTAATGTTGTTCCGTCGCGAACGATCCTCTAGGTCTGCCATTTTCAATTTTATGCTTTCCATTTCGTCCGCCATTTCATTATGTGCGTCGATTACTTCATTTTGGGATGTAGCAAAGTCTGACATTTTCGACTCAATATGCGTCACCCTTTGTTCAACGTTATATAGTGTAGCAGACATGGGAGCAATTAAAGCTGCTAAGTCTTGCTGCATTGCAGATTTTAAAGCTAACAGCATTTGTTTTAGCGAGTCTTCTGACACTGGTTTGTCAGAGACAGGGTAATTAGTAAAAAGTTCAGTCTCCTGGGGAGAGGGAACCGGACTAACCTGGATGTCCTCCGGTAGTTCTACCCTCTGTCTCCTCTTCTGTGGGCTTGAGGAAGGAGAGCTGGAAGCGCCTGCGACGCCATCTTGAGTGTCCCTGTATCCCGGTCCTGCCGCTCTGACGTCCTCAGGAGTAGCGGGGAACTGAGGTGTAGCGAGGTGAGAGGGGTCCGGTAAGATAGGGGATGAAGCAGAGGGGAAATTTTCTGGCATCTGCGACGGAGACAGAGCGCTCAGCGGTGGTGAGGCGGGAGCCGATGCAGCTTCAGGGCTCCGGGCGCCATCTTGGATTTTCCCTCTTTCAAAGTATCTCTCCATATTTTCGCTATTCATCCTTGGGAGTAGCCTTATTCTTCCCCATCGTGTGCTGGTTTGAATGAATCTCTTTTCGGCTTAATTCAAGTGGAATTGCGGGTATAATGCTTGATCTGTGTCGCTATGGTGCAGGAGCTGCTGAGCTAAGCGTCCATCCGACTCGGCAGCCAAGCCACGCCCCCTGATTAGTGATTTTATCTCTGACGTGACCTTCTGGTATTTGACTTTGCTAGTTTGTGAACTTGCCTTTGCCTGCTGACTTTGTCTCTGAAGTTTTCTCCTGGTTTCACTTTGCTGTGTATATGTATTTAAATTTGGCCTCTGTGGTTTTCACCTCTTTCTGTCTCACTACTCTTATCCCATTTTAGTTTAGGCCCCTGCACTTAGCTAAGAAGGGATTTCTATCCAGTTGTGGGTCATCACATTGTGCAAGAAGGTAGAGATAGTGGTGAGTGTAGAGCACAGAGCTGCACTGTTTCCAACCCTTTCATGACACGTCTTTTTTCCAAAGTGGTGGGTATGCAAGCACAGAAATAGATAAAAATAATATAATAACAATATTATTATAAAAAAAAGCACTGATTGGACAGCATGAAGCTACCACCAGGGGGAAATCTTAAAAAAACTTGACATTTGATCTATGAAGCACAAGAAGATACATATAAATTAGAGGTGGGACGATAAATCCGTCAAATCCACAAATCCCTCAAATCTTGTTGGATTCGTGGGATTCTTGGACTCGAATCCCGACGTAATTTAGTAAAATTTTAATCTGACGAATCCCAGCGGGGATCGGTGCAGTCCCTGTATTCTAATGCACCGGCCCCGCTCACTGTTGTATAATCTTATCTAACCTGTAGGCATTGTTAAGATATAATAATCATGTGTAATCCATCTGTATTACTTACAACTAGTAATGGACGAACATCTGCCGGGATGCTTCGCGAACGAGATCAAATGTTCGCGAACCGCAAGTTTGGTGAGTTTTCCCATCAGATTGATCAGCCATGATAGCATATCTTAGACTGGATCTCATCATTATCACAGTAGTGTAATGTGTAGTGAGCACCCCCGTCGCACCCTCCCTCCCACCCGACAGCTCTGCAAGTGGAGGCAACCAGTCCTTCTCACATTCTAGGGTGGAGGCAACCAGTTCTTCTCACATTCTAGGGTGGAGGGAACCAGTCCTTCTCACATTCTAGGGTGGAGGCATCCAGTCCTTCCCACATTCTAGGGTGGAGGCATCCAGTCCTTCCCACATTCTAGGGTGGAGGCATCCAGTCCTTCTCACATTCTAGGGTGGAGGCAACCAGTCCTTCTCACATTCTAGGACCGGCTGCTTATGGCCATTTTAAATCATTCTTGGATAACCCCTTGAGAGTAAAAACAAAGCATTTTCAATGTTGACTCTCTCCGTATACCACTCGTATTCTCCTAACATGTACAATTTTTGCTAACATATGTCATACATGTTAGTTACATGTATAAACAGAAATTCAGATTTTTAGCTTCCTTGTAGATTGAGATTATCCAAAACATATCTATTTTATGCTTGAAATCAAAGAACAGATCCTCATCCATTTGTTCATAGCAATCAACCATGTTTAATTGCCCATAAACCTCGGCGCAGTATTCTTCACGGACCATTATCACAGGCTCTCCACCCTCAGCAGCCTTTTAATCACCAGAGATGTATCTGCCTGTAAATTATGTAGGATTTTCCTCCTACAAACGAGGTTAGATTACATCTAGGTTTGCCTCTTGAGGATTTTATTCCTCAGTTTTCCTGAAACATTTAGTATGAAGCATATAAAGCTCTCATCTGAACTATAACTGACTGAAGGAATATATTTAATTTGCTCTGTACAGAGAAATAATAGTCTATTTACTGAACACACTCTACCCCAACCTAAAGTTTCACCTTGAAAGAAAAACTCCAGTAAATTCAGAATTCTTCATTGGACTTGATTTTAATCTTTTTTTTTCAACTTCAGTCCATATCCTTATAAAACATAGTAGCTGAGTTCCTTCTCAATAATCTGCCACAATGGCTGTTTTATGTCATAGGTGACACTTCCTCCAGTTTTTTTTAGGACAGCAGTTCATTACTTTGTGGTACCCTTCTATGAACATCATTATTGTTTCATTTTCTAACAGTGGACACATGAAAAGAGTTTTTTTTAGTTTGTAAAGTCTGTATGTTTTTTGTGGTTGCCCTTGACTTTCTTACCTCTCTCAGTTTCTCACCACTTTCAGGATTGCAGGTTTCGCTCTTGAAGTGATCATAACGAAATGCCCACTCCTAGGAAAATTAGCAGCAGTCCTAATTCTCTCTATTTGTAGATAATTTGTTTATCAATAGATTGGTACACACTCAGGTCTTTAGCAATGCTTCTGTAACCATCTTCATACATTTCTAAATTATGTATTCTGAGGTCTCCTCAAAGTTGTTTGCATTGAGGCATGGTTCTCACTGACCAGTCTTTTTTAAGAAGACAAGATTTGTCAGTAACCAGGCTTTGTGTGTCTTAATCTAATGGGAAAAGTACCAGCGAAGCCCACAATTCCAATCTCATCTGATTAATTGAGCACCTTTTGCCAATAAATTCTTGAAAATGTAATTAACACAGATGATCTTTTAATTTTTCTTCTTTACATAGGCCAAGATATGAACGGTACAACTGTTTGTGCACTATTCTGTTTGTTTGTGTTTGTTGATTACTGTGATTTGGACTGGCCAACCATCTAATGTGTAGGCGGTTTAGCTGACAGCAATCTAAATAGTACACCCAGCCTTACCCCATTCCATCTCCTCTCTCTTCTTAATTTTCCACCTACAGTATAAGAAGAATTAGCACATGACTGAAAGATGAGACTAGCCTTTGTTTGCTAATGGTAACCCTGGAGACACCTAGGTATGCATAGGAGCTATATACAGTCGTGGCCAAAAGTTTTGAGAATTACATAAATATTGGAAATTGGAAAAGTTGCTGCTTAAGTTTTTATAATAGCAATTTGCATATACTCCAGAATGTTATGAAGAGTGATCAGATGAATTGCATAGTCCTTCTTTGCCATGAAAATTAACTTAATCCCAAAAAAACCTTTCCACTGCATTTCATTGCTGTCATTAAGGCCTCATGCACACGACCGTATTTTTTTGCGGTCCGCAAAATGGGGTTCCGTTTTTCCGTGATCCGTGACCCTTTTTTCGTCCGTTGGTCTTCCTTGATTTTTGGAGGATCCACGGACATGAAAAAAAAGTCGTTTTGGTGTCCGCCTGGCCGTGCGGAGCCAAACGGATCCGTCCTGAATTACAATGCAAGTCAATGGGGACGGATCCGTTTGACGTTGACACAATATGGTGCAATTTCAAACGGATCCGTCCCCCATTGACTTTCAATGTAAAGTCAGGAGTTAATATACCATCGGATCAGAGTTTTCTCCAATCCGATGGTATATTTTAACTTGAAGCGTCCCCATCACCATGGGAACGCCTCTATGTTAGAATATACCGTCGGATTTGAGTTACATCGTGAAACTCAAATCTGACAGTATATTCTAACACAGAGGCGTTCCCATGGTGATGGGGACGCTTCAGGTTAGAATATACTAAAATAACTGTGTACATGACTGCCCCCTGCTGCCTGGCAGGTGCTGCCAGGCAGCAGGGGGCAGCCCCCCCCCTGTAGTTAACACATTGGTGGCCAGTGCGACCTGTCACTTACCAGTAGGAGGACCTCCCGGCCGGACGCAGACATCGCAGCTCGCAGGTAAGTATAATGGTTCTACAAATTGCTAAGTAACCATGGCAACCGGGACTGCAGTAGCGTCCTGGTTGCCATGGTTACCGATCGGAGCCCCAGCGATTAAACTGGGACTCCGATCGGTACTCTCCGCTGCAACCAATGATAGGGGGGAGATTTTAATTAGGAGAGGGAGGGGAGAAGGCCCACTGGCCACCAACGAGTTAACTACAGGGGAGGGAGGGGGGGGCCCACTGGCCACCAACGAGTTAACTACAGGGGAGGGAGGGGGGCTGGCCGCACTGGCCACAACGAGTTAACTACAGGGGAGGGAGGGGGGCCCACTGGCCACCAATGAGTTAACTACAGGGGAGGGGGGTGCCCACTGGCCACCAATGAGTTAAATACATGGGAGGGGGGGGCCGGCCGCACTGGCCACAAATGAGTTAACTACAGGGGAGGGAGGGGGGGGGGCGGCCACACTGGCCACTAATGTGTTAACTACAGGGGGGGGCTGCCCCCTGCTGCCTGGCAGCACCTGCCAGGCAGCAGGGGGCAGTCATGTACACAGTTCTTTTAGTATATTCTAACCTGAAGCGTCCCCATCACCATGGGAACGCCTCTGTGTTAGAATATACTGTCGGTTCTGAGTTTTCATAAAGTGAAAACTCAGCTCTGAAAAAGCTTTTATGCAGACGGATCTTCGGATCCGTCTGTATAAAAGTAACCTACGGCCACGGATCACGGACACGGATGCCAATCTTGTGTGCATCCATGTTCTTTCACGGACCCATTGACTTGAATGGGTCCGTGAACCGTTGTCCGTCAAAAAAATAGGACAGGTCATTTTTTTTGACGGACAGGATACACGGATCACAGTCTCGGCTGCAAAACGGTGCATTTTCCGATTTTTCCGCGGACCCAAAAACGGAAAACGGCACAACGGCCACGGATGCACACAACGGTCGTGTGCATGAGGCCTAAAGGACCTGCTGAGCTCATTTCAGTAATCGTCTTGTTAACTCAGGTGAGAATGTTGAGGAGCACAAGGCTGGAGATCATTATGTCAGGCTGATTGGGTTAAAATGGCAGACTTGACATGTTAAAAGGAGGGTGATGCTTGAAATCATTGTTCTTCCATTGTTAACCATGGTGACCTGCAAAGAAACGCGTGCAGCCATCATTGCGTTGCATAAAAATGGCTTCACAGGCAAGGATATTGTGGCTACTAAGATTGCACCTCAATCAACAATTTATAGGATCATCAAGAACTTCAAGGAAAGAGGTTCAATTCTTGTTAAGAAGGCTTCAGGGCGTCCAAGAAAGTCCAGCAAGCGCCAGGATCGTCTCCTAAAGAGGATTCAGCTGCGGGATCGGAGTGCCACCAGTGCAGAGCTTGCTCAGGAATGGCAGCAGGCAGGTGTGAGCGCATCTGGACGCACAGTGAGGCAAAGACTTTTGGAAGATGGCCTGGTGTCAAGAAGGGCAGCAAAGAAGCCACTTCTCTCCAAAAAAAACATCAGGGACAGATTGATCTTCTGCAGAAAGTATGGTGAATCGACTGCTGATGACTGGGGCAAAGTCATATTCTCCGATGAAGCCTCTTTCCGATTGTTTGGGGCATCTGGAAAAAGGCTTGTCCGGAAATGAAAAGGTGAGCGCTACCATCAGTCCTGTGTCATGCCAACAGTAAAGCATCCTGAGACTATTCATGTGTGGGGTTGCTTCTCATCCAAGGGAGTGGGCTCACTCACAATTTTGCCCAAAAACACAGCCATGAATAAAGAATGGGACCAAAACACCCTCCAACATCAACTTCTTCCAACAATCCAACAACAGTTTGGTGAAGAACAATGCATTTTCCAGCACGATGGAGCACTGTGCCATAAGGCAAAAGTGATAACTAAGTGGCTCGGGGACCAAAACGTTGACATTTTGGGTCCATGGCCTGGAACTCTCCAGATCTTAATCCCATTGAGAACTTGTGGTCCATCCTCAAGAGGCGGGTGGACAAACAAAAACCCACTAATTCTGACAAACTCCAAGAAGTGATTATGAAAGTATGGGTTGCTATCAGTCAGGAAATGGCCCAGAAGTTGATTGAGAGCATGCCCAGTCGAATTGCAGAGGTCCTGAAAAAGAAGGTCCAACACTGCAAATACTGACTCTTTGCATAAATGTCATGTAATTGTCAATAAAAGCCTTTGAAACGTATGAAGAGCGTGTAATTATATTTCACTATATCACAGAAACAACTGAAACAAAGATCTAAAAGCAGTTTAGCAGCAAACTTTGTGAAAAGTAATATTTGTGTCATTCTCAAAACTTTTGGCCACGACTGTACACATAATGGTCAGATACTTTTAATCAAAACTATTTTGAAAGTTGCTTACTTTTTTATTTTTATATGCATTGTAGCAATTTAGAAGATGTTTGCAAATGTGTTGTATTGTAGTACTGATGTTTCAACAACAACAAAATATGTTATACATAATATTAGAGTAAAATGCCTCTAACTTCGCTTATGAACCACTTCTTATTCTCCATCTGCCTTACTCAATTTACAGTAAAATTCTGCCTTGAGAGATGAGTTGGACTATTAGTTCACTGACTTATCAGATAATACGCTGCCTATAGTAGTATAGAGAGAGGGGAGGAGAGAGAGAAATGTTGATACACACAAGACACACTATTGCAGCATCTGAGGTTATTCTACAGAGTAATAAGGGAGCTGGATCTCCTCTTCTGTGTGTGTGCGCTATGTATAGGAGACATCATAGTAGCTAGCCTCCAACCACTAGCTCAGGGAAAACTGACAATTAGAGAGGGAGCCTGCAATGGGGAAAGCTGGTAAAAATGCAGGATACAAGTAAGGCTACTTTCACACTTGCGTTCAGAGAGGATCCGTCTGGTGTCTGCACAGACGGATCCTCTCCTATAATGCAGACGTTTGGATCCGTTCAGAACGGATCCGTCTGCATTATAGTTTAGAAAAAATTCTAAGTGTGAAAGTAGTTCAGACGGATCCGTCCAGACTTTACATTGAAAGTCAATGGGGGACGGATCCGTTTGAAAATTGAGCCATATTGTGTCAACTTCAAACGGATCCGTCCCCATTGACTTACATTGTAAGTCTGGACAGATCCATTTGCCTCCGCCCGGCCAGGCGGACACCCGAACGCTGCAAGCAGCGTTCAGGTGTCCGCTTGCTGAGCGGAGCGGAGGCTGAACGCTGCCAGACTGATGCATTCTGAGCGGATCCGCATCTACTCAGGATGCATTGGGGCAGTGCGGATGTGTTCGGGGCTGCTTGGGAGCCCCTTCAAACGGAGCTCACAAGCGGAGCCCCGAACGCTAGTGTGAAAGTAGCCTTATATATTGGTCAAAAATTGTGTTATTTCTCACGGGACACAACAGCTTATTTCATAAGTTCACCTAAAATGATAGGTACAGTACACATTAAGCAAATGTGAATAACCTCCATCTAAACATGCAGAGGTTCACTAAGGAGCAAATGTTATCAGCCAACAGAGATGACTGAAATTCAATTTGGATCAGATTTACTCTTATGGGATTAAGTACGAATCGATTATACACAAATACTTTGCCTAGAAAAGTGTCTCTATCTCGTTGATTCTTTGGAATCTTTAGAATCGAATTACTTAAAATTCTGAATTATAGAATACATTTTTTTTTTTATTGTCGAATTCCAAACGTTTAGAATAGATTCGCTCATCACTTTCAGGCAATCCAATTATTCAATAGAGGGTAGTATAGAACATAGAAGAAAGGATATGCCTTGGTATAAATGTATTTACTTTTTCCAGGCAGAACCAGGCAGTTTAGATATAATATCTGAATATTTTGACTAATTAAAATAATTGCAGATAATGTACAATTTTAAATCATATGTGTGAGTGAATTGATCTTCTTGATATTTCCACTGCATTTAGACAACACTAGAACAGCTTAGATAAGTATAAAATGAGATGTGTGGCAATATTACTTGCAAATCAACCTTGTAAAAATAATCATTTGATATCTCCAGTCCGAACTACTCCAGGGATTTTGGTTTCTTTGAAAGCAAATTATTCATGGAGGCTGTGAAATGAAAACTCACAAGATAGGCCTTAAAGTAATCTCAGGCATACACACAGGGAGTGTGATATTATTTATAGGTGATTATAGAGGATGATAAGGATTCTGGAGCTGTGATAATGGAGCATTTAGTTTTCTATGTAATACCTTTTTATTTTACCTATCTTTGTATTGTCTGTAACTTGTATCCACTGTTGTTAAATCCTATTAAACCGTCGATTTTAATAGCTGCTATGTTGTCCTGCTTATGGAACCCAATGAGTGAAGTTCTTAAAATATCGATTTGGCTGCTTCGCCAAATTTTACAAAAAAACTTTGCCTTGGGATGAATTACTTCGTCACAAAACACATTTCTTTGTAATGGCTTTTTCACCGACCTGTCATTGAACCCCTTAGATGCCGCGTTCATCGTTGATCAAGGCATCTCAGATGAATATTAAGGCCTTTCAGGGGTTGATCAGTTAAAAAAAAATAATAATTAAATTGTACTTTACTTTTCAATTTGAGTGTGAAGAGTAATGTTGAGCGCAAATATTCGAAAAGCTAATTTTTATTGTGAATATCGGCACTTAGAGAATTCGCAAATATTTAGAATATAGTGCTATATATTCGTAATGACCAATATTCGTTTTTTTTTTGTTTGTTTTTAACACAATACACATCAGGTGATCATCCCTCCCTTCTTCTACCTCGTGGGCCAATGAGAAGGCTTTGTCACAGCTTAGCAACATCCCTAGCAACCAATAGAAAAGTTGCCTACCCCTTACTATATGAGAACCTCACCAGCAGCTATTTTCTAAAGTTTATTGCAGTTATGAAAGAGACAGCAGTGTCATTGCTGTGCTCTGTGCTTTGTGTTATTACATTAGACAGTTAACCTATATATATTATTCAGATAGTTAGGGGGGGAGATAGTCAGTGTAGGTTAGATTGATCTATAGTGTAGCATATATTGTCAAAAATTCGCAAGCGCAAACATATTGGAGCACTCTATCTGTATATAAAGCTATTCTAACGTTCGGCCTTGCCAACAATTTTCTCCAGTCTCAGAAAACTTATACCAGCTTGAAAAATGTAGCAAAAGTGACCCACGCCTGTATTTCGCACGCATTACGCGAATATTAAATTGCCGATTTTCATATTCAAGAATCTAATCTCGAATTTGCGAATATATGACGAATATTCTACAAAATATTCGTGAAATATTGCAAATTCGAATATTGCCGCTGCTGCTTATCACTAGTGAAGAGGCCGCCGCGGCCATCTTGCTTGAAGATCCAGTGCAAAATCTTGCGTTGGCCGACGTGGTGATGTCATATGTCACCGCTCACAAGATTTTGCACAGGATCTTCAAGCAAGATGGCTGCAGCTGCCTCTTCGCGCTCAAATAAATGAGGTGAGTATGACATTTAAATAAAAAAAATCCGCCATTTCAGGGAAAATTGTTTTTTTACCATGAAGAACGAGGAAATTTGGCTTCGAGGTAAATCAAATTCCACTTCGGATACTTCGATTACACTACCATTTACCAGGATAATTTGATTACACAGTTATCCAGCAGTGTATTGGTTAGTAGGCAAAGCACATGAGGAACTCATACTTCCAATCTCAACTTCTTAACGGAAACACTTTTTGACAATTAGATCTTGGACATAGAATAAATGAAAAATAGGACCACCAAATAGACTTTAAAAAATGTACTTAAAGAGGACCTTTCATCTGAATCAAGTAAGTAAACTGAATATACATACATGGAGAGCGGCGCCCAGGGATCCCCCTGCACTTACTATTATCCCCGGGCGCCCCTCCGTTCTCCTGTTATAGGCTCCGGTAAAGTCACAGTTAGGTTCCACCCATTTGAGCCTGCCGGCGTCTCCTTCTCCTATGTTGTAGCGCTGGCCAATCGCAGCGCTCAGCTCATAGCATGGCTAAGAGCTGAGCGCTGCGATTGGCCAGCGCTACAGCATAGGAGAAGGAGACCGCGGCAGGCTCAAATGGGTGGAGCCTAACTGTGACTTTACCGGAGCCTATAACAGGAGAACGGAGCGGCGCCCGGGGATAATAGTAAGTGCAGGGGGATCCCTGGGCGCCGCTCTCCATGTATGTATATTCAGTTTACTTACTTGATTCAGATGAAAGGTCCTCTTTAACATAAACTCTTGATTTAAACAATAAGTAATTTTCTGATTGCACATAATATTCCTAAAAAGCACCATTCTAAAACATAACCTTTAATACTTTTATGTTAAAAGTCAATACGCCCTTATAATCATAAATAAATAATAAATCAAAGGAAAGAAAAACAAAACCTAAGGTCAGGTTGCTATTCCCTTGCACGATGCTTGCAAGAGGTTAAGGAGATATTAATTGGGCCTGTTGGGGGCAGTAACCCTAATCCTGGCCCTAATTTAATAACCCTGCCTAAATACGGAATAGCCGCCCCGATAGGGGCGATCCTGTTTCTCGTGCCTCCTAGTATCCCTGGGATGGCCGTAGCTCGGGAAGGGTTCCAACAATGTGGAATATTTAACCCTATATATAGACTTAGGCTATTTTAAATACAAAAAATAATAAACAAATAAATATATATATATATATACCCAGATGAAGTGACAGAAAACACCCTAAATTATTAGGTGAAATAAGCAATATAGAATCATAGAAGAAATTCATAGAGGTGTCCTATATCTCCCCTACGCGTTTCGCCTGGTTGGTGTCAGGCTCATCAGGGGACATATCTGACTAGAACGTACCTATCACCAATAATAATCACCTGAGCACTTCAAAATATACTATATACAACTTGATTTATTTACTTTTCTATTTATTTTCTCTCTTTTCTGATAGTGAAAAAGTCACTATGATAAGTGATCAAGATTTATTACCAGCTACTGACTGGCTCATCATTATAGAATATATCTATTCCAGCTGGCAGAGCAACAGACAACGGTTATCAAGCTGTAATATAGTCACTATTATTTGAAGTGACCTCGAGTGACCCCAATGTCTGATGCTCTTAGCTGGAGCCAAATGGGGTATACCCATTTTTTATACATATATGTATATGACCCGCATCTGCATTAAACAAAATGATGCCTCACTGTTCGTCTCCCACCAGTTGTTGAATATATGTGCCTAAATTGTATGATCTTATATTAGGTATAATAAGATAACAGTACCCCTAATATACATAAAGTTTAACAGTAATATCTTATCGCCACTTTGAGGGTGAACAACGGTCCATATGAATGATAAAATAAGAATTGTCAATATGCAGTATGGACCAGGTATTGGGAGAGTACTGATCTGGTTAGCGGTACTTGCGTGCCCTTGAGCAGTGGTCAGATGGACCTTCGGCGTTAAGAGGCCAATACGGGTGAGGGCATCGTGGTGACTCGGAGGCGCAATGGCAGTGATCTCCGGCAGATGTAGCAGCAACGTGCTGCTGGCGTCTTTGCCTTTTAAAGGCTACTTCCGGGTACCGAGTGACGTGGGTAACTCCCACGTGATGTTGATGCCGGGTAGCGTCTGACGTCAGACGCTGGCACGTGACCATGATGCCGGTCACATGATCGCTCATCTGACCCATTGTGGAGAGGTGGGACAGAGAAAATTGCTCCTATGTAGGAAGGAATATTAAGATAATATAGCTTCCTTAATGTTTTGTGGTTACATAGGTTAATAGTAAACAAGTTCATGTATATTTGATATAATCCTATGTAACCAGAAGCAAATATAAAAGTGTGGCACATTTGGCATCCCAGGTTGATGAATTGATATATATATCTAGTTATTAGATTAAATGGATTATTTAAAGGGTGACTGGCTAGTACATTATAAGGATCAACTTTGGAGTGGTTTACCTCCTAGTCAACAAACGTTGTGCTGTATATATGATATATTGATCCTTAAAGATAGTGAAGACGCCTTATATGAAACACGCAAAATCGATGCATTCATTTAGTCCAGCAGGTGCAACAGTGTTTAGCCTGAAGATCCCTCTGGATTCTTTTTGTTTTAACAGTTTATCAATGTCCCCACCTCTTTTAGACATTTTTAATGCTTCAATCATGAAAAAGTGGATCATTTTGGTGGACCCTGCATGATTAGTCCATATGTGTCTTGATATGGGTTTGTCCCGTTTATTCTGGATGTCCCCAATATGTTCAAGGATTCTCTTTTTGAACATCCTTTTGGTTTTACCTATATATTTGAGTCCACAGTCACATTGAGCCATATAGATGATCCCCGGGGTATTGCAATTGGCAAAGCTGCGGGTGTAGAATATCTGGTCTTCCAGGCTATTCATGAAAGTTTTTCCTGGAGCTATAACGCTTTGCACTTGCCGCACTTAAAAGTGTCCATCTGTCTGTTGGACAACCATGTGCTTTTTTCTGGGGACTCAAAGTGACTATGGACCAGTGTATCACCTATATTACGTCCACGTCTATATGTAATAACCGGGTTTTCGGATAGTACACGGGTCAGGTCAGGGTCTGTCTTTAATAACGACCAGTATCGATTCAGGATGTCTCGAACTTGTTGACATTCTGAATCGAAAGTTCCAATGATTCTGATTGGGTCTTGGAGGCTCTTTTTCTTAGGCCTCTTTCACACTACCGTTGTGTGCACCCGTGGCCGTTGTGCCGTTTTCCGTTTTTTTTCGCGGACCCATTGACTTTCAATGGGTCCGTGGAAAAAACGGAAAATGCACCGTTTTGCAGCCGCATCCGAGATCCGTATTTCCTGGCCGTGAAAAAAATATGACCTGTCCTATTTTTTTCACGGCCAACGGTTCACGGACCCATTCAAGTCAATGGGTCCGTGAAAGAACACGGATGCACACAAGATTGGCATCCGTGTCCTTGATCCGTGGCCGTAGGTTACTTTTTATACAGACGGATCCGAAGATCCGTCTGCATAAAAGCTTTTTCATAGCTGAGTTTTCACTTCGTGAAAACTCAGAACCGACAGTATATTCTAACACAGAGGCGTCCCCATGGTGATGGGGACGCTTCTAGTTAGAATACACTACAAACTGTGTACAAGACTGCCCCCTGCTGCCTGGCAGCACCCGATCTCTTACAGGGGGCCGTGATCAGCACAATTAACCCCTTCAGGTGCGGCACCTGAAGGGGTTAATTGTACTCTCATATCCCCCTGTAAGAGATCAGGGCTGCCAGGCAGCAGGGGGCAGACCCTCCCCCCCTCCCCAGTTTGAATATCATTGGTGGCCAGTCCGGCCCCCCTCCCTCTATTGTAATTATTCGTTGGTGGCACAGTGTGCGCCCCCCCCTCCCTCCCTCTATTGTAATAAATCGTTGGTGGCACAGTGTGCGCCCCCCATCGGCCCCCCCTTCCTCTATAGCATTAACAACATTGGTGGCCAGTGTGCGGCCTCCCATCTCCCCCCCCCTCCCATCATTGGTGGCAGCGGAGTTCCGATCGGAGTCCCAGTTTAATCGCTGGGGCTCCGATCGGTAACCATGGCAACCAGGACGCTACTACAGTCCTGGTAGCCATGGTTACTTAGCAATAGTACAATAGTAGAAGATTCATACTTACCTGCTGCGATGTTCGTGTCCGGCCGGGAGCTCCACCTACTAGTAAGTGACAGGTCTGTGCGGCGCATTGCTAAATGAACTGTCACTTACCAGTAGGAGGAGCTCCCGGCCGGACACAGACATCGCAGATCCCAGGTAAGTATGAATCTTTTACTATTGTACTATTGCTAGTAACCCGCTGCCACCAATGATCGGGGGGGAAGGGGGAGATGGGAGGCCGCACACTGGCCACCAATGTTGTTAATGCTATAGAGGGAGGGGGGGGGCGATGGGGGCCGCACACTGTGCCACCAATGATTTATTACAATAGAGGGAGAAAGGGGGGGGCGCACACTGTGCCACCGACGATTTATTACAATAGAGGGAGGAAGGGGGGGGCGCACACTGTGCCACCAACGATTTATTACAATAGAGGGAGGAAGGGGGGGGTGCACACTGTGCCACCAACGAATTATTACAATAGAGGGAGGAAGGGGGGGGGCGCACTGGCCACCAATGATATTCAAACTGGGGAGGGGGGGGTCTGCCCCCTGCTGCCTGGCAGCCCTGATCTCTTACAGGGGGATATGATAGTACAATTAACCCCTTCAGGTGTGGCACCTGAGGGGTTAATTGTGCTGATCACGGCCCCCTCTAAGAGATCGGATGCTGCTAGGCAGCAGGGGGCAGTCATGTACACAGTTTGTAGTATATTCTAACTAGAAGCGTCCCCATCACCATGGGAATGCCTCTGTGTTAGAATATACTGTCGGAAATGAGGTTTCACGATCTAACTCATATCCGACAGTATATTCTAACATAGAGGCGTTCCCATGGTGATGGGGACGCTTAAAGTTAAAATATACCATCGGATTGGAGAAAACTCCGATCCGATGGTATAAAAGGGACTCCAGACTTTACATTGAAAGTCAATAGGGACGGATCCGTTAGAAATGGCACCATATTGTGTCAACGTCAAACGGATCCGTCCCCATTGACTTGCATTGTAAATCAGGACGGATCCGTTTGGCTCCGCACGGCCAGGCGGACACCAAAACGACTTTTTTTTCATGTCCGTGGATCCTCCAAAAATCAAGGAAGACCCACGGCTGAAAAAACGGTCACGGATCACGGAAAAACGGGACCCCGTTTTGCGGACCGTGAAAATATACTGTCGTGTGCAATAAGCCTAAATCTGTGGTTTTAGCAGGGAGGTACGATCCCTTGAATTGGCCCAATTCCATGCTTCATATAGGCATGGACTTGGGTATCCCCTCTGTTTAAACTGATCAAAGAGCTTGGATGCTTCATGTGTAAAGTTTTTAGATTCAGAACAGTTCCTCCAAACTCTTAAAAACTGCCCTTTAGGAATGCCCCTTTTTAAAGGGGTGGGATGAAAACTATCCCAGCGTAAAAGACTGTTAGTGGAAGTCTTTTTCCTAAAGAGGGTCATTTTTATATAATTATGTTCATCTCTTTCTAGACAAAAATCCAGGAAATTGATAGTGTTACGATGTATTTCCGACGTGAAAAATAATCCAATATGGTTAGAGTTAAGTGTGTCCATAAATTGTTGAAACTCACTGATTGTCCCTGACCAAAGAAGTAAAATATCATCTATGAACCTGGTCCAGGGTATCATAGATTCATAAAATACAACCGTGTCCTCCCCCAGCCCAGGAGCAGACACATATGGACTAATCATGCAGGGTCCACCAAAATGATCCACTTTTTCATGATTGAAGCATTAAAAATGTCTAAAAGAGGTGGGGACATTGATAAACTGTTAAAACAAAAAGAATCCAGAGGGATCTTCAGGCTAAACACTGTTGCACCTGCTGGACTAAATGAATGCATCGATTTTGCGTGTTTCATATAAGGCGTCTTCACTATCTTTAAGGATCAATATATCATATATACAGCACAACATTTGTTGACTGGGAGGTAAACCCCTCCAAAGTTGATCCTTATAATGTACTAGCCAGTCGCCCTTTAAATAATCCATTTAATCTAATAACTATATATATATATATATATCAATTCATCAACCTGGGATGCCAAATGTGCCACACTTTTATATTTGCTACTGGTTACATAGGATTATATCAAATATACATGAACTTGTTTACTATTAACCTATGTAACCACAAAACATTAAGGAAGCTATATTATCTTAATATTCCTTCCTACATAGGAGCAATTTTCTCTGTCCCGCCTCTCCACAATGGGTCAGGTGAGCGATCATGTGACCGGCATCATGGTCACGTGCCAGCGTCTGACGTCAGACGCTACCCGGCATCAACATCACGTGGGAGTTACCCACGTCACTCGGTACCCGGAAGTAGCCTTTAAAAGGCAAAGACGCCAGCAGCACGTTGCTGCTACATCTGCCGGAGATCACTGCCATTGCGCCTCCGAGTCACCACGATGCCCTCACCCGTATTGGCCTCTTAACGCCGAAGGTCCATCTGACCACTGCTCAAGGGCACGCAAGTACCGCTAACCAGATCAGTACTCTCCCAATACCTGGTCCATACTGCATATTGACAATTCTTATTTTATCATTCATATGGACCGTTGTTCACCCTCAAAGTGGCGATAAGATATTACTGTTAAACTTTATGTATATTAGGGGTACTGTTATCTTATTATACCTAATATAAGATCATACAATTTAGGCACATATATTCAACAACTGGTGGGAGACGAACAGTGAGGCATCATTTTGTTTAATGCAGATGCGGGTCATATACATATATATATAAAAAATGGGTATACCCCATTTGGCTCCAGCTAAGAGCATCAGACATTGGGGTCACTCGAGGTCACTTCAAATAATAGTGACTATATTACAGCTTGATAACCGTTGTCTGTTGCTCTGCCAGCTGGAATAGATATATTCTATAATGATGAGCCAGTCAGTAGCTGGTAATAAATCTTGATCACTTATCATAGTGACTTTCTCACTATCAGAAAAGAGAGAAAATAAATAGAAAAGTAAATAAATCAACTTGTATATAGTATATTTTGAAGTGCTCAGGTGATTATTATTGGTGATAGGTACGTTCTAGTCAGATGTGTCCCCTGATGAGCCTGACACCAACCAGGCGAAACGCGTAGGGGAGATATAGGACACCTCTATGAATTTCTTCTATGATTCTATATTGCTTATTTCACCTAATATTTAGGGTGTTTTCTCTCACTTCATCTGGGTATATATATTTATTTGTTTATTATTTTTTGTATTTAAAATAGCCTAGGTCTATATATAGGGTTAAATATTCCACATTGTTGGAACCCTTCCCGTGCTAGGGCCATCCCAGGGATACTAGGAGGCACGAGAAACGGGATCGCCCCTATCGGGGCGGCTATTCCGTATTTAGGCAAGGTTATTAAATTAGGGCCAGGATTAGGGTTACTGCCCCCAACAGGCCCAATTAATATCTCCTTACCCTCTTGCAAGCATCGTGCAAGGGAATAGCAACCTGACCTTAGGTTTTGTTTTTCTTTCCTTTGATTTATTATTTATTTATGATTATAAGGGCGTATTGACTTTTAACATAAAAGTATTAAAGGTTATGTTTTAGAATGGTGGTGTTTCTGTGAATTCCTGTTAAATGACCACATTCTACCAATATTCCCCTGAACAGGACTGTGTTCAATCTGTGAATAACATAATATTCCTATTCATGATCAATGTAAAACAATAAAAATAAAAAAAATCATTAAAGATGCACACATCCTTTTCACAGAAATTGCAAATTAGTGTCCATGAATTTTAATCAAAGCAAAACATACAATATTTACAAAAGCAATATCAGTATAATACTTTATAAAATATTCTTACCATTTCATGAACATATAATTACTGCACCAAATGCCGCTGAGGACGCAAATTCTCATTCCAGAAAAGATGAACTTAAAAATGATTTGTCATGGGCAGTTCTGAAATAATTAAATAGATGATTTACTGATCTTCCGGCAAATTAGAATGGAACAGAATTAGTATAGTCAATAAAGAGGGTGGAATCTGGGACCACCAACTGCTATTTAGGAGCTATTAATGAAATGGAAATCTCTTTACTGAAACAGCACCAAAATAATGAATAAAAGAGGTTGCATGTGCAGAGTAGGAAAACAATACATTTTATTTTCTAGTAGCAGCAAACATTTCTAATTTTCAGGGTGATTAACTTCTTAAAGGCATTCTTCTCAAGTAGCTATTATGTTATTACTTTGAATTAAAGCTTGAAAACACTTGTTTGTAAAGATAAACAATTAGCAAAGTACGAGGCTGAGTGTGCACAAAAAATGCAAAGTTTAAGCAACATATTTAAAGGGAATGTCCATTCTTGAACACCCTATTGATTGTCTTAAAGGGGTTTTTATGGGATTTAAGAGAATGTGCTACCTATGCACATTTGTACTAATTAAAATTACGCAGTTAGTTATAGTCTTTTTCAAATCTGCTTTTATTTTCTTATTTTTTTTATTGTTTCCTGTACGGTATTATGTGGTAGCCATCTTGTTTGAGATGTGGCAAACAGCATTTAGAGATATGCTTTAGAAAAGCCACACAAACCATTTAGTTGTTATTGGAGAGTTTTCTATACACGTGACGTTACCTAGCCACTGCATTTGTTCTCCTGGCAGGATTCTGTTTTCCTGGCTTACGTTAACGACATCAAACGCAATGCAACAGCACTCTGCATACACAAAATACATAAACTAATAAAAAAATATATAAACTAATGCTATACTCACTATATAAATGAATGTAAGTTACTTAGCAAATACATTTTGATCAAAATCATTTGCACCTATCCACCACGGCAAGGTGACCACTTTTGGATCGCAGTCTACACTAAACGTTAACTCTTATGGTGCCAATTGGCATCCAATACATTTAGACAAAGCAGGTTTCACATATATACTGATCCAACTCTGTATACCACCTTGCCTAGTGCCAGCAGACCTCAAATAAATACAGGTAGAGAAGGCTTCAGCTTTATACTACACAAATTTAAAGTCTACCTTGATGACGTGATCATTGCAGCCAAACACTGGCCTCAGCGGTGCACTGATGAAACCAGTGATTGGCTGCAACGGTCATATGTATTTAACTTGATGTCACTGCTGCAGCCAGGAAAACATAGTCTTGCCAGGAGAACCGGAGCAGTGGGTTGGGATCTGCCAGGTGAGTAATCATCTATTTTTAATTACTGCAAAGAAAAAAAAAGGGGGTCAGTCAGCACATCCCAATGCGCAGGTGCACGTTGCTATGGCTGAAAACACAACATAGAACAAAACATACAATGCAACAGCTCTCTGCAAACCAAATAAAGTACAAAAATGCATTATAATTGCTAATGCTATGCTTATAAATTAGAGATGCTTGGCAAATACATTTTGTACAAAATTATTTGAACCCATCTGCCACACGTCAAGGCGATCTCTGTAAGATGGGAACCTAACACTAAATTCTACCTGTTATGTGCCATGACGGCTACCATACAATTCAGGGAGTGTAGGTTCCACATGCATGCTGAGCCTGCTTTAATTTTTATTTCTTCATCTTTGGTGCCAAAATGGCCCCCACTATATCCAGGGAATGCAGGTACCAACATGCATGCCGAGCCCACTCCACACCTCTCCTGGTGCCAAATGGCCACCAACGAATGCAATGAGAGTCCACCCTATACAGTACCTCTCCTGGTGCCAAATGGCTTCCAGTGAGTGAGGGAGAGCAGGCTAAGCTTTATTCCCACACTAATTAAAATCAGCCTATGGGGCAGACAGGCTGGTCAGGAGTGCACGACTGAAGTGACGTGTGGCAGACGGGCTCAAGTAATTTTGTACAAAATGTATTTGCCAAGCATCTCTAATTTATAAGCATAGCATTAGCAATTATAATGCATTTTTGTACTTTATTTGGTGCTGTTGCATTGTATGTTTTGTTCATTATTAATTACTGGTTAATGTTGAAACCAGACAACCTTTTTATTAGTTCAAAAATTGTGTGCTGATTAATTTCCTTATATAGCTTTATAAAAGTTAGAAATATGAATTTCTGCTACAGAGTTTCAAATCCACCGTACCAATACATACGGTAACTGGTTGACAATGCAAGATGTGCATACTTGCCCTGCTATTTTTTTCTAGTTTGCGGACAAGGATAGGCATCATTACAATGGATCTGCAGAAAAAACGGATCCGCAAAAAAACCGGATGCCATACGGATCCGCAATTTTCTGACCACAAAACACATACGGTCGTGTGCATGTAGTCTAAGAATGGAATATTTTGATATGGGTCCATTCACACATCCGCAAATTGGGGAACGGGTGAGACCCATTAATTTTCAATCGGGCCGGAATGTGCTGTCCGCATCCTCATTTCCGCATCCGTGCTTCTGTTTCCGCAAAAAAATAGAACATGTCCTTTTATTGTCCGCAATTGCGGACAAGATTAGGCATTTTCTATTATAGTGTCGGCGATGTGCGGTCCACAAATTGTGGATCCGCAAAACACTTACGGACGTGTGAATGGACCCTAACAATTATGTTAAATGTTGTTTAGAGTTTTTTTATGTAGAAAATGGAAAAGGTTACTTCTAATAATTTTTTAAAGGAATGTTTAAATTAAATGCTGGTGGGAGGACACTATGGTGTTCACAGAGGACAGTATGTGGATGCCATATATTGTGCTCTGGGGCCTTTTCATTGATGATATCTTCATACTTTGGAGTGGCACCATGGACAGCTTCCTGGAGCTTATTAAAGCAATTAATGTGAATGACATCTGGATGCACTTCACTTACGAGATAGATGATAGTCATATGGCATTTCTAGATCTGGACATTGCCTTACAGAATGGTACCATACAAACTTAGACTTATAGGAAACCGACAGCTACCAACAATCTTTTAAGGTGGGAGAGACATCACCCCCTCAGTTTAAGATGTGGTATACCAAAAGGACAGTATCTGCGTATATGCTGAAACTGTTCCAATAAGGAGGACTTTCACCACCAGGCCAGGGATCTACAGGCCAAATTCACCAGAAGGGCATATCCACAAAAGGTGCTAAATAGCGCCTTTAAATTTGCCTTGAAAAAGTGCAGTGAGCCAGACCGACAGGGGAATTATACGTGAGGTCACGGTGTGAGCATCAGGTGGGCCGAGGTATATACAGTTCTGGTTACTCACGGTAGTACAACCATTTGTGGTGGTACAACCATTTACTGTAGTGTTAACTGAGGAATTGGACACTGAGACAAGGATGGTGCAATCCAGCTTATAACTTTTACTGAACGTTGCTCCTAGTAGCATTACATCCAAGTACAAAACAGTCTCTAGTACATCCAGATATGAAATACAGTCTTTTTAAGATGGACAGAGGTAAAGCTGCAACAGGTCCACTGCTCATAGGTGTGATGTCTGTCTCTCAGGCTATAAATGATATAGGTACTTCTACGCTGGTCTCTGTGATCCCAGTGCAGGTTAGTGAGGCTGTCGGAGTCTGGTAAATCCTTCACTTTTAACTCCAAAGGTCCTAAGGCGCGTATAGCGATGGCCGTAACCCTTTGGGTCTCTGTTCCTTTAGTGCTTTTTGGATCAATATCCTTTTTCTGAAGCTAAACTTCTAGCTGATGTCCACTAACTCTTAGCAGAGTTCTGAGCAGGATGTGGACGACTTCAGCTCAGGGCTGAAGACTGAAGACCCCCAAGACTAGGCCTGAGCTGGGCTATATATAGGATGTGTTGTCTCCCCCTAGTGGTAGGCTGAATGTAATGGAATCTAACACACCTGTAGGCAGGGATTATGCATAAAGATGCATTGCAGAATAAAACAGGTTATATAAAGCGTACAAAGCATAACACTACAACTTTGCAGTACCCACGTGGGTAGTGGGACACTGCATAAGGATAGGACGGAATTGTTGGATCCACAATTAAACATGAACAAGAACGCCACTATAGATAGAAAACATGTCATGCGCATCAGAGGGACCTATGATGATCGAAGTAGAACGGTGCGGAGAACCTTATTTAAATACTGGGATCTCCTCAAGATGGACCCAGATATAAGAGATGTAATATCAAATTATCCAGCCATTACTTTCAGAAGAGGGAGATCATTGAGAGATCGGTTTGTGCACAGTCACTACCAACCCTCTAAAAAACAAGGCACTTGGCTTGAAAGGAGACCTTTTGGTATGTACAGATGTGGTGGATGTATAGCATGCCCATTTGTGCATGCCACAAAGACTTTCTCGAGAGTCATTACCCAGAAGACATACAAGCTTTCTTTCATTCTAAGTCACTTTGAGGCCTCTTGCACACAAACGTGTTTTTATTTCCGTTTCTGTTCTATTTTTGCGGGTTCCGTTTGCAAGCCTTATGCGGAACCCTCCACTTCAATGGGTCCGCAAAAACAACGGAAGGTACTCCGTATGCATTCCGTTTCTGTATTTCCACTCCATTCAAAGATAAAACATGTCTTATTATTGCCCGCAAATCACGTTCCGTGGCTCTATTCAAGTCAATGGTTCCGCAAAAAAAAACAGAATGCATACAGAATTTGCGGACTCTATACTCTATACTGACAGGGAATGTCCCACAGGATTGGCGCATGGCAAATGTGGTGCCAATATTCAAAAAGGGTCCAAAAACAGAGCCTGGAAACTATAGGCCGGTAAGTTTAACATCCGTTGTGGGTAAACTGTTTGAAGGTTTTCTGAGAGATGCTATCTTAGAGCATCTCAACGGAAATAAGCAAACAACGCCATATCAGCATGGCTTCATGAGGGATCGGTCATGCTAAACTAATTGAATCAGTAGATAAGTTCTAGACTTGACAGCGGCGAATCAATGGATGTCATATATCTGGACTTCTCCAAAGCATTTGACACTGTACCGCATAAAAGGTTAGTATATAAAATGAGAATGCTCGGACTGGGAGAAAACGTCTGTATGTGGGTAAGTAACTGGTTCAATGATAGAAAACAGAGGGTGGTTATTAACGGTACACACTCAGATTGGGTCGCTGTCACTAGTGGAGTACCTCAGGGGTCAGTATTGGGCCCTATTCTCTTCAATATATTTATTAATGATCTTGTAGAAGGCCTGCATAGTAAAGTATCAATTTTCGCAGATGACACTAAACTGTGTAAAGTAATTAACACTGAAGAGGACAGTATACTACTACAGAGGGATCTGGATAGACTGGAGGCTTGGGCAGATAAGTGGCAGATGAAGTTTAACACTGACAATTGTAAAGTTATGAACATGGGAAGGAATAATGCAAGTCACCCGTACATACTAAATGGTAAAACACTCGGTAACACTGACATGGAAAAGGATCTAGGAATTTTAATAAACAGCAAACTAAGCTGCAAAAAACAGTGTCAGGCAGCTGCTGCCAAGGCCAATAAGATAATGGGTGTCATCAAAAGGGGCATAGATGCCCGTGATAAGAACATAGTCCTGCCACTTTACAAATCGCTAGTCAGACCACACATGGAGTACTGTGTACAGTTCTGGGCTCCTGTAAACAAGGCAGACATAGCAGAGCTGGAGAGGGTCCAGAGGAGGGCAACAAAAGTAATAACTGGAATGGGGCAACTACAGTACCCTGAAAGATTATCAAAATGAGGGTTATTCACTTTAGAAAAAAGACAACTGAGGGGAGATCTAATTAATATGTATAAATATATCAGGGGTCAGTACAGAGATCTATCCCATCATTAATTTCTCCCCAGGACTGTGACGAGGGGACATCCTCTGCGTCTGGAGGAAAGAAGGTTTGTACACAAACATAGAAGAGGATTCTTTACGGTAAGAGCAGTGAGACTATGGAACTCTCTGCCTGAGGAGGTGGTGATGGTGAGTACAATAAAGGGATTCAAGAGGGGCCTGTATGTATTTCTGGAGTGTAATAATATTACAGGCTATAGCTACTAGAGAGGGGTCGTTGATCCAGGGAGTTATTCTGATTGCATGATTGGAGTCGGGAAGGAATTTTTTATTCCCCTAAAGTGGGGAAAATTGGCTTCTACTTCACAGTTTTTTTTTTGCATTCCTCTGGATCGGCTTGCGGGATGACAGGCCGAACTGGATGGACAAATGTCTTTTTTCCCTACGCCTCCACAACGGCTGTAAATATGGAGATTATCCCGCCTTCTCAGGGACAGGAAACAGCTTTGTGGGTCAGCCCATATAAGGCCCCCTCCCTCTTACCTCTCCAGTTGTTTTCCTGTCCCTCAGAAGGTCAGGACTTGCCGGATCAGTCACGCGCCCAGCCTTTTCGGTTTGTTATCCCGGCTCTGGCCGGAGGGCTGAGGCAGGGGATAGGGTCGCGGAACTCTACAAAAAGTTCCTCCTTCCCTGTGGTTTAAGCCCAGCGTTGCTGGCCACCCCGGGCTTTGGACCCGCGTCCAGTGCGGACCGGCCCTGTTCTGCGAGCCGGGGGAGCGTTCCTGGGCCTGGGAGCGCTCCCCACACATTTCCCCTATGCGCGCGCGCCGGCAGTTGAATTCTATGTGCGTCGGAGGCCGGCGCGTGACGCGAGGGGGGGCGGAGCATAATGTCGTCATCAGTGGGAACCAGGAAGTAAAAGAGCGCGGCTGCCGGCGTTCCAATGCAGCTCCTGCGCTCTTCTCCTGAGAAAGATGTCCCAGCAAGCTGACGATTCGCCCAGGCGGCCCACAGATTCCTCCAGGCCCTCTAGCCCGGTAAGCCTCCTCCCATTACTAAATAACAGGGTGCCTTATCCTGTATGGGGGTCTCCTTGGTGGTGGTTCTTTACCCTTCTCTTTTAGAGACTAAGGATAAAACTTTCCTCTCCAATTTTGTGTCTCTCAGGGTAAAGAATCCTCAAAAAAGGATCCACCTTTGAAGAAAAAATGCGTAATGTGCAAGAAATCGCTGTCTGGTACATACAAGAAATCATTGTGCCAAAAGTGTTGTGACAAGGTTGTGTCAGAGGAGACCCCATCTTTAATTGAAAGTCTGAAAACCATAATCAGAGAAGAAGTGGGTGCAGCTGTAGAAGCTAAGTTATCTACATTGTCTCCCAGACCATCTACCTCAGGAGCCATAGTCTCTAATGTGCAGGACTCTGACCTGGATGAAGGTGAAATTTCCTCTGGGTCTGACTCTGATATTTCAGATCAAGCAGGCGGTAAACCTCTCTGTTCAGTTGAGGAGACGAATTCCCTACTGAAAACCATTAGGGCTACAATAAGCCTGGAAGAGCCCAGAGAACCCCTTTCAGTACAGGACCAATTGTTTGCTGGATTAGGGGACAAGAAAAAAAGAGTTTTTCCCGTCCACCCTAACATCCGAGCTTTAATACACTCAGAATGGAGAGACCCTGAGAAAAAACAATCCGCCTCTAAGTGGTTAAAGAGAAAATACCCTTTCGCGGAAGAAGATTCTGTGGCCTGGGATAAGACCCCTAAAGTAGATGCCCCAGTAGCAAGAATCTCCAAAAAAACTGCCCTTCCATTTGAAGACCTCGGCCTTCTTAAAGATCCGATGGACAAAAGATGTGAAAACCTCCTTAAAAAGATGTGGGAATCCTCTACGGCCACTCTAAGACCGGGGATCTCTGCAACTTATACGGCGAGAACCCTGGGCCTTTGGTTGGGACAGTTGGAGGAACATCTAGAGTCAGGCACTCCACGAGAAGACATCCTAGCTTCTATACCTATGCTAAAACAGGCCGCTAATTTTATGGCAGACGCGTCAGCAGACATAGTGAAGCTTTCAGCCAGATCTGCTGCCCTCTCTAACTCTGCTAGAAGAGCAGTATGGTTACGCACCTGGTCCGGTGACACAGCCTCCAAAAACAAGCTGTGCACTCTGCCATGTGAGGGAGATAGGGTGTTCGGTACGGCCTTGGACGACATTCTAGAGAAAGCTTCAGATAGGAAAAAGGGCTTTCCTACAGAATCAAAATTTTTTCAACAAAGGCGGTCCTTTCGGTCCCAGAAGCGGGGTAGGCCGGACCAAAAAAGAAGGGACACTAGACCAGCCTGGCAGTCCAATAGGGGTAAAGGCAGAGGGTTCCTGTTTAACCCTGACAAATCGGCCCACACCTCTACTCAATGACGCCAAAAGCGTAGTGGGAGGAAGACTGTCCCAATTCTATCCTGCCTGGGTAAATATCCAGGCCTCTCCATGGGTTCTGTCAGTCATAAAAAACGGGTACAGTCTAGAGTTAAAAACCTGCCCACCAGACAGATATATGGAGAACCCTCGTCCGGGGGAGATAAGCCAACAAACTATGGATCATCAGTTGAGACTTCTGCTGGAGAAAGGGGCCATCATCCCAGTCCCAAAGCAGGAACAGGGGAAAGGGTTTTACTCCCCGATCTTCTTGATAAAGAAACCAAACGGATCGTTCAGATTAATAATAAACCTGAAGATGTTAAACAGATACATCATATACAAAAAGTTCAAGATGGAAACCATAAAGACAGTCATCAGCCTGATCCCAAAAAGCGGCGCCATGGTAACATTAGATTTGGCAGATGCCTACTACCATATACCCATCAGAAAGGAGGATCAGAAATTTCTGAGACTGGCGACATGGTTCAAGGGAGAGCTGTGCCACTTCCAGTTCCGGGTACTTCCGTTTGGTCTCAGCTCAGCCCCAAGGCTTTTCACAAAGGTCATAACAGAAGTATCCAAGTTCTTTCACCTAAAGGAAATTCTATTTTTTCCATATCTAGACGATTTCCTAATAGCAGCCCCATCATCGTATCAGTTGCTCCTGCAGCTCCAGACAATCCGGGCCACGCTTACCAACCTGGGGTGGATAATAAATACGGAAAAATCCTGTCTCATACCCTCAACCCAGATAAACTTTCTAGGAGTACTGTTGGATTCGGAAAAAATGATCTCTTTTCTTCCTCTGCAGAAACAAGATTTCCTGATCACGACAGTGAGAAAATTTCAGAGACAGAGCTTGGTCTCTTTCAGAGAGATGATGGTCATCCTGGGTCTAATGACATCCACTATCCCTTCAGTAAAGTGGGCACAGTTCCACTCAAGGACCCTCCAATCATTTCTCTTAAGGACCTGGGACAAAAAACAGACATCCTTAAACAAGAAGGTAAAAATCCCTCAGGCGGTAAAGACATCCTTGAATTGGTGGGCAGATCGGAAAAATCTTTTGAAAGGAGTACCCTGGAGACCATCAGACCACGTAGTTATTACTACAGACGCCAGCCAACAAGGATGGGGAGCCCACATGGAAGAGAAACTAGCTCAAGGCCAGTGGAGTCTTGTTCTGGAAAAAGCCTCCTCCAACAAGAGAGAATTGTCCGCGGTTTGGGAAGCCCTGAAAACATTTGCACCCTCCCTCCTGCAGAGGAATGTAAAGATCTTGTCGGACAACTCTACAACAGTGGCATACCTGAACAAACAGGGCGGCACAAGAAGCCTATCGCTAGCCCTGGTGGTGAGAAAAATCTTCAGTTGGGCAGAAAAGAATATTCAGTCCCTTTCAGCAGCCCATGTGAGAGGAAAAGAGAATCAGGTGGCGGACTTCCTCAGCCGGGACCAGCTAAACGCAGGAGAGTGGATGCTAAACCCTCAGGTATTCAAGCAGATCTGTTCCAGGTGGGGAACGCCGAAGATCGACCTGTTCGCCAGAAGAAAAAACAAACAGGTTCCGAATTTCTACTCTCTGGCAGTAGAAGATCAACCCTTAAAGGTGGATGCGCTCTCGGTACCCTGGCCACCAGTCCTGTTATATGCATTCCCACCATTCTCCCTCATACAGCGGGTCATAGCAAAGATTTTGGAAGAAAGAGTACGAATCATCCTGATCACTCCATTTTGGCCCCGCAGATCATGGTTTCCGATCCTGAAGATCCTAGCAGGAGAAGAATTCTGGATCCTCCCTCCTCGCCCAGACCTTCTACTTCAGGGTCCGGTTTCTCATCCTCAAGTCACCCAACTCCGTCTGACGGCCTGGAGGCTGAAAGAAACATCCTGAGGAAAAAAGGTTTCTCCGGGAAAGTGATCTCCACCTTACTTCTTAGTAGGAAACCGGTCACCTCGAAAATATATCTAAGGGCCTGGAAATCCTTTCTACTCTTCGGGAAGGATAAATACGACCCGTCAGGAGAACCTCAGATGTCCCTCATACTGGACTTTCTCCAAGCAGGGTTGGATAAAGGCCTCGCAGTAAGTACACTAAAAGTTCAGATAGCAGCCTTGAGTGTATTTATGGACTGTAAACTGGCTAACATGGAAATAATAAAAAGGTTTTTTTAAGGCGGCCGTCAGGATTCGCCCTAGGTTAAGATCCCTAGTGCCTCCTTGGGACTTAAACTTGGTACTGTCCAAACTTATGTACCCTCCATTTGAGCCAATTACAGATATACCCTTAAGAATTCTTACTCTTAAGACATCATTCCTGCTAGCCATCACTACGGCCAGAAGAGTAGGCGAAATACAAGCCTTTTCTATCCTGCCTCCATACCTTTCCATTTCAGACGACAGGATCACGCTAAAACATGCTCCGGAATTCCTTCCGAAAGTAATCTCTAAATTTCACTGCCAACAGGAAATTATCCTTCCCTCCTTTTGTTCTCAGGCAAAGAACGAAAAAGAGAGACTTCTGCATAACCTGGACGTCAGGAGATGTGTCCTCCAATACCTGGAAGCCACTAAGGAGATTAGGAAGACTAATCAGCTTCTAATTCAATACCTGGGCATGTTGAAGGGAAAAGCGGCCAGCAAGACTTCAATATCAAGATGGATCAAGTCCTGTATCTATCTAGCCTACCAGACAGAAGGTGTTCCTCCTCCACCGTTTCTCAAAGCTCACTCTACCAGGGCCCTAGCCACATCCTGGGCCGAGGGTGCTTCAGCTTCCTTAGAGGACATCTGCCGTGCAGCCACATGGTCCAATCCATGTACATTTTTTAGACATTACAGATTAGATGTTTCTGCAAATAGGGATTTAGCCTTTGGGCGGAGGGTCCTATCTGCAGTTGTCCCACCCTAGGCTGTTATCCTATGTTACTTCCTCCATATTTACTGCCGTTGTGGAGGCGTAGGGAAAAGACTTACATTACTCTTACTGGTAATCGTTTTTTCCCTTTAGCCTCCACAACGGCAGGAGGAATTCCCGCCCAAAAAAAAAAAAAAAAAAAAAAAAGGATCTACTATATATAGATATAATACGTATAATTACTTATGTGTATATTCTATTGATGAAATATATGTTCTTCTAAGTTAGAGCAGACTGGCTCTGATAATTTGTTACTTTTGTTCTTTATTAAACCTTCCTTGCATTTATCTCTGAGTACTAGGTTACTAACTGGAGAGGTAAGAGGGAGGGGGCCTTATATGGGCTGATCCACAAAGCTGTTTCCTGTCCCTGAGAAGGCGGGATAATCTCCATATTTACTGCAGTTGTGGAGGCTAAAGGGAAAAAACGATTACCGGTAAGAGTAATGTAAGTCTTTTCGGCCTTATGTACTATGTTACTAGAATGCATCCGTATGTCTTCCGTATCCGTTCCGTTTTAGCAGAACCATCTATTGAAAATTTCATGCCCAGCCCAATTTTTTCATGTACTTACTGTTTAAACATTATTGTATGCTTTCGTTTTCATTTGCGATCCACAAAAAACGGATCACAAACGGAGGTTAAACCAAAAAACCGAACGGCAAAACGGAACAGAAGCGGAAACATTACTGAAACAAAAAAAAAAAAACTGAAAAACTGATCCGTTTAAAATGGACCGCAAAATATTGAAAAAGCAATACGGCCATGTACAAGAGGCCTGAATATGTTTCACAAAATAGCCACAAGAGTAAAATAAATACAGTTGCAAGAAAAAGTATGTGAATCCTTTGGATTTCTGCACATTTTGATCTTCATCTAAGAATAGACAATCACAGTCTGCTTAAAGTAATAACAAAGAATTAAATGTTACCATGTTTTTATTGAACACACCATGTAAACATTCACAGTGCAGGTGGAAAAAGTATTTGAACCCCTATACTAATGACATCTCCAAGAGCTAATTGGAGTGAGGTGTCAGCCAACTGGAGTCCAATCAATGAGATGAGATTGGAGGTGTTGGTTACAGCTGCCCTGCCCTATAAAAAACACACACCAGCTCTGGGTTTGCTTTTCACAAGAAGCATTGCCTGATGTGAATGATGCCTCACACAAAAGAGCTCTCAGAAGACCTATGATTAAAAATTGTTGACTTGCATAAAGCTGGAAAGGGTTATAAAAGTATCTCCAAAAGCCTTGCTGTTCATCAGTCAACGGTAAGACAAATTGTCTATAAATGGAGAAAGTTCAGCATTGCTGCTACTCTCCCTAGGAGTGGCCGTCCTGTAAAGATTACTGCAAGAGCACAGCGCAGACTGCTCAATGAGGTGAAGAAGAATCCTAGAGTGTCAGCTAAAGACTTACAAAAGTCTCTGGCATATGCTAACATCCCTGTTAGCGAATATACAATACGTAAAACACTAAACAAGAATGGATTTCATGGGAGGATACCACAGAGGAAGACACTGCTGTCGAAAAAAAATATGCTGCACGTTTACAGTTTGCACAAGAGCACCTGGATGTTCCACAGCAGTACTGGCAAAATATTCTGTGGACAGATGAAACCAAAGTTGAGTTGCTTGGAAGGTACACACAACACTATGTAGTGAGAAAAAGAGGCACAGCACACCAACATTAAAACCTCATCCCAACTGTGAAGTATAGTGGTGGGGGCATCATAGTTTGGGGCTGCTTTGCTGCATCAGGGCCTGGACGGATTGCTATCATGGAAGGAAAAATGAATTCCCAAGTTTATCAAGACATTTTGTAGGAGAACTTAAGGCCATCTGTCCACCAGCTGAAGCTCAACAGAAGATGGATGTTGCAACAGGACAACGACCCAAAGCATAGAAGGAAATCAACAACAGAATGGCTTAAACAGAAGAAAATATGCCTTCTGCAGTGGCCCAGTCAGAGTCCTGACCTCAACCCGATTGAGATGCTGTGGCATGACCTCAAGAAAGCTATTCACACCAGACATCCCAAGAATATTGCTGAACTGAAACAGTTCTGTAAAGAGGAATGGTCAAGAATTACTCCTGACCGTTGTGCACGTCTGATCTGCAACTACAGGAAACGTTTGGTGGAAGTTATTGCTGCCAAAGGAGGTTCAACCAGTTATTAAATCTAAGGGTTCACATACTTTTTCCACCTGCACTGTGAATGTTTACATGGTGAGTTCAATAAAAACATGGTAACATTTAATTCTTTGTGTGTTATTAGTTTTAGCAGATTGTGATTGTCTATTGTTGACTTAGATGAAGATCAGATCACATTTTATGACCAATTTGTACAGAAATCCATATCATTCAAAAGGGTTCACATACTTTTTCTTGCAACTGTATGTTGGCCATTAGAAAGCGGTGTATTTGACCAAAATTGGTTTAACACCATAATTTTGAATTAATAGACGAGGCCCCTGATGTTTATAGCTATAATCTTCCTTATCCCCTCTCTGCAAATTGACCCACATCTTAGCCAGTGCTTTTATCAGGCTAGGTATATGGGTATTATGTATACAATACACTAGCCCCTTAGGCTACTTTCACACTAGCGTTGGGAGCGGATCCGTCTGATGTTTCATCAGACGGATCCGCTCCGATAATGCAGACGTTCGCATACGTTCAGAACGGATGCGTCTGCATTAAAACTCAGTTGTCTGAGCGGATCCGTTCAGACTTTACATTGTAAGTCAATGGGGAACGGATCCGCTTGAAGATTGAGCCATATGGTGTCATCTTCAAGCGGATCCGCCCCCATTGACTTACATTGTAAGTCTGGACGGATCCGCTCGCCTCCGCACGGCCAGGCGGACACCCGAATGCTGCAAGCAGCGTTCAGGTGTCCGCTCACTGAGCGGAGCGGAGGCTGAACGCTGGCAGGCGGATGCATTCTCAGTGGATCCGCCTCCACTGAGAATGCATTGGGGCCAGACGGATGCGTTCGGGGCCGCTCGTGAGCCCCTTCAAGCGGTGCGCACGAGCGGACACCCGAACGCTAGTGTGAAAGTAGCCTTATTTATGTTTTTTGTATCCTTCACACCTTCCTTTTTGAATAGGACAACCTTCCGGTTTGCGCAAGCGCAGTATCATCATTGGATGCCACTTGCCAGGAGTACGTATCTTCATTTCCGGCATGGGTGCATACTCAACAGGTACAGACGCACGCATAGTGCAGGCGCATGCGCGGTTGACACGGACACACGGCGGTCCCGGCAATCGGAAGGATATTTAAACCTGAGGTAGATAACTATTTCTTGCTGCAGGTCAGTACATCCTCTGGCTTTTCATCTAGGCGCCCCCTGATTAACCGATTTACCGCATTTAGGGGAAATGCGTCGGGACGCATGCAACTTGGAGACTCCACGATATATGGGGATGTTATACAGGCAGTATAATATATGGGATTCCTTCTGTATAGAAAGGGACTTCTAAGAGAGGGAAAGCCACCGATAAGTGGGGCCGCCCCTTTCGGGGCGATTACTCTTCTTTTAGGCAGGGACATCATAGAAAAATAGGGAAAGTATCCCACTGCCTACAAGCAGACTTGTCTTTTTTTCCTCCTGGATGGTACAAGCTCTAATAGCGCTGCAGCATTCGGTATCCAACTACTTCCAAGGAGTGATTTGATTTATTGAATGTCCCCATCTTTAAGGTCCAAGGAACCGTGAGTGACCAAATGTGTGGCAATAATTTATGTACGCCTCATCATACCCCTATACTGTGATAATTGTCTCTTTTTGCATTATCTGATATTCAAAATTATAAATATTTTTTTCATTTTTGTTTTTGATGTGGGATTATTTTAATCTATAATTATTAAAAGTGACGTTTTAAGAGTATTTTTGTTTTGCTCAGTGACAGGTAAACATATGTGAACCTGCAAATGCCACGACTTCTCATCTCTCTTTGTTAGAGAAAATAGAAATGAAAAAAAACTATGCCTAGGATCAGAGTAAGGCCACTTTCACAATACCAGTGTTTGGTCAGTGATTTCCATCGGTGATTGTGAGACAAAACCAGGAGTGGAAGTCACACAGAGATAAGGTATAAGGGAAAGATTTGCTGTGTTTAAGAACCGTCCCTGGTTTTGGCTCACAATCATTGTGGAAATCACTGATCAAACACTGACCAAACACTGACTGTGTAAAAGCAGCCTAAAGCTAAATTATGGATTTAGAACAAAGAAAGCAAGAAAGAAAGTTAATTGGGGTAAAAGGTACACTACAAAGTAGTGCAACTGTCAAAAAAGGAAGTAAAAAATAAAAGTGGCAAAGGGGGAGGAGAACTCCCATCCAAGATGAAGGGCTGTTCAACCAGGGCCCCCAGATCTTGTCAAGCTTGTCTAGACAATGGCCCTGATTTATCATGCATTCACTCCAAAATTCTCGCTTCAAAAAGTCAGGAAATGGGGCTTTTGATACTTTTTGGTCTTACTTGCTCAACAATGTACCATATTTTTTGCACTATAAGATGCACCTAGGTTTTAGAGGAGAACAATAAGAAAAAAATATTTTTCATTAGCGCTCAGGTCAGACTAGCAGTCAGAACCCCAATATTAATCGGACCTCAGCTCCTAGCCCCTATCAGACCCCCAATGTTTGTAAGACCCCAGTAAGACCTCAGATCAGACCCCAATGTGAATGACTCCCAATCAGACCTCGGATAAGAGCCCCATTGCCTCTCATCAGCCCCCATTGCCTCTCATCAGCCCCCATATGAGCCCCCATGCTTCTTAGCAGCCCTCATGCCTATGTGCAGCCACTGTATGTGCCCCAATGCCTCTTAGCAGCCCCCATGCCTATGTGCAGCCACCTTATGAGCCCCCATGCCTATGTTTAGCCACCATATGTGCCGCCATGCCTCTTAGCAGCCACCATATGAGCCCCAATGCCTATGTGCAGCCACCATATGTACCCCCATGCCTCTTTAGTAGCTCCCACATGTGCCCCCATGCCTCTTAGTAGCCCTCATATGAGCCCCCATGCCACAGAAAACTTAAAATAAAAAATTTACTTACCTCTCCTGCTCCGGGCGCCGCCGCTCCTCACCTACATCGCGATCCATTTCCTCCTGCTGTCGGCTGGGCTGTGAAGGCTGCGCACAGCGTGAGATCACAGAGCGCACTCACACTGTGCGCAGCCCTAAACAGCCGACAGACGACAGCCAAGGTCCAGGAAGCGGTGAGTACAGAGACTTCACCGATTCCCGGTCCTCTGTTACTAATGAGCGCTTCCATAATGGAAGCGCTTCATTAGTATTTGCCCTATAAGATGCACTTTTGGGGGGAAATGCGTCTTATGGGGCGAAAAATACAGTATATGACTTTTTGCTTTATTATGCCACTCACTCCAGTTTTGTTTTGAAATCTGGGTGGGTAAATGAGCCTGGTTAGATATGTTAATGAGTTTCACTCCAGATTTATCACTGAGACCTTTTTAAAAAGTCGCAAAAAAAGTCACAATCTCACTCTAGTAGACGGATGGATCAGGATAATTGGAGAAGCTTTTCTAGACAAATGTGTTAGGTTTAAAAATAATAAAAATGTATCAAACAACATGCAACATTTGATAAATGTGGCATAAATTACGCAAACACAGACTCAAGCAAAACTGACTTCAAACATACCCCTCTTAATAAATCCCCCCCAATGTTTTTAGTTTTATGGAGGCGTCCACAAGCTATAACTTAATCACTTATACAACTTAAAGCAAAACTTTTGCATTGCAGGGTATGGTGGACTCAGCACTACCATTTTACATAGCAGGCCAGTGTTATCTAATTACATGGCAGGACTGGAGCCTTCAGTAGACCCTTGAATACAATGAAAACTGCTTGACATCCCACCAAAGAAACCGTGGCTGCCATTGACTGCGGAATCTAAGTGGAAAAATGACTGGGATCAGAGTTATCTCTGATCTCGCCTATTGCAGGCAGCAGTCATCTGTATAATGCATCCAATGACAGGAAAGGGTTCAATATTTTCCAGTGTGGGAGGAGCTGAGTTATATGTATATTTAGTATAAGAATGATACAGGCAGTGGCCTGTAAATAGTATGTCCTGGAGACAGCAGCCTCTGATGTTGCAATGTACATAATATGCATTAATGGCTCAAAGCCTTCGAAATGCGTGAGTAAGGATCACTTGTAAAGAGATGATTTCTCATACTTGGCTCCGTTCCTTTAGGTTATAATAATATATTACCAAACACTATGAAATGGCGCAGCTGTAAGTCCAGGGTAACCAACAGACTCTTACTGCTCCTTACAGTTCCGTTTATAGTGTTATATTGTAAAGTTGGCAATCGCTTCATAAGTAATATCGAGAGCTGGCAGTGTAGCCCAAGGCAATCTGCCCTGATGTCTGTGTCATCACGTGCTGTTAAAGAGAAGCTGTGCTTTCATCTGGATTGTATGTTTTTGGTGGAGCACTTTATTTTCATGGCTTGGATTTATTTTAAATACTGTTTAGCAGATGTCACTTATTGTCATATACGTATTGCCCAAGAAAGGTTTCAAAAGTCACCAACCTTTTCAGTCTACAGCTGAACCGGAATAGACATTTCTGGCCAAATTTGCGCCAAAAAAATACAAACATTACAAATCAAAAATGGTGATTTGTTTCACCTAATATATAAAAAAGGCACATGCCATAAACTTATCTGGCTATTTCTCTTGATTTGCGACATTTTAACGCCATCAGCACAAAAATGGGGCTTTTTTTAAAACAGAAAGGCATCATTTTAGTCGACCCCTGCTGGACTGCACTTTTTTGGAGTTTTGAAACATATTTGCGACTTTTGCGACATTTCCACTGGTAAATTGTGACTTTTGTCTGAGACTCGGGACGTTTTTTGTTATTGTTTTGTTGAATATCAATTTACTGACAAAACTCTGTTGTTTAGCTCATTTATATTAGATGAAAATAAATGCATCATGTTGTGAGAAGGCACAAGGTGCCATGGTGGATGATAGATACGTGTCACCGAGGTACCTGGCCTTGGTGAAATGAACCGGTAGAGTTTTGTCAGTATCTCTAGGTAAGTGGCACTTGCTATTAGTAGTTTCACTGCTGACTGCAGCTGATCCGGGATGGGTTTTATTGGAGTAGTCAAAGAGCAGGGTGGGATGACTACTCCCACATATCCAGGCCAGGTTTTGGCTGGCCTACATAAGCCAGGAAGCCCAGGAGAGCTGGAGGTGGGAGTGATAGACTGTGAGTAGAGCTTAGTAGAGTGGCTTCAGCAGAGAGCCTGCTAATGCCAAGTCTCTTCCCCCTCAGGCTGGTGGTGGAAAAGAGGAACTACAGAGGTCTGTGAGTCAGGTGAGTTAACATTGACTGTATATTTTTTGTTGATAATGTTTTTGGACAAAATAAAAAGATTATTATTTGGACTATTTCCAAAGTCGCCATTTGAGCTGATCGCCACACTGTTTTAACACTTACCGATCACTTGTTCCCACTACGAGTTGGTTTTCTATTCATAAATGCAACTATTTGACAAAAATTGCATCTTTCTGGCATAAATGCGACTTTTTACACAAAGCACCACCACGTAAGCTGGCTTAATTGTCTGCAAAAATTTGGGCCATTTCAGCCAATAAGCAATAAGAGCTTAATAATAGCCCCACCCACTTTGACATTTATAACTTTTTTTTTAATTCTGTTTCCTGAAAAATGATTATGTTCCACTTTACAACTACATATACAGTACATATAGTTACTATTCTCTCTCTCTCTCTCTATATATATATACATATATATATATATATATATATATATATATATATATATATATATACACATATATATATATATTAGCAGAAGAACCCCTCTTCGCACGGGTATATTTCATCTATTTCATTTAATGTTTGTGTGTTAACAGTGACCTCCACAGTGGCCTGCACCCTTAACAGTAACATCCAGAGTGCCCTCCCCTTTAACAGTGACCTCCTCAGTGGCCACCTCTTTAGTAGTGACCTCCACAGTATCCCGTCTCGTTAACAGTGATTTCCACAATAACCCGCCCCCTTAACAGTGACCTCCACAGATATATAACATGTGAGAGTGAATCTGGACCGCACATCCTCAATGCTATGCTTTTGATATAACAACTGTTTTTCAGCATAATAAAGCATGGCTTCTCAGCACAATTTATAATAAATATAACCTTATGCTATGCACTAAAAGGAGGCATTAGTATACAGTTTGATTAAAAAGCATAGGCCCACTTACCACGACAAGGTTACATCTTCAAGTGGGGACCTACTCTATGTCACAGTCATTACCTCTGGCTGTGACCTTCTGTCTATGCTCTCGCTGCAGCTCCGTTCCTCTGTATTATTTGTGGTTCTGTATGGGTTAACTCCCCTGTGTTCTTATTAGGAGTTAATCATCTCTGTCTGCTCCATGGGTGTGGCCTCTCTGCTGCACCCATGGAACCTGTATATAAGGCTGAGGTTTCCTCAGTTCTGTGTCAGCTCTCCTGGTGTGTGTTGTCTTGTCCTGCTCCTGGTTTGTACTCTCTCTCCCATGCTGCTGACCCATGGGATCCGTGTCTGTCTGTCTGTGCTCTGTGGGTTTCCCTAATTGTTCATTCCTGTCCTCTTTCCTGTCTTTCTGTTATCTGTTCTGCCAGTTATGTTTTAGTTACTTTGTGTGTTTTCATATGTCTGTGTTCAGCAAGCCTTTGCAGCAGAGTGGCATGCGCAAGGCCATGCACCTTACTACTGGTGGAGCAAGTCCTTCTCTGCTCATTGCCACTCCTGCTCCCTTGCGTGAACTCCTGCTTGTATTCTTAGTTACCTTTGTCTGTATTCATATGTCTCGGTTCAGCAAGCGCCTAGCTGCAGAGTGCTATGCGCAAGGCCACGCAGTATACCACTGGTGGAGCAAGTCCTTCTCTGCTCATTGCCACTCCTGTTTCCTTGCTATGTATTTCTGCTTGTGTTATTAGTTGCCCTGTTTTGTATTTGCCTGTCTGTTATGTTTGCCTATGTGCCGTCGGTACCTTCTGGTACCTGTTGTCCATTCGTTCCTGCTGTCACTGTCTAGTTCACGCTCCAGAGTGGACCCTGGCAACTTCCTGCAGCAAAGTCTAACTCTACCATCTAGGGCTCTAGTGAATACCAGGAGTTGCTTAGTCACGCCCTTCTGGAGTATTACTAGACAGTGGCGCAGTGGGGGTTTTCTCCCACTGTGCTGACGGTACATAGAGCTCTTGTTTTGTCTGTGCTGCCTTCCCTGTTTTTTGTTTGAGCAATAAACTCTTGTGTGTCTGTACCTGATTTCCATTTGTTTATTGCTTGACAACGCGGTGGTCTCTCCTGGGACCTCCAACTCGTGACACTCTAACTTTGGAGCGGCACTGTGCGGCGACCACCGGGGCCCCCGCATCGCACCAGCCGGTGAGGGGACCCAGTAGCCACACAGCGCCCCCACTGTTCGGCAAAGCCACCCTGGCCCTGGGCCCCAACACTCCACCAGCACAGCAAAAAAGCAGCAATGGCCACCGCTCAGCACCGCATAATGTGAACAGGTGCAAAAAGCTAACCTGTGCACAGACTCTCAGGAACTCCAACTGAGAGGTGGTAGGAATTTATAGACCTTTTTCAGACTCCTGCCGATTATAAACACCTAGGCCGAATGGGGAGGAGTGCTGATCCAGAGAGGGGGGACAGAGAAAAGACTATGCAAAGTATATAACATGTGAGAGTGATTCCAGATCGCACATCCTCAATGCTATACTTTTGATATGACAACTGTTTTTCAGCATAAAAAAATGGTTTAATCTTTCTTCTTCATTACTGGCATCAGCACTCCTCCCATTCGGCACAGGTGGTTTTAATCGCAGAAGTCTGCATAGAAGTGGTAATTGACCTGCAGTTCCTGATTGCAATGGACATGTGTTAGACAACTGTTCACATGGTGCAGTACTGCGTGTGACCTTTGTTTTTGTGGCACTGTACAGGTGGGTTGGTGGGACCCAAGGCCAAGGGTGGCATTGTGAGACAGCTAGTTGCTGTTTGACTCTTGGGTCCTGCTGCCTACTAGGGCAGTGCCGCTTTGTCACTGCAGTGTGCTGCGCCTTTTTTTGTCAGAGTAGGTCCCACTCAGAGACTACCCTGGCGTGGTGAGTGGGCTTATGCCTTTTGATCAAAATGTACACTAATGCCTCTTGTACAGCATGTAGTATAGGGGGCTCTACACTTTTGCATTGCGCTGAGTAGCGAATTTAATTAGATCTAAGCATAGCATTGTGGATGTGCGATCCAGTTCTTTTTTTCTCCACTTGACAATGAACTCCACAGAGCTCCATTTCCCTGCCCCCTTACCAGTGACTTCTACAGCACTCCGCCCCTTAACACTGACCTCCATAGTGGACTGTCCCCTTAACTGTGACCTCCACCGTTTACTTCCCCCTTAACAGTTGCCCCCTTAACAGTGACCTCTACAGCATCCCACCCCTTAACAGTGACCTCCACAGCAGCCCGCCTCTTTAATAGTGACCTCCACAGCGGCCACACCTTTATTAGTGACCTCCACAGTACCCCATCTCCTTAACAGTGATTTCCACAACACCCTGTCCCCTTACCAGTGGCCTCTATAGCAATCTGCCACTTAAAACTGACCTCCATAGTGGACCATCCCCTTAACTGTGACCTCTACAGCAGCCTGCCCCTAGGGTGGCCAGAGTTCCGGTTTTAGGCCAGACAGTCCGGCTTTCAGACTCCCTGTCCTCTGTCTGGCGTAGAGTCTGGATGGACACACGGATGTCCTTTTGAACAGCTCACTCTAAGCTGTGTGAGCAGCAGGGAGAAAGCCACCTTCCCTCCGCCTGTAGCTGACAGAAGTTGATTTTTAACTTCATTTTTTTTAATCCCCTATGGCTGTGGAGTAAAAGAGGGTGTGGACTAACCGGGTTTAGGGCATGGCTTGGCGGGACCTGGGGGAGGGTATTTTTAAGTCTGTCTTTTGCCCCCTTAACTGTGTCCTCCACAGAACTCCGCTCCCTTAATAGTGTCATCCAATGTGCCCTGCCCCTTTAAAGCTGACCTACAGCAGTTTAAAAAAAAAATGGCTGGGTTGTTTATGGAAACCTGGTTTAAGATTGTGTGTATGTGGAGACTAAGGACCTGCGAACTTCTATTGGCTAATGCATTTTTTGGGAATATCTCAGGAACAGTACGTCCTAGAGACCTGGTCTGAAACCTTCAAGGACACCTGATGTACCTGTGTGCCAAATTTTGTGATTGTAAATGCAACAGTGCAGATTCCTTTAGCGGACATACACCCATACACTCAGCTTTATATATTAGATTGACAAATAGGTTGTTAATATGTGATTTAAAAAATTGATAAGTCTCCCTTTAAGGAAATGTGCTTTTCATGCATTGCTTTTTAAAGTAGCTCTATTCATATGACAAGCAGCAGGTTTGTATTAATTGGCATGAGCGCAAATCATAAGATAGAAATTCAATTTCGTTTTAGAGATAGATGACCACTTTAACACTGCACTGGTTCGGTATATAGCAACAAGGATAATTGGCTTTCAAGATAAGAGTTGAGTTTGATCCAAAACAATCTGGAACAGATGGAGATTGCAGGTGCTGTTAATTCTGATAACGCTGGCAGAATATTGCTTCTGGTGAACATCAAATTGGAGAAAATTTATAAATTTGACAGACTGAGTTTTCAGGAACTGGAAAGGGTATCGGGAATTGAACTTTTTTTTTTTTCAGTGAGAGACAAACCCCCTAGAGTCACGCAATGAATGACAAATGGATAATCAAAAACTCCAAGGGAGAGGAAAAATATACAAACTGCTATCATTTAAGGGTGCTTAATAATACATATGAAGGGTTTTAGAAAATCCAAAGGATGTGAGGTAAACAGAAGGTCATCCGAGATGACAAAGTGAGCAATGGGAGAGGCAAAAGAAAAACTGCAAGGGTAACAGTTTGCTGATGAGATATTAAAAGGTCAAGGGAGATAGTGAGAAATGCAGGACAGCTTAAAAATATATAGAAATGCTCACCCGATCACTGCAGCATGACTCCAGTCACTACCAAAGTGAGTGACACCCAATAGCTACACAACAAGTCAAAAACTTAAACAAGACTGTCTCACAGTTACTACAGTAGTAGCACGGCAAGGTGGGTTATATCTATACATAGGAACCAGGGGGAGGGTGTTGTTTTGAACACTGGCAGAGGACAACTTGGTACGTTTTGGGGTGTCACCATGCCCCACGGCATTGAAAACCCTCTGAGATAACGATGGGGGACATGGCAAGAAGATAGAGAACTTGCTGTGCCAGTTGGGGCCACTGTTCAAGTCTGCCTGCTATATAAATGGGCCATACAAAAATTATGGTGAAAAACTGTTCCATGTAAAATGCCCTCAAAAGACAAGGGGGCACTGCCTCAGACTGGAGAAGAAAAAGTTCAGTCTCCAGAAGCGTTAAATCTTCTTTACTGTAAGAACTGTGAATTTGTGGAATAGACTTCCTCAGGACGTGGTCATAGCAGGAACAGTGGACAGTATTAAAAAGGGTTTAGATAAATTCTTAATAGTAAACAACATTAATGCTTATGAAAACGTGTAGAAATCTGAGTTTCAATTCCTTCTGGGATTCGTGTCCCCACCTATCCCTTGGTTGAACTTGATGGAAGAAATTTGTGGGGTCATGGAACTGGGTATGGGACAGAGAATGGCCATAGTTTAGGTAGGCCTGAACCTCGGCATTGAGGCGGGAGCTGTTGGCTTGCAGGCTGGCCTCTGCCTGGCACGGCATGTTCTATGCCCATTGTCGCTGACCACCTTGTCCAGTTAGATTTGGTGAGGTGTCAGCAAGTGTAATGTTTTCTGCTTGATGTACTTTAGCTGCAACTGCTCACCGGTATGGCTTCTCTATACCAGGCCAATCAGCTCCAACATGGCATGGCAACACCTGACCTGACACGTCATAGGAAGGAGGAATAGTGTGAGTCACACTGTGCGCTGCTGCTGTTGTTGACAGGACCGTGTGCATGAAGGGGGAGGTGAAAGAGGCGGATAAGTGCCTACTGTGGGAGCCAGCCCCATGATATGGTGGTAGGGGGTCAAAAAGATCTGGCCATGTTGCTGAAGTGCTCCCTCTTCACTGCTGGAAAAAACATTGACTCAGTAGGCTGTGAAAGACATGTACTGTCCCTTCCCGTATCAGCATCTCCAGGTGTTCACCATGGAGTGCAGATTGATGCAGTGTGAGAATCGCAAAGAGTGGCCCACATTCACCGCCATGTGAGAGTACGTACAAGGCTCTACTACAATGGTACTGAAGCAACAGCACCGCCAACAACATGGCCAGGTGGGGGTTCAGCTTGTAGACAAGGTAATTACTGGTGGAGAAAAGTTTTTTAATTGTCAAACAGTCTGTTATAAATGTCTTGTGAAGGAGCTGAGGTCAAGGAGGAGGCTTATCAGGAGAAGAAGAAGGTGGTGAATGATGATGATGTATTTGAATGGTCATGGCTTATTTTTAATATTGCAGATCTTGCACACCGCTGTGGTTTTGTGTGCCCATCTTGTGGAGAAAAAGCCTATATGCCAACATTTCAAGGGCCAGTAATTTTAAAAGTTTCACATTTAGTGCTATGGACAGTGGGTGGGTGAATGGGTATTTCTGCTTGCGTTCAATTGCCTGGGGTACGGACAATTGGACGCTGCGCTGGGACAGGGAAGTGGATGCTGATGGTGTATGCAAAGGTCCAGGTGCAGGGCAAGGGGCATCCGGCCCTGCACCTTTGACAGGGGATTGGCCAGCAGTGGGGTGGCCCACAGACCCAGATTGTGGACCCAGGCGTTCGGCCCACTGATTAGGGTGCTTGGATGCCATGTGGTGGTGAGGTTGCTGGTGTTCGCTCCCCGGATAATTTTGGTAAGGTATGTTGTACAAGGTGAAAGAATGGAAGATCAGCGGCACTGCTGCTCTTCGCCCCACAAACACCCCGTGTTGCAAGATGTCGCAAACAACGGCCCAGCAAGTGCAGACAGATTCGCGTGGTGCTAAAAGCGCTATACTGCGGAATAGTGATGGACGAACATCGGCCGGGACGGTGCGCGAACGCGATCAAATGTTAACAAACCGCAAGTTCGCGGCAGGCCCCATTCACTTTAATAGCAGGCGAACCTGAAAAACTTCAACATAGTAACATAGTCACATAGTATATAAGGCTGCAACAAGACATCTGTCAATCCAGTTCGGCCTGTTATCCTGCAAGTTGATCCAGAGGAAGGCAAAAAAAAAACTGTGAGGTAGAAGCCAATTTTCCCCACTTAAGGGGGAAAAATTCCTTCCTGACTCCAATGAGCAATCAGAATAACTCCCTGGATCAACGACCCCTCTCTAGTAGCTATAGCCTGTAATATTATTACACTCCAGAAATACATCCAGGCCCCTCTTGATTTTCTTTATTGTACTCACCATCACCACCTCCTCAGGCAGAGAGTTCCATAGTCTCACTGCTCTTACAGTAAAGAATCCTCTTCTATGTTTGTGTACAAACCTTCTTTCCTCCAGAAGCAGAGGACGTCCCCTCGTCACAGTCACAGTCCTGGGGATAAATAGATGATGGGAGAGATCTCTGTACTGACCCCTGATATATTTATACATAGTAATTAGATCTCCCCTCAGTCGTCTTTTTTCTAAATTGAATAGCCCTAATGTTGATAATCTTTCAGGGTATTGTAGTTGCCCCATTCCAGGTATTACTTTAGTTGCCCTCCTCTGGACCCTCTCCAGCTATGCTATGTCTGCCTTGTTCAAAGGAGCCCAGAACTGTACACAGTACTCCATGTGTGGTCTGACTAGTGATTTGTAAAGTGGTAGGACTATGTTCTCATCACGGGCATCTATGCTCCTTTTGATGCAACCCATTATTTTATTGGCCTTGGCAGCAGCTGCCTGACACTGGATTTTACAACTTAGTTTGCTGTTTATTAAAATTCCTTCAGCTCATATTTGCAGCCAGCAAACACTTACTAGAAGTACACAAATAGTCCCACAACATGAACAGTGATATTCCAGAGGGGGATCATTGGCAAAAATTCCCACAAAAAATATGCATTTTAATCAGGGGCCATTTTTATGTGTCTTAAAGGGAAATTCTCAAAATGTGCCCTGCTGGAGCCTAGAGTAATGTTATTTCCTATCGGTTTGATGTGTACAAATGTGCAGCACTCAACATTTTTGTATCCTGAAGAGTCTATTAAAAAAATGCATACGTTAACGTAATTTTTTTTTCTACCATGGAACTGTATGGTGAACGGACGCCGAACTGTATGGTGAACGGTGTGCGGCATCAGTCTGATGCATCTGTTAGCGCATAAATTTTTGGTATGCATTAAATGGATGGCTAAAATAGTATGTGAACGCAGCCCTAGTGTCACAATAAGCACCAGTACACAGCGGAGCAGCGTGGCGGAGAGGGGAGGCCGCAATGTACTGACAGAGCGCTACCAGGTCCTGTTGGTCAGGGATGAGGAATATTAGGTATTGCCGCGTCCGTATCGACCGGCTATATAAAAATATCACATGACCTAACCCCTCAGGTGACCACCGTAAAAAAAAAAAAAAACGGTGTAAAAAAAGCTATTTTTTGTCATCTTACGTCACAAAAAGTATAATAGCAAGCGATCAAAAAGTCATATGCGCCCCAAAATAGTGCCAATAAAACCGTCATCTCATCCCGCAAAAAATGAGACCCTACTTAAGATAATCGCCTAAAAACTGAAAAAATTATGGCTCTTAGACTATGGAGACACTAAAACTTTTTTTGTTTTAAAAATTAATTCATTGTGTAAAACTTACATAAATAAAAAAAATTGTATACATATTAGGTATCGCCGCGTCCTTGACAACCTGCTCTATAAAATTACCACATGATAAAACCTGTCAGATGAATGTTGTAAATAACAAAAAAAAAACGGTGCCAAAAAAGCTATTTCTTGTTACCTTGCCGCACAAAAAGTGTAATATAGAGCAACCAAAAATCATATGTACCCTAAAATAGTACCAACAAAACAGCCACCCTATCCCGTAGTTTCTAAAATGGGGTCACTTTTTTGGAGTTTCTACTCTAGGGGTGCATCAGGGGGCTTCAAATGGGAAATGGTGTCAAAAAAACCAGTCCAGCAAAATCTGCCTTAAAAAAACCGTATGGCATTCCTTTCCTTCTGCGCCCTGCCGTGTGCCCGTACAGCAGTTTACGACCACATATGGGGTGTTTCTGTAAACTACAGAATCAGGGCCATAAATAATGAGTTTTGTTTGGCTGTTAACCCTTGCTTTGTAACTGGAAAAAAAAATATTAAAATGGAAAATCTGCCAAAAAAGTGAAATTTTGAAATTGTATCTCTATTTTCCATTAAATCTTGTGCAACACTTAAAGGGTTAACAAAGTTTGTAAAATCAGTTTTGAATACCTTGAGGGGTGTAGTTTCTTAGATGGGGTCACTTTTATGGAGTTTCTACTCTAGGGTTGCATCAGGGGGGCTTCAAATGGGACATGGTGTCAAAAAACCAGTCCAGCAAAACCTGCCTTCCAAAGACCATATAGCGCACCTTTCACTCTACGCCCCGTTGTGTGGCCGTACAGTAGTTTACGGCCACATATGGGGTGTTTCTGTAAACGACAGAGTCAGGGCAATAAAGATACAGTATTGTTTGGCTGTTAACCCTTGCTTTGTTAGTGGAAAAAATGGGTTAAAATTGAAAATTAGGCAAAAAAATGAAATTCTCAAATTTCATCCCCATTTGCCAATAACTCTTGTGCAACACCTAAAGGGTTAACAAAGTTTGTAAAATCAGTTTTTAATACTTTGAGGGGTGTAGTTTCTTAGATGGGGTCACTTTTATGGAGTTTCTACTCTAGGGTTGCATCAGGGGGGCTTCAAATGGGACATGGTGTCAAAAAACCAGTCCAGCAAAACCTGCCTTCCAAAAACCATATGGCGCACCTTTCACTCTATGCCCCGCTGTGTGGCCGTACAGTAGTTTACGGCCACATATGGGGTGTTTCTGTAAACGGCAGAGTCAGGGCAATAAAGATACAGTCTTGTTTGGCTGTTAACCCTTTCTTTGTTAGTGGGAAAAAATGGGTTAAAATGGAAAATTTGGCAAAAAAATAAAATTCTCAAATTTCATCCTCATTTGCCAATAACTCTTGTGCAACACCTAAAGGGTTAACGAAGTTTGTAAAATCAGTTTTGAATACCTTGAGGGGTGTAGTTTATAGAATGGGGTCATTTTTGGGTGGTTTCTATTATGTAAGCCTCGCAAAGTGACTTCAGAGCTGTAGTGGTCCCTAAAAAATGGGTTTTTGTAAATATCTGAAAAATTTCAAGATTTGCTTCTAAACTTCTAAGCCTTGCAACATCCCCAAAAAATAAAATATCATTCCCAAAATAATTCAAACATGAAGTAGACATGTGGGGAATGTAAAGTCATCACAATTTTTAGGGGTATTACTATGTATTACTGAAGTAGAGAAACTGAAACTTTGAAATTTGCAAATTTTTCCAAATTTTTGTTAAATTTGTTATTTTTTGGTGCAAAAAAAATATATTTTTTTACTTCATTTTACCAGTGTCATGAAGTACAATATGTGACGAAAAAAAACAATCTCAGAACAGCCTGGATAAGTCAAAGCGTTTTAAAGTTATCAGTTATCTGACACTGGTCATATTTGCAAAAAATGGCCTGGTCCTAAGGTGTAATAAGGCTGTGTCCTTAAGGGGTTAAGAGGACTGTGTGGTCTTTCAATATTTTTTTTGGAGGTAAATCTGTGAATTTCCAGCAAAACGCTCTCTGTCCCTGCCTACTGTCTGCTCTCCCTGACGCTGAAAGATCCGCGCGCGGGACATCGGCTCCTATATAAACTGGCATCACGTGTTCCGGCCAGCCAATCAGTGTAAGCTAATAGCTAACATGGCTATGGCATTACACTGAAGGGAATTTCTTACCTGAACGTTGATTGGCTGCATAGGAAGCACCAAACGTGCGGGGAGGAGACTTGAGCAATGCGACGAACACATTTCGTATTCAGCCGAATACTGCCACATGCCGATCATAGCGATGCTCGAGCCGAACCGGTACTCGGCCGAGCATGCTTACTCATCACTATTCAGCATACTTGATCCCAAAAAGGGAGAATTTTATTACAGTTCCACTAAATATGCAAAAAAGAACCAGTTTCTGTCTTGCAACGCCAACATAGTTGGCTAAGCTCTGGGAACATTTTATGTAACCGTACAGGGGTGTAGTACCATTGTGTGAAGGCTTTGTAATAGTTCCCCTGCAATCGGACACATATTGAGATCCTGGGGATGAGAATGAGACATCTCTGTCGGTTGCTATGGTCAGATTCTATATGTAAGTCCTCCTCCAATGTTTTGATGTATTCCATAACTTTCGGCCTGGTCTGTGTCACCAAACAATTATATACAGTACAGACCAAAAGTTTGGACACACCATCTCATTCAAAGAGTTTTCTTTATTTTCATGACTATGAAGACATCAAAACTATGAATTAACACATGTGGAATTTTATACATAACAAACAAGTGTGAAACAACTGAAAATATGTCATATTCTAGGTTCTTCAAAGTAGCCACCTTTTGCTTTGATTACTGCTTTGCACACTCTTGGCATTCTCTTGATGAGCTTCAAGAGGTAGTCCCCTGAAATGGTTTTCACTTCACAGGTGTGCCCTGTCAGGTTTAATAAGTGGGATTTCTTGCCTTATAAATGGGGTTGGGACCATCAGTTGCGTTGAGGAGAAGTCAGACACAGCTGATAGTCCTACTGAATAGACTGTTAGAATTGGTATTATGGCAAGAAAAAAGCAGCTAAGTAAAGAAAAACGAGTGGCCATCATTACTTTAAGAAATGAAGGTCAGTCAGTCAGCTGAAAAATTGGGAAAACTTTGAAAGTAAGGGCTATTTGACCATGAAGGAGAGTGATGGGGTGCTGCGCCAGATGACCTGGCCTTCACAGTCACAGGACCTGAACCCAATCGAGATGGTTTGGGGTGAGCTGGACCGCAGAGTGAAGGCAAAAGGGCCAACAAGTGCTAAGCATCTCTGGGAACTCCTTCAAGACTGTTGGAAGACCATTTCAGGGGACTACCTCTTGAAGCTCATCAAGAGAATGCCAAGAGTGTGCAAAGCAGTAATCAAAGCAAAAGGTGGCTACTTTGAAGAACCTAGAATATGACATATTTTCAGTTGTTTCACACTTGTTTGTTATGTATATAATTCCACATGTGTTAATTCATAGTTTTTATGCCTTCATAGTCATGAAAATAAAGAAAACTCTTTGAATGAGAAGGTGTGTCCAAACTTTTGGTCTGTACTGTATGTTGGAAAGTTTCTTTGTAGGATCCCTGGTTAGGAGGACCTCTTTTTCAAAGCTAGTGGGGTCTTTCCAGAGGACAGGGAGAAGGGTATTTATATAATGTTTTATATGTAAGCGATGGAACAGGGACATTGAGGATGACATTGGGAATCCCAATCATTTTTTAACCCAACTTGAGAGTCAAGCAAGTCAATCAATGGGGTATTAATATTTTAGACGGTTCTGTAAGGGTATGTCTGAAGTTTGTGGATGAGTCCCAAAGGATGTCTCTAACCTGTATCAATGGTGACAGCGGGTTAGAGAGCAAAATGGGAGCTAAACCAGACTTCCACACTTTAAAGGGCTTCTGTCACCCCACTAAACTGTTTTTGTTTTTTGTGTGTACTTATAATCCCTATACTGCGATTTATCCATACATAATGTGATTAATCATTTTGGTTCAGTAGATTCTGCTAAAAATGTACTTTTATAATATGTAAATTACCTGTCTACCAGCAAGTAGGGCGGCTACTTGCTGGTAGCAGCCGCATCCCCCTATCATAATGACGCCCCCTCCGCATGTTGATTGACAGGGCCAGCGAAGGGGATCTTTCTCTGGCTGGCCCTGTTTGCATTCAAAATCTGGCGCCTGCGCCGTAACGGTATTCAATCGGCGCAGGCGCACTGAGGGGAGGATGCTCGCTCGGCCACTCCATCCTCAATGCGCCTGTGCCGATGATGTCACATCTACACCCGGCGCAGGTGCATTGAGGAAGGAGCAGCCGAGCGAGCGTCCTCCTCTCAGTGCGCCTGCGCCGACTGAATGACAGGTACGGCGCAGGCGCCAGATTTTGAATGCAAACAGGGCCAGCAGAGAAAGATCCCGTTCGCTGGCCCTGTCAATCAACATGCGGAGTGGGCGTCATTATGATATGAGGATGCGGCTGCTACCAGCAAGTAGCCGCCCTACTTGCTGGTAGACAGGTAATTTACATATTATAAAAGTACGTTTTTAGCACATCTACTGAACCAAAATGATTAATCACATTATGTATGGATAAATCGCAGTATAGGGATTATAAGTACACAAAAAAAAAAAAAACAGTTTAGTGGGGTGACAGAAGCCCTTTAATCGTGTTTCTTGTTATTGGGCTATAAATATAGACCTTGATATTCTTCCCCTCCAGCAGTAATAGGGTCCGTAGGGGAACCTGTGCAAGAGTGTGCTCAGCTTTAATATCTAAGCGGTCTTTGTCCGGTCGTAGCCATTCCAAACATCTGACACCTTGTATGGCCTTATAGTAAACATAGAAATCCACATCCCCAGCCCAACTTGTCTCATCGAGATAGTCGTGTAAGAGCGTTTAAGTCTAGGTTTCTTTTTATTCTACAGCAATTTGGATAGGATCGATTGTAGTTGTTTGAAAAAGGCGTTTGGGAGGGGGATAGGGAGGGTTTGTAGATAGTACATTACTTTGGGAAGGATTATAGTTTTCATCAGTGAGCGTCGTCCGAACCATGACGTAAATGGAATTTCCCATGAGTCCAGTAGAGTTTTTATATTTAGTGGTAAATCTTGGAAATTGGTTTTGTAAAGTTGTGAGGAATCTGAGGTGATATGTACTCCCAGGAATTTTATAGAAGTTCCGGTACATTTATATGGGGTAATAAGCTCCAAACTTTTTTGTTTCTAGAGGCTTAGTGTCACATTTAGTACTTGGGATTTTGTTTAGTTGATATAAAATTAGACATTTTTCCAAAGAGGTCAAATATTTCTCAAATATGAATCGCTGGGAAAGCGGTTTCGGAATTCGTAATGAAGACCAACAAGTCACCTGCGAAAGCAGCTAATTGATGGTGGACTCCCTGTAAGTCTATTCCCCGTATTCTTTTGTCATGTCTAATAACCTGAAATAAGCATTCTACTGTCAGGACGAATAGCAAAGGGGACAAGGGGAAACCCTGACGGGTTCTGTTATTAATGTTAAATGGGGGTGAGAAAGTGCCATTTACAATGACTTTAGCGGTGGGGCTTTCATACATTGCCATGATAGATGAAATTAACTGATCCGGGATTCCAAACTTATGTAAGGCTCTTTGCATGAAAACCCAGTCTATGCGATCAAACGCCTTTTCGGCATCCGTGCCCAACAGAACTAAAGGCACAGAACGCCGAGAGGCATGGTTAATAACATGCAGTAAACGCGTGATATTCATTCTACCCTCTCTCCCGGAAACAAATCCCACTTGTTCACTATTTATGATGTGGGGGAGAAGGTAGCACTGGCACATTTTGGGCCTAACCCAACCAAAGCATCAGCTGCATCTCCAGATCCTGAAGCAGACTTGGCTCTGGCACTTCTTTGGGAGATACACGGCCTTTGCTCTTTATTGCTGCCGCAACTTCCCTTATTCACTGATGTTGCCTTTTCCTCAGCACCCAATCCTGCTTCCATGTCCTGTCCAGAACACAATTGTCACCGGGGCTTTCATCCTCCCTGCCGCTTTTATCAGACTGTGTGATATCATGGTGGGTTCCTGGGCCCCCCCTCTGCTTTGTATTTTCTCCGACCGCCACTGTCGCTGCCTCCACCATCAAGCCATGGCTATAGGTGCCACTATTACCACCATCAAATAGGCTGCTAAATGAAATTGAAAGCACCCCCCCAAAAAAAAAAAATATATATATTATATTGCAACCATATTGAAAGTACGTAAACAGACAACTGAGGCTTGACGCTCAATTTCAACTTTATACACACAGGACGATTGCTACCACACTCTTGGTATTGCTGCAGTAATTAATGCAGTTATACTGTATTGTATATGCTGCTTAAATATTTTGAACCCCGAAAAAAGGATTTCTGTAAAAATGGGGAAAGAAAATGAAAGTATTTGCTTGCAGATACAGGTCCTGTCTCCTCTCTCCCTGTCTGTGTGGTTCACTCATCCTTAATTTGCACATTGAAAGATCATATCTCTTACGGTCATTGACATGTAGCGCTTTCAGATTAATAATAGATTAGTATTGTCACTGTTCTTTCCTATGTTAGTTAATATTTTTATGTCATTTCAGCAGTAAGAGAGTGCATCTCACCCTCCTCAGTCGAGTTTCTGAACTGCTCTGTTCCATTCTCAGTGGCTATGGAATTATACTTTTTATTTATGCACTTTTATAGCGCTACTATATTCCACAGCGCTTTACGGACAATAGAATCAAGCTGTCCCCAATGGGGCTCGCAATCTAAGTTCCCTATCAGTATGTCTTTGGAGTGTGGGAAGAAAACCAGAGTACCCAGAGGAAACCTACACAAACACGGGGAGAACATACAAACTCCATACGAATGCTGTCCTTGGTCAGATTCAAACCTAGGACCCCAGCGCTGCAAGGCACCAGCGCTAACCAAAATAATTAACATGAATTTTGGAGGATAATTATCTTTTAGAATCCAGATAAAGGACAGACATATACTGTAAAGTTTGCAATTAAGTAGTGAGGGCCCACATTTGGTTAACTAAAGAGACTGCAACTGCAAAAAAACATTTTTATTATATGTTTTATTATTTTTTTATTTTTCCGATGATTCCATTTATGTACCTTTTGTATATGATCACACCTTAAATTCGATACCCACTGTATGTATGCTATGTAGGTTAATGTGATTGGTAACAATTGGTAAATTAGAAATGCCATAGTTGCTGAAAGCAACCATTCCGATTCCTGCTTTCATTAGCAAAAGTAGTTGAACAACATGACAAGTGGATTACGATTTGTTGCTATGGCCAGCTATGACACTTCTAATTTCCCCAATGTTGCTAAATGACCCCATATGTAATATGTTGGTTAGTTCATGTAGTACTATGTGCTAAATGTATTTTAATGATGATAGTAATATGTGACACAAATATTTATAAAACAAAGTAGTGTTCATATATTAACCACCTCAGCTCCCCTAGCTTAAACACACTTAATGACCAGACCACTTTTTACAATTCTGCACTACAGGGAGTGCAGAATTATTAGGCAAGTTGTATTTTTGAGGATTAATTTTATTATTGAACAACAACCATGTTCTCAATGAACCCAAAAAACTCATTAATATCAAAGCTGAATATTTTTGGAAGTAGTTTTTAGTTTGTTTTTAGTTTTAGCTATTTTAGGGGGATATCTGTGTGTGCAGGTGACTATTACTGTGCATAATTATTAGGCAACTTAACAAAAAACAAATATATACCCATTTCAATTATTTATTTTTACCAGTGAAACCAATATAACATCTCAACATTCACAAATATACATTTCTGACATTCAAAAACAAAACAAAAACAAATCAGTGACCAATATAGCCACCTTTCTTTGCAAGGACACTCAAAAGCCTGCCATCCATGGATTCTGTCAGTGTTTTGATCTGTTCACCATCAACATTGCGTGCAGCAGCAACCACAGCCTCCCAGACACTGTTCAGAGAGGTGTACTGTTTTCCCTCCTTGTAAATCTCACATTTGATGATGGACCACAGGTTCTCAATGGGGTTCAGATCAGGTGAACAAGGAGGCCATGTCATTAGATTTTCTTCTTTTATACCCTTTCTTGCCAGCCACGCTGTGGAGTACTTGGACGCGTGTGATGGAGCATTGTCCTGCATGAAAATCATGTTTTTCTTGAAGGATGCAGACTTCTTCCTGTACCACTGCTTGAAGAAGGTGTCTTCCAGAAACTGGCAGTAGGACTGGGAGTTGAGCTTGACTCCATCCTCAACCCGAAAAGGCCCCACAAGCTCATCTTTGATGATACCAGCCCAAACCAGTACTCCACCTCCACCTTGCTGGCGTCTGAGTCGGACTGGAGCTCTCTGCCCTTTACCAATCCAGCCACGGGCCCATCCATCTGGCCCATCAAGACTCACTCTCATTTCATCAGTCCATAAAACCTGAGTCTTGAGATATTTCTTGGCCCAGTCTTGACGTTTCAGCTTGTGTGTCTTGTTCAGTGGTGGTCGTCTTTCAGCCTTTCTTACCTTGGCCATGTCTCTGAGTATTGCACACCTTGTGCTTTTGGGCACTCCAGTGATGTTGCAGCTCTGAAATATGGCCAAACTGGTGGCAAGTGGCATCTTGGCAGCTGCACGCTTGACTTTTCTCAGTTCATGGGCAGTTATTTTGCGCCTTGGTTTTTCCACACGCTTCTTGCGACCCTGTTGACTATTTTGAATGAAACGCTTGATTGTTCGATGATCACGCTTCAAAAGCTTTGCAATTTTAAGAGTGCTGCATCCCTCTGCAAGATATCTCACTATTTTGACTTTTCTGAGCCTGTCAAGTCCTTCTTTTGACCCATTTTGCCAAAGGAAAGGAAGTTGCCTAATAATTATGCACACCTGATATAGGGTGTTTATGTCATTAGACCACACCCCTTATCATTACAGAGATGCACATCACCTAATATGCTTAATTGGTAGTAGGCGTTCGAGCCTATACAGCTTGGAGTAAGACAACATGCATAAAGAGGATGATATGGTCAAAATACTCACTTGCCTAATAATGCTGCACGCAGTGTACACTACTTTCACGGTTTATTGCTCGGTCATGCAACTTACCACCCAAATGAATTTTACCTCCTAGGTGATCACCCCATATAGACTCCCTGATCACCCCCCTGTCATTGATCACCCCCCTGTAAGGCTCCATTCAGAGGTCCGTATGTGTTTTGCGGATCCACGGATCGGATCCGCAAAACACATACGGATGTCTGAATGGAGCCTTACAGGGGGGTGATCAATCACAGGGGGGTGATGAGGGAGTCTATTTGGGGTGATCACCCCCCCTGTAAGGCTCCATTCAGACGTCTGTATGTGTTTTGCGGATACGATCCATGGATCCGTGGATCCGCAAAACACATACGGACCTCTGAATGGAGCCTTACAGAGGGGTGATCAATGACAGGGGTATGATCAGTGACAGGGGGGTGATCAGGGAGTCTATATGGGGTGATCACCCCCCTGCCATTGATCACCCCCCTGTAAGGCTCCATTCAGACGTCCGTATGTGTTTTGCTGATCCAATCCGTGGATCCGTAAAACACATACGGACGTCTGAATGGAGCCTTACAGGGGGGTGATCAATGAGAGGGGGGTGATCAGGGAGTCTATATGGGGTGATCACCCCCCTGTCATTGATCACCCCCCTGTAAGGCTCCATTCAGACGTCCGTATGTGTTTTGCGGATCCGATCCATGGATCCGTGGATTCGTAAAACACATACGGACGTCTGAATGGAGCCTTACAGGGGGGTGATCAATGACAGGGGGGTGATCAGGGAGTCCAATGACAGGGGGGTGATCACCTCATATAGACTCTCTGATCACCCCCCTGTCATTGATCACCCCCCTGTAAGGCTCCATTCAGACGTCTGTATGTGTTTTGCGTATCCGATCCATGGATCCGTGGATCCGTAAAACACATACGGACGTCTGAATGGAGCCTTACAGGGGGGTGATCAATGACAGGGGGGGATCAATGACAAGGGGGTGATCAGGGAGTCTATATGGGGTGATCACCCCCCTGTCATTGATCACCCCCCCTGTAAGGCTCCATTCAGACATCCGTATGTGTTTTGCGGATCCGATCCATGGATCCGTGGATCCGTAAAACACATACGGACGTCTGAATGGAGCCTTACAGGGGGGTGATCAATGACAGGGGGGTGATCAGGGAGTCTATATGGGGTGATCACCCCCCTGTCATTGATCATCCCCCTGTAAGGCTCCATTCAGACGTCCGTATGTGTTTTGCGGATCCGATCCATGGATCCATGGATCCGTAAAACACATCCGGACGTCTGAATGGAGCCTTACAGGGGGGTGATCAATGACAGCGGGGTGATCAATGACAGGGGGGTGATCAATGACAGGGGGGTGATCAGGGAGTCTATATGGGGTGATAAGGGGTTAATAAGTGACAGGGGGGGTGTAGTGTAGTGTGGTGCTTGGTGCTACTTATTACAGAGCTGCCTGTGTCCTCTGGTGGTCGATCCAAGCAAAAGGGACCACCAGAGGACCAGGTAGCAGGTATATTAGACGCTGTTATCAAAACAGCATCTAATATACCTGTAAAACACATACGGACGTCTGAATGGAGCCTTACAGGGGGGTGATCAATGACAGGGGGGTGATCAGGGAGTCTATATGGGGTGATCACCCCCCTGTCATTGATCATCCCCCTGTAAGGCTCCATTCAGACGTCCGTATGTGTTTTGCGGATCCGATCCATGGATCCATGGATCCGTAAAACACATCCGGACGTCTGAATGGAGCCTTACAGGGGGGTGATCAGGGAGTCTATATGGGGTGATAAGGGGTTAATAAGTGACAGGGGGGGTGTAGTGTAGTGTGGTGCTTGGTGCTACTTATTACAGAGCTGCCTGTGTCCTCTGGTGGTCGATCCAAGCAAAAGGGACCACCAGAGGACCAGGTAGCAGGTATATTAGACGCTGTTATCAAAACAGCATCTAATATACCTGTTAGGGGTTAAAAAAAATCTCATCTACAGCCTGCCAGCGAACGATCGCCGCTGGCAGGCTGTAGATCCACTCGCTTACCTGCAGTTCCTGTGAATGCGTGCGTCTGTGTGCGCGCGTTCACAGAAAATCTCGCGTATCGCGAGATGACGCCTATATGCGTGACTCTGCCTGAGTAAGCCGCCTCCGGAACGCGATCCTGCATTAGGCGGTCCGGAGGCAGTTAATGTACAATGTTTTTTTTTTGAAGAACGGAGGACAACCTAGAGGAGGAAAGGGATGAGTCGGCTCCGCAGCAATCAAGTGCCTGCAAGGAGGACACTCCCTCTGGGCCGAGAGTGCCCCAGGACCCAGCACGACAGCATCCAGTTGTCCTGCTGCTTTTGGAGGGGATTCCCCCCCCCCATTGGCTCTACCCAGCAGGGCCAGAAGACTGGCTATGTCTCCTGCCAAATCTCTAATAAATACCCAGTTTCTGGAGTATTTATCTAGAGCCCAGCAGGAGGATCATTTAGACCTTTTTGCCCATAGTCTGGCCCATTATTTGCGCAGGATGTCTCCAGAACGATTACTGAGAACCAAATCGGCTCTCGGAATCATTCTGGATGAAGCCACTCCCCCTAACGACCCAACGGACATGATTGTGGCCCTGGAAAATTGGCACCTCCATGGGCACAATTTTTTGGCCCCTGCCCAATGCCAATTTCCAAGGGGCCAAAAAATTGTAGCACCAACACATACACCACATTAATAATTGTACACTTTTACTATACATTGTTATCACCCACATACACTTACTATATAAACTTGTTTTCTCTATCACTTACACACACTAATATTAATGTGGTTATATCCAATATCTACAAATGTAGAAACTTTATTCTACATATTTAATTTATAATACATATATACAGTACATAGCATGTTATAAAAAATATAAGGACCTTTAAGCACACGATAGTTAACACAATGCAAATGAAAAATACAAATGTGATAGCACTCTACATCCAGCAATTTGCCTCCATGCTGGATGAGGCATTGGTGTACATTTTGGCCAAAGTGTAGTAAGCCACTCACCACGTCAAGGTCGCCTCTAATTGAGTGGTCCCTAACACTAGTTCCTACCTGTTTATGGACCATGACAGCCACACAAAATCCAGGGAATGCAGGTCAGCGTGCACGCCAAGCACACTCTGCTTTTAACCCCGTCCGGTGCCATTACAGCTTTCATCGGATCAGGGATGCAACTACCAACATGCACGCTGAGCCCACCATATACTTCTCCTGGAGCCAAATGGCTACTGGTAGGTTCTATATAAGCAGACTCAGTTTTATACTGACTTTAAAACCAGCCTCCAGGACAGATTGACTGGTCAGGTGTGCAATGACTCCAAGGAGATCGCCACGCCTCCAATATATGCTACAAAGAAAAAATTTGGGGAATTGGGTCAGCACAACCTGTATGTGGTGCACATCACTATGGCGAAATACATATACAAACGGAAAATACAAATGTGATAGCACTCTACATCCAGCAATTTGCCTCCATGCTAGATGAGGCATTGGTGTACATTTTGGCCAAAGTGTAGTAAGCCACTCACCACGTCAAGGTCGCCTCTAATTGAGTGGTCCCTAAAACTAGTTCCTACCTGTTTATGGGCCATGACAGCCACACAAAATCCAGGGAATGCAGGTCAGCGTGCACGCCAAGCACACTCTGCTTTTATCCCCGTCCGGTGCCATTACAGCTTTCATCGGATCCAGGGATGCAAGTACCAACATGCACGCTGAGCCCACCATATACTTCTCCTGGAGCCAAATGGCTACTGGTAGGTTTTATATAAGCAGACTCAGTTTTATACTGACTTTAAAACCAGCCTCCAGGACAGATTGACTGGTCAGGTGTGCAATGACTCCAAGGAGATCGCTAACCTCCAATATATGCTACAAAGAAAAAATGTGGGGAATTGGGTCAGCACAACCTGTATGTGGTGCACATCACTATGGCGAAATACTTATACAAACGAAAAATACAAATGTGATAGCACTCTACATCCAGCAATTTGCCTCCATGCTGGATGAGGCATTGGTGTACATTTTGGCCAAAGTGTAGTAAGCCACTCACCACGTCAAGGTCGCCTCTAATTGAGTGGTCCCTAACACTAGTTCCTACCTGTTTATGGGCCATGACAGCCACACAAAATCCAGGGAATGCAGGTCAGCGTGCACGCCAAGCACACTCTGCTTTTAACCCCGTCCGGTGCCATTACAGCTTTCATCGGATCCAGGGATGCAAGTACCAACATGCACGCTGAGCCCACCATATACTTCTCCTGGAGCCAAATGGCTACTGGTAGGTTCTATATAATGCAAATGAAGTTAAGTGCCATGACACATATATGGATAGTTTTTATTAAATCACAATGATGCCAACTACAACTTTATTAATGATGATGGGAAAACATACATACATTTTGAGCTAAAATTTACACTTTCTATGAGTGAGGTATTAGTGCATATTTCACATACCCTGTTGGAAACAATATACACTGCCCGTCCAAAAAAAAAGTCACCACCAAAAATATTTCATTGGACCGCCTTTAGCTTTAATTACGGCACGCATTCACTGTGGCATTGTTTCAATAAGCTTCTGCAATGTCACAAGATTAATTTCCATCCAGTGTTGCATTAATTTTTCACCAAGATCTTGCATTGATGATGGTAGAGTCTGACTGCTCTCCAAAGCCTTCTCCAGCACATCCCAAAGATTCTCAATGGGGTTAAGGTCTGGACTCTGTGGTGGCCAATCATGTGTGACAATGAAGTCTCATGCTCCCTGAACCACTCTTTCACAATTTGAGCCCGATGAATCCTGGCATTGTCATATTGGAATATGCCCGTGTCATCAGGGAAAAACAAATCCATTGATGGAATAACCTGGACACTCAGTATGTTCAGGTAGTCAGCTGAACTCATTCTTGGAGCACATACTGTTGTTGAACCTAGACCGGACCAACTGCAGCAACCCCAGATCATAGCACTCCCCCCCCAGGCTTGTACAGTAGGCACTAGGCATGATGGGTGCATCACTTCATCTGCCTCTCTTCTTACCCTGATGCGCCCATCACTCTGGAACAGGGTAAATCTGAACTCATCAGACCACATGACCTTCTTCCATTGCTCCAGAGACCAATCTTTATGCTCCCTAGCAAATTTAAGCCTTTTTTTCTGGTTTGCCTCACTGGTTTTCTTACGGCTACAGTCCCAATCTGTTCAGTCCCAATCCCTTGAGTTCCCTTCGCATTGTGAGTGTGGAAATGCTCTTACTTTCACTATTAAACATAGCCCTGAGTTCAACTGTTGTTTTTCTTCGATTTGATTTCACCAAACGTTTAAGTGATCGCCAATCACGATCATTCAGGATTATTTTTATCGCCACATTTCTTCCACGAATACGATGGGTCCCCACTATCCTTCCAGTTTTTAATAATGCGTTGGACAGTTCTTAACTAGAGTTGAGCGAACACCTGGATGTTCGGGTTCGAGAAGTTCGGCCGAACTTCCCGGAAATGTTCGGGTTCGGGATCCGAACCCGACCCGAACTTCGTCCCGTACCCGAACCCCATTGAAGTCAATGGGGACCCGAACTTTTCGGCACTAAAAAGGCTGTAAAACAGCCCAGGAAAGGGCTAGAGGGCTGCAAAAGGCAGCAAAATGTAGTTAAATCCCCTGCAAACAAATGTGGATAGGGAAATGAATAAAAATAAAAATAAAATAAATAAAAATTAACCAATATCAATTGGAGAGAGGTCTCATGGCAGAGAATCTGGCTTCATGTCAGCAGAGAATCAGTCTTCATGTCATAGCAGAGAATCAGGCTTCACGTCACCCAACACTGGAACAGTCCATTGTCAGATATTTAGGCCCCGGCACCCAGACAGAGGAGAGAGGTCCCATAACAGAGATTCAGGCTTCATGTCATCAGAGAATCAGTCTTCATGTCATAGCAGAGAATCATGCTTCACGTCACCCAACACTGGAACAGTTCATTGTCATATATTTAGGCCCCGGCACCCAGGCAGAGGAGAGAGGTCCCATAACAGAGATTCAGGCTTCATGTCAGCAGAGAATCAGTCTTCATGTCATAGCAGAGAATCAGGCTTCACGTCACCCAACACTGGAACAGTCCATTGTCAGATATTTAGGCCCCGGCACCCAGGCAGAGGAGAGAGGTCCCATAACAGAGATTCAGGCTTCATGTCATAGCAGAGAATCAGGCTTCATGTCAGCCAAAACTGGAACAGTCCATTGTCAGATATTTAGGCCCCGGCACCCAGACAGAGGAGAGAGGTCCCATAACAGAGATTCAGGCTTCATGTCATAGCAGAGAATCATGTTTCACGTCACCCAACACTGGAACAGGCCACTGTCAGATATTTTTAGGCCCCGGCACCCAGACAGAGGAGAGGTTCATTCAACATTCGGGGTTGCCCTGCAATATAATGGTAAAATGAAAATAAAAATAGGATTGAATGAGGAAGTGCCCTGGAGTACAATAATATATGGTTAAGGGGAGGTAGTTAATGTCTAATCTGCACAAGGGATGGACAGGTCCTGTGGGATCCATGCCTGGTTCATTTTTATGAACGTCAGCTTGTCCACATTGGCTGTAGACAGGCGGCTGCGTTTGTCTGTAATGATGCCCCCTGCCGTGCTGAATACACGTTCAGACAAAACTCTAGCCGCAGGGGCAGGCCAGCACCTCCAAGGCATAAAAGGCTAGCTCTGGCCACGTGGATAATTTGGAGACCCAGAAGTTGAATGGGGCCGAACCATCAGTCAGTACGTGGAGGGGTGTGCACACGTACTGTTCCACCATGTTAGTGAAATGTTGCCTCCTGCTAACACGTTCCGTATCAGGTGGTGGTGCAGTTAGCTGTGGCATGGTGACAAAACTTTTCCACATCTCTGCCATGCTAACCCTGCCCTCAGAGGAGCTGGCCGTGACACAGCTGCATTGGCGACCTCTTGCTCCTCCTCTGCCTTCGCCTTGGGCTTCCACTTGTTCCCCTGTGACATTTGGGAATGCTCTCAGTAGCACGTCTACCAATGTGCGCTTGTACTCGCGCATCTTCCTATCACGCTCCAGTGCAGGAAGTAAGGTGGGCACATTGTCTTTGTACCGTGGATCCAGCAGGGTGGCAACCCAGTAGTCCGCACACATTAAAATGTGGGCAACTCTGCTGTTGTTGCGCAGGCACTGCACCATGTAGTCGCTCATGTGTGCCAGGCTGCCCAGAGGTAAGGGCAAGCTGTCCTCTGTGGGAGGCGTATCGTCATCGTCCTGTGTTTCCCCCCAGCCACACACCAGTGATGGGCCCGAGCTGCGTTGGGTGCCACCCCGCTGTGAACATGCTTCATCCTCATCCTCCTCCACCTCCTCCTCCTCCTCGTCCTCCTCGTCCTCCAGTCGTGGGCCCTGGCTGGCCACATTTGTACCTGGCCTCTGCTGTTGCAAAAAACCTCCCTCTGAGTCACTTCTAAGAGACTGGCCTGAAAGTGCTAAAAATGACCCCTCTTCCTCCTCCTCCTGGGCCACCTCCTCTTCCATCATCGCCCTAAGTGATTTCTCAAGGAGACATAGAAGTGGTATTGTAACGCTGATAACGGCGTCATCGCCACTGGCCATGTTGGTGGAGTACTCGAAACAGCGCAATAGGGCACACAGGTCTCGCATGGAGGCCCAGTCATTGGTGGTGAAGTGGTGCTGTTCCGCAGTGCAACTGACCCGTGCTTGCTGCAGCCGAAACTCCACTATGGCCTGCTGCTGCTCGCACAGTCTGTCCAGCATGTGCAAGATGGAGTTCCACCTGGTGGGCACGTCGCATATGAGGCGGTGAGCGGGAAGGCCGAAGTTACGCTGTAGCGCAGACTGGCGAGCAGCGGCAGGATGAGAACGCCGGAAGCGCGCACAGACGGCCCGCACTTTATGCAGCAGCTCTGACATGTCGGGGTAGTTGTGAATGAACTTCTGCACCACCAAATTCAGCACATGCGCCAGGCAAGGGATGTGCGTCAAACCGGCTAGTCCCAGAGCTGCAACGAGATTTCGCTCATTATCGCACACCACCAGGCCGGGCTTGAGGCTCACCGGCAGAAACCACTCGTCGGTCTGTTGTTCTATACCCCGCCACAACTCCTGTGCGGTGTGGGGCCTGTCCCCCAAACATATGAGTTTCAGAATGGCCTGCTGACATTTACCCCGGGCTGTGCTGAAGTTGGTGGTGAAGGTGTGTGGCTGACTGGATGAGCAGGTGGGAGAAGAGGAGGAGGAAGCCGAGTAGGAGGAGGAGGCAACAGGAGGCAAAGAATGTTGCCCTGCGATCCTTGGCGGAGGAAGGACGTGCGCCAAACAGCTCTTCGCCTGGGGCCCAGCCGCCACTACATTTACCCAGTGTGCAGTTAGGGAGATATAGCGTCCCTGGCCGTGCTTACTGGTCCACGTATCTGTGGTTAGGTGGACCTTGCCACAGATGGCGTTGCGTAGTGCACACTTGATTTTATCGGATACTTGGTTGTGCAGGGAAGGCACGGCTTTCTTGGAGAAGTAGTGGCGGCTGTGAACAACATACTGTGGGACAGCAAGTGACATGAGCTGTTTGAAGCTGTCTGTGTCCACCAGCCTGAATGACAGCATTTCATAGGCCAGTAGTTTAGAAATGCTGGCATTCAGGGCCAGGGATCGAGGGTGGCTAGGTGTGAATTTACGCTTTCTCTCAAATGTTTGTGAGATGGAGAGCTGAACGCTGCCGTGTGACATGGTTGAGATGCTTGGTGACGGAGGTGGTGGTGGTGTTGGTGGTACATCCTCTGTTTGCTGGGCGGCAGCTGCCAACGTTTCTCCAGAGGCGGAGGAAGAGGCCGAGGCGGCAGCAGCAGAAGAGGTAGCAGGGGAAGCCTGAGTGAGTTCCTTGTTTTTAAGGTGTTTACTCCACTGCAGTTCATGCTTTGCATGCAGGTGCCTGGTCATGCAGGTTGTGCTAAGGTTCAGAACGTTAATGCCTCACTTCAGGCAGAGGAGAGAGGTCCCATAACAGAGATTCAGGCTTCATGTCAGCAGAGAATCAGTCTTCATGTCATAGCAGAGAATCAGGCTTCATGTCAGCCAAAACTGGAACAGTCCATTGTCAGATATTTAGGCCCCGGCACCCAGACAGAGGAGAGAGGTCCCATAACAGAGATTCAGGCTTCATGTCATAGCAGAGAATCATGTTTCACGTCACCCAACACTGGAACAGGCCACTGTCAGATATTTTTAGGCCCCGGCACCCAGACAGAGGAGAGGTTCATTCAACTTTGGGTTGCCCCGCAATATAATGGTAAAATGAAAATAAAAATAGGATTGAATGAGGAAGTGCCCTGGAGTACAATAATATATGGTTAAGGGGAGGTAGTTAATGTCTAATCTGCAAAAGGGATGGACAGGTCCTGTGGGTAGTTTAGAAATGCTGGCATTCAGGGCCAGGGATCGAGGGTGGCTAGGTGGGAATTTACGCTTTCTCTCAAATGTTTGTGCGATGGAGAGCTGAACGCTGCCGTGTGACATGGTTGAGATGCTTGGTGACGGAGGTGGTGGTGGTGTTGGTGGTACATCCTCTGTTTGCTGGGCGGCAGGTGCCAACATTCCTCCAGAGGCGGAGGAAGAGGCCGAGGCGGCAGCAGCAGAAGAGGTAGCAGGGGGAGCCTGAGTGAGTTCCTTGTTTTTAAGGTGTTTACTCCACTGCAGTTCATGCTTTGCATGCAGGTGCCTGGTCATGCAGGTTGTGCTAAGGTTCAGAACATTAATGCCTCGCTTCAGGCTCTGATGGCACAGCGTGCAAACCACTCGGGTCTTGTCGTCAGCACATTGTTTGAAGAACTGCCACGCCAGGGAACTCCATGAAGCTGCCTTTGGGGTGCTGGGTCCCAGATGGCGGTGGCCAGTAGCAGATGGACTCTCTTGGCGGCGGGTGTTCTGCTTTTGCCCACTGCTCCCTCTTTTGCTACGCTGTTGGCTCGGTCTCACCACTGCCTCTTCCTCCGAATTCTGAAAGTCAGTGGCATTCTATCTCTTACACCCCTGGGGATGGGCTAGGTGGATGCCCTTGGGAAACCCTGCCAGCAGAGTCTTCAAACAGCATAAGAGACTGCTGCATAACTTGAGGCTCAGACAGTTTCCCTGATATGCATGGGGGTGATGTGACAGACTGATGGGCTTGGTTTTCATGCGCCATCTGTGCGCTTTCTGCAGAAGACTGGGTGGGAGATAATGTGAACGTGCTGGATTCACTGTCGGCCACCCAATTGACTAATGGCTGTACCTGCTAAGGCCTTACCATCCTTAGAACGGCATTGGGCCCCACCAAATATCGCTGTAAATTCTGCTGGCTACTGGGACCTGAGGTAGTTGGTTCACTAGGACGTGTGGCTGTGGCAGAACGGCCACGTCCTCTCCCAGCACCAGAGGGTCCACTAACACCACCACGACCATGTCTGCGTCCGGGTCACTTACTAGATGTTTTCCTCATTGTTACCGTTCACCATAATAATAAAAAAAATATTTGGCCCAATGTATTGAATTCAAATTCAGGCCTTTTTTTACAGGCACCTAACACTATCTGGCTATCTATTTAGGTACCGTATTACACTAAAATAGGCACAACAGTAACGACAGATTGAGCTGAGTATAAATTGTTGGCCTAGTATTTAGGCGCTGGGTGACAGGTATACGTTTACGGACAGAATTAAACTTGGAAATGCACGGTAGCGTGTGAAGTTATTGAGGATGACCCTATTCACACCTTCAATCTAATATACCTTTTTATGGATCAATTTAAACTTGGCCTGATACAGCAGAAAAAATATATTTAGGGGATTGCTAAGTTGGGAATTGTATTCAACCCAGAACAAAAACTGTGCTTTGGCGGACACTAAATAAATTGACCAGCCTCAGCAATAAACATAGATTTAGCTGAATATAAATTTTAGGCCTATTATTTAGGCGCTGGGTGACTGGTATACGTTTATGGACAGAATTATTTAAACTTGGAAATGCACGGTAGCGTGTGAAGTTATTGAGGATGACACTATCCGCACCTTCAATCTAATATACCCTTTTATGGATCAATTTAAACTTGGCCTGATACAGCAGAAAAAAAATATTTAGGGGAATGCTAAGTTGGGAATTGTATTCAACCCAGAACAAAAACTGTGCTTCGGCAGACAGCAGACAGTATTACAATTGGCTAGCCACAGCTGAAACACCAGATTTAGGGTACTGCTATTTTGGCCAATTGTATTTTACCCCTCAAAAAATAGCAAGCACAGCCAAGCCCCTGATGTAGGATATAGCAAAAAAATAAGCACACTATTGATGGTTAAATGGACTTGTTGGCAGCTTGTGCTGGCGCACCACAAGACACAAAATGGCCACCGATCACCCAAGAAAAAAGTGACATAAAAACGCTCTGGGCAGCCTAAAAACAGTGAGCAATTAAATAGCAGCAGTTCAATGATCCACAGCTGTAGATCGATCACTGAATTAAATGTTTTTGCTGAGTAAATCCCTGCCTAATCTCTCCCTAACAGCAGCAGCTGCAACCTCTCCCTACACTGATCATAGCAGAGTGACGTGCGGCGCTACGTGACTCCAGCTTAAATAGAGGCTGGGTCACATGCTGCACTGGCCAATCACAGCTATGCCAATAGTAGGCATGGCTGTGATTGGCCTCTTGGGGCAAGTAGTATGACGCTTGTTGATTGGCTGCTTTGCAGCCTTTCAAAAAGCGCCAAGAAAGCGCCGAACACCGAACCCGAACCCGGACTTTTAAGAAAATGTTCGGGTTCGGGTCCGTGTCACTGACACCCCAAAATTCGGTACGAACCCGAACTATACAGTTCGGGTTCGCTTAATCCTATTCTTAACCCAATTTTAGTAGTTTCTGCAATCTCCTTAGATGTTTTCTCTGCTTGATGCATGCCAATGATTTGACCCTTCTCAAACAGACTAACATCTTTTCCACGACCATGAGATGTGCCTTTCGACATGGTTGTTTAAGAAATGAGAAGCAACTCATTGCACCAGTTGGGGTTAAATAACTTGTTGGCAGTTGAAAGATAATCGCCCATGCAGTAATTATCCAATAGGAGGCTCATAACTATTTGCTTAGTTAAATCCAGGTGGCAACTTTTTTTTTGGACAGGCAGTGTATGTACGCAAAATATGTTTACTCGCAACCACCGTCAAGGGTCCTCATTTCTTGCGAGTCCCTAACTAAAAAAATACAAAAACAAACTGAAAAATAACCATCCTGGTTTTTAAAAAAACAACTGGCAAATACAACCTTCCATGAGTTGAGTCCTATTGCTGAAAAGGGAATGAACCGATAGGGAACATAAAATATTAAGAAATCAAGTCCCTCACTCCAGCAGATCCAGATCTTCCAAGTTGGAAAGTGTCTCTTTCTGATGGCGGACTATAAACTTGGGCGTCTTCATCAGGTGTCGACTCATAGGTACGTATGTAGTTGTGCAGCACTACACATGCTTTGATGACCACATTGACATTTTCGGGGGCCAGCTGTATGGCCGAATGAAAAACCCACCATTAACTAGAAAAAATACCAAAGGCGCACTCCACAAACATTCTGGCCCTACTTAAACGATAATTAAAAGTGCGCCTCTTTGCATCCAAACCTCGCCTAGGAAAGAGACGCATGAGGTGTGTAGAAAGGGCAAAACCCTCATCCCCTACAACCACATAAGGTGCTGGTGGACCAAAGGAGCCAGGAAGTTTTGCTGGCTGTGGTACATCCAGTTGGTTGGACTGAAGCCACCGACCCATTCTGGAAGCCCTAAAGATGCGAGCATCTGCAATACTTCCATAGGACGCAATATCTACAATAATAAACCTGTAGTTTGTGTCAGCCAAGGCCAACAAAACTACGGAGAAAAACTGTTTATAATAATAGAATCGGAACCCTGAGTTCGGTGGCTTCTTAACCCGTATGTGCTTCCCGTCAAGGGCACCAATACAATTTGGGAATTGAGCCCTCTCCAGGAAGCTCTGGGCTATATCAAGCCACTACTGCCTGTTTGAATGTGGCAGCAATGAAGCTTTCAGTCTCAACTAAATGGTGTCACATGTAGCCCATACCATGCCAGCAATTGTGGAGGTCCCCATTCTAAACTCAAAATGTAAGGACGAAAAAGAATTGGCAGTCGCCAAATATCTGAAACAAGAAAACAAAACCATTAATACACAAAATATCAAATGTTTTAAAATCTACAACATTACTTTACATTATTTAATGGCAATGTGTCCATATTGATATATACTTTAAAGTAAGGAAAACCGTTTAGCTACATCAGCACTCGTGGGATATCGGCCGGTCCAGTGGATGAAGCAAGGGACTTGCAGGCCGGCCAAGGAAGAGGCTGGGGAGGAGTTATGTAGCAAGAAGGCAGAGCAGCCTGGGCTCCTACACACCGAACACTGCCCCTGGGCACTTGCGAGCCCTTATTTACATATGGTTTAAATGTCGTTTTTCCTGCTGGTGAAAGTCAGAAGAAAATTACAAAGGTACCATTTGAATCATGGATAGGTATGCTAGAGAGCCATGTCAGTGGTGTATAATGTCATATTTTGGTGACAGACTCCGTTTAAAACATTTAATTGAGATAAGACAAGTCAAATATCCATACAGAACTGGAATATCAGTTTTCTTTTTGCTTCTTTACCATTTCTTTTATGCGTTAAAGCCGAACTAATTCTTTGCTATGAGTGGCAGAATCTATGAAATAATCCATAATGTATTCAGTGTCAGAAAATGATAACAGGATAATTTGCAAATTTAAAGCAAATTATAGAAGGTGATTGCAAATATATTGAAATAAATTGCTTTCTTTTCTCCGAGAATCGGAAGTGTATAGTCAAAGACAGTTTAAGGACTCTGAATTAATTAGATTACAAAATTGAGAACTGGCATTGCTGCCAAACAGATGCACTCAAATAAGTTGGAAGAATGAATAGTACATTATCACTTTGTAAGGGGACTGCTTTGCAGGGACACAAATGACTCTTTGAGTTCTGCTTTCTACTCTGCTTTCTATATATATATTTTTAATAGCCAGCTTGTACTGTAACTTTATTACTTTACTGTATGACTTAAGTTACAAATATTAACTTCTTGAATAACTTTGAAATATTTATTTTGATGTAAAGGAAATGGAAATTGATAAAAAGGTAAAAAAACAAAAACAAAACAAAAACTAATCCATCATCATTGCCATTAATTAAAGGGGCTGTGCACGTTCAGAGCTTAACCCGGACACAATCCCATCTGCTCTCATTTACCATGAATGAGTGAAGCATTGGTTCTTTTTACTCTCTGATGCTCCCCCCTGCTTTGCTTGATTCGTGAGATCCGTGACGTACTGGGCTCTCCATGGGCATACTAGGTGGATGCTTCTGCCTAGCAGTGAGCCTGGTGATGTCACCGGCACTAACATGAGTGTTAAAGTGCCTAGGGCAGAACTAAAGCCGGCCCATTAGAGCCGGTGACTTCACGAAAACACTGCTGGGCAGAAGCCTCCACCTAGCAGTGTCAAAAGGTAATCAGCGCAAAGCAAGGGAGAACATCGGAGTGTAAAAAGCTCCAATGTTCCGTTCATTTATGGTGAATGAATGCAGATGGGCTTGTGTCCGGGTTCAGCTCTGAAGGTGGACAACCCCTTTAAGTCTTCCTTCTAAAAAAAATATTCTAATGAAGATGTATTAAATCCTGGGAACATTTCCATAATTAATTAAATGATCCTAATAAGATCGTATAACATTCCAGGGCCATTAAAGGGGATGGTCTATACTTAACACTTATCATCTATCCACAGGATACAAATCAAGTCCAGCATTCAGGTAAAGTCATAATGCAAGCTTTATTTCAGAAGTATATAAAATCCACTCGAGAAACACAAGAACGCTCATGCTTTTCAACTGCTGGTTACCATCATCACGATCATGTATGCTAAGATTAAGAAGGAGAGCAGCAGGTAAAGCGTGTAAGCATCCTTATGCCCTCTGTTCAAGTAAATTATAAATGCTTATTGAATAAAGCTTGCCTTTTACTTTTACCTGAATGCTGAACTCGATGTTTGCATTATACTATTTGCTTCCCTGTACTCAACCAGGAGTGAGCTGTTTATTTCACCATATGGTTTATAGGCGATTAGTGTGCAGATAGTCTAAGGCACTGGAGATTCCCATAAAAAAGTACGGTATTTTATTTAAATCCTCATTAAAAGGCGACAATGCAACGAAGTTTCGGCCACCTGCCAAGACATGGTGATAATGGACATGCATGTGAGACAGCTGCTTAAATAGTCCACAGCATGAACCAGTCCTCCTCCTCCACGCTCCCAGGGTCATGCCCAGATCATTATTGATGCCATAAGCAAAAATAATTAACCTTATTTATTTTTAACATTATTTTTAATTCATTATTTTTAACAATAATAATTGCCATAAACAATTAACATTTAAAAAAAGACAATAAAAACAACTTCATTAGTTACAAAAATAAAAAAATAAACTTTAGAGGAATAAGTATTTTATCTGGTATTTTTATGGGAGTCTCTGGTGCCTTGGATTGTCTTCACACTAATGGTACGCTCATGATTGATGGAAGGCGGTTCCAAGTGAAACACTGAGGAGTTGGAGTGGCGCAGGGGAATCATGTTGTGCGTTGATAAGTGATAAGCAGGGGCGTAACTACCATAGTGTCAGACCATGCAACTGCTATGGGGCCCAGGGCAAGAGGGGGCCCAGTCTTAGTTGGGATTATCTCCTCTTGTTCTGGAGGCGAAAACTTGGTCAGGACTCCACCCTCTAAAGGAACAAATTTTAGCAAATGAAGCAGTGGAAAAATGGTCCAAGGGTCATTGAAAAAGGTTTAAGCAGAAACCCTTTTGCCCTGTGTGTGTGGGGGGGAAGGAGGGGGGGGGGCTGGTTTGATTCTTGCTATGGGGCCCTTACTTCTCTATGTACTCCACTGGTGATAAGTGTGTGGTTGCTGGGGCTTCCACTGTTACAACCCAACCGATTACAAAACGTGGGTCTTATATCCAAATTTGAATAAAGTAGTCAAGGATGTGCTCTGCTGATCTATTCAATAGGGGATTCAAGAACTCTATACTTGTGACTAGTAGGCATGACAGAGGTGGAATCCCAGAGATCAGTCGCTTATCACCTATTCTTAGGATGGATAAATGTTGATTAAGGGAAAACCCCTTTAAATGGTTATTCCAAGATTTCAATTTTTTTTTTCTTATTTTGCCCCCACTGGTGTGTATGTTAATTAAACATTTCCTACTGAGTCAGTGATCTGGTTCCCAGTCAGGTGGTACACTCCCCTGCTTCCTCCTTGCTTCAGGATCAGGTGCCATTCATTGTGCATGTGATCCTGGCTGCCTGGTTCCATCCCACAATGCACGTGTCATTGCCCTCCCCCTACAGAGATGGCAGCTGACGTCAGCATCTGCAGGAGAAGCGCCCCGCCCCCTATTTCAGCTCCATCATGCAGCGCCGGCAGGAGAACTCTGTGCACTAGCAAACTAGGGCTAACTACCCTGCCACCTTCTCCAGCTCGAGATGCCTGCAAAGTAAGGAAGCTTCTTTACTTCACAGGCACCACTTCAGATGCCAGCAGGCTAGTCAGCTAGTGTGACATCACTAGTGCAGAGAAAGGTAGATAGTGTGCTGTCTGCAAGGGGACCACTAAGGGGGTATTCCTATGTGAATGTGGGCCACTAGGGGGTTATTCTTATGTAAAGGGGGGAACTAGGGGGGTATTATGTGAAGGGGCCCACTAGGGAGGATTCTTATGTGAAGGGGGGGCCCCTAGGGGGGTATTCTTATGTAAAGGGGGGGCACTAGGGGGATATTATGTGAAGGGGACCACTAGGGGGGTATTCTTATGTAAAGGGGGCACTAGGGGGTATTATGTGAAGGGGCCACTAGGGGGTATTCTTATGTGAAGGGGGGCCACTAGGGGGGTATTCTTATGTAAAGGGGGGGGCACTAGGGGGTATTCTTATGTAAAGGATTGGCACAGGGGGTATTATGTGAAGGGGGCCACTAGGGGGGTATTCTTATGTAAAGGGGGGCAACTAGGGGGGTATTCTTATGTAAAAGGGGGGCACTAGGGGGTATTCTTATGTGAAGAGGGGCACTAGGGGGTATTATGTGAAGGGGCCACTAGGGGGTATTCTTATGTGAAGGGGGGCCACTAGGGGGGTATTCTTATGTAAAGGGGGGCACTAGGGGGATATTATGTGAAGGGTACCACTAGGGGGGTATTCTTATGTAAAGGGGGCACTAGGGGGTATTATGTGAAGGGGCCACTAGGGGGTATTCTTATGTGAAGGGGGCCACTAGGGGGGTATTCTTATGTAAAGGGGGGGCACTAGGGGGGTATTCTTATGTAAAGGATTGGCACAGGGGGTATTATGTGAAGGGGGCCACTAGGGGGGTATTCTTATGTAAAGGGGGAACTAGGGGGGTATTATGTGAAGGGGGCCACTAGGGAGGATTCTTATGTGAAGGGGGGGGCCCCTAGGGGGGTATTCTTATGTAAAGGGGGGGCACTAGGGGGATATTATGTGAAGGGGACCACTAGGGGGGTATTCTTATGTAAAGGGGGCACTAGGGGTATTATGTGAAGGGGCCACTAAGGGGGTATTCTTATGTGAAGGGGGGCCACTAGGGGGGTATTCTTATGTAAAGGGGGGGCACTAGGGGGGTATTCTTATGTAAAAGGGGGGCACTAGGGGGTATTCTTATGTGAAGAGGGGCACTAGGGGGTATTATGTGAAGGGGCCACTAGGGGGTATTCTTATGTGAAGGGGGGCCACTAGGGGGGTATTCTTATGTAAAGGGGGGCACTAGGGGGATATTATGTGAAGGGTACCACTAGGGGGGTATTCTTATGTAAAGGGGGCACTAGGGGGTATTATGTGAAGGGGCCACTAGGGGGTATTCTTATGTGAAGGGGGGCCACTAGGGGGGTATTCTTATGTAAAGGGGGGGCACTAGGGGGTATTCTTATGTAAAGGATTGGCACAGGGGGTATTATGTGAAGGGGGCCACTAGGGGGGTATTCTTATGTAAAGGGGGAACTAGGGGGGTATTATGTGAAGGAGGCCACTAGGGAGGATTCTTATGTGAAGGGGGGGCCCCTAGGGGGGTATTCTTATGTAAAGGGGGGGCACTAGGGGGATATTATGTGAAGGGGACCACTAGGGGGGGTATTCTTATGTAAAGGGGGCACTAGGGGTATTATGTGAAGGGGCCACTAAGGGGGTATTCTTATGTGAAGGGGGGCCACTAGGGGGGTATTCTTATGTAAAGGGGGGCACTAGGGGGGTATTCTTATGTAAAAGGGGGGCACTAGGGGGGTATTCTTATGTGAAGGGGGGCACTAGGGGGGTATTCTTATGTGAAGGGGGGCACTAGGGGGTATTATTATGTGAAGGGGGGCCACTAGGGTGGTATTATGTGAAATGGGGCACTAGGGCGGTATTATGTGAAGGGGGGCCACTAGGGTGTATTCATATGTGAAGGGTGGCCACTAGGGGTCTATGTAATGTAAAGTAGGCACTATGAGGACATTCTATTACAAAGGAGGCACTGTGCAAACAATACTACTGGGAAGGGAGCACTCTACTATGAAGGAGACACTAAAGGGGCAAAACTATTTTGAAGGGTACTAATGGAAAATTATAATATGAAGGGGGCACTAAGGGGCATTCTACTATGACCGGAGGCACAATGGGCAAAATTACTGTAAGAGGGGCATTTTACTATATAGTGGCTGATAGAGAGCAGCGGTGACTGAGCAATGTATTATATATAGTGGCTGATAGAGAGCAGGGGCGACTGAGCGATGTATTATATACAGTGGGATGCTAAAGTTTGGGCAACCTTGTTAATCGTCATGATTTTCCTGTATAAATCGTTGGTTGTTACGATAAAAAATGTCAGTTAAATATATCATATAGGAGACACACACAGTGATATTTGAGAAGTGAAATGAAGTTTATTGGATTTACAGAAAGTGTGCTATAATTGTTTAAACAAAATTAGGCAGGAGCATAAATTTGGGAACTGTTGTCATTTTATTAATTCCAAAACCTTTAGAACTAATTATTGGAACTCAAATTGGCTTGGTAAGCTCAGTGACCCCTGACCTACATACACAGGTGAATCCAATTATGAGAGAGTATTTAAGGGGGTCAATTGTAAGTTTCCCTCCTCTTTTAATTTTTTCTGAAGAGTAGCAACTGGGGGGTCTCAAAACAACTCTCAAATGACCTGAAGACAAAGATTGTTCACCATCATGGTTTAGGGGAAGGATACAGAAAGCTGTCTCAGAGATTTCAGCTGTCTGTTTCCACAGTTAGGAACATATTGAGGAAATGAAAGACCACAGGCTCAGTTCAAGTTAAGGCTCGAAGTGGCAGACCAAGAAAAATCTCGGATAGACAGAAGCGACGAATGGTGAGAACAGTCAGAGTCAACCCACAGACCAGCACCAAAGACCTACAACATCATCTTGCTGCAGATGGAGTCACTGTGCATCGTTCAACCATTCGGCGCACTTTACACAAGGAGATGCTGTATGCGAGAGTGATGCAGAGGAAGCCTTTTCTCCGCCCACAGCACAAAAAGTGCCGCTTGAGGTGGGCTAAAGCACATTTGGACAAGCCAGCTTCATTTTGGAATAAAGTGCTGTGGACTGATGAAACTAAAAATGAGTTATTTGGCCATAACAAGGGGCGTTATGCATGGAGGAAAAAGAACACAGCATTCCAAGAAAAACACCTGCTACCTACAGTAAAATATGGTGGTGGTTCCATCATGCTGTGGGGCTGTGTGGCCAGTGCAGGGACTGGGAATCTTGTCAAAGTTGAGGGACGCATGGATTCCACTCAGTATCAGCAGATTCTGGAGACCAATGTCCAGGAATCAGTGACAAAGGTGAAGCTGCGCCGGGGCTGGATCTTTCAACAAGACAATGACCCTAAACACTGCTCAAAATCCACTAAGGCATTTATGTAGAGGAACAAGTACAACGTTCTGGAATGGCCATCTCAGTCCCCAGACCTGAATATAATTGAAAATCTGTGGTGTGACTTAAAGAGAGCTGTCCATCCTCGGAAGCCATCAAACCTGAATGAACTAAAGATGTTTTGTAAAGAGGAATGGTCCAAAATACCTTCAACCAGAATCCAGACTCTCATTGGAACCTACAGGAAGCGTTTACAGGCTGTAATTTCTGCAAATGGAGGATCTACTAAATATTGATTTCATTTCTTTTTTGTGGTGCCCAAATTTATGCACCTGCCTAATTTAGTTTAAACAATTATAGCACACTTTCTGTAAATCCAATAAACTTCATTTTACTTCTCCAATATCACTGTGTGTGTCTCCTATATGATATATTTAACTGACATTTTTTATCGTAACAACCAACGATTTATACAGGAAAATCATGGCGATTAACAAGGTTGCCCAAACTTTCGCATCTTACTGTATATATAGTGGCTGATAACATAGAGCAGCGGCGACTGAGCGATGTATAATGCTACTTTCACACTGGCGTTTTGGCTTTCCGTTTCTGAGATCCATTCAGGGCTCTCATAAGCGGTCCAAAACAGATCAGTTTTGCCCTAATGCATTCTGAATGGAAAATGATCCGCTCAGAATGCATCAGTTTGCCTCCGTTCTGTCTCCATTCCGCTTTGGAGGCGGACACCAAAACGCTGCTTGCAGCTGACGGAACTGAGCCAAACGGATCCGTCCTGACACACAATGTAAGGGCTCTTTCACACTTGCGCTTTTGTTTTCCGGCATAGAGTTCCGTCGTCTGGGCTCTATGCCGGAAAAATCCTGATCAGGATTATCCCCATGCATTCTGAATGGAGAGAAATCCGTTCAGGATGCATCAGGATATCTTTAGTTCAGGACCGGAACATTTTTTGGCCGGAGAAAATACCGCAGCATGCTGCGCTTTTTGCTTCATTCAAAAATCCTGAACACTTGCCGCATCGACGGATCCGGAATAATAGCCCATTGAAATGTATTATTCCGGATCCGTCCTAACATCTTCAGTTGTTACGATGCAACGACGGATCCGGAAGTTGCATCTGCGCCTGCGCCAGGAAGTACGAAGGACTTGGCTGGCGCAAAAAGAGACTGATCCGGAAATCCTGAAGCCAACATCATAGTTTTTTTTCCGGATCCGTTGTACGGATCCGGCCCCATACCGGATCCGGAAAAAAAACTTTGATGTTGGCTTCAGGATTTCCGGATCAGTCTCTTACCAAAAAAGCCGGAAAGACGCATCCGGAAAGAAAAAATTATGCGTTCTTAAGCATTTTTCCGGATCCGCCGTGTAATTCCGGCAAATGGAGTACACGACGGATCCGGACAACGCAAGTGTGAAAGAGCCCTAAGTCAATGGGGATGGATCCGTTTTCATGACACAATATGACACAATAGAAAACGGATCCATCCTCTATTGACTTTCAATGATGTTCAAGAGAGATCAGTCTTGGCTATCTGAAAGATAATACAAACGGATCCATTCTGAACGGATGCAGATGGTTTTATTGTCTGAACAGATCTGTCTGTGCAGATCCATGACGGATCTGCACCAAACGCGAGTGTGAAAGTAGCCTTATATATATAGTGGCTAATAACAGAGAGCAGCGGCGACTGAGCGATGTATTATATATATAGTCCGAAAAAGGAAAACAAAATCCAGCTTCCAAAAAACATGACAGCTTTTATTTTTTTTAAAAGTGCAATAAAAACCGACATATAATCCATGTCTACGCATTTCGGATCACATAGTATCGATCCTTACTCATGACAAAGAATGGACACACAGACCTGAGTTTAAATAGTACAAACCTTCAAAATCAGGTAACAATTAACCTTGGCCACACCTCGATACAAGTTTTTAAGATCCAGGGCATTAATGCAAATAAAATACTTATATAAAGGAACATCTTAAATACAAAAAAACATTAAGTAAGTATCAATAATGTAGAATGAGATCATGTTTGCGATTTAATCCATTTAGGATACAGGACCCCATCCGAAAAATTCAAAAGGGTTCCCTGTTCAGAAGAAGTCTCCTGTGATCTCCACCTCGACTAGGAGGATTAACCCTCTCCAGTCCCCGTACTTGCATGCCTGAAACATCTCCCTCATGAAAACCGCATAGTGTAAACTGACTGCAGAAACATTTCTGGTTTTAACATGCGGAATGTCTGAAAGGCGTTTGTGAATTCTGACCTTCAGACTATTCATGGTACAGCCCACATATTGGAGATGACACAAGGAGCAGGTTATACAGTATACCACAAAGCTTGTATTGCAGTTAATATATTGCTTAGGTTCATAAGATTGCTGATTTGCAGTAGAAAAAATACGGCAACCAGTTTGAATGAACTTACAGCAAGTGCAGATTCGATGTCCACACTTATAACTACCATTGTCTCTTAACCAAGTGGGCTGACCACGGTTAACATCAGAGAACATGCTCGGACTGACTCTTTGCTCTAGAGTAGGCGCACAACGGGCAATACATTTAACCCCCGATTGAACAACATCCGACCATTGCTCATCATAATTGAGAACAGATAGGTGTTTTTTAACTATTTGACATATATGTCAATATTCAAGACTATAATTAGTAACAAAGACTTGAACTGACTCCTTTCTCTTACCCCTGTTCGCCATTTAAGCGGTCTTAGGAAAAACTAAATCTGCCCGAGATTTTTTAAGTGCACATCTCTTAGCTTGTTCCAATAACCGACTAGAATATTGGCGCATGGAAAGTCGATTGGCAACAGCATCCATCTCCTTCAAAAAAGCTCCATCATTGGAGCAGTTACGTCTCGCTCAAATAAATTCACCTTTGGGTATATTATAAACCAGATGAAGGGGATGATATGATGTAGCGAGAAGAGTGGTGTTACCAGCAGTTTCCTTGCGGAAAGTATGTGTCACCACCGCAGACTTAATAATATCTCCAACGAGGTGAAGATCTAAAAATGAAATGGTGGAAGCATCACAACTGACAGTGAATTTAAGACCACGCTCATTATCATTGAGGTAGTCCGCAAAGAGCGGCACGGTCACCCGACCACACAAAGAGCAGGTCGTCGATTTAGCGAACGTACCACTCCAAGGAGGCCCCCCAAGGGTGGTTCAATGAAAATAAATGGTGATGCTCCCACCATGCCATATATACATTAGCCATGTAGGGCGAGAATTTCGCCCCATTGGACACCCCCATAAGGTGCTGAAAAAAGAGGTGATTAAACATAAACACATTGTGTTTTAACAGGAACAAAACAGCCTGACAAATAAAGTCCTGAAAATCTGAGGAAAAATCTGCATAAATATTCAAAAGCCATTTTAAAGAAACAATGGCCAAATTATGAGGGATGACAGCAGATGAAGACGTTACATCATCTGTGATCCAAGTATACTCCGGCTTCCAAGCAAAATCATAAAATGCCTGTAAAACTGCTCTGGTATCTAATAGGATGCCGGGAATAGATTGGACCAAAGGTTGTAATATACTGTCAATCCAAGCAGAAAGTCTCTCTGAAAACGAACCAATACCTGCCACAATCAGATGCATAGAGGGGGAAAAACCCCTTTATGGATTTTAGAGAGAGAATGGAAAACAGGAATGACAGGACATGAAACATCAATGAAATTCACCTGCTTCTGGTTCATAAGCCCCTTTTGGTGACCCAGAGATAGGAGAGATGACAGCTCTTGTTGATATAGGGGGTAGGGTTATGGGCAAGCTCAAGATTTGTATTGATATCTTCCAACATTGAAAGATTCTGAGATTTGTAGATGAACTTGTCCAAAACCACTACAGATCCCCCCTTATCTGCCTGTTTAATAACAATGTCTTCCATGTTTTCCAATTCTCTAAGAGCAGAACGTTATTTATGTGTCAAGGTACTAGTGGAGCTGTTCACACCAGTTGAATGAATTGCAGTATTTAAGGCAAACAAATTGCGTTCCACCAATTCCTGAAATCGATCCAACGCAGGAGAGCTTGACTGAATAAGATAAAAATCACGGTTATGAGTAACAAAATTAGAAGAAAAGTCATCCTTGTGAGATTCTTCTTGAATAGGACGAGACTGTTGCATATGAGATAAATTCATGAGCTCCTGAAAGGAAAACTAAGCTGTGCATGGCAATGGAGACATAGTAGATGGAACAGATGGAGACACACAATCTTCATCAAGAGTGTCCGGATTGGAAAAATGTTTTTTCAATGTTAGATTCTGAGCTAATCTGTTGACGTCTACAATCGTGCGGTAAATATCAAAGTGACAGGTTGGCGAAACAGAAATACCCCTAGCCAAAACATCAATCTGTGGCTAAGTTAATATCTTAGAATATTCACCACTTGTAAATTACTCACAATTTCTTGTTTCGGGAGGGATAGCTGCCACTTTTTGGCGTGTTTCTGCCTAGCACGGCATTTTTTGTAGATCTATTAGTAGACACATTGCCGTCAGCAGTACCGCTATGTGTAGCCAAACCTTTGTCTATTGGACCTGCAGATGGCAGCTCAGGTGCGGAATCGGAAGAATCTGGTTCTGTGGAGCTAAAGACCACCTTGATGGCTCTTGTATTTTTACCACGATGCATTTTTTTTCATAATAGAGCGTGGAGTATTAGCTCTAGCATCAGACCAGGTATAGACAATATGACCTTTATAATCCTGAAGGTACAGATTAAATTTTTCTTGTTTGATGGCAATGAGACGTTCCTCCATTTTATTTAAATTGTCTTGCAATTTAGCATCCATATCTTAAATGTGCCTGCCCCTTTAACAGTGACCTCCACAGCGCCCGCCTCTTTAACAGTGACCTCCACAGTGCCCGCCCATTTAACAGTGACCTTCACAGTGCCCTGCCCCTTTAACAGTGACATCCACAGCGCCCGCTCCTTTAACAGTGACCTCAACAGCACCTGCTACTTCAACAGTGGCCTTCACAGCGCCCTGCCCCTTTAACAGTGACCTGCACAACGCCCGCCTCTTTAACAGTGACCTCCACAGCGCCTGCCTCTTCAGTGACCTTCATAGTGCCTGCTAATTTAACAGTGACCTGTACAGCACCTTGCCCCTTTAATGCTAGGGCTACACGACGACACGTGTCGCGTGACATTTTGTCTCAACAATTTTTATAATCAAAGTCTAAGGTGTCGCACTGTGACATTCGACATGCTGCAACTATGACACAACAGTCGCAAAAAATCCATCCAAGATGGATGCATGTAGCAGCATAGTTGTGCCCTATGTGCCGTGTGACTTATTGTCATCCTGTAGCCCTAGCCTAAAGCTGACCTACAGCAGTGAAGAAAAATGGCTGGGTTGTTATGGAAACCTGGAGTAAAACTGTGTGTATGGCAGTTGGGATTAGAAGAGAAAGACTTGCAGGCTTGTGTTGGCTATTGCAGGAAATGTTTTTGTAATATCTCAGGAACGGTATGTCCTAGAGAGCTGAGACCCGGTCTAAAACCTTCCCGGACACCTGATGTACCTGTGCGCAAAATTTGATGAATATCGGTTCAGTCGTTTGGTCGCGCATAAAGAACAGACAGACAGACGTCCAGACAGAAACTCATTTTTATATACATAAAAGACTAGTAGAAGGACTCGGCTTTGCACGGGTATATTTAATCTATTTCATTTAATGTTTCTGTGTGTCATAAAAGATATCGGCAGTATCCCCCATAACAGTGACCTCTACAGCACCCCGCCCCTTAATAGTGAACTCCACAGTCCCCCACCCCTTGAAACTGACCCCCCCACATTTCCCCACCACTTTAAAATGGGACCTCCACATATATATAGTGGCTGATAACAGCAGCAGTGCACAGCCTGACTACCACAATGCTAATGAGGAATATGCAGGTTCTGGAGAGTCAAATGGCTTGCACAGTCTTTATCACTATGGTTTGTGATTGCTCCTGTGAATCACTGGGATATCATCCAGGAGGCTGATGGGAAGGTAAAATACACAGAAGGCTCCAAGCTACACTATAAGAAAGGGACTGATAATGCTCTGAGGAGTACTGGGCTATGAATGATGATGTAATTGATGTGGGCAGGGAAGTATAAGAGGTAGAGCAGTAGGGGGCATGGAGCAGCAGTGCTGGAGGGGCAGTAGGAGGATACAGAGAAGAGCAGCCTCATCATTGCTGACACACCAGGAAGCGTAGAAGCAGGAAGAGCTGGCTGCATGGTAGAAATGAGGAGAGCTCAGCTGTATCAAAACATGCATCAAGGTGCTCATATAGCTTTAGTCTATCATAAAAAAACAACTACAGTGGGTTTTTTTTCATAGACTCAAAAAAAAACTTTAATGCTTACATTTGAGTCTCCCAAATGTAAGTTATAATTGTGCTCTGTGAACTATTGCCTCTTAATACCGCAAAAGATAATGCCTGTATGTGAGAATATGTCAAAACAACACCCCTTTATCTGATATCACTCTGCTTTGCTTCCATTGGCCCACACTGCTCCTCACAGATGCCCTGTTTGTTACATAGGGTAGAGACCCACAGCAATGGAAACCCCCCGGTTGCGCTGCAACAGAAAGGTTGAGCTGTCCACTGGAGCATAGCCAGGTAAGTACATCACACTTACTTTTCCATATAGACTGAACGCAGGGAAACTAACTTTACTGAGCTCAATGTACAAGCAGTACAGTCGTGGCCAAAAGTTTTGAGAATGACACAAATATTAGTTTTCACAAAGTTTGCTGCTAAACTGCTTTTAGATCTTTGTTTCAGTTGTTTCTGTGATGTAGTGAAATATAATTACAAGCACTTCCTACGTTTCAAAGGCTTTTATCGACAATTACATGACATTTATGCAAAGAGTCAGTATTTGCAGTGTTGGCCCTTCTTTTTCAGGACCTCTGCAATTCGACTGGGCATGCTCTCAATCAACTTCTGGGCCAATTCCTGACTGATAGCAATCCATTCTTTCATAATCACTTCTTGGAGTTTGTCAGAATTAGTGGGTTTTTGTTTGTCCACCCGCCTCTTGAGGATTGACCACAAGTTCTCAATGGGATTAAGATCTGGGGAGTTTCCAGGCCATGGACCCAAAATGTCAACGTTTTGGTCCCCGAGCCACTTAGTTATCACTTTTGCCTTATGGCACGGTGCTCCATCGTGCTGGAAAATGCATTGTTCTTCACCAAACTGTTGTTGGATTGTTGGAAGAAGTTGCTGTTGGAGGGTGTTTTGGTACCATTCTTTATTCATGGCTGTGTTTTTGGGCAAAATTGTGAGTGAGCCCACTCCCTTGGATGAGAAGCAAACTCACACATGAATGGTCTCATGGTGCTTTACTGTTGGCATGACACAGGACTGATGGTAGCACTCACCTTTTCTTCTCCGGACAAGCCTTTTTCCAGATGCCCCAAACAATTGGAACGAGGCTTCATCGGAGAATATGACTTTGCCCCAGTCCTCAGCAGTCCATTCACCATACTTTCTGCAGAAGATCAATCTGTCCCTGATGGTTTTTTTTTTAGAGAAGTGGCTTCTTTGCTGCCCTTCTTGACACCAGGCCATCTTCCAAAAGTCTTCGCCTCACTGTGCGTGCAGATGCGCTCACACCTGCCTGCTGCCATTCCTGAGCAAGCTCTGCACTGGTGGCACTCCGATCCCGCAGCTGAATCCTCTTTAGGAGATGATCCTGGCGCTTGCTGGACTTTCTTGGACGCCCTGAAGCCTTCTTAACAAGAATTGAACCTCTTTCCTTGAAGTTCTTGATGATCCTATAAATTGTTGATTGAGGTGCAATCTTAGTAGCCACAATAGCCTTGCCTGTGAAGCCATTTTTATGCAACGCAATGATGGCTGCACACCTTTCTTTGCAGGTCACCATGGTTAACAATGGAAGAACAATGATTTCAAGCATCACCCTCCTTTTAACATGTCAAGTCTGCCATTTTAACCCAATCAGCCTGACATAATGATCTCCAGCCTTGTGCTCGTCAACATTCTCACCTGAGTTAACAAGACGATTACTGAAATGATCTCAGCAGGTCCTTTAATGACAGCAATGAAATGCAGTGGAAAGTTTTTTTCGGGATTAAGTTAATTTTCATGGCAAAGAAGGACTATGCAATTCATCTGATCACTCTTCATAACATTCTGGAGTATATGCAAATTGCTATTATAAATACTTAAGCAGCAACTTTTCCAATATTTATGTAATTCTCAAAACTTTTGGCCACGACTGTATACAGTAAGATCCTAAGCTTCCACCATTCATGGTTACAGGGATTCAGAAAGTTGAATTGCCGATAATAGTAATCTTTATGCAGCACAAACATAGTCTTCGATATTTTACAATGGGATAAGTGACAAAAAATATAAATTTAGGAGAACCTCTACATTGTGTGGGTCCTCCAATATTCTGTTATACATTTACTAGTGAGTTTTACAATTCCTTTTATCATTTTACTTGTAAATGTAGGGATAAAATAGGTGACACTGAGTACTACTACTGATTGATCAATGCCAACATGTGTGGGGAATCCCAGTCCGTTGTCAGTGTATTCATATACTTCAAGGAAGAATTACAGAAGAACAGCTCAAGATAGCGTTTCAAGAATAGATGCCACAAAATTTATATATATATATATATATATATATATATACAGTACAGACCAAAAGTTTGGACACACCTTCTCATTTAAAGAGTTTTCTTTATTTTCATGACTATGAAGGCATCAAAACTATGAATTAAGGGGGCGGAGCTAGCCGCGTCAGGAAATGGCCGCTTGAATCGAGAGCTCCTCACAGCAGCACTAGTAAATAGCTAATTAACGGGTTCCCACCCAGCTCTATGATGGGGAAACCTAACAAAGACAAGCCTAAGGAGATTCTGACGACTCCAAGACATGCCAGGGGACAATCCGACTTGGATAAATACTTAAAAAAGAAGTTATCCTCCCCAGCAGCAAGATCCAAGATGGCGCAGGACGCTGCCGCCGCTCTGACCTGCACAGAAGACTCCGACGATGAGGGCTCCTGTGCCATGTCTGAGACACACAGTGAGCGAGGCTCGATTCCCATCACCAGAGCCTTCCTCAAAGAAGCCTTAACCCACGCTTTTGACCCCGTCATGAAAGAGCTCTCTGCCATTAAAACAGAGATAAGGCAGACGGGACACAGAGTGGCAGCCCTGGAAGACTCTCAGTCTGCTCTAACTAAACATAGCCGTGCACTACAATCTAAAGTGGAGGAGGTGCGCGATCAGATGAACACAGCTTTCCTGCACCTGGAAGACCAGGAAAACAGAAGCCGGAGGAAGAATATCCGCATAAGAGGTGTACCTGAAAGCGTGCAGAGAGACGACATTCTAGATACGGTCAGCCAAATTTTCTCCTCCCTTATTGGCCCAGAGCAGGCAAAGTCAGTAATTATAGAAAGAGCCCACAGGGCCCTCAGGCCCAAACCACCGCCAGAAGCCCCGCCGCGCGACATTATATGCGGCTTACTCAGCTTTGTGGATTCGTCCACCATCTTAACTGCCGCCAGACACAAGGGCGATGTAATGCTTGAAGGCTGTAAAATCCAGCTGTTCCAAGACCTAGCAGCTAGCACTCTAGCTAAAAGGAGACAACTCAAGCCTCTGACGGACCTTCTTAGGGAGAGACGCCATCCCTTGCGCTGGCTTTTTCCATTCGGCCTTTGCGCTACTATTAACGGAAAACAGATCGTTATCCGTCATCCAGAGGATCTTGCTAAAATGTGGGATGCGTTACAAGTTGAGCCCCTGGACATCCCTTCGTGGTTGCCGATGTCCGATGACATGAAGATGCCACCCTTTCCTGCTACTGAAGATTGGCGGGTAGCTAAGAAGTTCAAGTCTCCTCAGGCGACACTTGAAAAAAGGCCTGCAACTCTACTGTGCTGGACTTCTTCTCAAATTGAGCATTAACCGGTAACTAGCCGGTGCTAATATGTCAGTCTCATCATATCTAGGATCATTCTACCTTATATGTCTTAATCGCATACTTACTTACCTTATATGTCTTAATCGCATGTTCGGTTCGCCTCATCATCGCCACTGCCTTAGTAGCCTGTTTGATATACATGATTACCAGAGGGTGTTGGTTTTGGACGTGGTGGTGGTGGGGTGATGGCCACATTTTTCTTTCTCTCCACACGCAGAGGAATTTATATATGCTTTTGTGTTCTAGTTCATTATGATTTTATTAACTGATTTCTAAGTTTTTCCTCCTCGTTACAAGGTTTCAGTGGGATGTCCCATGTGAGAAATGGGTTATCCCAACTGCCACTTACGTGGGAACTCACAGTTTCTGGCACTAGGAGAGGGGATGGGAGCATTGTCCTGAGATATGATATGGCATGTTTCCATTACCCTCCTTACCCCTCTCCTGGCCAGCCTTTCTGAGATGTGCTGTGGGGGCTCGCTTAGGCTTGGTGTATTTCACAGTCTTCTCCTCCCTCTATTCTATTCTATTCTCATTCCCATTCTTAATTCTATTCTTTTCACCTTTCGCAAAATACTCTAACCCCCCCCCCCCCCCCTCCTTCTCTCTATTCCCTCCCTCCGCTTTGTTCTACTCTTCAGGTCCCCCGACCTTTCCCTTTCTTTCTTTACAGGAGGTTTTACCTCGTTGCTTCTAATTGAATATTAACATGCTCAATTGTGTTGTTATATACCCTGTATATAGTTCGTCATAATGGGTCCTACATCCGAAAACATTTTCTTCACCGGGATGCAACTTCTTATTCTGCTATGCAAACTTCTTCCACCTATGGATCCTCTAAAGGTAACATCACTAAATGTAAATGGACTTAATGTCCCCCAAAAGAGGAGTCAGGTCTTCCACATGCTAAGGAGGGAGAGGGCAGACCTATTGTTTCTGCAGGAGACACACTTTAGACATAACCGTATTCCGGCCCTCTTCACTAAACACTACACTAAATGGTTCCATAGTTCCCACTCTTCTGCCTCTAGAGGTGTTTCCATTGGGATTAAAGCTAATACTCCCTTTCAACTACAGGCACAATATATTGATCCTGAGAGTAGGTACTTGTTCCTAAAAGGTACACTTTATGGCAGTAAACTGACCCTTGTTAATGTCTATGCTCCCAACTCTAGACAAATACCCTGGCTAATTAAGATGTTAAGATCACTACAAGACTTTAAAGAAGGAGTGTTAATCCTCGGTGGCGACCTGAACCTTACCCTTGATCATCCCATGGATTCTACCTCTAATACCCCAAAATACTCCTCTGCACAAATGTGTAAGTTACGTAAAGCTTTAGCTGCACACCAGATATCAGACACCTGGAGGCTGGCTCATCCCAGTGACAGGGACTTTACTTTTTTTTCTGCTGTCCACAGATCCTACCAGCGCTTGGATTACCTGTTTTTGTCCAATTATGTACTGGATAAGCTAATATCCTCTACCATTGGTCAGATCACTATCTCGGACCATGCTCCTGTCTCTCTGGTGATTCAGCTGAAAGGTCTCCCTCCTAAAGCTTGGTCATGGAGATTAAATGAAACCCTGTTGGAAAATGATAGGGACAGACTTAGATTGGAGGAAAAGCTAGTAGCCTTTTTTGACTTAAATAACACCCCTCATATGGATAAGGCCATGATATGGGAAGCCCATAAGGCATTCATTAGAGGTGAGCTCATATCCCTGGGATCCTGGGTTCGGAAGCAAAGGTCACTTAAGATAGATTCCATATTAGCTCAAATTTCTGCTTTAGAAAGCATCAACAAAAGTAGCCCCTCAGAAACCCATTATAATGATATTATTAAACTAAGATGCCAATTGAAGGATTTATTAAATATCAAATCAGCCAAAGCCCTTAGGCCAGCCAAATATAAGCTCTATATTCATGGGGATAGAGGATCTAGACTCCTTTCGCAAATGATTGAGGGCCAAAGAGAGAAAGCCTTTATAGCCAGCATTAAATCTGACAAAGGTCTGCATCTTACTAACACTCCGTCCATAGCAGAGGAATTTGCTGGATTTTATTCTGCCCTTTATAATCTAAAACCCGATGACCCTAGTCTTATGATTGATAAAATTAACAACTTCCTAGAAGCGGTCAAAGTACCAACTTTAACAATTGAAGATAAAGACATGTTACTCTCCCCGGTGACTTTAGAGGAAATTTTAAATGTTTTAGCGAGTACTCCTTCAGGGAAATGCCCGGGACCTGATGGGCTACCCATAATATATTATAAAAAATTTAAAAATACCCTCGCCCCGCAGCTAGTAAATTTATGTAACTCTTTACTAAATGGAAAATCCCTCCCGCCACAATCACTAATCGCTCACATAACAGTTATCCCTAAAGAAGGGAAAGACCCCACTAAATGTAGCAGCTACAGACCAATTTCTCTGCTCAACGTTGATGTTAAACTCTGGGCCAAGCTTCTAAGCTTTAGGATAGCAAAATTACTCCCTAAGCTTATAGGTGAGGAACAGGTAGGCTTTGTGAAGGGGCGAGAGGGTAAGCACAACGTTAGCAGAGTTTTACATGCCATATATTACGCTAAACAACACAAAGTCCCACTGACGCTCCTGGGAACAGATGCGGAAAAAGCATTCGATAGGGTTAACTGGGTTTTTATAGAAAATGCTTTACGCCACTTTGGATTTCCGCCCATGTTTATCTCAGCCATTTTTTCTCTTTATACAAGTCCCTCAGCTAGGGTCCTTGTTAATGGAACTTTATCCCCTCCTTTCCACATCTCCAATGGAACAAGACAGGGCTGCCCTCTCTCTCCTGCATTATTCATTTTATCTATGGAAATGCTTCTTTGTAAAATAAGAACATCAGAGGCTATTAAAGGATTGAAGGTGAATGGGAGAACCCACTCACTGGCAGCCTTTGCGGATGACCTGCTCCTTTTTATAACGAATCCTAAAGTTGCAATCCCAGAGGTGATTAAGATATTTTCGGACTTTGGAGAAGTTTCAAATTTCAAAGTTAATTATGACAAATCTGAAATACTTAACATCACTGCCCCAGAGAAACACATGTCAGTTATCAAAACTAGTACCTCCTTTCAATGGCCGAGAGAGGCTATTAAACACTTGGGGATCATGATCCCAGCAAACCCCTCATCCCTGTTTAAACTTAATTATGTCCCTTTATTCGACAAGGTGAAATCTTATCTGGCATCCATTAAGCTTCCCTTCCTTTCATGGTTAGGTAAGAAAAACCTATTATCCACATATGTCCTGCCGCAAATCCTCTATAGATTGAGAAGTCTGCCTATACCACTGTCAAACAAATACTTTTCTGAATTCCGGAGTTTATTCAGTAGTTTTTTATGGTCCAACAAAAAACCACGCCTGGCTTACTCTCTTCTTATTAGAAAACATAACAAAGGTGGACTGTCCCTTCCAGACTTAAAAACTTACCTCCACGCTATACAGTTAGAGAGGTGGATTAAAATGTCCAGACCTTACAATAAAGCCCTACACGTTGATTTGGAGAAAGCTTTACTTGGAGATAATGCTCTTCACCGACTATGGGTTCAAGCACCTACCAAAAAAGGGAAAACCTCTCTAAGTGCCCTAACACAAGGTATGTTTCAGGTATGTGACAGTACCGAAGCCCTATCAATGTCCACAAACAAACTTTCCCCCATAGCTCCCTTATCTGTTCTCCCGTTTTACCTCAATAAAGGTGGAAGTGACTTTCACGGAGCTTGGAGGTACCTAAATGTACTCAAGGTATCTGACCTGATTAAAGCCACTGACCTATCAGAATTCTTGAAAATAGCCCAAACCCATATACCTAGTCATCTATGGTCCAGATTAATGGAATTAGATTTTGAATTATGTTGCAAAAAATTTAAGAAGAGCGGTGTAGTGCCCCATAATGATCCCACATGGCTAGAAAACTATACTCTAATGCCAAATCCGCCCCCTAAAACTCTTTCAAAACTTTATTCCCAACTAATCCTGAACTCTTCAACTGAAATACCCATATACTTGAGGGCATGGGAAAGGGAACTACAGATTTCCCTGGCAGATGATGAGGTTAAAGCTATATTACAACATTCCCATGGCTTCTCCAGATGCATACGCATTCAGGAAAACTCCTACAAAATATTATCAAGGTGGTACAAGACCCCAGACTTTCTTTACAGAGCCCACCTCTCGCCTTCTGACAAGTACTGGAGATGCCAAGAAGAAAGAGGTTCCATCACCCATATTTGGTGGTCATGTAGGAAAGTCTTGAGTTTTTGGTCTGAAATTGAGAGAATTATTAACAGAGTATGTAATTCAAAGATTTCCCTGACCCCTGCTCTTATATTACTGTGGCTGCCCCAGAAGAAGTTCAAGCCCTCTGCGAATAATTTGGCCACACACATGATAGCTGCAGCTAAATATATTATCCCTACCAAGTGGAGGAACTCAGACCCCCCCACCATTAAAGAATGGATAGAGAAAACTCACCAGATATGTCTTATGGAAGAAATGGTGGGTTGGGAAAAAAGTAATAGACGTACATTTCTGAAGATTTGGCAACCATGGCTAGACTTTCATGGAACTTACCAGAGAACTTAGTTCCTTACACTTATATCAAAGAAGTTGTGCATGCGCTCTCACTCGAACCCTTCTGACCTGACCTATACAGACCATTTTGGTAGAGAAGACTACATTCCTCTTATACACTAAATACTTTCAATGTCCATTTACTAAAATAATAGGCCCTTGTCAAAGTTACTCTAGTATCCAACAGACCCCTCATCTTACTTACTCACTATGTTCTCTGCATTATATAGGTGCTCCCGGATTACCAAGCCTAATACAGACCCAACCGTTCACTGTGTGTTTGGTGTTTTTTGTTTATATTGTCCTTTACTGTTCTGACAGTACTTTTGATCCATGTAATTAGCAGGCAATTGATTTATCTAATATATGCCTCTGTATCTGGATGGAGTGGAGAGGGGCTGTATATAAATTACCTAGATACTATGTTTTATGCCTAGGCACATAAAGGGTATATGACCCTTCTCCTTCTGTTTTATACTTGTGTCCATTCGTGTGGGGACTGCCCACCCAGATTTCAAGCTGCTTAATTTAGTGCCTTATTTGCTTTTGTCAATATGTACTTGTCATACCTTTCTTCTTGTTATGAAAAATATTCATAAATAAAGAATTTACAAAAAAAAAAAAACTATGAATTAACACATGTTGAATTATATACATAACAAACAAGTGTGAAACAACTGAAAATATGTCATATTCTAGGTTCTTCAAAGTAGCCACCTTTTGCTTTGATTACTGCTTTGCACACTCTTGGCATTCTCTTGATGAGCTTCAAGAGGTAGTCCCCTGAAATGGTCTTCCAACAGTCTTGAAGGAGTTCCCAGAGATGCATAGCACTTGTTGGCCCTTTTGCCTTCACTCTGCGTCCAGCTCACCCCAAACCATCTCGATTGGGTTCAGGTCCGGTGACTGTGGAGGCCAGGTCATCTGGCGCAGCACCCCATCACTCTCCTTCATGGTCAAATAGCCCTTACTTTCAAAGTTTTCCCAATTTTTCGGCTGACTGACTAACCTTCATTTGTTAAAGTAATGATGGCCACTCGTTTTTCTTTACTTAGCTGCTTTTTTCTTGCCATAATACAAATTCTAACAGTCTATTCAGTAGGACTATCAGCTGTGTATCGACCTGACTTCTCCTCAACGCAACTGATGGTCCCAACCCCATTTATAAGGCAAGAAATCCCACTTATTAAACCTGACAGGGCACACCTGTGAAGTGAAAACCATTTCAGGGAAGCTCATCAAGAGAATGCCAAGAGTGTGCAAAGCAGTAATCAAAGCAAAAGGTGGCTATTTTGAAGAACCCAGAAAATGACATATTTTCAGTTGTTTCACACTTGTTTGTTATTTATATAATTCCACATGTGTTAATTCATAGTTTTGATGCCTTCAGTTTGAATCTACAATTTTCATAGTCATGAAAATAAAGAAAACTCTTTGAATGAGAAGGTTTGTCCAAACTTTTGATCTGTACTGTGTATATATATATATATATATGGGGAGCAATTATTTTTTGAAACAAACTTGACTAGTCCACTCTAACTAAGAAGCTCTAGAATTTGGTACCATTTCTTTATTTAAAATAGTCAAAATTGTATTCAAAATATGAAAGAATTCCAAGCGGAAGTCCGTTCTTTAAAGATATTATCGGCTTTGGAGCGAAGCAAGCACCACAGCCGCCAGATGCCAGTTGTTTCACATAGCAGACACCCAGGGCTAATGTCTGCGATCGGCAAGAATGTCAATTGCAGACATTTAACACCTCAGATTCTGTTTTTAAATATTAACATGGCATCTGAGAGTGGAAAATTCAGGAGTGCTGGTTGTCTCTGAAAGCCTTTTAGATCAGATGGCTCCATAAGAACATAGTAAATCTGCAATGAATTTAATGCAATGTACTGTAGAAGCCATATAATGATTGCTTATTATGTAAATATACAAGCATGAGTTAAAGTTAGTACAAAAAAAGTAAAAACTGTTTTAAAAATATAAAAAAATAAAAATTCTAATCAATTCCCCTTTCTCAATAATTAAAATAAACAGTAAAAAAATAAACATCTTAGGCATTGTTAAATCCCAAAATATCCAAAATATAAAAATATAGATATATTTGTCCTGTACAGTGAAAGGATAGAAACCAATATATAACCCTGTATAAGGCCTCATGCACACGACCGTGCCGTTTTTTTGCGGTTCGTAAACCGCGGATCCCCAATAAACGGAAGCTGCCCGTGTGACTTCCGCAATTTGCGGAACGGGCGGCCTTCAATATAAATGCCTATGCTTGTCCGCAAAGCGCAGACAAGAATAGGACATGTTATATTTTTTTAGCAGGGTCGGGGAACGGAGCAACGGATGAGGACAGCACAGGGAGTGCTGTCCGCATCTTTTGCGGCCCCATTAAAGTGAATGGGTCCGCATCCGAGCCGTCAAAACGGCGGCTCGGATTAGGACCCAAACAACGGCCGTGTGCATGAAGCCTAACGGAAAGAAATATCATAATGGCTGATTCGCCATTTTTTTGTCTCTTTATCTCCCCAAAAACATTAAATAAAAAGTCATACATGCTCCAAAATGGTATCAATAAAAACTGCAGATCGACCTGCAAAAAAAAGAGCCCTCTCACAGCTTCATAGATGTAAGCATAACAAAAAGTTATGAGGGTCAGAATATGGAGGTGAAAAGAAAATATATATTTTTTTTACAAAGATTTCTTTTCAATGTTAAAACACAAGAAAAGCTATATAAATGTGGTATCGATGTAATTTTTCTGACCTGGAGAATGAAGGAAATAGGGAATGCCAAAAAAACAAAACCTATAAAATATTGGTGGAATTGTGCATTTTTTTCCAATTCCACGCCGCTTGGAATTTTTTTCCAGCTTCCCACTACAGTGTATGATGCCATTGGTAAATACAACCTATCCCACAAACAACAAGCCCCCATATGACTATGTGAATGGAAAAATTAAAAAAAAAAGTTATGGATCCAGGAAAGCAGGGAGTAAAAAATGGAAATGCACAAATGGAAAATCCTCCTGGTCTGAAAGAGTTAATGATAATATGTTTTCAAAAATTTTACAGCAATGTATTAAATATTCGTGGGTTAAGGCTCCTCAACTCAGCTGTACTAAATTCAACATGATTTTTTTGCAGAGAAAAGAGCGAGTGCTCCATTTTCATTATGGCTTAAGCTCCACGGCTTGAAATGCCAAGAAGTAAATAAAACTGTCATAATACTACAAAGGAAACAAATGGATTACTAGAAGTCTGACAGAAATTCACTTCTTATATCACATTCAAGAGAAGCAGAAAGGTTATGTGTATAGACTTCTTTTGGAAATCACTAGAGATGGCTCAAGAGGCAGGAAAGCCAATTTGTGGCTTAAATCTGGCAAAGCTTAATATTTGTTCATGAAACAAATCTATCATCAAATCTGTAAGTCACATCAATATAACAAATGTTTTATATATAGAACAAAAAAGGTAACTGGCAAAAATATATTTGTGTTTTTTTTTGTGTGTTTTTCATTTCAGTTGTAAGAATGATGCTCAAATAAATTTAGGTCTCAGATGGCTGTTAGTCATGTAATATAACCATATTTTAGAATCTTTATTATGACTGAAAGCTGAGTCCATACTGAGATCCCCGTCATGCGGTTTGTTCGGATCAGGATCCATCGTAAAGTATAGTGTTGAGCAAAGTTATGAAAACTTCGATTCAGCTGCTTCGCCAAATTTCACAAAGAAATCCATAGCGAGTGCAATGACAGGGAACAGTGATTCTGCCGTTGCCCGTTATTAAACCCCCTCAGTTGCTGCGTTCAAAAACTGAGGCCTTTCAGGGGTAAATTTATTTTTTAAATACTCCCTTTATCCATTTGAGAGGAAATAGGCCACCATGACCATCTTAAATGAAGATCCCGTGCAAAATCTTGTGCGGTGGGTGATGGCTTCATCACGCTGCCTTGCATGGCCACGTCATACATTACCATGCACAAGATTTTGCACGGGGTCTTCAATCAAGATGGCAGGAGCAGCCTCTTCGTGGAGTAGAGGAGCATGTGTTTTTTTTTTTTAACAACATTTCAGGGAAAATGTATTTGTTACCACAAAGCAGGAAAAAATTCAGCTTTGCGGTAAATCAAATTTTCCCTTAAATTCGGATCAAAGTCCACTTTGAATACTTCAATTCACTCTACCTTAGTAAGGTGTATTGGGGGGGACAATAACTATTTCTGCTTCTCACTTTTTAGGTTGCTGCCAAGGTTGTCAGCAAACACATTAGCCTAATGAGTTGGTGGATGACTTGGAAACCTAAGCCAAGGGCTGAAAATATGATTTGAACAACTTTGTGCCTCTATTGTTTCCCTACCCTCAAGATTACAAAGGGCCTAATAATAATAAATGTTAGGTCTTTTTGAAATTCTTCTTTTTGTTTTGCTACTGCTTGATTTTGTATGTCGTCTTATTTGTCCTCTTTTGTGTTTTTTAAGTACTGTAACTTTTCTATTTAAGGGGTTGTGCCGCCCCCCCATTATTGAACCCCTCAGATGCCACGTTCATTGCTGATCGCAACATATCAGATCCATATTAAAGCATTTTAGTATTTGCTAATAAAAAAAAATGGAATTGTGGAATTGTACTTACCTCATCCATTTGATCACGAAGAGGCCGCCGCGGCCATCTTCCTTGAAGATCATCACATCAGCACACGTCACTGCGCACAAGATTTTGATCGGGATATTCAAGCAAGATGGTCATGGCGACTCTTTGCTCAAATGGATAAGGTAAGTATAAGTTAATTTTTACCACCATTTCAGGGAAAATTTATTAGTTACCTCAAAGCACAAGGAAATTCGGCTCCTGCGGCGAATTTAATATTTTTTCTGAATTTTGGATTGAAGTCCACTTTGTGAACTTCGATTCGTTCAACACTAGTTATGTTGGGTATTATCCTTAATATTCAATTAGTGGTAGCAATAAGTTGTGCATCTAGGGTATGTGGACTGTGCTGGAGTGTGATTAATGCTCAATTCGCAGCCAAAATGCAGGATTGAGTGAGTAGAAGAGATTAACCCCTTAAAGTCACACCCAGGTCAAGACTTTATTACAGGGTTTTGCTATAATCACTCTTATATGTTAAATTACTCATTCAGGACACTTTGTATCTTTGAAGGAAAGAAACATTACAAAAACATTTAATTTGCAAAATAAGAAAACTTGTAGTTGTTCATTTTTCTGGCTTTCACTGGAATTGATCTCGACTAACACCTTGGTAACATAAACAATTATTTTTCATTTTTCCTCCTAGCTTTCCAAAAGCCATAACCTTTTTTAATTTTCCATTTATTTATACTTACAAGGGCTTTCTTTTTTGGGAAAAGCTTCTCTTTCTAAAGAACCATTTAATAATCCATATACTTTATGGGAAAGCTGAAAAAAAGTAATAATGGGGTTAAACAGGAAAAAAAAAAATTCCCACATTATTTTAGGGGTTTCATATTTAGGACATTCACTGGATGAAAGATGATAACTGGGGCGGGAGGAGAGATGATATTTTTAAAGGATGGGCGGGGTGATACCTTGAGGGAGGTAATGAATGATCATGAGAGAAAAAAAAAAAGAAGATACAATTGGGTGAGGGAGAAATTCATCCTCCTAAAGTGACTATGCAGGTGGTAGAAGTACCAAAATATTGTTGTACAGGGCATAATCTAGACAAAGGCTTGTCCTAAACTTTACATATAGTAGAAAGCAGTGCACCACATAGACTTTGTCCCTCTCCCTTTATTTATAGATCACTTCTGCCCAGTTTTTTATTTACTGTGCCAACCTCTGTCACAAGAATAGAAAGTAACTGAAAATTAGCAATTACAGGTAAGTACTAGTCTTGGGCGAGCATGCTTGGCCGAGCACTTTTTTACTCGAGCTTCGCGATGCTCGGCACATGCTCAAGTCTCCTCCCCGCACGTTTGTTGGCTGCTATGCAGCCAATAAACATGCACGGAGGTGCTGGCACTCACTGTAATGCCAAAGCCATGCTGGTTACTGGCATTACAGTGATTGGTTGGCCGAAACGCGTCATCGGGTGCTATATAGTCACGGAGAGCTGCAGAAGAAGGAACAGATAGTGTAGGACAGGAATTATTATTTATTTTGGTTTTACTGGTGAAAGGTGTTAGAGACCCAAAAGTCCTTTTAAGAGCTACTGTTTTATCTGGCTGCCATATATATTATCAGCGCAACCTGTGCTAAATTGCGTGCAATTTTTTGGCCGCTGCTGACAGTGACACCCACCCCTGCTACATCTGGTGTGTTACATTTGCGCTGTGAAAGTCAGCGCAATTGTTTGGCTGCTGGTGACAGCGACATTACCTGCGCTACATCTCCAGTATAACGTTAGCGCATCCAAAATATCAGTGACATTCAGTGTAATTTTTTCGCCGCTGCTGACAGCGACATTATACTCCCAATATGCCTTGCGTCAACCTATCAGAAGGCCGATGCCAGATGGAATTTGGCATCGGCCTTCGGATAGGTTGACGCCAGGCATATTGGGAGTATATAGGGCTGGTTTTATGGCAGTTGTATTGTGCCCTTTGAAAAAGAGCGTGAGCACATGTTTATGCTCGTCACTGTTGTCTGTGTTTTTACCAGTATCATAGTGGTCACCTATTTGCACGCTGGTTGTCCCTACTTTTCATTCATGTTCGATCTTGGGTATGCCATTATATTGGTGCTGTTATATAGTTGTATGTAGGGCCACATTTAGCATATCCTCCTTTCTGGTGTATTACATGTACAACAGTGATTTTTTTTTGCAACATCATTACTTCATTATCCTTGGTCCTGGAGGTTTTATCCACACTCCTCTGCATTTCCTGATTTTTTTATCATGTATGTCATTATATTTGTAAAATAAAGATTGATGTAGTAATTATCCGCGGGTCTGTTTTGCTTTATATAGGAGTTCACTCATCTCCTGTATAACGTTTGCGCATCCTAAATATCAGTTGCGCTACATCTCATGTATAATGTTTGCGCATCCTCGCTGATCGAGGACAGCAGTATAAGAGGGGGAGGTATCCGCAGCACCGCAACAGGCTGGAAGAGGCAGTGGGGTGGTAAAAGGGAGAAGGCGAGTCACACCAAACAGGCCCGCAACTGTTCCCTGGAGCACCCCCTTGCAGCAATCTCACTTGCCAAGGGGTAGGTGTTCCACAGTCTGGAGCTTTTTTTGAGGAAAGTGCAGACGATAAAAGAATTGTCATTTGCAACCTGCGCCATCCCAAAATGAGCAGGTGCGTGAACACTAATGTTGAGCGTGAATATTCGAATAGCGACTTTTTATCGGGAATATTGCCACTTCGAGAATTTGCGAATATTTAGAATATAGAGCGAATATATTCGTTATATCGAATATTCAGATTTTTTTTTCCATCTGAACAAATGATTCCTTTCTGCTTCTTACTTGTCGGCCAATGAGAAGGAATCAATGTCAAGTTCACAACAATACTTAGTGCACCAATCAGTAATCTGTAGTCAGATCTGGTAAAATGTGAAGTTCCACGTAGTGCGAAAAAATATTCTAATCACTGTCGATTAGCGCAATTGCGAATATATTTCAGCATCTGACTCTATCTGCATATAAAGCTATTGTAATGTTCTGCCGTGCCAACCATTTTCTTTACATGTAGTAAAGTTGAGGCACACAGTTTTCAGTGTTGCAATTTCAAAAGGATTTATTTATTCGAATCATATAGTAGTTTCATCCGTTTGCCCAATATTTGGTTTAGTGCATATGAACAGTATTCTTAGACCGGATGTTTCGGTCACATAGGACCTTCATCTGCGGTCACATTTTTATCTATAACACAATAATTAACATGAGCTGGATTAGAACTACTAAAACAATCAAGCTAGATACATATACTCACCTAAAGAATTATTAGGAACACCATACTAATACGGTGTTTGACCCCCTTTTGCCTTCGGAACTGCCTTAATTCTACGTGGCATTGATTCAACAAGGTGCTGATAGCATTCTTTAGAAATGTTGGCCCATATTGATAGGATAGCATCTTGCAGTTGATGGAGATTTGAGGGATGCACATCCAGGGCACGAAGCTCCCGTTCCACCACATCCCAAAGATGCTCTATTGGGTTGAGATCTGGTGACTGTGGGGGCCATTTTAGTACAGTGAACTCATTGTCATGTTCAAGAAACCAATTTGAAATGATTCGAGCTTTGTGACATGGTGCATTATCCTGCTGGAAGTAGCCATCAGAGGATGGATACATGTTCTCATTCTGTTTACGCCAAATTCGGACTCTACCATTTGAATGTCTCAACAGAAATCGAGACTCATCAGACCAGGCAACATTTTTCCAGTCTTCAACAGTCCAATTTTGGTGAGCTCGTGCAAATTGTAACCTCTTTTTCCTATTTGTACTGGAGATGAGTGGTAACCGGTGGGGTCTTCTGCTGTTGTAGCCCATCCGCCTCAAGGTTGTGCGTGTTGTGGCTGACAACTTTACTACGTGTATACAGGCTGCTTGCAGCCCTTGGTTGGCACAGAACCTATTCCATTTTTTAAAAAAAAAACATTTTCTTTAGTCTCAGGAGAAACTCATGAAACTTATAGCAGCTTGAAAAATATAGCCAAAGTGACCCACGCCTGTATTTCGCGTTACAAATTTGCATTCCGCAATTTTTACATTGCCGATTTTTCTCAATCAAATCTAAATCAAAATATTCGTGAAATATCGCAAATTCAAATATAGCCCCTGCCGCTCATCACAAGTGAACACTAGCAACCTCACCACCACCAGCATGATCCGCCATATGGCATAAAAGCACCCTAATAGGTGGGCCGAACGCCTGGGTCCACAATCAGTGTCTGTGGGTCACACCACTGCCTCCTCTTCTCCTGTGTTACGTGCTGGCCAATCCTCTGTCCAAGACACAGGCCCAGATGCCTCCCGCCCTGCATCTAGACCTTCGCAAGCACCATCAGCTAGCACATCCACTTCTGTTTCCCAGCGCAGCGTACAGATGTCCATACCCCAGGCCTTTGAACGAAAGCACAAATACCCAGCCAACCAAACACAGGCCATAGCACTAAATGCGCACCTTTCCAAATAACTGGCCCTGTAAATGTTGCCAGTTAGGCTTGTAGACACTGAGGCTTTCCGCAGCCTGATGGTGGTGGCGGTCCCTCGTTGCTCAGTCCCCAGCCGCCACTATTTTTCCCGGTGTGCCGCCCCCCCTTACACCAGCATGTGTCTCGTAACATCACTCGTGCCCTGACCAACGCAGTTATTGGGTAGGTCTACTTAATGACTGACACATAGACAAGTGCTTTTGGCCAGGGACGCTACATTTCCCTGACGTCACATCGGGTGAACATTGTGGAGGCTCGGGAGAGAGTCGTACCCTGGGATGGCACAGGTGCTACCAACGCCAAGGATTGCTCGCCCTTCTTCCATCAGGATTTCCGCCACCACCTACATTAGTGGCTGCAACCCCCCCTTTTCCTCCTCTACCTCCTCCTCCACTTCCACCTCTAAATTCTCATCTTGCAGCACCTTTCAGCCATCAGTCAGTAGCTGGAAGAAGTGTAGCACTGCAGTGGGTAAGCGGCAACAGGCCGTGCTGAAACTAATTTGCTTAGGTGACAAACAGCACACCGCCGCAGAGCTGTGGCAGGGTATAATGGACCAGACTGAGCTGTGGCTCTCCCAACTAAATCTATAACCAGGCATGGTTGTGTCTGATAATGGCTGTAACTTGGTGGCGGCTTTGGAGCTTGGCAAGCTCACACACATACCATGACTAGCCCACGTGTTCAACTTAGTGGTACAGCGGTTTCTCAAAACCTACCCCAATTTTCCTGAGCTACTGGTGAAAGGTGCACCGCGTGTGTGCCTATTTCCAAAATTCATCTCCCAGCTGACCGACTGATGTGCGACGTGAGCACACGCTGGAAATCCAAGTTCCACATGTTGCCCAGGCTTTGGGAGCAGCAGAGGGCAGTAGTAGAATACCAGCTTCTGCTCTTCACAAGTGATGAGTGGGCATTGATGTTTGACCTCTGTGAGGTTTCACGCAACTTTGAGGAATCAACACAGATGGTAAGCGGCGATGCCGCTATTATCAGCGTAACCATCCCACTTCTGTGTCTACTGAAACACTCGCTGCTCACAATGAAGGCGGACGCTTTGCATGTGGAAGAGGTGGAAATTGGGGAAGACAGTACACAGGCTGTAGGGCTGTTAGTTAGCAAGCACTGTCCCATGCCAGAGGTAGAATAGAGGATCCCTGCCTAAAAAAAAAGATGCCCGTGAGCTAACCATTCTTACATGTTTTACTAGCGCACTGGCTTTATCAGTGGAGTTTGGGTTATGCTAATGGAGAACTCAAGGACCTGCCCCATTTTATTGTAATCCTGCACCCAACTTTTTTTTTTCTAGCCAATAGTGAAGCCCTCCAGGGCCAGGGAACCAAACTGGTCCTCATATGACCACACTGGGCAGGCTTTCAGTTCTCAATTTGTTGTAATACTTGGGTACGCCAGCACCCATATTTTTAGTCCAATGTCAAAGAGCTGATCGCTCTAACATTATTAGGGGGAGTGTTGCTCTGACATCATTAGGGGGAGTGTTTCTCTGACATCATTAGGTGGAGTGTCGATCCTAATTATCTCCCCCTAATGATGTCAGAGTGTCTCCCTATAGACTTCTCCCTATAGACTTCTACGGACAGCATGTAATCTATTTCCTTAGTGAACTGATAATCTGTCTTGTCTCTCAAGATGGATTGAGCAATGAATTTAGAGTGAATAATCAGTTTAGGGGGTGGAGAGAATTAAATAAGCCTGATAAGTGGAGAAAGAGGATGTTTTCTCTAACAAGTTATAAGCTTTTTTATATTTATTTGCACTGATTTTAAATATCCCATGATTCTGAGGTGTATTGCTATGCAGAAATCACAGGCAACATTTATAAAGAAAAAAATGATGTCAAATAATGTATTAAGACAATAGATGCAAACATTATATAAGCCCTCATTTTGATATAATACAATTTGAGACTCTCAGCCAATATATTTTGATCAAAACACATCTGTGCCCGCCTACCAACGTCAAGATGGTCTCAGTGAGACAGGGGCCGCTCTAAACCTAACTATGCCGTTTGGCATCTGCATTCAGGACAGCCGACCCTGAGCCTATAGTGTTCTGCTCCAGTTACCTCTGAGTGCATTAAGCAACCAATGTGAGGATCAGCACGCTATATGTACCACCTAATGAAGGTCGCCTGTGAGAAAGAAGCAGTAGAACAAGTTATGATGTATATAACAGGAAAAAAATATCATTAGGCAATTCCTTACAAATTGTTCATTTCTACATTTAACTGGAAATACTTATCTAACAAGACCATAGAAAGGAGTTAAATAGTATTTGCGGATATCACTCACAAGGTTTTGCAGATTCCGAGGCAGCATCTCTAATGCACAAATAACACTTTCTACTGAAATGGAGAATATACAAAGGGACACTCTGAAGGTTTACATGTGTGTTTTGTGGCATATTCCTGTATGTGTCTTAGAAATAATTTTTAATTATGAATGCAAAAAGTATACACTGCCTCTTAAATATAATATGTTTTACATGAATAATGCAAGCCGTGTTTATTAATACAGTTCCATATAGATGATACCTTGCATCCCTGCTGATGATTCAGCTCTTGGGTCACATCTAATCTAACCATGTACTAGCTGATGAAGTCAGGCCTGGACGCCCATTTAAAGAAAGGTTGGTACATGTTCCTCGCTTGTATATTAAGTAACTTACCCTTAACCTTGGCTTTCTTCCTAAAGTTTGCTTGAAATAGCCCCTGGTACCTTTTATTATGCTCCTAGTTATGACCATCGGCTTGTATTGTCTTCTGGCTAGTTGCATCCTGAACTCTGTTCTGGTGATAAACATAACTTTAGTTCCTAAACACTATGACACCCGACCTCGGATTTTATTGGGGACCATGATCTGGGAATCCAAACGGAAAAGTCCTCCTTGCAGAGTTTTTTGTTAAAGAACAGGGAGAGTCCTTAGAATTTGAACCTTAGTCTAGTAACCACCAAACAGACTGCAGTTAAAAGGATCCACAACACTAGAGTGTTGTGAAATACATAACACTACATTCATTATAGTGATGGTCTTTCTTTTGCCTTCTATTTTATTTTGTTCTACCTCCACCATGATGCCTCCTTAGGGTGAATGAACTAAGGCGGCATCACTAGGGGCACTATATCTGTGTGGCAGAGACTATAAGAAAAGATCTTTACTGTGTAGGGGCACAAAGGGGCATCTTTCCTGTGAAGGTACTTGTCATTACTGTTTTTGGGACATAAATGGGACTGGGCAGGTTCCCTCTGCATTCTTTCAAGGTCAGGAGGTATGGCCACAATAATTGTTTTAGTCACTATCTAATTACATTGTTGTATTCAAGAATACTATGGAGTCATGTCTGGAAGAAGTCATAATGTCGGTCTGGAGCAAATAGAGAAGAAAATAAAGGGGTAACAAGTCTAATATAGGATGAAACCTGTGAGTACAAACCTTTTGCGTTGTTTCTAGACACATATAGAATAGAATAGTTTTTTATGATATTTAAGTAAATGTGTAGCTATTGTAAGATACAATAACAATAATTAGGAGGGGAGGGTACTCATGAAATTTTTGCATGGGGCTGACTAATGTGTTAAAACCACCCTAGAGTTGTCAAGCAGTTAGACTTAAAATGGGTTAAGAAAACAAAAATCAGCAGACCGTTTTGTAACATTTTCAATTTTTACAGTTTTTCTTGGAAGCAATTTATCAATAATAATATCTGCCTACAAAATTCTATTTGCAAAGGTCCTATTCATATGATAGTTTTGTACTCGGGTTTAACAATCCATATTACAGCCTAATACATACTAATGTAAACCAGTACAGTTTTTAAGGAAGAGTCAATATTGTTGGATTAAAATATAGTGCTTTCAAAGTAACAAGCACTGAATTTTATTGCATTTTTTTCATTTTTAGAACCACAGTATTACTACCAATAATTATTTTTCAATAATTGTATGAATTTTATTTTATTAGATGGTATGGTGGCAGCATCCTAAAAGGAAGCAATAGAAGCCACTTATTATTTAAATGCAAAGATGAATTACATTTTAATGTTAGTATTAAAGGGGTTTTCCAGGTTCAGAGCTGAACCCGGACATACCCATAATTTTACCCAGGCAGCCGCCCCTGACATGAGCATCTATCAGGGTCGCGCAGGGCAAGGGCTCTTTTATTTACTATAACACACTGCCGGGCAGAGGCTTCTGCCCAGCAGTGTCTTCGGTGAAGTCACTGGCTCTGATGGGCGGCCTTTAGCGCAGCCCTAGCCGTTTTACAGGCTAGGGTAGCGCTAAAGCCCTCCCATCAGTGCCGGTGACATCACCGGGCTCACTGCTGGGCGGAAGCCTCCGCTTGGCAGCCCGAAGGAGAGCCCGGTTTGTCACCGGAACTCCACAAAATTACTTTGCCCTGCGCGATTCAGCGCAGGGCAAAGGAGAGCATCAGAACATGAACTGCTCCGATGCTCTTGTCAGGGAGGCTGCCTGTGTGAAATTCTGGGTATGTCCAGGTTCAGCTCTGAACCCGGACAACCCCTTTAACTTACTTCTATAGATTCAGATCCATGAGAATATATTTCCAGGTGAATTTTATGGAATTTTTTGATTAATGTTTTCTTGGTAAGAAACATTTTATATTTTACAATGTCGTTTTTCCTTTAACAATAATATCTGTGCAACATTTTATGAGAGGATATTTAAAAAAAATGTTAGATACAGATGATCATCCATTAAAGCAATTAATGACTTTTCATGGTAATATATTGTATAAATATGGAATTCTACCTTTAACATGAAATGTAGCTTTTATGGGAGTCATGTAGAAATATGAAAATAGGAATGTAATATGTGTTTTATACATTGTTAGAAAAGGCTTAACTCATTTCAACATAAAAATAGTGGTAGGTTGTGGTGGCTCACTAGCAAGTAGTTACGGTATGGTGCTGCAAGCTCATATAGAGGGAATCACCCCACCCTCTCTTAAAAGGCAAATGTAACAATAGAAAAATGAGCGGGCACTCATACTTTTGGCAACCAAATTGACATATGCAGAAAATATTTATTAAATCCCCAAGTAATAAAATTTATAAGAACAATGTAGCAATAATATACAACATTACAATCACATATATTGTGGTAGATATAATCGATACTATATTTGATAAAAATATATTCAATAAAAATATTCGATAGATTGAATGGTAGAAAATTCAATGTTGGAATATTCGATAGAATATTCGATACCACTCAATAGTGTCGATAAATTCAATAATATATATCACACCAGAAACTTCAAGTATTGTCCAGATCTTATATATGCTGTTATTTGGGAAAGAGAAGGTATTTTCTTCTAGAGCTCTATCCCAATTTGGGAAACTGAATGTCACTGAAAATGTTGTAGGTGTATTCACTGGGAGCGCAATATGTTCATAAAGTGTCCACAGGAATCCTGATAATGTGAAAAGTCTCTTATAGCATATCCTTTTAAGGTCGATATAAGCTTTGAATCGAAGAATAGCCAAATATCGATTTATTCTTCGATGCAACAGCATATATAAGAGCTGGACAATACTTGAAGTTTCTGGTGTGATATATATTATTGAATTTATCGACACTATTGAGTGGTATCGAATATTCTATCGAATATTCCAACATATAATTTTCTACCATTCAATCTTTCGAATATATTTTTATCGAATATATTTTTATCGAATATAGTATCGATTATATCTACCACAATATATGTGATTGTAATGTTGTATATTATTGCTACATTGTTCTTATAAATTTTATTACTTGTATTTTATGGGGATTTAATAAATATTTTCTGCATATGTCAATTTGGTTGCCAAGTGTATGAGTGCCCGCTCATTTCAACATAAAAAATTATAATTCAAAAATTGAAAATCTAAAGAATAAAAAAGTAAAATTCTGAAGTATGTACCTAAAGGAAGCCTCTAGTCAAGACATACATAGTGTGTTATGTGTTGTGCAGGGCATGAGGTGGCTTTTTATAACACATTGATGCAAAGAACACCAAAGAGAAAAGCCCCTCAGGCCTTGCGCTAGGCATAAAACAGGGTAGAATTTTTGCCTATAATGTTCATTTAAAGGAGTTAAATTTATTTATCCCAAATATGCCAAGGTATTGAACTTATTACAATTTTTTTATTTATCAATATTGCCCTGATTTTCAGATGTCCCCTCCAGTATTGGGTCTCGGCAGGTCCACTTTCTTGCGCACCACACAGGACTGTGTTTCCTGCATTGGCTGTGACCATGGCTGCGTGTAAAGGGAACTGGCTGAATGGCTCATTGAAATAGCTAAAGCAGCCCTTTTCTCTTTCTATGTACAGTGGATATAAAAAGTCTACACACACCTGTTAAAATGTCAGGTTTCTGTGATCTAAAAAAATTAGACAAAGATAAATAATTTCAGAACTTTTTCCACCTTTAATGTGACCTATAAACTGTACCACTCAATTGAAAAACAAACTGAAATCTTTTAGGTGGTGTAACGAGGTGCCGAAGGCGCACTCGGTCTCCCATCAGTCGCAGACCTGCTGCTTAGCTTCGGGAGCGAGGATCTGTGTTCGGCCTCATTCCCAGGGTGGCTTTGCTAGCTGGGAGGCTCCCTGCTCCTAGGTCTGCCTTGAGAGCCGAGCTGATCACTCGGTGCTCGACTTGTCTGTCTGTCGGTCATGTGACGCTGGCAACGTCACATGACCCTCACTCCCCACTATAAATACAGGCAACTTGCTGGCTACAGGTTGCCTGTGATTTTGGTCCCTTAGGCTGTGTATTATTATTGTTATTTAGCTTACCTTTGGATTTGACCCTTGATCTGCTTCCTGACACCTCTTCTGCCTGCTCCCTGAACCTTGACGCTACCTCTCGGATTTTGACCTTGGCTTGCTTTTGGATTTTCTCTTTGCCTCTTCTCTTGTACTGACGTGACCTCCTGGACTGACCCTGGCTAGTTGACCTGCCTTGCCCTTCCGTTTTTGGTGGTACCTTGCTTGTTTCACCTCTCTGTCCGCTCGAGTGCTACCTCTAATTGGCTGTCCACTTCCCTGCTGTCTCTATCTCTCTGCTTGCACTTACTCAGGTCAGGGACTGTAGCCCAGTTGCGCCCCGTCACCTAGGGTGGGTGGTGCAAGTAGGCAGGGACAGGGAATCGGGTGGCAGCTCATGGGGTGCACCTCCGCTCTATCTTTATACCCGTGATGCTACCTCGTCACAGGCCTTAATTTAGCATGGACCCTCTACAGAGCCTCACCGAACATGTGCAGGGTCTTGCTCAAATAGTGCAGGAACTTGGGGAGAGACTACAGGTTCAGGAGACCATCTGAACTCCCCCCATTCTTGCTCCCGCCACCGTTCAGGTGGAACCACACATTAAATTACCCGATCGGTTTTCGGGTAACCGCCAAAGTTTTTTAGCTTTCAAGGAAAGCTGTAAACTTTATTTTCGACTTCGTTCTCACTCCTCTGGTCCTGATCCACAGAGGGTTGGTATTATCATCTCCCTGCTTCAAGGGGACCCCCAAGAATGGGCCTTTTCTTTGCCTCCGGATTCCCCTTGTCCTAATTCTGTGGACCTCTTTTTCCAGGCGTTAGGGGTTCTTTATGATGAACCAGACCTCTGTGGCAGAATCTAATCTTAAGGCCCTCACTCAGGGGAATCGTCCTGTGGAGGATTATTGTACGCAGTTCCGCAAGTGGTGCTTTCCCTCGGGTTGGAACGAACCATCGCTCAAATGTCAATTTAGGGCAGGCTTGACTGAGAAGTTAAAAGACATGTTGGTTTGTTATCCCTATTCTGACTCTTTAGAGGAGACCATGACGCTAGAGATCAGTCTAGATAGACAGATCAGAGAGAGACAGTGAGAGCATTTGTTTTCTCCTCATACACTTCTTCAACCTGAGGTTTTCCCCATTGAACCCAAGATGGAGGCCCACTCGGACGAGCCCATGCAACTCGGGATGACGCGAAGAGAGCTACGCCGTCGTCGGGGCTCTTGTTTTTATTGTGGGGATCCCGACTACTGGATCCGTCAGTGTCCTAAAGCTCCGCCTTCTGGAAAGTCATCCAAGTCTGAAGGATCCAAGGACAAGGTACTCCCGGAGGTGGTAAGAAGTAAATTATTGTTGCCGGGTTCTATTGCCTTTGGAGTCTTAAAGGGGTCAGGAAATGCCTTTGTGAATTCAGGTTCTGCTTTTAGTTTTATTGATTGAAAATTTGTTGAACAAATGGGAATTCCTATACTAGAATTGTCCACCCCGATCGTGGTGGTCGCCATCGATTCTACCCCCCTGCTAGGGGGCACGGTAAAACTCCGTACTCCGGAGGTTATCCTGTCTGTGGGGGTCTTCCACTCAGAGAAATGCTCTTTCTTTGTTTTAGAGAATATTCCTGTTCAGGTAGTCCTTGGTATGCCCTGGCTTCAGCAACACAATCCGGTCATTAACTGGAGTTCGGGCGAGTTAGAGAGATGGGGGCCTAACTGTAGTTCTTGCTTAACCGTAGTTCAAGCTGGGGTTTCATCAGATATTATTCCTCATTTTATTTCTGATTATTCAGATGTTTATTCCACCACTGAGACAGATACTCTCCCTCCCCATAGGTCTTATGACTGTGTTATCAACTTGGTACCCGAGTCCAAATTTCCTAAAAGACGGATTTATAATTTTTCCGGTCCTGAGCGCAGAGCCATGAAAGACTATATCCAGGAGAGTCTCAAGAAGGGACATATTAGGCCCTCCACCTCTCCCCTGGGAGCAGGATTATTTTTCGTTAAAAAGAAGGACGGTGGTCTCAGGCCCTGCATTGACTATAGAAATTTGAATAAAATCACTATTAGGAAACAGTATTCCATCCCGTTGATTCCTGATTTGTTTAACCAGATTTTGGGTGCTTCGTGGTTTTCTAAATTTGATTTGAGAGGAGCGTATAACCTAGTTCGTATTAAGGAGGGAGATGAGTGGAAAACTGCCTCTAATACTCCAGAGGGACACTTTGAGTATCTTGTTATGCCATTTGGTCTTTGCAATGCCCCAGCTGTGTTTCAGAATTTCATGAATGACATTTTCAGAGAACTCATCGGCAAAGTTATGATTGTTTATCTCGATGATATTCTTGTCTTTTCACCTGACTGGGATTCTCATGTGTCTCACATCAGATTGGTTCTTAAAATCCTCAGTGAGAATCATCTGTCAGTTAAATTTAAAAAATGTGTGTTTGGAGTTCAAGACACTCCTTATCTCAGCTATATTCTTACTCCTCATTCATTTAAAATGGATCCCAGTAAGGTTCAGGCTATCCAAGACTGGGTAAGACCATCCTCCTTAAAGGCACTCCAACGCTTTTTAGGATTCGCCAATTTTTACCGTAAATTTATAAAGAATTTTTATGTTATTGCCAAGCCCCTTACTGACTTAACTAAAAAAGGTTCTGATATGGTTAGCTGGTCGTTGGAGGCCTGTCGGGCCTTTGATATCCTTAAAAATTGTTTTAAGATAGCTCCAGTCTTGGTTCAGCCCGATACCGAGGAACCTTTTGTGGTGGAGGTTGATGCCTCAGAGGATGGTGTGGGAGCCATCCTTTCTCAGGGGTCTTCTAACCTCACAAATTTAAGGCCATGCGCCTTCTTCTCTCGTAAGTTCTCTCCTTCAGAGAGAAATTACGATATTGGAAAACGCGAATTACTGGCCATAAAATGGGCATTTGAGGAATGGAGGCATTTTTTAGAAGGGGCTAGACACCGTATTACTGTCCTCACTGATCATAAGAACTTAGTGTTTCTTGAGGCGGCCAAACGCCTTAATCCTAGATAAGCCAGATGGGCCCTGTTTTTTACTCGTTTTAATTTTTCTGTTACTTTCAGACCAGGAAGTAAAAATATTTAGGCAGATGCCTTGTCTCGGAGTTTTAATGCCGTCCAACCTCCTGACACCCCCCGGAACCCATCTTGCCGGCAAGCATCTTTGTGGCAGCAGTTTCTGCGAATCTTTCCTTTGAGATTCAACAGGCTTAGCAACTTGCTCCTCCACAAACACTGGCAGATAAGTTATTTGTTCCTGAGTGCTTTCGTTTTCAATTATTGGGTGAATGTCATGACTCCGTGCTCTCTGGTCATCCAGGTATTGCTGCCACTAAGGAATTGCTGCTGAGGTCTTTCTGGTGGCCCACTTTTTCTAAGGATGTACGTTCTTATGTTTTGGCTTGCGATGTTTGTGCCAGGTCTAAGACCCTGAGAACACTTCCTTGTGAACTACAACCACTACCCATTCCCTGCAAGCCATGGTCTCACATTTCCATGGATTTTATTTCTGATCTGCCCCCTTCTGAGGGGAAATCAGTGATGTGGGTAGTGGTTGACCGTTTTAGCAAAATGGTGCACTTTGTTCCTTTAAGTAAGCTCCTTGATGCAAAGACTTTAGCATCCTTGTTCATTGAACATGTGGTACGTCTGCATGGTGTCCCTGAGAATATCTTCTCTGATAGAGGCGTTCAGTTTGTTTCTGGTTTCTGGAGGGCTTTTTGTTGAAGATGTGACATCTCTTTATCCTTTTCATCTGCTTTCCATCCACAGGCCAATGGGCAGACGGAACGTTTAAATCAGGCAGTGGAGCTTTTTCTAAGGTGCTATGTATCACATAATCAACTCTTATGGGTGAGATACCTCCCATTGGCAGAATTCGCTATTAACAATCGAGTTAATTTTTCCACGGGGGTGTCTCCTTTTTTTTGTAACAGTGGTTTGCATCCTCACTTTTGTTCTACTCACTCTGTATCCTCACTCAACCCGCAGGCAGATTCTTTTACCTCTAGACTGTGCACAGTCTGGGCACAGGTTCAAACGAACCTGGAAAAGGCCCAGGAAACCCAATGTAAACATGCCAATAAGAGACGCTCCAAGGGGGTAAATTTTGTACCCGGCGATAAGGTGTGGTTGTCAACTAAGAATCTTGCTTTGAAACAGTGTTATAGGAAGTTCTCTCCGCGTTTCATTGGACCATACAATATTATTGAGGTTGTTAACCCAGTGTCCTTTAGACTTAAGCTACCCGACTCCTTTCGTATACATGATGTATTTCATAAGTCGTTTCTTAAGAGCTATGTGTCACGAGTGGTTCCGGTTAAAAAACCTCCTCCACCTGTGGAGGTTGAAGGTCAGGAGGAATTCATCATCTCTAGAATTATTGATGTTAGAAAGGTTAGGAACTCCTTTCAATACCTGTTCCACTGGAAGGGCTATAAACCCGAGGAGAGGTCTTGGGTCCCAGCTACTGAGATCCACACCCCGAGGCTCATCAGGAAGTTTCATGATGAGCATCCTGGGAGATTTGTACCCAAGGTCTTGGGTCCGGTGGCCCCTCGTAAAAGGGGAAGTACTGTAATGAGGCGCCGAAGGCGCACTCGGTCTCCCATCAACTGTAGACCTGCTGCTTAACTTCGGGAGCGAGGATCTGTGTTCGGCCTCGTTCCCAGGGCGGCTTTGCTAGCTGGGAGGCTCCCTGCTCCTAGGTCTGCCTTGAGCGCCGAGCTGATCACTCGGTGCTCGGCTTGTCTGTCTGTCATGTGACGCTGGCCACGTCACATGACCCTAACTCCTCACTATAAATACAGGCAACCTGCTGGCTACAGGTTGCCTGTGATTTTGGTCCCTTAGGCTGTGTATTATTATTGTTATTTAGCTTACCTTTAGATTTGACTCTTGATCTGCTTCCTGACACCTCTTCTGCCTGCTCCCTGAACCTTGACACTACCTCGGCTTGCTTTTGGATTTTGTCTTTGCCTCTTCTCTTGTACTGACATGACCTCCTGGACTGACCCCGGCTAGTTGACCCGCCTCGCCCTTCCGTTTTTGGTGGTAACTTGCTTGTTCCACCTCTCTGTCCGCTTGAGTGCTACCTCTCATTGGCTGTCCGCTTCCCTGCTGTCTCTATCTCTCTGCTTGCACTTACTCAGGTCAGAGAATGTCAGAGAATGTCGCCCAGTTGCGCCCCATCACCTAGGACGGGTGGTGCAATTAAGCAGGGACAGGGGACTGGGTGGCAGCTCATGGGGTGCACCTCCGCTCTATCTTTATACCCATGATGCTACCCCGTGACAGGTGGAGGGAAGAAAACATAAAAATTAAAAAATATAATAATGTGGTTGCATATAACTGGGGATGTAGCTGTGTTCAGAATTAAGCAATCACATTCTAAATCATGTTAAATATGAGTCAGCATACACCTGCCATCATTTAAAGTGCCTCTGATTAACCCCAAATAAAGTTCAGCTGCTCTAGTTGGTCTTTCCTGAAATGTTCTTAGTCACATCCCACAGCAAAAGCCCAGAGAGCTTCCCAGAGGGATCTCATTGTTAAAAAGTATCAGTCAGGAGAAGGGTACAAAAGAATTTCCAAGGCATTAGATATACCATGGAACATAGTAAAGACAGTCATCATCAAGTGGAGATAATATGGCACAACAGTGACATTACCAAGAACTGGACATCCCTCCAAAAATGATGAAAAAACGAGAAGAAAACTGGTCTGGGAGGCTACCAAGAGGCCTACAGCAACATTAAAGATGCTGCAGGAATATCTGGCAAGTACTGGCTGTGTGGTACATGTGACAACAATCTCCCGTATTCTTCATATGTCTGGGCTATGGGGTAGAGTGGCAAGACGAAAGCCTTTTCTTACAAAGAAAAACATCCAAGCCAGGCTACATTTTGCAAAAAAAATCTGAAGTTTTCCAAAAGCATGTGGGAAAAGGTGTTATGGTCTGATGAAACCAAGGTTGAACTTTTTGGCCATAATTTCAAAATATCTGTTTGGCGCAAAAACAACACTGCACATCACCAAGAAAACCATACCCACAGTGAAGCATGGTGGCGGCAGCATCATGCTTTGAGGCTGTTTTTCTTCAGCTGGAACTGGGGCCTTAGTTAAGCTAGAGGGAATTATGAACAGTTCCAAATACCAGTCAATATTGGCACAAAACCTTCAGGCTTCTGCTAGAAAGCTGACCATGAAGAGGAACTTCATCTTTCATCTTTCAGCATGACAACAACCCAAAGCATGCATCCAAATCAACAAAGGAATGGCTTCACCAGAAGAAGATTAAAGTTTTGGAATGGCCCAGCCAGAGCCCAGACCTGAATCCAATTGAAAATCTGTGGGGTGATCTGAAGAGGGCTGTGCACAGGAGATGCCCTCACAATCTGACAGATTTGGGGTGTTTTTGCAAAGAGTGGGCAAATCTTGCCAAGTCAAAATGTGCCATGCTGATAGACTCATACTCAAAAAGACTGAGTGCTGTAATAAAATCAAAAGGTGCTTCAACAAAGTATTAGTTTAAGGGTGTGCACACTTATGCAACCATATTATTTTATTTTTATATTTTTTCTTTCCACCTAAAAGATTTCAGTTTGTTTTTCAATTGAGTGGTACAGTTTATAGGTCACATTAAAGGTGGAAAAAGTTCTGAAATGATTTATCTTTGTCTCATTTTTTTACATCACAGAAACCTGACATTTTAACAGGGCTGTGTAGACTTTTTATATCCACTGTATATCTGCATGATCTAACTGAGTAATATCAAATCATGGACAACTGCTTTAAATATATAATACAGTCCTGATCAAAAGTTTAAGACACTTGAAAAATGGCAAAAAATCATATTTAGCATGGCTGGATCTAAACAAGGTTCCAAGTAGAGCTTCAACATGCAACAAGAAGAAATGGGAATGAGACACACCATTTTTTTGAGCATTCAATTTAATGAAAACAACGAATAAACTGAAACAGGCTGTTTTTCAGCTGATCAAAAGTTTAGGACCGCACCTCCAAAAAAAAAACTAAACCCGCCCAAAACAGAAATCCAACTTCCAAACATGAACTCAGTAATGAGTAGCTCCGCCATTATTGTTGACCACTTCAAAAATTTGTTTCGGCATGCTTGATGCAAGCGTTTCCATAAGGTGGGTGGGAACATTTCTCCAAGTGGTGAAGACGGCCGCACAAAGGCCATCTACTGTCTGGAACTGTTGTCCATTTTTGTAAACTTCACTTGCCATCCATCCCCAAAGGTTCTCAATTGGATTTAGATCAGGGGAACACGCAGGATGGGCCAAAAGAGTGATGTTATTCTCCTGGAAGAAGTCAATTGTCCTGTGGGCATTGTGAACTGTAGCGTTGTCCTGTTGAAAAACCCAGTCATTACCACACAGACAAGGGCCCTCAGTCATGAGGAATGCTCTCTGCAACATCTGGACATAGCCAGCGGCCGTTTGACGCCCCTGCACTTCCTGAAGCTCCATTGTTCCACTGAAGGAAAAAGCACCCCAGACCATTATGGCGCCCCATCCACTGTGGCGCGTAGAAAACATCTCAGGTGGGATCTGCATGTCATGCCAGTAACGTTGGAAACCATCAGGACCATCAAGGTTAAATTTTTTCTCATCAGAGAATAAAACTTTCTTCCACCTTTGAATGTCCCATGTTTGGTGCTCTCTTGCAAAGTCCAAACGAGCAGTTCTGTGGCGTTCAAGAAGACAAGGTCTTTGAAGACGTTTTTGTTTTTGAAGTCCTTCAGTCTCAGATGCCGTCTGATGGTTATGGGGCTGCAATCAGCACCATTAAGGGCCTTAATTTGGTTCGAGGATCGTTCAGTGTCTTGACGGACAGCCAATTGGATCCTCCGGCTCAGTGCTGGTGAAATTTTTTGGGGTCTTCCACTTGACTTTTTTGTTCCATAACCCTCAGGATCGTTTAAGAAATTCAAAATGACTATCTTACTGCGTCCCACCTGGCGCGCTGTGAGAGACCCTGCTTATGCAGTTCAACAACCCGAACACGTTCAAAAAGGGAGAGTTTTTTTGCCTTTGCCATCACAACGTGTGACTACCTGACAGAAAATGACAATGAATCCACATCTTTGCACAGATTTGGCCTTTTAATGGCATGTGGTCCTAAAATTTTGTTCAGCTGAAAAACAGCCTGTTTCAGTTTATTCATTGTTTTCATTAAATTGAATGCACAAAAAATGTTTTGTCTCACTCCCATTTCTTCTTGTTTCATGTTGAAACTCTACTTGGAACCTTGTTTAGATCCAGCCATGCTAAATATGATTTTTTGCCATTTTTCAAGTGGTCTTAAACTTTTGATCAGGACTGTATCAGTAGGGCAGGATATCTTCAACGTAAGAGGGTCTCCCAGCTCTCTTGATATTGCTATTTGAGTAAATGTTTGCATTCCTCATGAAAAAACTATTCTGATGCATCCTTTCTCAGAACTTTGCATAGTGCCACTCCTCTATTATTCCTATTGCATTTTATGAATAAATTAAATCTGTAGGTAACCAGTGGGGATCGGTCTCTGTCCAATCAATTGTGACAGTGTCAGACATACCTTTTGTGGAGCTTTTTTTTATAATTTTTTTTAATTTACATTTTATTTAGAGAACAAAACGTAACAAGGTACATTCATAGGTATCTTGAACGTCAAGCATGACGTTGAGGTTATACATTCTAAGGTTCATTCCAAACTTAAATAGATAGAATTGATATATATAGGCATATACAATAGTTCAACATATTTGAGCTCCATTCACCCAGTTAACTGGGAAGGTGTACAATGTTGTATACATTAAACAGGGTGTCTATATTAGTGCCATAAACGCCATTGTTTCTGGAATTTATTATGGGTGCGGGCTTCCCAGGAAGATATTTCTTCAAATCTATATAGTTGGTCAATTTTTAATTTCCATTGATCCAGTGGTGGGGAAGAAGTGGATAACCAATATTTAGGCACAAGAAGGCAGGCTGCAATCAGTAATTGTTTGAAGAGAAAGGGGAGAGGGAGGGATTCCGCCTGACCATCCATATTGAGAAGTGCTATCAAAGGGGATAACTGCATTTTGGTGTGGCAAATTTGGTTACTTATATCAAAGATTGTTTTCCACCATTTACTGATTATGGGGCATAACCACCATATGTGTATGAACGTTCCCCTGTCTCCGAGGCATCTCCAGCACATGTCAGTCGCTGTGCCCGAGTACAGAGAAATCACATCTGGCGTTTTGTACCATCTAGTTAAGACTTTGTAACCGTTCTCCTGTATACGTACACAGCGAGATGACCTATGGGGAGATAAGAGTATATCAGGTAAGGTAGACAAAGGAAAGTCTAGGCCCAGGTCATTTTCCCATCTTCTAATGAATGCTGGTTTAATGAGAACAGAGGGGTTGTTCAGTTTTTTATAGAGTTGTGATATTAGCTTCTTTGGGGGGCTGGGATTGGTTACAAGTGATTCAACCCAAACCAAGGGCCGATACCGGTCACTGTTAGAAATGTGTTGTGAGAAATATGAATATACATAGTGTAAGGCAGGTAAGAACTGCCTGTGAGGGGCCAGTTTTGTTTTAAACTCCTTAATGGATGAGGAGGCACCGTCAGGCTTGAGGAATGAGAAAATAGATAAGGTTGATTCCCTTATGTCACGTGGGGTGCACTCACATATTGCAGGGAGAGCTGTGCCTAGAACATCTCTCACTGAGAGAGTTGGTGAAGGGAAGGGTATTGCACAATGTGTGGATTGAAGACTCTTCAACGCGTTAAGGGTGGCTTGAATAATTGGGAAGGGAGACAGGGGGATATTTGACAAACTAGCATAGCCTAACAACAGTGAACGAAAGGGTTTGTTCACCAGTTCCTGTTCCATCGCTACCCATGATTTGGGATTAAGGGATCTGAGCCATTCAACTGCCCTGGATAATAGAACAGCTCTGCCGTATAGTTCAGGATCTGGTAAGGCTATTCTTCCTGAATGCTTAGGGTTTGAGAGCAATTCTTGAGATAATCTTGATTTCTTTTGGTTCCAGATAAATGACCTAAACTGTTTCCTAAGGGAGTCGTAATAAGATTTAGGGACATGGATGGGCAAAACTTGTTGGAGATAAGTAAGGCGAGGAAGTAAGAGGGACATAAATAGGTTTTTGCGTCCAAACAAGGATATGGTGGGAATATTCAATCTATCTATGTCTGTTGTAATGGACTGCAGTAAGGGCATGTAGTTTAGTGTAAATAGTTCAGACGGATTGGGGCTTATTTTGATTCCTAAATAAGATAGGTATGGGGATGACCAATCAAATGGAGAGTTTACATTAAGACTGAGTTGGGTGCGTTGGGAAATCTTTATACATATAACCAGGGATTTTTGTTTATTAATTTTAAAATTGGAAAGAAGACTATAAGTATCCAAATAGTGTTGGATTATAGGGAGAGAAGTTTTTGGATTAGAGGTCATGATCATAATGTCATCAGCAAAAGCCGCGATCCTGTGGTCATGACCTCCCAGCACAACTCCACGGATGTCTGGGTCTGCTCTCAGTCTGATAAGAAGAGGTTCCAGAGCTAAGACGAATAGCAGGGGGGAGAGGGGGCATCCCTGTCAAGTGCCATTCCGTTTGCGGAATGTATCAGTTAGATCCCCATTAATTAATACTGAGGCTGAAGCCTGAGCATACATCGCAAAGGTAGCTTGTACAAAGGGATCAGGCAGGCCAAACCCGAGCAAGATTTGTTTCAGGTAATTCCAACTGATTCCAACTAATTCGCATCTGTACTCAAAAGGAGCAATGGTTTAGAGCGCAAGTTAGAGTAGTATATTATGTTTAGTACCCTGGAAGTATTGTCTCTGCCTTATCTTCCTCTGACGAAGCCTACCTGATCCCCATGCACAAGCGATGAGAGAAGTGTTGCAAGGCGGTTCGCTAGCATTTTTGCTAATAATTTGAGATCTACAGTACAGACCAAAGTTTGGACACACCTTCTCATTCAAAGAGTTTTCTTTATTTTCATGACTATGAAAATTGTAGATTCACACTGAAGGCATCAAAACTATGAATTAACATATGTGGAATTATATACATAACAAACAAGTGTGAAACAACTGAAAATATGTCATGTTCTAGGTTCTTCAAAGTAGCCACCTTTTGCTTTGATTACTGCTTTGCACACTCTTGGCATTCTCTTGATGAGCTTCAAGAGGTAGTCCCCTGAAATGGTTTTCACTTCACAGGTGTGCCCTGTCAGGTTTAATAAGTGGGATTTCTTGCCTTATAAATGGGGTTGGGACCATCAGTTGCGTTGAGGAGAAGTCAGGTGGATACACAGCTGATAGTCCTACTGAATAGACTGTTAGAATTTGTATTATGGCAAGAAAAAAGCAGCTAAGTAAAGAAAAACGAGTGGCCATCATTACTTTAAGAAATGAAGGTCAGTCAGTCAGCCGAAAAATTGGGAAAACTTTGAAAGTAAGGGCTATTTGACCATGAAGAAGAGTGATGGGGTGTTGCGCCAGATGACCTGGCCTCCACAGTCACCGGACCTGAACCCAATCAAGATGGTTTGGGGTGAGCTGGACCGCAGAGTGAAGGCAAAAGGGCCAACAAGTGCTAAGCATTTCTGGGAACTCCTTCAAGACTGTTGGAAGACCATTTCAGGGGACTACCTCTTGAAGCTCATCAAGAGAATGCCAAGAGTGTGCAAAGCAGTAATCAAAGCAAAAGTTGGCTACTTTGAAGAACCTAGAATATGACATATTTTCAGTTGTTTCACACTTGTTTGTTATGTATATAATTCCACATGCGTTAATTCATAGTTTTGATGCCTTCATAGTCATGAAAATAAAGAAAACTCTTTGAATGAGAAGGTGTGTCCAAACTTTTGGTCTGTACTGTATGTTTAGGAGCGAAATGGAAAGCTGTTTTCCCTGCAAAGCTAAGTTACAGACTGAGAGCAGATGAGGTAGGATAATTTGTTGGTAGGCTTTATAATAATGCACTGGAAGTCCATCCGGACCTGGACTCTTGCCATGAGGGGATTGTTTTAGAGCAGTAGTCAACTCTTCCAGCGTAAACTGGGATGCCAATTTAAGTTTTTGACTAGGTGAGATATTTGGCAATGAAGTGGGATTCAGGAATGACGCAAGGAGAGTTCTAGATTCAGTGTTGGCGGGAGAATATACAATTATTCATAGAACGCATGGAATTGAGTCCCTATTAGTTTAGTGGAATAAAGGGGGTCACCTTGGGGGGAGTCCAATTGATGGATATAATTTGTAGATCGTCTGTTCCTTATTCTACGCATCATAAACTTGGACGCTTTGTCCCCATGTGCAAAGAACTTGTGTTGCGAATTTAAAAAATACTTGGCAGTAGAATTTTGCATTTCAATTCTGCTTTAAGATTTGATAGCTCAGTAAACTGTGACTCTGAGAGGGATTTTTTATGTGAGGATTCTAAGGCGTATATCCTACTACTTAAGGAATCAATATTTTCATTCCTTTATTTCTTTAGGAAGGCCCCAAGGCTAATGAAATGCACCCTGATGAAGGGTTTATGGGCATCCCAAAGGGATAAATCTGATATTTCTGGCTGTTTGTTAAGGGAAAAGTATTCCTTTAGGAGCTCTGAGATCTTCTCCTTAATATTTGGGTTATCTAATAAGGACTCATTTAAGCGCCAATTAAATTTGCTTGGATTGGGGACAGGTGCAGAGACCGAGAGAAATATAGAGGCATGATCAGATAACAGGATGGAACCTATTTTGGGCCTTTGGCAGAGCTGGAGATGTTCTTTGGACACAAAAAGGTAGTCTAACCGATGGTATGTTTTGTGGGAATGGGAGTACAACGTGTAATCAGTCGTTTACGGATTAAATGTGTGCCAAACGTCCATAAGGTGTAAGTTCCAAAAACCTTCCCTTATAAGACGTAAAGTCTTGAAGGATAAAGCTGACTTACGAGAGGAGGAGTCAAGGTATGGATTCAAGGTGGCATGTAGGTCACCTCCTACGACTGTCAAACCTTCCGCAAAAGATTCTATGATGGGAAAAAAAATTGAAAACCATATGTGTTGTCCAATGTTAGGGGCGTATAGGTTAATTATTGTATATTTTTGAGGGCCAATAGAGCCTTTGACTAGGATGTATTTCCCTTCTGGGTCTTGGAGTTGGGAAATGTATTGAAAAGGAACCTTCCTCTGGAATCCAATACTCACCCCCCCAGATGCTGCAGAATCCCCTCCACAATGATACCATTGGGGGTAATTAGAGAAGGATAAGTTGGGATAGTGATTAAATTTGATTGTGGAACATCTAAAATCCCATGGATTGCAAGATGAAAAACAACATGGGTTTACTTCAGGGAGATCATGTCAAGCAAATCTTATAGATTTTTTTGACTGGGTGACTAAAATAATAGACGGTGGAGGTGCAGTAGACATCGCATATCTAGATTTTAGTAAGGCTTTTGACACTGTCCCACATAGAAGACTTATCAATAAACTGCAGTCATTGAGCATGGAATCCCATATTATTGAGTTGATTAAGCCAGTAGCTGAGTGACAGACAGCAGAGGGTTGTAGTCAATGGAGAACATTCAAAACAAGGTCATGTTACCAGTGGGGTTCCACAGGGATCTGTACTGGGACCAATTTTTTTAATATCTTCATAAGTGATATTGCAAAAGGCCTCGATGGTAAGGTTTGTCTTTTTGCTGATGACACAAAGATATGTAACAGGGTTGATGTTCCTGGAGGGAAACGCCAAATGGAAAAGGATTTAGGAAAACTAGAAGAATGGTCAGAACTCTGGCAACTGAAATTTAATGTGGATAAGTGCAAGATAATGCACCTGGGGCGTAAAAACCCAAGGGCAGAATATAGAATATTTGACACAGTCCTGACCTCAGTATCTGAGGAAAGGGATTTAGGAGTAATTATTTCAGAAGACTTAAAGGTGGGAAGACAATGTAATAGGGCAGCACGAAATGCCAGCAGAATGCTTGGATGTATAGGGAGAGGTATAAGCAGTAGAAAGAGTGAAGTGCTTATGCCGCTGTACAGAACACTGGTGAGACCTCACTTGGAGTATTGTGCGCAGTACTGGAGGCCATATCTCCAGAAGGATATAGATACTCTAGAGAGAGTTCAGAGAAGAGCTACTAAACTAGTACATGGATTGCAGGATAAAACTTACCAGGAAAGGTTAAAGGACCTTAATATGTATAGCTTGGAAGAAAGAAGAGACAGAGGGGATATGATAGAAACTTTTAAATACATAAAGGGAATCAACTCGGTAAAGGAGGAGAACATATTTAAAAGAAGAAAAACTACCACAAGAGGACACAGTTTTAAATTAGAGGGGCAAAGGTTTAAAAGTAATATAAGGAAGTATTACTTTACTGAGAGAGTAGTGGATGCATGGAATAGCCTTCCTGCAGAAGTGGTAGCTGCAAATACAGTGAAGGAGTTTAAGCATGTATGGGATAGGCATAAGGCTATCCTTCATATAAGATAGGGCCAGGGACTATTCATAGGATTCAGATATATTGGGCAGACTAGATGGGCCAAATGGTTCTTATCTGCCGACACATTCTATGTTTCTATGTTTCTATGTGTTTCCTGGAGGAGGAGGACATTGGCCCCAGATTTGCGTAGCAATGCGAAGACCTGGCTCCTCTTAGAAGGGGAGTTAAAGCCCCTAACATTGTAAGACGCAAATGATAGATCAGCCATGTCGTCTATTGTTAGGGGGATTACATTGTTGAAGCCAGTCCCCCCTCCAGGAAATCCACCTTTGAGTCCGTCTGTTGCGAGAGATCTGGGAGGGTAAGGTAGGAGCCAGAGGAGTTTTCAGTATTGTCACAAGTGTAGGAATGAAGGAGATTGGTACCCTAAACAAAAAGTAAACAAAAGAACATGTAAATATAAATTGAACCTTTGAGTAACAAAACCCATTAATATGGGTCATTTTGAAACTTAGAGTAAGGATCGCAAGGGGGGAAAAAAGGTTTATCAACCCTATTGTGACCCTCACAGCACATATATGAAGCCCCACCGGTGAGGCATATTGACAGACTGATAAGAAATTGTTAAAGAGTGGGAGAAGGAGGGAGGGAGATATAAGTAATAGTCAGGCAAGTAAACCGAGGTGAGTAGCAACCATTTATGAAGAAACTATGAGATGCAGAGCACCAGATGGATAGTGGGAGAAAGGACAGTTGCAGGAAAAGACGTGGAAAAGAATACAAAAGCTATCAGGTCAACTCTGACGATTGAATTGTAGCAATGATACCAGGAACTACGGTGTCATCTGTGCAGTCTTACGCTTGAACCTCTGGGATTTCGGGGTACGCGGTGGCTCAAAGGGTCAGATCTTCGGTACCTCAGGTAAATCCGTCAGGTCCTGGTAAAGTTCCCAGTTTTCGATTTCCAGCGGCGCTATCTGGAGATGATCGTACACTCCGTTTAAATCGGCGAATGAGGAGACTGTGATACGGCACCCCTCATAAAAGAATGAAATGCCGAACGGGAAGGTCCATCGGTATGGTGTCTTCCTGGCTCTGAGCCAGTCGGTCAGGGGCTTCAGATTCCTTCTTTTCTTTAAGATAGAGGGAGCCAGGTCTTGATAGATGGTTATAGGGACCTCTTCATACGCCAGGTCTGTAAGGTTCCTTGCGGCTTCCAGCACTGCCGTCTTGACCTGATAGTTAAGGAACCTACAGATGATATCTCTGGGTGGTTCCGAGGGTTTGGGCTTTGGTCTCAAGGCCCTGTGTGCCTTTTCCACAATTATTTCTGTTTGCAGATCAGGACCCAAGATGGAGCTGCAAATTGCCGTTACCGCCGCAGGGATGTCCGATGCTCCAACAGATTCGGGTACTCCCCTGAAACGCAAATTGTTTCTGCGCCCCCTATTCTCCTGATCCTCCAATGCGTTATGGAGCTCATTCAGGTAGGTACGACATTTCTGCAAGGAGGTTGTGGTAGCCGATTGATGTTCTAGGACTGCAGTTTGGCGGGACTCTAGGGCTACAACCCTGTCCCCTATATGGTGGACATCATGGCGAAGAGCTGTTAGTTCGCTCAATTTTGGCTCCATTGCTTTGCTGAGCGACTGCTTAAGGAAGCGGCGAGTGATCGGAAGAGCTGTTTTGCAGTGTGAGTCCTCAGTATCACTCTCTCCCTCAGATACCTCAGTGAAGCGTTTGCTCGCTTTGTGAGACGGAGTTTGCGCCATCTTAGATTATCTAGCCGCGACAGTCTTTTTTATAAATTTGTCCATATCTCCACTATTATTCGGAGGTTTGAGGACACTAGGGTTATCTCCGGCCCTTGGTTGACCGATCTTGACCATCTTCACGTCTGTCTGCTAGCGTTAGCTGGTGCTGTGCAGGGTATGTTACGGAGAGCTCCTGACTATGCGGCCATCACAGTCCGGCGCTAACTCCGCCCCCACCTTTTGTGGAGCTTTTATCATAAGAAGTTTGAATGTCATTTTCTTGCCAGATTCTGCTTCAGCAAATGCACTGGAGGTGGAGATTTACTGAGAAGTGCATTTAGCTCTTTATACAGAACTGCTACACGGCCCCTCTTCTCTGTTCCGAATGACAGCTATAGCATCCAATCAGAACTCCACTACAGCTTTCACTCCGAGGAGAGGGGAGGGGCTTGGAAGCAGCTCAATGAAAGGAGCACTTCACAATGATGCCCCACCTCCTTTGCACTTAAAGAGCAAAATATGGCAGAATAAAAATTCACTATTCCAGATGGTAAAAGCTCCACAAAAGCTATGATCTCTTAAGTCCCTCGTGAGTGTCATCAACAGTTTAGCATCATTAAAGCTGATCACAGTTTAATTGATCTTTAAATACGGATAATTGTAAAGGATCCAACTCTGAGGTAAATAAGTCAACGTGAAAAAATACAGTGGCCAACCTTTACTAATGCCAATGTACAGTCGTGGCCAAAAGTTTTGAGAATTACATAAATATTGGAAATTGGAAAAGTTGCTGCTTAAGTATTTATAATAGCAATTTGCAAATACTCTAGAATGTTATGAAGAGTGATCAGATGAATTGCATAGTCCTTCTTTGCCATGAAAATTAACTTAATCCCCAAAAAAACTTTCCACTGCATTTCATTGCTGTCATTAAAGGACCTGCTGAGATCATTTCAGTAATCGTCTTGTTAACTCAGGTGAGAATGTTGATGAGCACAAGGCTGGAGATCATTATGTCAGGCTGATTGGGTTAAAATGGCAGACTTGACATGTTAAAAGGAGGGTGATGCTTGAAATCATTGTTCTTCCATTGTTAACAATGGTGACCTGCAAAGAAACGCGTGCAGCCATCATTGCGTTGCATAAAAATGGCTTTACAGGCAAGGATATTGTGGCTACTAAGATTGCACCTCAATCAATAATTTATAGGATCATCAAGAACTTCAAGGAAAGAGGTTCAATTCTTGTTAAGAAGGCTTCAGGGTATCCAAGAAAGTCCAGCAAGCGCCAGGATCGTCTCCTAAAGAGGATTCAGCTGCGGGATCGGAGTGCCACCAGTGCAGAGCTTGCTCAGGAATGGCAGCAGGCAGGTGTGAGCGCATCTGCACGCACAGTGAGGCAAAGACTTTTGGAAGATGGCCTGGTGTCAAGAAGGGCAGCAAAGAAGCCACTTCTCTCCAAAAAAAACATCAGGGACAGATTGATCTTCTGCAGAAAGTATGGTGAATGGACTGCTGAGGACTGGGGCAAAATCATATTCTCCGATGAAGCCTCTTTCCGATTGTTTGGGGCATCTGGAAAAAGGCTTGTCCGGAGAAGAAAAGGTGAGCGCTTCCATCAGTCCTGTGTCATGACAACAGTAAAGCATCCGGAGACCATTCATGTGTGGGGTTGCTTCTCATCCAAGGGAGTGGGCTCACTCACAATTTTGCCCAAAAGCACAGCCATGAATAAAGAATGGTACCAAAATACCCTCCAACAGCAACTTCTTCCAACAATCCAACAACAGTTTGGTGAAGAACAATGCATTTTCCAGCACAATGGAGCACCGTGCCATAAGGCAAAAGTGATAACTAAGTGGCTCAGGGACCAAAACGTTGACATTTTGGGTCCATGGCCTGGAAACTCCCCAGATCTTAATCCCATTGAGAACTTGTGGTCAATCCTCAAGAGGCGGGTGGACAAACAAAAACCCACTAATTCTGACAAACACCAAGAAGTGATTATGAAAGAATGGGTTGCTATCAGTCAGGAATTGGCCCAGAAGTTGATTGAGAGCATGCCCAGTCGAATTGCAGAGGTCCTGAAAAAGAAGGGCCAACACTGCAAATACTGACTCTTTGCATAAATGTCATGTAATTGTCGATAAAAGTCTTTGAAACGTATGAAGTGCGTGTAATTATATTTCACTACATCACAGAAACAACTGAAACAAAGATCTAAAAGCAGTTTAGCAGCAAACTTAGTGAAAACTAATATTTGTGTCATTCTCAAAACTTTTGGCCACGACTGTAACTAGATATTGTCATAAACTACACAAAATATGGTGCAAATTTGTGCAATTTTGTGCAAACTGGCATAATCTGGTGCATTTTTGGTGCAATTTGATGCATCTAGTTCTTGAGAGATCCTCTGTACCTAGCTTGACTGGGGGGCATGGCTTACCAGAAAACGGGCATGACTTTGTTGGAAAAGTAAAAACAAAAACTGTAATGTATTGCACAAAATTTCATTATAAACAATTAAAACGGACAAGTAGAGGGCTCCGTTCCTATACACTTGAATAGGAAGGAGCCGTACCATTGAAGTGAATGGGACGGCTTCTTGTAATTACACCTGCTCACTGCTGCTGTTGTCGACGGCGAGCAGGTAAACAATAAAGAGAAGACAGCGCTGGCACGGAGTGCACCTTCTCTTCAAACAGCTGATCGGCGGGGATGCCGGGTGTCGGACCCCTGCTGATCTGATATTGATGACCTATCCTGAAGTCATGGACAAAGGTTTATGATCAAACTATTGGAAATGGGAAGTGGAATTTGGCATCAAAACTGTGCCATATTTCTGGCCTATAGCTGAGCCATAGTTTGTATAAAGTTCACTGTGTGAACGAATAGACAATTATTGGGAAGGTACCAGTACATCCTGACAATCGCCTGGAGGTGCACCCATGTACATGCAGGAACCACCTCCACAGTATGGGAACAAGCAATGACTACTGCCACCACTCATGCTCCTACAAATTTATTGTAAGAAACAATGATTGAGGTGTCCGCATGGAGGAGGAATTCACCCGATGAATGAGCGCTTTGCTAGTTCTTTGAGTGATCAGCAATACTAGGGAGGCTCGTCCCTGTTGCAGCCTGCTATTAGCCGCTCCCCCAATCCCCAGAAGTTTGATCCGCCAATGGGGAGATGCAGCAGCAGCTTGTGGGGATCAGAAGTGACACAGGTGCTGGGGAGTGGGGTAAGTATAATCTAAATGAGGGGCCCAGGCATTGGGGGGCAGGTGTTAGACTTTGGATAGCTCCTTTAAGTTCCACTCCTGATTTTGGCTTTCAAAACTGCCTGCAGAAACCTGGCCGTGTGATCGTACCCTAATCCCCCTGCCTTGGAGTGTGCAAATTGCACTCATCCATATTACCCCTGATATTCCTAAAATGCAAACAGTAGTAGAAATGGAAGGGATCTATGGAGACATACAGGTCTGCATAGGAGCAGTATACCTAAATCTGTATATATTTTTCCTGATGGTTTTTAGTTTTTCTAAGTTTTTTCATTCTTGGTTTTGGCCGCAATGAAGCATTGTAAAACGGTTGCAAAAGTATACAAGTAGGGATGAGCGTACCGAATTTTGGGGTGTCCGTGACACGGACCCGAACCCGAACATTTTCGTAAAAGTCCGGGTTCGGGTTCGGTGTTTGGCGCTTTCTTGGCGCTTTTTGAAAGGCTGCCAATCAACAAGCATCATACTACTTGCCCCAAGAGGCCATCACAGCCATGCCTACTATTGGCATGGCTGTGATTGGCCAGTGCAGCATGTGACCCAGCCTCTATTTAAGCTGGAGTCACGTAGCGCCGCATGTCACTCTGCTCTGATCAGTGTAGGGATAGGATGCAGCTGCTGCTGTTAGGGTGAGATTAGGCAGTGATTTACTTTATGAAGTGATCGATATACAGCTGTGTATCATACAACCTCTGCTATTCAATTGCTCACTGTTTTAAGGCTGCCCAGAGCGTTTTTCAATCACTTTTTTCTGGGGTGATCGGTGGCCATCTTGTGTCTTGTGGTGCGCCAGCACAAGCTGCCACCAAGTCCCTTTTTAACCATCAATAGTGTTTTTTTTTTTTGCTATATCTTACATCAGGGGCTTGGCTGTCCTTGCTATTTTATTGAGGGGTAAAATACAATTGCCAAAATAGCAGTACCCTAAATCTGGTGTTTCAGCTGTGGCTAGCCAATTGCAATACTGTCTGCTGTCTGCCGAAGCACAGTTTGTGTTCTGGGTTGAAATACAATTCCCAACTTAGCAATTCCCTAAATTAGTGGTTTCTGCTCTATCAGGCCAAGTTTAAATCTATCCAATAAAGGGTATATTAGATTGAAGGTGCGGATAGTGTCATCCTCAAAAACTTCACACGCTACCGTGCATTTCCAAGTCTAATTCTGTCCGTAAAAGGGATACCTGGCATCCAGCGCCTAAATACTAGGCCTACAATTTATATTCAGCTAAATCTGTTGTTACTGCTGTGGCTGGTCAATCTATTTAGTGTCTGCCAAAGCACAGTTTTTGTTCTGGGTTGAAATACAATTCCAAACTTAGCAATTTCCTAAATTAGTGGTTTCTGCTCTATCAGGCCAAGTTTAAATCTATCCAAAAAAGGGTATATTAGATTGAAGGTGCGGATAGGGTCATCCTCAATAACTTCACACGCTACCGTAAAAGGGATACCTGTCATCCAGCGCCTAAATACTAGGCCTACAATTTATATTCAGCTAAATCTGTCGTTACTGCTGTGCCTGTATTAGTGTAATACGGTACCTAAATAGATAGCCAGATAGTGTTAGGTGCCTGTAAAAAAAGGCCTGAATTTGAATTCAATACATTGGGCCAAATATTTTTTTTCTTATTGTGGTGAACGGTAACAATGAGGAAAAGATCTAGTAAGGGACGCGGACGCGGACATGGTCGTGGTGGTGTTAGTGGACCCTCTGGTGCTGGGAGAGGACGTGGCCGTTCTGCCACAGCCACACGTCCTAGTGAACCAACTACCTCAGGTCCCAGTAGCAGCCAGAATTTACAGCAATATTTGGTGGGGCCCAATGCCGTTTTAAGGATGGTAAGGCCTTAGCAGGTACAGGCATTAGTCAATTGGGTGGCCGACAGTGGATCCAGCACGTTCACATTATCTCCCACCCAGTCTTCTCCAGAAAGTGCACAGATGGCGCCTGAAAACCAAGCCCATCAGTCTGTGACATCACCCCCGTGCATATCAGGGAAACTGTCTGAGCCTCAAGTTATGCAGCAGTCTCTTATGCTGTTTGAAGACTCTGCTGGCAGGATTTCCCAAGGGCATCCACCTAGCCCTTCCCCAGGGGTGGAAGAGATAGAATGCACTAACGCACAACCACTTATGTTTCCTGATGAGGACATGGGAATACCACCTCAGCACGTCTCTGATGATGACGAAACACAGGTGCCAACTGCTGCGTCTTTCTGCAGTGTGCAGACTGAACAGGAGGTCAGGGAGGAAGACTGGGTGGAAGTTGATGCAGGGGACGATGAGGTCCTAGACCCCACATGGAATGAAGGTCGTGCCACTGACTTTCAGAATTCGGAGGAAGAGTCAGTGGTGAGACCGAGCCAACAGCGTAGCAAAAGAGGGAGCAGTGGGCAAAAGCAGAACACCCGTCGCCAAGAGAGTCCGTCTGCTACTGGCCACCGCCATCTGGGACCGAGCACCCCAAAGGCAGCTTCAAGGAGTTCCCTGGCGTGGCAGTTCTTCAAACAATGTGCTGACGACAAGACCCGAGTGGTTTGCACGCTGTGCCATCAGAGCCTGAAGCGAGGCATTAACGTTCTGAACCTTAGCACAACCTGCATGACCAGGCACCTGCATGCAAAGCATGAACTGCAGTGGAGTAAACACCTTAAAAACAAGGAACTCACTCAGGCTCCCCCTGCTACCTCTTCTTCTGCTGCCGCCGCCATGGCCTCTTCCTCCGCCTCTGGAGGAACGTTGTCACCTGCCGCCCAGCAAAAAGAGGATGTACCACCAACACCACCACCTCCGTCACCAAGCATCTCAACCATGTCACACGGCAGCGTTCAGCTCTCCATCTCACAAACATTTGAGAGAAAGCGTAAATTCCCACCTAGCCACCCTCGATCCCTGGCCCTGAATGCCAGCATTTCTAAACTACTGGCCTATGAAATGCTGTCATTCAGGCCGGTGGACACAGACAGCTTCAAACAGCTCATGTTGCTTGCTGTCCCACAATATGTTGTTCCCAGCCGCCACTACTTCTCCAACAGAGCCGTGCCTTCCCTGCACAACCAAGTATCCGATAAAATCAAGTGTGCACTGCTCAACGCCATCTGTGGCAAGGTCCACCTAACCACAGATACGTGGACCAGTAAGCACGGCCAGGGACGCTATATCTCCCTAACTGCACACTGGCTAAATGTAGTGGCGGCTGGGCCCCAGGCAAAGAGCTGTTTGGCGCACGTCCTTCCGACGCCAAGGATCGCAGGGCAACATTCTTTGCCTCCTGTTGCCTCTTCCTCCTACTCGGCTTCCTCCTCCTCTTCTTCCACCTGCTCATCCAGTCAGCCACACACCTTGACCACCAACTTCAGCACAGCCCGGGGTAAACGTCAGCAGGCCGTTCTGAAACTCATATGTTTGGGGGACAGGCCCCACACCACACAGGAGTTGTGGCAGGGTATAGAACAACAGACCGACGAGTGGTTGCTGCCGGTGAGCCTCAAGCCCGGCCTGGTGGTGTGCGATAATGTGTGAAATCTCGTTGCAGCTCTGGGACTAGCCGGTTTGACGCACATCCATTGCCTGGCGCATGTGCTGAATTTGGTGGTGCAGAAGTTAATTTACAACTACCCCGACATGTCAGAGCTGCTGCATAAAGTGCGTGCCATCTGTACGCGCTTCCGGCGTTCACATCCTGCCGCTGTTTGCCTGTCTGCGCTACAGCGTAACTTCGGCCTTCCCGCTCACCGCCTCATATGCGACGTGCCCACCAGGTGGAACTCCACCTTGCACATGCTGGACAGACTGTGAGAGCAGCAGCAGGCCATAGTGGAGTTTCAACTGCAGCACGCACGGGTCAGTCGCACTGCGGAACAGCACCACTTCACCACCAATGACTGGGCCTCCATGCGAGACCTGTGTGCCCTGTTGCGCTGTTTCGAGTACTCCAACAACATGGCCAGTGGCGATGACGCCATTATCAGCGTTACAATACCACTTCTATGTCTCCTTGAGAAAACACTTAGGGCGATGATGGAAGAGGAGGTGGCCCAGGAGGAGGAGGAGGAGGAAGAGGGGTCATTTTTAGCACTTTCAGGCCAGTCTCTTAGAAGTGACTCAGAGGGAGGTTTTTTGCAACAGCTGAGGCCAGGTACAAATGTGGCCAGCCAGGGCCCACTACAGGAGGACGAGGATGAGGAGGAGGTGGAGGAGGATGAGGATTAAGCATGTTCACAGCGTGGTGGCACCCATCGCAGCTCGGGCCCATCACTGGTGCGTGGCTGGGGGGAAACGCAGGACGATGACGATACGGCTCCCACAGAGGACAGCTTGTCCTTACCTCTGGGCAGCCTGGCACACATGAGCGACTACATGCTGCAGTGCCTGCGCAACGACAGCAGAGTTGCCCACATTTTAACGTGTGCTCACTACTGGGTTGCCACCCTGCTGGATCCCCGATACAGAGACAATGTGCCCACCTTACTTCCTGCACTGGAGCGTGATAGGAAGATGCGCGAGTACAAGCGCACGTTGGTAGACTCGCTACTGAGAGCATTCCCAAATGTCACAGGGGAACAAGTGGAAGCCCAAGGCGAAGGCAGAGGAGGAGCAAGAGGTCGCCAACGCAGCTGTGTCACGGCCAGCTCCTCTGAGGGCAGGGTTAGCATGGCAGAGATGTGGAAAAGTTTTGTCACCACGCCACAGCTAACTGCACCACCACCTGATACGGAACGTGTTAGCAGGAGGCAACATTTCAATAACATGTTGGAACAGTACCTGTGCACACCCCTCCACTTACTGACTGATGGTTTGGCCCCATTCAACTTCTGGGTCTCCAAATTGTCCACGTGGCCAGAGCTAGCCTTTTATGCCTTGGAGGTGCTGGCCTGCCCGGTGGCCAGCGTTTTGTCTGAACGTGTATTCAGCACGGCAGGGGGCGTCATTACAGACAAACGCAGCTGCCTGTCTACAGCCAATGTGGACAAGCTGACGTTCATAAAAATGAACCAAGCATGGATCCCACAGGACCTGTCCATCCCTTGTGCAGATTAGACATTTATAACTACCTCCCCTTAACCATATATTATTGTACTCCAGGGCACTTCCTCATTCAATCCTTTTTTTATTTTTATTTTACCATTATATTGCGGGGCAACCCAAAGTTGAATGAACCTCTCCTCTGCCTGGGTGCCGGGGCCTAAAAATATCTGACAGTGGCCTGTTCCAGTGGTGGGTGACATGAAGCCTGATTCTCTGCTATGACATGAAGCCTGATTCTCTGCTATGGGACCTCTCTCCTCTGTCTGGGTGCCGGGGCCTAAATATCTGACAATGACCTGTTCCAGTGTTGGGTGACATGAAGCCTGATTCTCTGCTATGACTTGAAGCCTGATTCTCTGCTATGACATGAAGCCTGATTCTCTGCTATGGGACCTCTCTCCTCTGTTTGGTTGCCGGGGCCTAAATATCTGACAATGGCCTGTTCCAGTGGTGGGTGACATGAAGCCTGATTCTCTGCTATGGGACCTCTCTCCTCTGTCTGGGTGCCGGGGCCTAAATATCTGACAATGGCCTGTTCCAGTGTTGGGTGACGTGAAACCTGATTCTCTGCTATGACATGAAGCCTGATTCTCTGCTATGACTTGAAGCCTGATTCTCTGCTATGACATGAAGCCTGATTCTCTGCTATGGGACCTCTCTCCTCTGTCTGGGTGCCGGGGCCTAAATATCTGACAATGGCCTGTTCCAGTGGTGGGTGACGTGAAGCCTGATTCTCTGCTATGACTTGAAGCCTGATTCTCTGCTATGACTTGAAGCCTGATTCTCTGCTATGGGACCTCTCTCCTCTGTCTGGGTGCCAGGGCCTAAAAATATCTGACAATGGCCTGTTCCAGTGGTGGGTGACATGAAGCCTGATTCTCTGCTATGGGACCTCTCTCCTCTGTCTGGGTGCCGGGGCCTAAATATCTGACAATGGCCTGTTCCAGTGGTGGGTGACGTGAAGCCTGATTCTCTGCTATGACATGAAGCCTGATTCTCTGCTATGACTTGGAGCCTCATTCTCTGCTATGACATGAAGCCTGATTCTCTGCTATGGGACCTCTCTCCTCTGTCTGGGTGCCGGGGCCTAAATATCTGACAATGGCCTGTTCCAGTGGTGGGTGACGTGAAGTCTGATTCTCTGCTATGACATGAAGCCTGATTCTCTGCCATGAGAACTCTCTCCAATTGATATTGGTTAATTTTAATTTATTTTATTTTAATTTTAATTCATTTCCCTATCCACATTTGTTTGCAGGGGATTTACCTACATGTTGCTGCCTTTTGCAGCCCTCTAGCCCTTTCCTGGTCTGTTTTACAGCCTTTTTAGTGTCGAAAAGTTCGGGTCCCCATTGACTTCAATGGGGTTCGGGTTCGGGGCGAAGTTCGGGTCGAGTTCGGATCCCGAACCCGAACATTTCCGTGAAGTTCGGCTGAACTTCTCGAACCCGAACATCCAGGTGTTCGCTCAACTCTATATACAAGCCCTTTAATCTACCATTAGCATGTAAAAATGTACACTTTCTTACTAGATGCCCTTGTCATTTTGTTTTTATATTAAAAAAATAATAATTTACTGGTCATATGCCTCAGTCGATGCCTTTATCTATACACTATGCTAATGCTGGAGCTTGCCTGCACAGATTTAAAAAAAAAAAAAAAAAGCACTTAGTAGCTGTGTCCTCGCCGGTGTCAGGCTCAGGTGATAAACTTGATGGGAAAGTCATACATAATGATTTACCCCGAGAAATGTCTTTATTCTATTGATATTTTGACTCTGTAGAAATAGAAAGATCTAAATCAAGGATTAGACTGTGGAAGGTTTTATAATGCAGCCATTCTTATTGACTGCTTCCACTCTGGAATCTTATCTTCCTGCCTGCATTCATAGTAAAATCCAGGCTTATGAACCACAGGAAGGCAGTGAAGGCTGATGGGCTCCTCTTGGAAATTAATACAAAAATAGAAAGGGAACTTTTTTTAAGTTTATTTCGCAAGGTTACATTAGAAAATCACAGTCTTCGGTAACCCTTCTTTGTGGATTTGCAGGCCTCTTAAAGGATAAAGAAGTATTGAAATTATGCCAGTTTAATGCTGGAAGCACTTAATGTATTGTACTCAATGCTTGACAAAAAAAAGTTCAAGCACATTTCCAAGTCCCTTGAAGGAAATATATATATATATATATATATATATATATATATATACATTATATAATTGCTAATTTCATTCTTTAAATTTGTAGAGTCAACACCCCTTAAATATTCTTAGGCAAAGCTGGCCATATACTGTATATAGCAGTCACCCAATGGCTTATTCCCATCCACCATACACATGCACACTCAGCTCGGCTGTGTGTGCATGTTTTCTCAAAAAGGAGAGGGGAATAAGCCATTCCCAGTTATCTCTGGCAGCAGATTGTATCCCCTGAGGACAAAATTGGCCTTTTTAATGAAATCCAACATGCCCGACCCCAATATCTACCGTTGGGATAGATGTTCTTAAAGAGGGCCTGTATCCTCCCTCGACATATCTGTTTTAGCAACTTCTTGCACCCTTGTTTAATAACAGCTCTGGAGTATCTATCCTTATGATTCTATGACGTGCGATTCCTTTATTATTCATGCTAGAAATTCTGAATGAATTACTATAAGTTTGCAATGAAGGTCCATATGGGTGTGACTAGTTGGGGAAGGAGGGCGTCACAGTCAGACACGGGCAGCACTGATTGGATAGTGTCAGACTGTGCAGGGACACACCCTGCTAAATTAAGAGTCTGAGATTTATCAATTTCCTTTCAGAAATAATACTTAGCAATCCAAGAGATCTGAAGAACACCGCCCAATGTTATCCTCTCAGTATGTGATCTAGATTACATAAGGCTTACACCTATAATGAAGCCCTGGTCTGTGAAGATTTCATTCAGTATGGACCATTTATTTGAAATGAAATAATTATTCATGAACATCTTTGAGAAAGATGTAACAATTTTGAATAGCGACAATATTTTGTAGTGGGACTCAAATGACTAAGGAAGAGCCTTTATAATGATTCATATGAAAAGGGGTTGTCCCATGATTCAATTATTTCAACTGAAATTATTTTAGGATGCTCCTCTGTGTAGATATTGTAAACAAAAATTTTATATAGGATGCCCCCTGTTCTCAGAACATTTGTCTAATGTGTGCAATCCTGCTGAAAAGCCACTTCTAGACCACATTTCTTCCTGGATGACCTGTGCATTAGTGGGAATCCCTCCACCACCTACTTTATGTACAAAGAGATCCAGGTGGTGACCTACCGAGCATATTAAGTAGACGTTCTGAGAGGAGATTAAAATGACAGTAAGGGGTGCAGGCTCGAGCTGGCCCATAGGGGAACAGGTGAATTGTCCCATTTGACCCCGGCACAAGGTGGGCTTTTAATCTCCCACTCCTCACACAAGTGGCACATGGCACAGTAGACTAACTGTACTACATATAGATAGTGCAAAGGATTAGCGAGTGTAGACCCACTGTACAGAAATACGGCCTTCGCTGCAGGGCACCAACCAGACCGCTACCTCCTGGGTTAGTCCTGGTGTATTTGGCAGCTGGCACACAGGGTTCAGAAACTCTGGTTCAGGCACCAGAAGCGTGTGATACAGAAAATGGACAAAAAGCACAAGACAGCCACAGGCATAGTCTAAACAGTCATTAAGAGATGAATGTAGGTTTCTGAGATTCAGACAGCACAATTAAAGGGATTCTGTTAGCTAGTTTTAGCCTCTAGATGTGCTGCTAGATCGCCAATAGCATGCCCCACATTTTTCATAGCTGTGAGTGCTTATATTCAGTAATAAAAAAAAAAAAATATATATATATATATATATATGCAAATGAGGCTAGTAAGAAGCCCAAGAGGCTGTTACCAACATTTCAGGAACCCAGCGATACCCACTGTGAAGGAGCCCAGCGCCACTCCACATCCTCAGAATCTCCTCCTTGCTCCCCTGACGTCACACAGTTCTAATCTTGCACATGCATGAATACGCCGCATGTCAGTGCCAGCATAGTGTTCGTTTCCTCAGGGAACAAACTGCACCTGCGCTTCAACTGTGTGACGTCAGGGGAGCTAGGAAGAGAATCGGGGGATGCGGAAGGTGCTGGGCTTCACAGTGGGTGTGGCTGGGCTCCTGAAACGTTCATAACAGCCTCATGGGCTCCTTACTAGCCTCATTCGCATATATATATATATATATATATATATATAATCCAAATAAATGTAACGCAGGACTCCTTGGATAAAAAGTGAAAAAATACAAAATTTATTCAACACATGTTGATACAGGCAACGTTTCAGCTCTCTCACAGAGCCATTATCAAGCCAAGTGAAACACACAATAAAGTGACTGTGCATATATAGAAACATTTCAGGAAGTAATCTGTGCTAATTTCCTGATTAATTACATACTGGTGCATATAAAACTCCATAAAAAACAATTCATTCTCTTGTGACAATTCATAGTGTAGCAGCCATCCAATACCCTCAGGTATAGTGCCTCACATTTCCGTGATTATCTTCAATTTCATAGTGCTTCATATAATATATATATACTTATGTTTCCCCAAATTGTGATAGTGATTAAAACATCCATGGCTTGCTCAAACACAATTCACACCTGTAAGAAAACCAAAACACAGGAATCCATAAATTTCAGTTACCTTATGCTCTCACGGCACTATATCAAAGATAGAGCATTCCCCCATCTCAGCGTGTCTCTCTGTATACTGCGCCTGCGCTACCCTCATACCGTAGTGCATCATCACCCGGTGCTAGAGGCAGGCCAATCTCGCAACGTACTCTCACAGCGCTAAAAAAACCTCTAATATACTGCACATCTGGGATTAGACAAGCATAAGTGAGTGTCACATTTAGGCCAGAAATAAGTTTTTTTTGTTACTGGGGGAAAAAAAAACCCTCTAATATACTGCACATCTGGGATAAGACTTGCATAAGTGACTGTCACATTTAGGCCAGAATTACGGCTTTTTGGTTACTGGGGTGAAAAAACCCTCTAATATACTGCACATCTAGGATTAGACAAGCATAAGTGACTGTCACATTTAGGCCAGAAATACGGCTTTGGCATACTGGGGTGAAAAAAGCCTCTGATATACTGCACATCTGGGATTACACATGCATAAGTGACTGTCACATTTAGGCCAGAAATACAACTTTTTGGTTAATGGGGTGAAAAAACCCTCTAATATACTGCACATCTGGGATTAGACATGCATAAGTGAGTGTCACATTTAGGCCAGAAATACTGCTTTTTGGTTACTGGGGTGAAAAAACCCTCTAATATACTGCACATCTGGGATAAGACAAGCATAAGTGACTGTCACATTTAGTCCAGAAATAGGCTTTGGCATACTGGGGTGAAAAAAGCCTCTGATATACTGCACATCTGGGATTAGACATGCATAAGTGACTGTCACATTTAGGCCAGAAATACGGCTTTGGCATACTGGGGTGAAAAAAGCCTCTGATATACTGCACATCTGGGATTACAGGTGCATAAGTGACTGTCACATTTTGGCCAGAAATACAACTTTTTGGTTACTAGGGTGAAAAAAAACTCTAATATACTGCACATCTGGGATTAGACGTACATAGGTGAGTGTCACATTTAGGCCAGAAATACATTTTTTTTCTTACGGGGTGAAAAAAGTCTCTAATATACTGCACATCTGGGATAAGTCATGCATAAGTGAGTGTCACATTTAGGCCAGAAATACATATTTTGGTTACTGTGGTGAAAAAACTCTCTAATATACTGCATATATGGGATAAGACGTGCATAAGTGAGTGTCACATTTAGGCCAGAAATATGGCTTTTTAGTTACTGGGGTGAAAAAACCCTCTAATATAGTGCACATCTGGGATTAGACAAGCATAAGTGACTGTCACATTTAGGCCAGAAATACGGCTTTTTGGTTACAAGGGTGAAAAAACCCTCTAACATACTGCACATCTGGAATTAGACAAGCATAAGTGACTGTCACATTTAGGCCAGAAATACGGCTTTTTGTTTACTGGGGTGAAAAAACCCTCTAATATACTGCACATCTGGGATTACACATGCATAAGTGATTTTCACATTTAGGCCAGAAATGACGGCTTTAGCATACTGTGGTGAAAAAAGCCTCTAATATATTGCACATCTGGGATTACTCGTGCATAAGTGAGTGTCACATTTAGGCCAGAAATACAGCTTTTTGGTTACTGGGGTGAAAAAAACCTCTAATATACTGCACATCTGGGATAAGACATGCATAAGTGACTGTCACATTTAGGCCAGAAATACAGCTTTTTGGTTACTGGGGTGAAAAAAAACTCTAATATACTGCACATCTGGGATAAGACGTGCATAAGTGTGTCACATTTAGGCCAGAAATACATCTTTTTGTTTACTGGGCTGAAAAAACCCTCTAATATATTGCACATCTGGGATTAGACAAGCATAAGTGACTGTCATATTTAGGCCAGAAATACGGCTTTTTGGTTACTGTAGTGAAAAAACCCTCTAAAATACTGCACATCTGGGATAAGACGTGCATAAGTGATTGTCACATTTAGGTCAGAAATACGGCTTTTTGGTTACTGGGGTGAAAAAACCCTCTAATATACTGCACATCTGGGATAAGACATGCATAAGTGAGTGTCACATTTAAGCCAGAAATACGGCTTTTTGGTTACTGGGGTGAAAAAACCCTCTAATATACTGCACATCTAGGATTAGACAAGCATAAGTGACTGTCACATTTAGGCCAGAAATACGCTTTGGCATACTGGGGTAAAAAAAGCCACTGATATACTGCACATCTGGGATTACACGTGCATAAGTGACTGTCACATTTAGGCCAGAAATACAACTTTTTGGTTACTAAGGTGAAAAAACCCTCTAATATACTGCACATCTGGGATTAGACAAGCATAAGTGACTGTCACATTTAGGCCAGAAATACGGCTTTTTGGTTACAGGGGTGAAAAAAACCTCTAATATACTGCACATCTGGGATTAGACATGCATAAGTGAGTGTCACATTTAGGCCAGAAATACTGCTTTTTGGTTACTGGGGTGAAAAAACCCTCTAATATACTGCACATCTGGGATAAGACAAGCATAAGTGACTGTCACATTTAGTCCAGAAATAGGCTTTGGCATACTGGGGTGAAAAAAGCCTCTGATATACTGCACATCTGGGATTAGACATGCATAAGTGACTGTCACATTTAGGCCAGAAATACGGCTTTGGAATACTGGGGTGAAAAAAGCCTCTGATATACTGCACATCTGGGATTACAGGTGCATAAGTGACTGTCACATTTAGCCCAGAAATTCAACTTTTTGGTTACTAAGGTGAAAAAAAACTCTAATATACTGCACATCTGGGATTAGACGTACATAGGTGAGTGTCACATTTAGGCCAGAAATACATTTTTTTTCTTACGGGGTGAAAAAAGTCTCTAATATACTGCACATCTGGGATAAGTCATGCATAAGTGAGTGTCACATTTAGGCCAGAAATACAGTTTTTGGTTACTGGGGTGAAAAAACTCTCTAATATACTGCATATCTGGGATAAGACGTGCATAAGTGAGTGTCACATTTAGGCCAGAAATATGGCTTTTTGGTTACTGGGGTGAAAAAACCCTCTAATATACTGCACATCTGGGATTAGACAAGCATAAGTGACTGTCACATTTAGGCCAGAAATACGGCTTTTTGGTTACAAGGGTGAACAAACCCTCTAACATACTGCACATCTGGAATTAGACAAGCATAAGTGACTGTCACATTTAGGCCAGAAATACGGCTTTTTGGTTACTGGGGTGAAAAAACCCTCTAATATACTGCACATCTGGGATTACACATGCATAAGTGATTTTCACATTTAGGCCAGAAATACGGCTTTGGCATACTGTGGTGAAAAAAGCCTCTAATATATTGCACATCTGGGATTACTCGTGCATAAGTGAGTGTCACATTTAGGCCAGAAATACAGCTTTTTGGTTACTGGGGTGAAAAAAACCTCTAATATACTGCACATCTGGGATAAGACGTGCATAAGTGTGTCACATTTAGGCCAGAAATACATCTTTTTGTTTACTGGGCTGAAAAAACCCTATAATATATTGCACATCTGGGATTAGACAAGCATAAGTGACTGTCATATTTAGGCCAGAAATAGGGCTTTTTGGTTACTGGAGTGAAAAAACCCTCTAAAATACTGCACATCTGGGATAAGACGTGCATAAGTGATTGTCACATTTAGGTCAGAAATACGGCTTTTTGGTTACTGGGGTGAAAAAACCCTCTAATATACTGCACATCTGGGATAAGACATGCATAAGTGAGTGTCACATTTATGCCAGAAATACGGCTTTTTGGTTACTGGGGTGAAAAAACCCTCTAAAATACTGCACATCAAGGATTAGACAAGCATAAGTGACTGTCACATTTAGGCCAGAAATACGCTTTGGCATACTGGGGTGAAAAAAGCCACTGATATACTGCACATCTGGGATTACACGTGCATAAGTCACTGTCACATTTAGGCCAGAAATACAACTTTTTTTTACTAAGGTGAAAAAATCCTCTAATATACTGCACATCTGGGATTAGACGTGCATTGGTAAGTGTGACATTTACTCAAGAAATGCAACTTTTTGGTTACTGGGGTGAAAAAACTCTCTAATATACTGCACATCTGGGATTACACGTGCATAAGTGATTGTCACATTTAGGCCAGAAATACGGCTTTGGAATACTATGGTGAAAAAAGCCTCTAATATATGGCACATCTGGGATTACACGTGCATAAGTGAGTGTCACATTTAGGCCAGAAATACAGCTTTTTGGTTACTCGGGTGAAAAAACCCTCTAATATACTGCACATCTGGGATAAGACGTGAATAAGTGAATGTCACATTTAGGCCAGAAATATGGCTTTTTGGTTACTGGGGTGAAAAAAACATCTAATATACTAAACATCTGGGATTAGACAAGCATAAGTGAGTGTCACATTTAGGCCAGAAATAAGTTTTTTTTGTTACTGGGGTGAAAAAAACCTCTAATATACTGCACATCTGGGATAAGACTTGCATAAGTGACTGTCACATTTAGGCCAGAATTATGGCTTTTTGGTTACTGGGGTGAAAAAACCCTCTAATATACTGCACATCTAGGATTAGACAAGCATAAGTGACTGTCACATTTAGGCCAGAAATACGGCTTTGGCATACTGGGGTGAAAAAAGCCTCTGATATAATGCACATCTGGGATTACACATGCATAAGTGACTGTCACATTTAGGCCAGAAATACAACTTTTTGGTTAATGGGGTGAAAAAACCCTCTAATATACTGCACATCTGGGATTAGACATGCATAGGTGAGTGTAACATTTAGGCCAGAAATACATATTTTTGGTTACTGGGGTTAAAAACCCTCTAATATACTTCACATCTGGGATAAGACGTGCATAAGTGAGTGTCACATTTAGGCCAGAAATATGGCTTTTTGGTTACTGGTGTAAAAAAAAAACCTCTAATATACTGCACATCTGGTATTAGACAAGCATAAGTGACTGTCACATTTAGGCCAGAAATACGGCTTTTTGGTTACTGGGGTGAAAAAAACCTTTAATATAATACACATCTAGGATTAGACAAGCATAAGTGACTGTCACATTTAGGCCAGAAATATATCTTTTTGCTTACTCGGTTAAAAAAAACCCTCTAATATACTGCACATCTGAGATTAGACAAGCATAAGTGAGTATGACATTTAGGCAAGAATTATGGCTTTTTGGTTACTGGGGTAAAAAAAACCTCTAATATACTGCACATCTAGGATTAGACAAGCATAAGTGACTGTCACATTTAGGCAAGAAATACGGCTTTGGCATACTATGGTGAAAAAAGCCTCTGATATACTGCACATCTGGGATTACACTTGCATAAGTGACTGTCACATTTAGGCCAGAAATACAACTTTTTGGGTAATGGGGTGAAAAAACCCTCTAATATACTGCACATCTGAGATTAGACATGCATAGGTGAGTGTCACATTTAAGCCAGAAATACCCTCTGATATACTGCACATCTGGGATTAGACATGCATAAATGAGTGTCACATTTAGGCCATAAATACAGCTTTTTGGTTACTAGGGTGAAAAAACCCTCTAATATACTGCACATCTGGGATTAGACATGCATAGGTGAGTGTCACATTTAGGCCAGAAATCCATTTTTTTTCTTACTGGGGTGAAAAAAGTCTCTAATATACTGCACATCTGGGATAAGTCATGCATAAATGAGTGTCACATTTAGGGCAGAAATACATATTTTTGGTTACTGGGGTGAAAAAACTCTTTAATATACTGCATATCTGGGATAAGACGTGCATAAGTGACTGTCACATTTAGGCCAGAAATACGGCTTTTTGGTTACTGGGGTGAAAAAACCCTCTAATATACTGCACATCTGGGATTAGACAAGCATAAGTGACTGTCACATTTAGGCCAGAAATACGGCTTTTTGGTTACAAGGGTGAAAAAACCCTCTAACATACTGCACATCTGGAATTAGACAAGCATAAGTGACTGTCACATTTAGGCCAGAAATACGGCTTTTTGGTTACTGGGATGAAAAAACCCTCTAATATACTGCACATCTGGGATTACACATGCATAAGTGATTTTCACATTTAGGCCAGTAATACGGCTTTGGCATACTGTGGTGAATAAAGCCTCTAATATATTGCACATCTGGGATTACTCGTGCATAAGTTAGTGTCACATTTAGGCCAGAAATACAGCTTTTTGGTTACTGGGGTGAAAAAACCCTCTAATATACTGCACATCTGGGATTAGACAAGCATAAGTGACTGTCACATTTAGGCCAGAAATACGGCTTTTTGGTTACAGGGGTGAAAAAAACCTCTAATATACTGCACATCTGGGATTAGACAAGCATAAGTGACTTTCACATTTAGGCCAGATATACGGCTTTTTGGTTACTGGGGTGAAAAAAACCTTTAATATAGTGCACATCTAGGATTAGACAAGCATAAGTGACTGTCACATTTATGCCAGAAATACATCTTTTTGCTTACTCGGGTGAAAAAACCCTCTAATATACTGCACATTTGGGTTAAGACGTGCATAAGTGAGTGTCACATTTAGGCCAGAAATATGGCTTTTTGGTTACTGGTGTGAAAAAATCATCTAATATACTGAACATCTGTGATAAGACATGCATAAGTGAGTGTCACATTTAGGCCAGAAATTCATCTTTTTGCTTACTGGGGTAAAAAAAAAACCTCTAATATACTGCACATCTGGGATTAGACAAGCATAAGTGAGTGTCACATTTAGGCCAGAAATAAGTTTTTTTTGTTACTGGGGTGAAAAAACCCTCTAATATACTGCACATCTGGGATAAGACTTGCATAAGTGACTGTCACATTTAGGCCAGAATTACGGCTTTTTGGTTACTGGGGTGAAAAAACCCTCTAATATACTGCACATCTAGGATTAGACAAGCATAAGTGACTGTCACATTTAGGCCAGAAATACGGCTTTTTGGTTACAAGGGTGAAAAAACCCTCTAACATACTGCACATCTGGAATTACACAAGCATAAGTGACTGTCACATTTAGGCTTGAAATACGGCTTTTTGGTTACAGGGATGAAAAAACCCTCTAATATATTGCACATCTGGGATTACTCGTGCATAAGTTAGTGTCACATTTAGGCCAGAAATACAGCTTTTTGGTTACTGGTGTGAAAAAAACCTCTAATATACTGCACATCTGGGATAAGACATGCATAAGTGACTGTCACATTTAGGCCAGAAATACAGTTTTTGGTTACTGGGCTGAAAAAAACCTCTAATATATTGCACATCTGGGATTACATGTGCATAAGTGAGTGTCACATTTAGGCCAGAAATGCAGCTTTTTGGTTACTGGGGTGAAAAAACCCTCAAATTTACTGCACATCTGGGATAAGACATGCATAAGTGAGTGTCACATTTAGGCCAGAAATACAGCTTTTTGGTTACTTGGGTGAAAAAACCCTCTAATATACTGCACATCTGGGATATGAGATGCATAAGTGAGTGTCACATTTAGGCCAGAAATACGGCTTTTTGGTTACTGGGGTGAAAAAACCCTCTAATATATTGCACATCTGGGATTACAAGTGCATAAGTGAGTGTCACATTTAGGCCAGAAATACAGCTTTTTGGAATACTGGGGTGAAAAAACCCTCAAATTTACTGCACATCTGGGATAAGACATGCATAAGTGAGTGTCACATTTAGGCCAGAAATATAGCTTTTTGGTTACTTGGGTGAAAAAACCCTCTAATATACTGCACATCTGGGATATGAGATGCATAAGTGACTGTCACATTTAGTCCAGAAATACAGCTTTTTGGTTACTGGGGTGAAAAAACCCTCTAATATACGGCACATTTGGGATAAGACGTGCATAAGTGACTGTCACATTTAGGCCAGAAATACATCTTTTTGCTTACTGGGCTGAAAAAACCCTCTAATATATTGCACATCTGGGATTAGACAAGCATAAGTGAATGTCACATTTAGGCCAGAAATACGGCTTTTTGGTTACTGGGGTGAAAGAAGCCTCTGATATGCTGCACATCTGGGATTAGACAAGCATAAGTAACTGTCACATTTAGGCCAGAAATACGGCTTTTTGGTTACTGGGGTGAAAAAACCCTCTAATATACTGCACATCTAGGATTAGACAAGCAAAAGTGACTGTCACATTTAGGCCAGAAATACATCTTTTTGCTTACTCGGGTGAAAAAACCCTCTAATATACTGCACATCTGGGATAAGACGTGCATAAGTGAGTGTCATATTTTTCCCAGAAATATGGCTTTTTGGTTACAGGGGTGAAAAAACCCTCTAATATACTGAACATCTGTGATAAGACGTGCATAAGTGAGTGTTACATTTAGGCCAGAAATACATCTTTTTCCTTACTGGGGTGAAAAAACCCTCTAATATACTGCACATCTAGGATTAGACAAGCATAAGTGACTGTCACATTTAGACCAGAAATGCGCTTTGTCATAATGGGGTGAAAAAAGCCTCTGATATACTGCACATCTGGAATTAGACATGGATAAGTGAGTGTCACATTTAGGCCACAAATACTGCTGTCATATAGAGTAAAAAAATAAAATTAAATGCAATACCCTTCATCAGGGTTTTTATTGGCGGTTAATTATTTTTAACAGACTTAACCACTTTTTACTTTGCTTTGTAAACGCTAACTATGAGGCAAACATCTAATAAGGGACGCAGTCATGGTCGTGGTGGTGGTGTTGGTGGAGCCTCTGGTGCAGAGAGAGGACGTGGCCATTCTGCCACAGCTACACGTCCTACTTAAACTACTACCTCAGGTCCCAGTAGCCGCCAGAATGTACAGCGATATTTGGTCGGGCCTAATGCCGTTCTAAGGATGGTAAGGCCTGAGCAAGTACAGGCGCTAGTCAATTGTGTGGCCGACAGTAGATTCAGCACGTTCACATTATCTCCCACCCAGTCTTCTGCAGAAAGCGCACAGGTGGCGCCTGAAACCCATGCCCATCAGTCTGTCACATCACCCCCGTGCATATCAGGGAACCTGCCTGAGCCTCAAGTCATGCAGCAGTCTCTTATGCTGTTTGAAGACTCTTCTGGCAGGGTTTCCGAAGGGCATTCACCTATCCCTTCCCCAGGGGTGGAAGACATAGAGTGCACTGACGCACAACCACTTATGTTTTCTGATGAGGACATGGGAATACCACCTCAGCACGTCTCTGATGATGACGAAACACAGGTGCCAACTGCTGCGTCTTTCTGCAGTGTGCAGACCGAAAAGGAGGTCAGGGAGGAAGACTGGGTGGAAGACGTTGCAGGGGACAATGAGGTCCTAGACCCCACATGGAATGAACGTCGTGCCACTGACTTTCAGAGTTCGGAGGAAGAGGCAGTGGTGAGACCGAGCCAACAGCGTAGCAAAAGCGGGAGCAGGGTGCAAAAGCAGAGCAGCCGTCGCCAAAACAGTTCGCCTGCTACTGGCCACCGTCACCAGGGACCGAGCACACCAAAGGCAGCTTCACGGAGTTCCCTGGCATGGCACTACTTTACACAATGTGCTGATGACAAGACCCGAGTGGTTTGCACGCTGTGCCATCAGAGCCTGAAGCGAGGCATTAACGTTCTGAACCTTAGCACAACCTGCATGACCAGTCATCTACATGCGAGACACGGGCTGCAGTGGAGTAAGCACCTTCAAAACCAAGAAAGTGCTCAGGCCCCTCCTGCTCCCTCTTCTGCTGCTGCCTCGGCCTCTTCCTCCGCCTCTGGAGGAACATTGGCAACTGCCACTCAGCAAACAGAGGATGTGCCACCAACAACACCACCTCCGTCACCAAGCATCTCCACCATGTTACACGGAAGCGTTCAGCTCTCCATCTCACAAACCTTTGAGAGAAAGCATAAATTCCCACCTAGCCACCCTCGATCCTTGGCCCTGAATGCCAGCATTTCTAAACTGCTGGCCTTTGAAATGCTGTCATTCAGGATGGTGGAGACGGACAGCTTCAAACAGCTCATGTCGCTTGCAGTCCCACAGTACGTCGTTCCCAGCCGCCACTACTTCTCTAGGAGAGCCGTGCCCTCCCTGCACAACCAAGTATCGGATAAAATCAAGTGTGCACTGCACAACAACAGAGGCCAGGTACAAATTTGGCCAGCCAGGGCCCACTACTGGAGGAGGAGGAGGATGGGGATGAAGCATGTTCACAGCTGGGTGGCATCCAACGCAGCTCGGGCTCATAATTGGTGCATGGCTGGGGGTATACGGAGGACGCAGACGATATGCCTCCCACAGAGGACAGCTTGTCCTTACCTCTGGGCAGCCTGACACACATGAGCGACTACATGCTGCAGTGCCTGCGCAACGACTGCAGAGTTGCCCACATTTTAACATGTGCTGACTACTGGGTGGCCACCCTGCTGGATCCCCGTTACAAAGACAATGTGCCGTCCTTAATTCCCTCACTGGAGCGTGATCGGAAGATGCGCGACTACAGGCGCACGCTGGTAGATGCGCTCCTGAGAGCATTCCCGACTGACGCCGGGGAACAAGTGGAAGCACAAGGCGAAGGCAGGGGAGGAGGAAGAGGTCGCCAACGAAGCTGTGTCAGCGCCAGCACCTCAGAAGGCAGGGTTAGCATGGCCGACATGTGGAAAAGCTTTGTCACCTCGCCGCAACAACCGGCCCCAACTGCTGATATGGAGCGTGTTAGCAGGAGGCAGCATTTGAACAACATGATGGAACAGTACCTGTGCACACGACTACACGTACTGACTGATGTTTCTGCCCCATTTAACTTCTGGGTCTCCAAATTGTCCACATGGCCAGAGCTTGCCCTGTATGCCTTGGAGGTGCTGGCCTGCCCTGCATCCAGTGTACTCTCTGAACGTGTATTTAGCATAGCAGGAGGCATCATTACAGACAGACGCCTGTCCACAGCCAACGTGGACAAGCTCACGTTCATTAAAATGAACCAGGCTTGGATCCCTCAGGACTTGTCTATGCCTTGTGCAGAATAGACAGTTCTAACAGCCTCAACCATCCATCCTTGTAGTCAAGTGCACTTATTCCTTTTTTTTTTATATATGTATAATATGGTAGGGGGCACTCAACTACCTGGTACCAGGTGGACAACTTATTATGTAATAGTGTATTTATTCAATTGAAATACAATATACTATAATACACTTTAAATATCGCAGTGTTTCCAGTGGAATAGGCACGAGCCTAACTAATACAGACCTTGGAAGCTGAACCAACCTCCGAAACCTCCCGATCTCTGATCACGTGTACAGACTCGGATCACGTGACTGGGGATCACGTGAACAAGGCAGAAGGTCTTTGATACTCACTCTGGCGTCCGATCACATGCAGACCTGATCTTGTAAGAGAGACCGAATCGGACCACACCACTTTTGGAGGGGTAAAGTACAAAGTCATTTGCGTATACCTATGCCCTATTCGAGTACCGTATGCCCACCACAGTTTATGCTTTTAACGGAGCAATGACATATGGGAAGCAGGCCGCAGCGACCCCTATCCGTCACTAGCATCACCCCACATCAAGGAAGATAGCGTCCCATGGACATCCTATATTTGGAGTTTTTGGTTATGTTTTGATTACGTTAAAGCGGACCTACATTAACTCATCTATTCCAACCAAGGGATTCTGAGCCCTAACAACCAGTCCCCTACGTGTTTCCACACCAGGAGCACCCCAGTGTTTGTTCTGAGTTATACTATATGTATTTTGTATTTTATATGTATTTTATCATCCTTTCATGGCGCCAATAAGTGTGTGATTTAATGTTTTTATAATATATTGTATTTTAATTAAATAAATCCACTATTACATAATAAGTTGTCCAACTGGTACCAGGTAGTTGAGTGCCCCCTACCATATTATACATACCTATTTGTTATCTCTGCGACCAGGGGTAGGCCGCAAGGGTTGTGCACCGCATCCGGTTGATGCGAGAAGTTGGAGCCACTGTTTCACTTTATATTTTTTTTTATATGTCCCAATATTTTGGGGGATGCCCCTATGTAAAAATGCAAAATAACACACATCTGTGTTGGCTAGCTATTCCTCCTTCGCAGCCGCTTCCACCTAGACCGCCACGTGAGCCTACACGGCCACATCCACCCATTCACCGCCTCCTCAACCTCTTCCTCCTACATCATTCCTAATTTATATTTTTTTATGGTCTTGACTTCAATGGGGTTCGGGTTCGGGGTCAAGTTCGGGCCCCGAACCCGAATTTTTTTTTCGAGTTCGGCCGAACCTGCCGAACCCGAACATCCAGGTGTCCGCTCAACTCTAAACAGCAATGAAGAAAGAATAAATAAATAAAAACTTTGTATTCAGACAGGAGACTTCATAATGTATAAAGATATTCAAAGAAATGCAAAAAAATACAGGATGATGCAGAATAGGGACACACAGTACTAATGATGTAGCACTGAATAAATGTAAACTGCAAATGTTGACTCTTTATCATGTTGTGCAGTTGAAGGTTAAAAACAATATTTATTTTCACATTCTATTTCTAGATAAAGTTAACATGAGGTAACATTGCTTCATCTCGCTTTTCTTTCAATCTCTGATTCACAGAAGGAGGGGGGAGGTGGGAGTTATTGGCAAACTAATGAGAAGCAAAAAAAAATCATAAAAGACGCCCACATAGAGTGCAAAGAAAGGATTTATGCAAATTGTAAATAAAAATGTTTTGTTATAGATGCATTATGTTAATTATATAGTAACCATACTAACACTGACTTGTGTGATGTATAATTTTATATAAATGATTTAAAGGGCTAATCAGGCTTTTCTCCACCGTCATGTGCTTCATGTCAGTAGGGTATTTAAACATGTAACTGCTGGACACAGTTGCCTGTGGTTGATATTCTTTCCTCACACGCATGTTTCATGTGGATTCCTGGACTTCTTCCTGTTTGCGACTTTGCCTCTGATTGCTGATTCTTGTTCTGAAGTTATCTAGTGGTTTTGACCCTGCTTGGTATATTACCCTGCAATTGTTTTTTACTTGATTCTGATGGTATTTGTTTTTCACTCGGTCTGTCTGAATTCCTCTTTTAGTTTCCCCTAAGCAGGTCATGTGCACTTGAGGGACCGCCACCCAGATGGGGGCCACCATTTATGGCAGATTGTCCAAGTAGGTACGGAAAGTGGTGTAAGTGAAGGTAAGGGCTACACTGTTCTCTACCTGATGGTAGATAGATAGTGTAATGATATCTCACCTTGCAACCCCGCCTGACGTCACACTACATCGGGATCACGCGGTACAGTTTTATCACTGGTTACCAAGAGGTGATGTTACACCCTCTCTGGGAGTATGTAAGGTCAGCTTGGCACAGTTTTCACAGACACCTCCTGTCCACACAGGTACAGGGAGGCACGGAGAGTGAGAGAGGGTGGTCCAGGCTACATTCAGCATGACACGCCACTTGCTCACAACCTTGACAAGCTGACAGAGCCTTTTCACTGAAACAGAGCCCTGCCAGCGCGATAGACTGCCACTAGTTCCTCGTTAGATATAAGCCCGGTCCATTAACGGGATTATATCAGGTCAGAAACCAACCCGGGTAGCATATAACATTATCCCGAGACACGGACGTGGGGATTCGTGATCAAGATACAGTACAACGCTAGATTAATTTATGTATTTAATTGCCTTAAGGGCACACTAGACACAACACTATGTACACAAAGATATATACAAAGGCAAATACAGATGAAATGGTACAATCAGAATTAGCAGATAGAAGTCAATTACCAGGTATGTTGGTGGTTCCTAAAAGCTGCAATTCCTTAGCTGTATTCTTAGATGGTTGGTTGCTACAGTCACATGGGAGGCAGTGACATCAGCAGGATTTCCTAGGTCCCTCCAAACACATTACACAACATAACTTCCCGTTCAGAGTAAGACAATGGCCTCCCCCCTGCACGGGAAGTTTAAACCATAGCCGGTCACACCACTCCCTCCCCCTGGAGGGATTCCAGTCCCCCTTCCTGGTAGCCAAAAATTCACAAAACCCATTATGGATCATGGATCATAGCTCCACACCGGAAGGTCCTAGGGAAATGGTTCTGGGACCAATGGATCCAAGTTCCCTGCTTGCTACATGCAAACTAAGGCCAGGAGTATGTCCTCCTCAGTCTCAGGGTTGCAGAGACTTAAACGGTTTATTTATGTGATGTAGAATTAGTTCATAATTTCTTATGAACTGCCGGTTCCAGCATGTCTAAAGAATTTTCCTTGTTGTTGTTGACCAACTCAGCCCCCCCAACGGGCATTTCTCCTGCCAGAGAAGCTGAACTGCCAGTGTGGCTGAGGGAGGTGTGAAATGTAAACACGTGGCCGTACTTGGAAGCAGGGCCACCTTTGGAGCCTGATTTCCTTTGCCCAACTACCCCTCATCCTAGAACAAATGGCAGGTATTAAATCATAACTCCACATATTCCAGATAGATAGATAGTAGAATATATAACAAGGCAGCACTCTGGTCTTCCGTTAAAAAAATGATGCCTCCCAATATAGGCACCACAGATCGGATCATAGTATATGATATAATAGTAAATAGGTGGTTGTCCACTATCACTGTAGGTAATTTATGCTCCATTAAATGGTTTATGACCAGGGATATACAGTCAGGTCCATAAATATTGGGACATCGACACAATTCTAAATTTTTTGGTTCTATACACCACCACAATGGATTTGAAATGAAACGAACAATATGTGCTTTAACTGCAGACTGTCAGCTTTAATTTGAGAGTATTTACATCCAAATCAGGTGAACGGTGTAGGAATTACAACAGTTTGCATATGAGCCTCCCACTTGTTAAGGGACCAAAAGTAATGGGACAGAATAATAATCATAAATCAAACTTTCACTTTTTAATACTTGGTTGCAAATCCTTTGCAGTCAATTACAGCCTGAAGTCTGGAACGCATAGATATCACTAGACGCTGGGTTTCATCCCTGGTTATGCTCTGCCAGGCCTCTACTACAACTGTCTTCAGTTCCTGCTTGTTCTTGGGGCATTTTCCCTTCAGTTTTGTCTTCAGCAAGTGAAATGCATGCTCAATCGGATTCAGGTCAGGTGATTGACTTGGCCATTGGATTCCACTTCTTTCCCTTAAAAAACTCTTTGGTTGCTTTTGCAGTATGCTTTGGGTCATTGTCCATCTGCACTGTGAAGCGCCGTCCAATGAGTTCTGAAACATTTGGCTGAATATGAGCAGATAATATTGCCTGAAACACTTCAGAATTCATCCTGCTGCTTTTGTCAGCATTCACATCATCAATAAATACAAGAGAACCAGTTCCATTGGCAGCCATACATGCCCACACCATGACATTAACACCACCATGCTTCACTGATGAGGTGGTATGCTTAGGATCATGAGCAGTTCCTTTCCTTCTCCATACTCTTCTCTTCCCATCACTCTGGTACAAGTTGATCTTGGTCTCATCTGTCCATAGAATGTTGTTCCAGAACTGTGAAGGCTTTATTAGATGTCGTTTGGCAAACTCTAATCTGGCCTTACTATTTTTGAGGCTCACCAATGGTTTACATCTTGTGGTGAACCTTCTGTATTCACTCTGGTGAAGTCTTCTCTTGATTGTTGACTTTGACACACATACACCTACCTCCAGGAGAGTGTTCTTGATCTGGCCAACTGTTGTGAAGGGTGTTTTCTTCACCAGGGAAAGAATTCTTCAGTCATCCACCACAGTTGTTTTCCGTGGTCTTCCGGGTCTTTTGGTGTTGCTGAGCTCACCGGTGCGTTCCTTCTTTATAAGAATGTTCCAAACAGTTGTTGTGGCCACGCCTAATGCTTTTTCAATCTGTCTGATGGGTTTGTTTAGTTTTTTCAGCCTAATGATGGCTTGCTTCACTGATAGTGACAGCTCTTTGGATCTCATCTTGAGAGTTGACAGCAGCAGATTCCAAATGCAAATAGCACACTTGAAATGAACTCTGGACCTTTTATCTGCTCATTGTAATTGGGATAATGAGGGAATAACACACACCTGGCCATGGAACAGCTGAGAAGCCAATTGTCCCATTACTTTTGGTCCCATAACAAGTGGGAGGCACATATGCAAGCTGTTGTAATTCCTACACCGTTCACCTGATTTGGATGTAAATACCCTGAAATTAAAGCTGACAGTCTGCAGTTAAAGCACATCTTGTTCCTTTCATTTCAAATCCATTGTGGTGGTGTATAGAGCCCAAAATCCTAGAATTGTGTCGATGTCCCAATATTTATGGACCTGGCTGTATATAAGACTTTATTGCGGTCCGCCTCATCATGCGCATTTGGTAAGTTGTACGCAGAGCTCCACTGATGTTGTGGGCATAGCTCCGTCCGCACAGCACATGCGCGGGAGGGATGCTATACTCTCGCGCTAGTTTGACGTACGCCAGCACAGGCGCATTGAACATTATGGAACGCCTGTTGATTCTCACATGGCAGGAATCATGGTGGTGTTTGCCTTATAAATTGCATTATATGATTTTAATCAGCACATGTGCACTTTATTATATTAATTATACTGGATATATCACAATTATGAATTTTTCATCTTCTAATAACACTGGATGTATGTACATTTTTAATCTGCACTTTATCTGATTATCAGTTGTTCATGGCTTCAAATGTAACATAACTTTTAATATGAAATTTTTTATCTATTGTTGTAAATTATGTTAATTAATTTATTGATAACAATCATGTATACCTTGATACACAGCCCTTTATATACACTTGTTTGGAGCACTGTTATCACTGCCTGACAAAGGTTCCATAGAGATGAGCTGAAACGTTGCATTGGGTGTAATAAAAGATCCATCTACTACTGGCTGTGTTTTTTGTCCAAAACTTTGCAGGAATTTTGCACCTGGTATTTAAAGTGTTGCTATTACTTTTTAGCTTGTGAGATAGATAGATAGATAGATAGATAGATAGATAGATAGATAGATAGATAGATAGATAGATAGATAGATAGATAGATAGATAGGATCTGGAGTGCTGCCTCATCATTTATTTTTAGATAGATAACACAGTAACATAGTACATAAGGCTGAAAAAAGACATCTGTCCATTCAGTTCGGCCTGTTATCCTGCAAACTTGGTCCAGAGGAAGGGGAAAAAAAAAAGTGAGGTAGAAGCCAATTTTCCACATTTTAGGGGAAAAAATTCCTTCCCGACTCCAATCAGGCAATCAGAATAACTACCTGGATCAACAACCCCTCTCTAGTAGCTATAACCTGTAATATTATTACGCTCCAGAAATACATCCAGGCCCCTCTTGAACTCTTTTAGTGAACTCACCATCACCACCTCCTCAGGCAGAGAGCTCCATAGTCTCACTGCTCATACCGTAAAGAACCCTTTTCTATGTTTGTGTACAAACCTTCTTTCCTCCAGACGCAGAGGATGTCCCCTCGTCACAGTCACAGTCCTGGGGATAAATTGATGATGGGAGAGATCTCTGTACTGACCCCTGATATATTTATACATAGTTATTAGATCTCCCCTCAGTCTTCTTTTTTTCTAAAGTGAATAACAATAATTTTGGCAATCTTTCAGGGTACTGTAGTCCCCCCATTCCAGTTATTACTTTAGTTGCCCTCCTCTGGACCCTCTCCAGCTCTGCTATGTCTGCCTTGTTCACAGAAGCCCAGAACTGTACCCAGTACTCCATATGTGGTCTAGTGATTTAGAAAACCTATAAAGTCTCACACATATATAGTAAATCAATCTTTATTAATTAAAAGAGAAAGATAAAGTAGTACAAAAATGTGATTACATATAGTGGTAAAAAATGCAGGAGGATAATGTGACAAATACACAGAGCCACCATCAATCTTCAAGCTGTATATACAGGTGGTACATAAGGGCTGAATGAAAAAGTTGCATGTCTATACTGATGTGATGAATAGTAACAATACATATGAGTAACCACACAGGAGAAAAGCAACTATGTTGAACACCACATGTCAAAGAGGAAATACAAATATCGCAGTAATGTTGCAAGGAGGTCAGCACAGGGTGTGTGATCACACCACTGTGTCCAAGTACTGACCCACCTGCAACAAGCAATACAAGGATATAAAGTCTGACAGTGGAGCAGCCCGTACTAACCAGGAGAAGAATTGGAGATGATGGCTCCTAGCCCGACGCGCGTTTCGCCTCGCTTCTTCAGGGGGCGTGTCAACACGCCCCCTGAAGAAGCGAGGCAAAACGCGCGTCGGGCTAGGAGCCATCATCTCCAATTCCTCTCCTGGTTAGTACGAGCTGCTCCACTGTCAGACTTTATATCCTTGTTTGTCACATTATCCTCCTGTGTATTTGTCACATTATCCTCCTGCATTTTTTACCACTATATGTATTTTTTGTACTACTTTATATTTCTCTTTTAATTAATAAAGATTGATTTACTATATATGTGTGAGACTTTATAGGTTTTCTATTTATCAACACATATTATTTCACTTATAGCTAAAATATTTTTGGTTGTCTGACTAGTGATTTGTAAAGTGGTAGGACTAAGTTCTCATCACGGGCATCTATGCCCCTTTGATACAACCCATTATCTTATTGGCCATGTCAGCAGCTGCCTGACACTGGTTTCAGCTTAGTTTGCAGTTCACTAAAATTCCTAGATCCTTTTCCATGTCAGTGTTACCGAGTGTTTTACCATTTAGTATGTATGGGTGACTAGCATTATTCCTTCCCATGTGCATAACCTTACATTTGTCAGTGTTAAACCTCATCGGCCACTTATCTGCCCAAGCCTCCAGTCTATCCAGATCCCTCTGCAGCCATATACTGTCCTCTTTAGTGATGATCGAGCACCAAAGTATTCAGGTGTTCGGGCCGAACACATTGCTATATTGTGTGCTCGGCCGAGCACCCAATTATAATCAAAGTCAATGGGAGACAACCAGGCACCCCCTGCTCTGAAGAGGGGAGGGTGCCTGGTCCATTGGAAAGGTCAGAATGTGACAAAAAAACCCTCCGAAATGGATCTGGACCACCATGGGGACGATGTCTGGACGCATCCTGGAATCCGAGGTCGCTGCTGGGAACCATGTTGTCCGAGTTGTACGCCACTTTTACAGACTGACAAAAATACGCACAAAACCCCCCCAAAAAATAAATTTTACAGGATAAATTGTTAGGAAACATTCTTTCCTATATATTCAAATGTACAGTATATAAAGTGTAAGTGCTGCAAAAAATTACAAGCAAGAGGCACTCCAAAGCAGCCTGTATATCACATAAAGGAGGGCCTCATTCACATTGTGGTACAATTGTTCAGGTAGTCGGACTCCTACACTCATAAAGCCTATGCACTAAGTGAAAGGGCTGCCAAAAATTACAAGGAACCGGCACTCCAAAATACCCTTTGCTACACATAAAGGAGGGCATCATACACAGCCTTGAAAAATTATGATTGATGGCCTGCTGGTGACCCTCAAAAACATTTGGAGCAAGGGCCTGCTGATCTGACCATCTAAAACCTTAGGGGTGAGGGCCTGCTGCCACATTGATGACTCTAGATAACCTCTGGGCGATTGCACATCCCGTGACAGCGACGATCCATTTTGATGTCTGCCCTATCAACTTTTATGCGCCTACCATGGTGATCACGAGTAATGGGGAATCCGGGTTCCATGCCAGATAGGTAGCTTGAGAAAGGGATACCACATCCAAGGGAGGTCAATGGCTGAAATCTGATTGGGTGGAGATGGTGGGTCAAGTTATTAAAGCAGAAGAATCCAAGGAAGGCAGCAGGCGCGCGGCAATTACCCACTCACGACTCGGGGAGGTAGTGACGATAAATAACAATACAGGACTTTTAAAGTATAACTGTCGTATTTTTTTTTTTTTTGGAGAATTGGATTGTGGTGATTAATATCTCCTTGGTGGCCCTATTTCAACTATTCACTGTGTATTCAATTACCCCTTAATTCCACATTTTTGTCCCCTGTACTGCCTACTTTTACCTGTGCTTAAAATAGGGTTGCTAGGCATGGTCAGTCCTCTGTTGAAGGACGGAGGACGCAGAAGCAGGCTGCGTGAAAGGTCAGATTACTGACAGCCAGGGACTGTAAGAAAATGATTAAAGCCAGGTCCTCCCCAGCAGCTGATAACAGTGCCTGGGCTGTGTGCACTTCTCCCTGTCCCTGCGCTTGGAAGACGCTCCCTCACTCAGCAGAACTGGAGAAGGCAGAGTTGAATCAGCGCAGACCAGGGAAGGGAGATCTGCCGTCTGCTCAGTGTATAAATGAAAGCAACATGTGGTAATAGGACCCCTTTGTGCTGCAGGAGATTAACCCTTTAGGGGGACGGCTCTGGTTACTGACACTTTTGGGGGGCTATTGTTACTGGCTAGTGAGGGCAGGCGGGATTAGCCTCAGGGTGAGGGCAGTGGCGGCCATCTTAACTGAATAGTGAAATTGCAGTTTTATGCAGACTGGTTGCTAAGGGCTGAATCTTATTAAATATGGGGTCAGTCTAATAGTAACCGATTCTGGAATATCATGTTATTAGTAACGACATATATGAAAATTGAAATTAGGTTCTAAGTGTGACAGTTATCCTTTAAGATGCCCTGTTATTGGAATTAGTAATAAAAAATTACAGGGAATGTCACTGCAGTATTTTGGATGAGGAAACATTATACAGGAGAGGCCCTGCTGACGCTTTGCTAACTCAAGAAAACTTCTGCTTGATCGCACGTCCCTGTGACGTCCACGATCCATTTGGATATCTTACCTATCAATTTCCGATGTTCTTTTATGCGCCTACCATGGTGATCACCGATAACGGGCAATCATAGTTCATTTCGGAGAGGGAGCCTGATAAACGGCTACGGCTACTACTTCAAAGCAAGGCAGCATGAGTTGCGGGCCTGCATGTGAGCTGACCCTGTAAAAGATTTAAGTCGCGGGCCTGCATGTGAGCTGAACCAGTAAAAGATTTCAGGTGCTGGCCTGCTGGTGAGCTGAGGTGGAACCGACAAACCCAACTTGAATTTGATGGCTGCATTAATCTGCAGGTGATGGTGATACAGCTCCACAGATTGTTTAGTCTTTTATCCAGACTCAGTCATTGTGCCACTATGTGGCCTCCTCATGCTGCCATCTCCACACCATGTCACCTTGCCACTCATTTTTATCACCATGCTGCTGCTGATGCAGCTTAAAAGGGCTTAACCTCTTGAGGACACAGCCTTATCTCACCTTAAGGACCAGGCCATTTTTTGCAAATCTGACCAGTGTCACTTAAGTGGTGATAACTTTAAAACGCTTTGACTTATCCAGGCCATTCTAAGATTGGTTTTTCGTCACATATTGTACTTCATGACACTGGTAAAATGAAGTAAAAAAAAAATATTTTTTATTTATAAAAAAAATACAAAATTTACCAAAATTTTGTAAAAAAATTGCAAATTTCCAAGTTTCAATTTCTCTGAGGTCTGAAGTCACTTTATGAGGCTTACATAATAGAAACCACCCAAAAATGACCCCATTCTAGAAACTACACCCTCAAGCTATTCAAAACTGATTTTACAAATGTCGTTAACCCTTTAGGTGTTCCACAAGAGTTAATGGCAAATGGAGCTAAAATTTCAGAATTTAGATTTTTTGGCAAATTTTCCATTTTAATCAATTTTTTCCAGTAACAAAGCAAGGGTTAACAGCCAAACAAAACTCAATATTTATTCCCCCGATTCTTTAGTTTGCAGAAACACCACATATGTGGCCGTAAACTACTGTACGGTCACACAGGGCCCAGAGGGAAAGGTGCGTTATATGGTTTTTGGAAGGCAGATTTTGCTGGACTGGTTTATTTACACCATGTCCCATTTGAAGCCCCCCTGATGCACCCCTAGAGTAGAAACTCTATAAAAGTGACCCCATCTAAGAAACTACACCCCTCAAGGTATTGAAAACTGATTTTATGAACTTCGTTAACCCTTTAGGTGTTGCACAAGAGTTATTGGCAAATGGGGATGAAATTTGAGAATTTAATTTTTTTGCCATATTTTCCATTTTAACCCATTTTTTCTACTAATAAAGCAAGGGTTAACAGCCAAACAAGACTGTATCTTTATTGCCCTGACTCTGCCGTTTACAGAAACACCCCATATGTGGTCGTACACTACTGTATGGGCACACAGTAGGGCGTAGAGGGAAAGATGCGCCATATGGTTTTTGGAAGGCAGATTTTGTTGGACTGGTTTATTTACACCATGTCCCATTTGAAGCCCCCCTGATGCACCCCTAGAGTAGAAACTCCATAAAAGTGACCCCATCTAAGAAACTACACCCCTCAAGGTATTGAAAACTGATTTTATGAACTTCGTTAACCCTTTAGGTGTTGCACAAGAGTTATTGGCAAATGGGGATGAAATTAGAGAATTTCATTTTTTTGCCAAATTTTTAATTTTAACCATTTTTTTCCACTAACAAAGCAAGGGTTAACAGCCAAACAAAACTGTATCTTTATTGCCCTGACTTTGCCGTTTACAGAAACACCCCATATGCGGTCGTACACTACTGTACGGGCACACAGTAGGGCTTAGAGGGAAAGGTGCGCCATATGGTTTTTGGAAGGCAGATTTTGCTGGACTGGTTTATTTACACCATGTCCCATTTGAAGCCCCCCTGATGCACCCCTAGAGTAAAAACTCCCTAATAGTGACCCCATCTAAGAAACTACACCCCTCAAGGTATTTAAAACTGATCTTACAAGCTATGTTAACCTTTTAGGTGCTCCAAAAGAGTTATTGGCAAATGGAGATGAAATTTCAGAATTTAATTTTTTTACAAAATTTTCCATTTTAACCCATTTTTCCCACTAACAAAGCAAGGGTTAACAGCCAAACAAGACAATATCTTTATTGCCCTGACTTTGCCGTTTACAGAAACACCCCATATGTGGTCATACACTACTGTATGGCCACACGACGGGGCGTAGAGGGAAAGGAGCGCTGTGTGGTTTTTGGAGGGCTGATTTTTATGGACCGGTTTATTTACACCGTGTCCAGTTTCAACCCCCCTGATGCACCCCTAGAGTAGAAACTCCCTAAAAGTTACCACATTTTGGAAACTACGGGATAAGGTGGCGGTTTTGTTGGGACTATTTTTAGGGTACATATGATTTTTGGTTGCTCTATATTACATTTTTGTGAGGTAAGGTCACCAAAAATTTAAATTCTGAAATTTTATCTCCATTTGTCATTAACTTTTGAGGAACACCTAAAGGGTTAATAAAGTTTGTAAAATCAGTTTTGAATACCTTGAGGGGTGTAGTTTCTTAGATGGGGTCACTTTTAGGGAGTTTCTACTCTAGGGGTGCATCAGTAGGGCTTCAAAAGGGACATGGTGTCAATAAAAAAAGGCCATCAAAATCGGCCTTCCTTTTGCTCCCTGCCTTTTAGTGATACAGCAGTTTACGACCACAAATGTGGCGTTTCTGTAAATTGCAGTATCAGGGTAATAAATATTAAGTTTTGTTTTGTTGCTAACCCTTGCTTTGTTACCGGAAAAAACGGATTGAAATGGAAAAGTGCCAAAAATAGCTGTTTTGGCACCGTTTTTAATATATTTTTTGACCGTGTTAATCTGGGAGGTTAGGTCATGGGGTATTTTTATAGAGGAGATACTTACGGATGCGGCGATACCTAATAAGTCTACTTTTTTTACAATTATTTAGGTTTTAGACTATATTATCCTTTTTGATACAAATTCTTTTTGGGGATCTCTAATATTCAAGAGTCTTTTTTTGTTTGTTTTTTAGCCGATTGTATTAGGTACGGGCTTATTTTTTTGTGGGATGAGGGGACGGTTTTAATGGCACTATTTTGGGGGCTATATGACTTTTTGATCGCTTGCTATTAAACTTTTTGCTATGTAAAGTGACAAAAAAAAATCTTTTTTGCACCGTTTTATTTGTTTTTTTGGACCGTGTTTATCTGGGGGGTTAGGTCATGGGGTATTTTTATAGAGGAGATTATTACCGACGCGGCAATACTTAATTTGTATACTTTTTTAAATTTATTTTAGTTTTACAAACTTTTTGAACAAATTTTTTTGGGTGTCTCAAGTCTGAGAACCATAGTTTTTTTATCCGATTGTTAGTGGCTAAATTGGGATATAAATTTAGTACTCCATGGAAGTGTTGTACTCCCTGAAGCAACCAATAATGCAGAGGCTCGGATGATCGGGTCATGTGTCACATTGAGTAGTGGTGTCCTTCCATAATCTCCTCCTGTGACACACTCTGCACCTTTTTTGGGTCCGTCCCTTCTTTCCAGTATGGGGGACCACACCTGGAAAGTGTTGGCCGGGCGCCTCCAGTTCCCGAGGTACTCCGGTCTGCTCTTTTCCGGTCTGAAAAGATCAGGGCCTTGAGGACTGCCTCATAGAACTGAAGGAATGTACCTTTGTTGGCAGCGCTCTGGGACAGCACAAAAGAGTTGTACAAGGCAACCTGTACCAAGTAGACCTCAACTTTTTTGTACCATGCCCGGGTTTTGCGCATGGCATTATATGGCTTGAGGACTTGATCAGAGAGATCAACTCCTCCCATATACCGATTGTAGTCGATGAGACAATCGGGCTTGAGGACCGCGGTACCTTGCACAGGGACAGGGGTGATGCCGTTACCATGAATTGTGGACAGTAAAAGGACATCCCTCTTGTCCTTATATCTGACCAGCAACAGGTTTCCAGTGGTAAGGGCACGGGTCATCCTGACAACAGGAAAGAGGGGTCATCCTCGTTCTCACTGGGACTCTCGGACTCGGAGGCAAGCTGGGCGTATGCCTCCTCGGCCGAGAACATCCGGCGGGCCATAGGGGAGTGTGTGCCTGCGGTCATAGGCAGGATCACCTCGGGGGGGACATGTTGCATTATCTGAATAATGCAGGAATTTCCGGTTGGACTCAAACCGGGTACGTGTCATGGCCGTACTGTAAAGTGGGGTCTGGTAGAGGACGTCCCCACTCCAGTAATGCCTGACACTAGGTTTCTTGACTAGGCCCATATGCAGCACGAGGCCCCAAAATGTCCTCATCTCGGCTGCACTGACCGGCATCCAGCCATCGGGCCTATCCAAAAAGGAGCCCGGGTGTTGAGCAACGAACTGTTGGGCGTACAGGTTCGTCTGCTCCACCATTAGATTTACCAGTTGGTCACTGAAAAAATGACTAAAAAAGTCATATTCAGTGAAGCCCACTGTGGAAATCTGGATTCCTGGTTGGCCTACAAAATCAGGAATCACGGGCTCCAATCGCTCTGGGGTACACCAGACAAGTTCACCGGCAGGGGGCTCCGGTGGATTTAACTGGTGAGCCGGTAAATTAGCCCCAGAGCTGCTCGTACTAGGGTGGGCTACAGGGTCCCTATCATGGCGGTCCCCTTGCTCCGCCTGGCGGCGTCTCCGCCACCTTGGGGGCTCATCATCATCGCTAGATGATGAGAAGGACGGGGATGACAACAGGAAAGTGGGGTCATCCTCGTCCTCACTGGGACTCTCGGACTCGGAGGCAAGCTGGACGTATGCCTCCTCGGCCGAGATCGTCCGGCGGGCCACAGGGGAGTGTGTGTCTTCGTGCGTGTAAATCTTTATTCAGTGTGCGTGTGTGGGGGGGCACGTGTGTTCACGGACTTATCCCTAAAACTAACAGAGAAAAAAAATACTAACTAAAAAGGGCAAAAAATTTGAAAAAAATTATAATTCTAAACCGCTGATCAACCGGCTGTCACGGCGGGCGTGCACTCAGACTCACAGATAACCCACCAACCAGGCTCTATGCGAGAGACAGGGGAAGGGTCACCTCATAGCTAATCCCTGACCTCTTTCCCTGCACTGCTCAGCCCACATGCAGACCTTAATGGTAGGTATGATGTGTCCCCGTGCCTGGGCTGAAACACCCTAAATTCCCTAAGATGGTGAAGAGGGGAAATAGGAGCAGCCTGCTCGCACAGAACCTGGATGGGAGAGATGACACAAAACAACCAAACTAGAAATCACACTTATCTTTCTGAGCTGGAACAGACAACCTTCCTTCCTAGCTTCCAATATCACAATGATTCCTATAATCTGCTCAGAGCACTGGGATGGTGTGCTATTTAAACTAATGACCCCACCCAGTGCACCTGATGAGAGGCGGATCCAAAACAAACACTAAACTCGTGCTGCTATCCTGGCCGACCTCCGCACATCGTCAGAGCGGGGCATGACAGAACCCCCCCTTCTACGGGTGACCTCCGGACACCCCGGACAAACCTTATCCGGATGGGACCTATGAAAAGCCCTCACCAGTCGGCTGGCGTTGACATCCAACGCCGGAACCCACATCCTCTCCTCAGGGCCGTATCCCCTCCAGTGCACCAGGTGCTGAAGGGAACCCCGAAGAACTCTAGAGTCGAGAATCCTGGAGATCTCAAAATCCAAGTTTCCCTCGACTAGAACAGGAGGAGGAGGCAATGGCGATGGTTCCACCGGTCTCACGTAATTTTTTAGTAAAGACCTGTGGAACACATCATGGATCCTCCAAGTCTGCGAAGACCCAGCCGAAACGCTACAGGATTGATCACCGCAGAAATTTTATACGGACCAATACATCTTGGACCCAGTTTCCAAGATGGCACTCTCAATTTGATATTCTTAGTGGACAACCACACCAGATCACCCACACACAGGTCCGGACCAGTCACACGTCTCTTGTCAGCCATTCGTTCATACCTCTCACCCATTTTCTCCAAATTCCCTTGAATCCTCCGCCAGATGGAGGATAAGGCAGAAGAGAATCTCTCCTCCTCTGGCATCCCAGAGGAACTAGTCCCAGAAAAGGTACAAAACTGAGGATGGAAACCGTATGCGCCAAAAAATGGCGACTTACCCGTGGACTCCTGCCTACGGTTATTCAACGCAAACTCTGCTAAGGACAAGAATGAGGACCAGTCCTCCTGATTCTCAGCCACAAAGCACCTCAAGTAGGTCTCCAGGTTTTGATTAGTACGCTCCGTCTGACCATTCGACTGCGGATGAAAAGCCGAAGAGAATGAAAGTTGAATGCCAAGCTGAGAGCAGAACGCCCTCCAAAACCTGGAGACAAACTGCGTGCCCCTATCAGAGACCACATCCGAAGGAATACCATGCAATTTCACAATATTATCCACAAAAATCTGCTCAAGAGTCTTAGCGTTAGGCAGACCAGTTAGTGGTATAAAGTGAGCCATTTTACTGAAACGGTCAACTACCACCAAAATCACTGTTCTCCCGGAGGAACTTGGCAGATCCGTAATAAAGTCCATAGACAAATGCGTCCAAGGATGAGACGGAATCGACAATGGAAGAAGTGAACCAGCCGGTCGAGTATGAGCAACCTTTGACCGAGCGCAGGTTTCACAAGCTGTCACGAAATTCTCAATGCTCTTACGCAACCCTGGCCACCAGAACCTCCGGGATACTAGATCACAGGTGGACTTACCACCAGGATGTCCAGCGAGGACAGTATCGTGATGTTCCTTGAACACCTTATATCGCAGGCCCTCAGGAACAAACAACCTCCCTGGGGGACAAGAACCAGGAGCCCCCTCCTGGGCTCCCAACACCTCCATCTCCAATTCAGGGTACAGAGTGGAGACCACCACCCCATCCGCTAAAATCGTCGCAGGATCCTCTGAATCACCTCCCCCAGGAAAGCTGCGAGACAAGGCATCTGCCATGACGTTCTTGACCCCTGGGCGAAAGGTAACCACAAAATTGAACCTGGTAAAAAACAGTGACCATCTGGCCTGCCTAGGGTTCAGACGCTTGGCAGATTGCAGGTAAGCCAAATTCATATGGTCTGTATATACCGTAACGGGGTGAGACGCCCCCCTCCAACCAGTGACGCCATTCCTCAAAGGCCAACTTGATAGCCAACAACTCTCTATCTCCAACATCATAATTCCTCTCGGCGACCGAGAGCTTCTTGGAGAAAAAGGCACACGGGACCCACTTGCCAGGAGATGAACCCTGTGACAGCACCGCTCCAACCCCCACCTCTGATGCATCAACCTCCACTACGAATGGCTGAGACACATCCGGCTGCACCAGAATGGGAGCAGACGCAAAACGCTCCTTAATAGCCGAAAAGGCCTGCAATGCCTCATCCGACCAGACAGAGACATCGGCGCCCTTCTTGGTCATATCAGTGAGAGGTTTTACTACGGTGGAATAATTCGAAATAAATTTTCTATAATAATTCGTAAACCCCAAGAACCGCATCAAAGCTTTCTGATTCTCTGGTCGGTCCCACTCCAGAACCGCCCGGACCTTTTCAGGGTCCATACGAAAACCAGAATCAGAAAGCATGTATCCCAAGAATGAAAGCTCTTGCACTGCAAACAAACATTTCTCCAATTTGGCATATCATTTATTCTCCCGAAGGATCGTCAAAACCTGTCTCACATGATCCTGATGGGTCTTCAGATCAGGAGAATAAATTAAAATGTCATCCAGGTAAACTACTACGAACCTCCCCACCAAATGATGAAAAATGTCATTGACGAATCGCTGAAATACTGCTGGCGCGTTCGTCAATCCAAAAGGCATAACCAGGTTCTCAAAATGACCCTCGTGCGTATTGAAGGCCATTTTCCACTCATCCCCCTCTTTGATTCTGATCAGATTGTAGGCCCCTCTCAAATCCAACTTGGAGAACACCTTGGCTCCAACAATCTGATCAAAAAGATCAGAGATCAAAGGCAGGGGATATGGATGCCGGACTGTAATACGGTTCAATTCCCGGAAATCCAAACACGGTCTCAGTGATCCAATCTTTTTCTTCACAAAGAACAAACCTACTGCCACTGGAGACTTAGATGGTCTAATATGACCCTTTGCCAAACTCTCGGCGACATACTTTCGCATGACCTCTCTTTCGGGTTGAGAGAGGTTGTAAAGCCAAGACTTTGGCAACTTAGCCCCCGGAATGAGATTAACTGGACAATCATAGTCTCGATGAGGGGGCAATTCCTGAGCCACACCCTCCGAAAAGACATCCGCAAAATCCGAGAGATACTGAGGTAAAGCCGAAATGGACACACCAGAGATAGATGTGCCAAGACAATTATCCGAACAAAACTCACTCCAACCAATGATTTGTCTCGCTTGCCAGTCTATAATTGGGTTATGTCTAGTCAACCATGGCAACCCCAAAACTATAGGAGCTGGCAAATCCTTCATGACAAAACAAGAAATAATTTCAACATGTGAATCACCCACCCTTAAGTGAATACCATGAACAATGTGAGTAAGGCTCCTTTGAGAAAGAGGGGAAGAATCAATTGTAAAAACACGAATCTCGTTCTCTAAAGTGCAAGTACTTAGTCCTAGGTTTTGAAGGAAAAGAAAGTCAATTAGGTTTACCCCAGCACCACAATCAAGGAATACATCAACAAAAACATTTTTTGACTCTAGCGCCACCATAGCTGGAAGGAGAAAACGGGAACTGCAGGGAGCTTGCATACCTGCCTGCTCCACCACACCATTCGTACTACCAAGTGTCAGGGAAGTTTTTTTTTTTCTTTTTTCTTTTTCTCTTCCACCTGTGGTTTAACATAAGGACAAGCAAAAATAAAATTACCCCTCTTTCCACAATAGTAACATAGTTTGTGCACTTTCCTAAAGTCTCTACTATCAGAATGGCAAGAAACCTGACCCAACTGCATGGGTTCCTCCGCTACCTGTAACATCACCCGGGGAGGCAGTAGAGATGAATCCACTCACTGAAGGGGTACCTTGCGCAGAGGGAGCCCTATACCTCTCTCTGATATGTCTATCTAGCCGTACTGCTAAAGACATGGCGTTCTCCAAAGAGTCTGGGTATTCATGAAAAGCAAGGGCATCCTTCAATCTTTCAGATAACCCCTGACAAAACTGACTACGTAACGCGGGATCATTCCACTCTGATTCAGTAGCCCACCTCCTAAACTCAACACAGTAAGCCTCTGCAGTAAGTTCCCCCTGAAACAAATTACGTAATCTCGACTCTGCCATCGAGACCCGATCTGGGTCATCGTAGATTAATCCCAGAGACTTAAAAAATTCCTCCACCGACCGGAGGGCCCGAGAACCAGGTGGCAGAGAAAAGGCCCAGGATTGCGCGTCCCCTTTAAGCAGAGAAATAACTATACCTATCCTCTGACTCTCATCACCTGACGATGATGGACGCAGCCGAAAGTACAATTTGCAGGATTCTCTAAAACGAATAAAGTCATCCGTACCTCCTGAAAATCGATCAGGAAGAGCCACTTTAGGCTACACACAAATTTGACCTGCACCAGCCGCCAGAGCATTCTGACACCGTGTGACCGAACCCCGTAGCTCCACAACCTCTAGGGATAGCCCCTGCATGCGGTCAACTAATGCTTCAATTGATGCCATCACAAAACCGCTGAGTAATAGCAGTCACAGTATGGCGGATTATAATGTCACAGCGGGCGTGCACTCAGACTCACAGATAACCCACCAACCAGGCTCTGGGTGAGAGACAGGGGAAGGGTCACCTCCTAGCTAATCCCTGACCTCTTTCCCTGCACTGCTCAGCCCACATGCAGACCTTAATGGTAGGTATGATGTGTCCCCGTGCCTCGGCTGAAACACCCTAAATTCCCTAAGATGGTGAAGAGGGGAAATAGGAGCAGCCTGCTCGCACAGAACCTGGATGGGAGAGATGATACAAAACAACCAAACTAGAAATCACACTTATCTTTCTGAGCTGGAACAGACAACCTTCCTTCCTAGCTTCCAAGACCACAATGATTCCTATAATCTGCTCAGAGCACTGGGATGGTGTGCTATTTAAACTAATGACCCCACCCAGTGCACCTGATGAGAGGCGGATCCAGCACGGCTCCAAAACAAACACTAAACTCGTGCTGCTATCCTGGCCGACCTCCGCACATCATCAGAGCGGGGCATGACACCGGCCGAAGTTGATCAGCGGTGGGGTGTGCGATGCGCTAACAGTGGCCGGACGCTAAGAGTCAGCGTGCACACAAAAAAAAAAAAAACTGCCTGCGCCCCAAAAAAGTTGTGGGGGGGGGGCTGGGAGGCAAGCGGCAGCACCCCTGGGGGATCTAGGGTCACACAGCTGTGCTGTGGACCCCAGGCACCCTACTTAGGGTGATGCAATCAAACTTTTTTTCCCACTAACTTTCCCTTTTATATCCCTGCCTAGCCCAACCTTTCCCTAGCCTTTCCCTAATTACCTGGCTGATCAGAAGGGGGGTGCTGTGGCACAGATCGGGTCCTGGGGCAAGGATAGGTGCTGGGGCACAGATGGGGTGATGCTGGCTGAGATCCACACGTGCAGGCAGCCAAGATTTGAACATCCCGCCGCCCGCCCACCTACCAATCAGAGGCGATCCTGAGAGGTGATGTCACCATCACATCTCAGGATCGAAGGATGGTGATTGGTGGTGTAAAATCACACCACCGATCACCATCCTGTTCTGGGTTATCGGGTCCTCAGAGACAAATCAATGATTTGAGCAGGCACCGGGTTCCAGGCGGCGGTGATCGGAACTATACATGACGTACCAGTATGTCATGTGTCCTTAAGTACCAGGACACATGCCGTACCGGTAGGTCATGTGTCCTGAAGAGGTTAAAGTGATCACCAGGCTCACAATCTAATTAAGGTTTTACGCACAAAACAAAAGTAAAAAATCTATTTTATAGGAAACATTTATTGAAAACATTCTTTCCTGTATATTTACTTGCATATAAAGTGCAAGTCCTGACAAAAATTACAAGGAAGAGGCACTCCGATACAACCTGTATATCACATAAAGGAGGGCCTCATTCACATTGAGTTGCGGGCCTGCAGGTGAGCTGACCAAGTAAACGATTTTAGGTGTGGGCCTGCTGGTGAGCTGACCCTGTAAAACATTATATTCGAGGGCCTGCTGCTGAACTGACCCTCTAAAACATTAGGGACGAGGGCCTGCTGCTGAGCTGACCCTTTAAAACATTATATGCGAGGGCCTGCTGCTGAGCTGACGCTCTAAAACATTATATGCGATGGCCTGCTGCTGAAATGACCCTTCAAAACATTAGGGGCGAGGGCCTGCTGCTAAAATGACCCACTAAAACATTAGGGGCAGGGGCCTGCTGCTGAGCTGACGCTCTAAAACATTATATGCGATGGCCTGCTGCTGAGCTGACCCTCTAATACATTAGGGGCAAGGGCCTGCTGCTGAACTGACCCTCTAAAATATGGCCAAGGGCCTGCTGCTGAACTGACTCTCTAAAACATTATGGGCGAGGGCCTGCTGCTGAAATGACCCTCTAAAACATTAGGGGCGAGGGCCTGCTGCTGAACTGACCCTCTAAAACATTATGGGCGAGGGCCTGATGCTGAAATGACCCACAAAAACATTAGGGGCAGGGGCCTGCTGCTGAGCTGACGCTCTAAAACATTATATGCGATGGCCTGCTGCTGAGCTGACCCTCTAATACATTAGGGGCAAGGGCCTGCTGCTGAACTGACCCTCTAAAATATGGCCAAGGGCCTGCTGCTGAACTGACTCTCTAAAACATTATGGGCGAGGGCCTGCTGCTGAAATGACCCTCTAAAACATTAGGGGCGAGGGCCTGCTGCTGAACTGACCCTCTAAAACATTATGGGCGAGGGCCTGATGCTGAAATGACCCACAAAAACATTAGGGGCAGGGGCCTGCTGCTGAGGTGATTATCTAAAACATTATATTCGATGGCCTGCTGCTGAGCTGACCCTCTAAAACATTAGGGGCGAGGGCCTGCTGGTGAACTGACCCTATAAAAAAATGTGAGTTAAGGGCCGGAAGTTGAGCTGACCCTATTAAAAAAATTAGAGTGGAGGGAATATAGACAATCTGGATGAGGAGGGGGAGGACGAGAAAACAAGATTCAACCATATGCTCTTTTTTTGTGGTGTAACAGGTGCATGGGAATACCCTACAGTAGATCGAGTACATTATAAATGATAGATTGAAATTGCCTTCATGTTCATCATCAGCTCAGCTCTCCTTATTTGAGTCAACCTGTCAGCCTTGCCAGTGGACAGGCAGATACGCTTGTCTGTTATAATGCCACCAGCAGCACTAAATACACTCTCAGACAAAATGCTGGAGGCAGGGCAGGCCAGCACCTCCAAGGCGTAGAGCGCAAGTTCGTGCCACGTGTCCAGCTTGGACACCAAGCAGTTGTAAGGCACTAAGGGATCATTAAGGACTCTGACACGGTTTGCTACGTATTCCTTCACCATCTTCCAAAACTTTTCCCTCCTTGTACCATTAAGCCGCGCTTCAGGGTGAGATTGCTGGCGGGGTGTCATGAAAGTGTCCCATGCCTTGGAGAGTGTAGCCCTGCCTTTGTTGGAACTGCTGTGTGTTCCCCTTGTCTCCCTTCCTTGGTTGCCTAAGGAAGTACGGACTCTGCCGCCAGCATTGTCAGATGGAAAATTCGGGAGCAATTTTCCAACAAGGATCTTCTGGCATTGCACCATTTTGCTCGTCCTCTCCACCAGAGGAATGAGAGATAAGAAGTTCTCTTTTTAGCGGGGGTCGAGAAGGGTGAATACCCAGTAATCTGTGTTATCTAAAATGTGTATAACGCGAGGGTCGCTGGAAAGGCAGCCTAACATGAAGTCAGCCAGGTGTGCCAGAGTACCAACAGGCAAGGCGTCGATGTCGACATCAGGATGACTCTCCATCTCCTCATCCTCCTCTTCCTCCTCCTCCTCTTCTGCCCATCCACACTGAACAGATGGAATTAAAGTTCCATGGATACTACCCTCTGTAGCAGAGGCAACTGCCTCCAGCTCCTCCTCCTCCTCTTCTTCATGGTCCAATTCACGCTAAGAAGACGAACTGAGGGTGGGCTGGCTATCACCCTGGGTAATGTCTTCCCCCATTTCCTCGTCTGCCACATTCAGAGTGTCGTCCTTAATTGTGAGCAGTGATCGTTTGAGTAGACACAGCAGTGGGATGGTTACGCTGATAATAACGTTATCGCCACTAACCATCTGTGTGGATTCATCAAAGTTTTTTAAAACCTCACAGAGGTCTGACATCAATGCCCACTCCTCGCTTGTGAATAGTGGCAGTTGACTTGAAAGGTGACGACCATGTTGCACCTGGAATTCCACAACTGCCCTCTGCTGCTCACAAAGCCTTGGCCAACATGTGGAATGTAGCGTTCCAGCGCGTGCTCACGTAGCACAACAGTCGGTGAGCTGGAAGCCACAAGCGCTGCTGCAGCGTGGACAGACCGGCTGAAGCTGTGGACGACTTGTGGAAATGTGCGCACACACGACGCGCCTTCACTAGAAGCTCTGGCAAATTGGGGTAGGTTTTGATAAACCACTGAACCACTAAGTTTGAGACGTGGGCTAGGCATGAGATGTGTGTCAGGTTGCCGAGCTCCAAAGCCGCCACCAAGTTACCAACCATTGTCAGACACAACCATGCCTGATTGTAGGTTGAGTGGCGAGAGCCACAGCTCGGTCTGGTCCCTTATACCCTGCCACAGCTATGCAGTGGTTTGCTGTTTGTCCCCTAAACAGATCAACTTCAGCACGGCCTGTTGACGCTTACCCACAGCAGTGCTACACTGCTTCCAGCTAGCGACTGATGGCTGACTGCTGCTGGAGGTGGAACTGGAGGAGGAGGCGGCGGAAGAGGAAAAGTGGGGGTTGGAGCCAGTAATATAGCTGCTGGCAGAGACACTGATGGATGTAAGGCCCGAAATCCTGGGCGTGGGTAGCACCGGTGCCATCCCAGGTTACGACTCACTCCCGGCCTCCACAACATTCACCAAGTGTGCGGTCAGGGAAAGGTAGCATCCCTGGCCACCAGCACTTGTCCATGTGTCCATGGTTAAGTGGACCTTCCCAGTAAATGCGTTAGTCAGGGCACGGGTGATGTTCTGGGACACATGTTGGTGTAAGGCGGGCATGAAACACCGTGAAAAATAGTGGTGGCTGGGGACTGCGTACCGAGGGACAGGCGCCGACATCAGGCTGCAGAAGGCTTCAGTGCCCACAAGCCTAAATGGCAACATTTCAAGGGCCAGTAATTTCAAAAGTTGTGCATTTAGTGCTATGGCCTGTGGGTGGATGGGTATTTGCGCTTGCGTTCAAATGACTGTGTTATAGACATTTGGACGCTGCACTGGGACAGGGAAGTGAATGTTGTTGCTGATGGTTCATGCGAAGGTCCAGGTACAGGGTGAGGGGCATCCGGGCCTGCGCCTTCGACCGGGGTTTGGCCAGCAGTGAGTAACACAGGGGAAGAGGAGTCAGTGGTGTGACCCGCAGACCCAGATTGTGGACCCAGGCGTTCGGCTCACTTATTAGGATGCTTGTATGCCATGTGGCGGATCATGCTGGTGTGGGGAGGTTGCTAGTGTTCACACCCTGGCTCATTTTGGTACAGCACAGGTTGCAAACTACCACTATTTTGTCGTCTGCACTTTCCTCAAAAAAGCGCCATACTACGGAACACCTACCCCTTGGCAAGGTAGATTTATGCATGGGGGTGCTCGGTGTAACGGTTGCGTTTCTGTTTGGTGTGGGCTGACTTCTCCCTTTTGCAACCCCACTGCCTATTCCAGCCTGTTGTGGTGCTGCGGATCCCTCCCCCTCTGTACTGCTGTCCTCGCTCCGCTTTTCACCTACCCATGTTGGGTCAGTGACCTCATCGTCAACCACCTCCTCTTTCACTTCCTAACTCTGCTCATCCTCCTAACGTGACCTAACCACAACCTCATTGATTGGTAACCTCGTGAATGAATGATGGCCGTTCACCACCAACATCTTCTTGAGACTGTGAAGGCTCAAGAGGTTGGGAATCAGGGCACAATATCTCAGATCCCTCTTCAAGCGTGCTGGGCGCGAAGGCCAAATGTAATAGTGGTGCTGGATAGAGCTCCACGGAATATCCGAGTGTGGGATCATTAGTTTGGCAAGCCTCTCCATGGTGGGAGGAAGGATGATCAGAGAGAGGATTTGTTTGACCAGACTCATGGCTTCAGAAACTGGACTTGGTGGAAGAGAGGGTGGTGCTTAACCGACTGGAAGCATTATCTTCAGCAATCCAACCGACCAACTGTTTGCACTGGTCCGACTTGGATAGTGTTGTCCTACGCCCCCCAGCTAAGTTGGACATGAAGCTGGGTACAGTGGATTATTTTTTTTTTCTGGTGCACTGGCAGCAGGCACAGTTTTATTGCGACCAGGTACACAGCCTCTGCGTGCACCATCAGTATTACGCCCACTTCCCAGTCCCATAGTGCTCGCTTTCTTCATTTTAATGGTTTTGTCACTAGATGTGGCGCAGATTGATTTACAGTCTGTAAAGACACAGTTTTCTGATGCAGGATAGTAAATGTCATAGAAACACACAAAATATGGACACTAGATAAGGCCCAGATGTTTTGAATTTGCCCTAAAGAAACAGTTTTCTGATGCAGGACAGTATATGTCACAAAAAAACAGAATATGGACACTATTTTAGGCCCAGATTATTGGAATCTGCGGTACAGACACTGTTTTCTGATGTAGTTTATATTTATATTTATATTTTTCACTATACCTGGCCCTGACAACCACACAATGTATTGAAGCGCAGATCACACAATTCACGGATTACACCGTTGACAGCAAAAATTTGGATAGATTATGGGAGAAAAATAGTTTTATGTATTTTATTTTTTTTCCCTATATCTAGGCCTGACAACCACACAATGCATTGAAGCGCAGATCACACAATTCACGGATTGCACAGTTGACAGCAAAAATGTTGACAGATTATGGGGAAAAAAAGTGTTTTCTGTATTCAAATCTTTTCCCTATACCTGGCCCTGACAACCACACAATGTATTGAAGCGCAGATCACACAATTCAAGGATTGCACCATTGACAGCAAAAATGTAGATAGATTATGGGAAAAAAATATTGTTTTCTGTATTTTGCTGGTTTGTTCATCTGGGAAGGAACCAGTGGTCTTAGACCCAGTCACTACTCCTAGGGATTTCCAGGGTTTCTAGGGCCTAGGTTTACGGTGTATGAATATTCCTACCTTCAGGATCTATTCATACCGACAGGAGTCAGGTTTTGGGTTTCCTAGGTAGTGACCTCTTCCTTTTTACCTAGCCATGAGGCCTAGTTTCCGGTCATTTTACTTCTGTTGTCATTCTTGTGTTCCTCCCCTACCCCCACTTTGTGAGGGGAGGAACCGCCGAAAAACCACCATTTTGTTTGTGTCAGTGCAGCGATGGATACTAATTATGCACTGGTCAAACGACTGCAGGGGCTGTCTTTGGAGGTAGCTGACCTCCACACGACCTTCTCACAGATCCAGAGTCCACAGGCCTGTCCTGAACCTAAGGTCGCTCTCCCGGATAGATTTTGGTCTTGCTGTACATATTAATAGACACCTAAGAGAAAGATCTAAGGTTCCTCACTCTCAGGACGTACTATCATATAAGGTGGCGTCCTCCTCCGACACTTTGGGTAGAGAGACACTTGAGTTCATGTCTGGTGACGAGCCAATGCAGTTGGGGGAGTTACACCTGGACCTGGTGATAAGAACATTTTCTGTGGAAAAAGGGGATATTTTGTTAACATATGTCCTTATGTTCGGCATCAAGGTGAAAACAAAAGAAAAATGTTTAATCCTCATCTCACTCTTGGTGGTGTGGGTGGGGAATCTGAGAATCTACTCTTGTCATTTACCGGCATTACGCAATTTCTCCTGTCTGTCGAGGTGGCGCTAGATTCCAAAACTGGGGGAGTTTAAGTGTTTATTGACAGTGGTGAACCTAGTTGATGGTCAGTTCGTCCATATGCATGGGTTGACAACAAGTGCATTAGACAAAAATATTTTGGTGTTTGCAATTGATTCCGCTCCACTCACACAAAAATCTTTGCCACAAAGGATGCAGGACATCCGTTTAAAAGTGGGGGATTTTCATCAAGAATGCATTTTGTGCTTTGTGCTAGAGCAGGGGTCTGCAACCTTTAAGACATAAAGAGCCACTTGGACCCGTTTCTGAAGGGAAAAAAAAACTGGGAGCCGCAAAACCATTGCGACATTTAAAACAAATATAACACTGCATATATTGTTTCTTACCTTAATGCTATATACAGGATCGTGCAGTCAGCTGTCAATCTGAAGAAAAAAAGGACTTTTTCACTTAACAATGTAAAATATATTTTTGCAAATTAATAGCTAATTAAAATATTTAATTTACCTTTACCAGACCACCCCCAATCATGTGCCAGTAATTCCAGACCCCCCCAATCATGTGCCAGTAATACCAGACCCCCCTCCAATCATGTGCCAGTAATACCAGACCCCCTAATCATGTGCCAGTAATACCAGACCCCCCTCCAATCATGTGCCAGTAATACCAGACCCCCCTCCAATCATGTGCCAGTAATACCAGACCTCCCCAATCATGTGCCAGTAGTAATACCACACCCCCCCAATCATGTGCCAGTAGTAATACCAGACCCCCCCCAATCATGTGCCAGTAGTAATACCAGACCCCCCCCCAATCATGTGCCAGTAATTCCAGGGGCCCCCCCAAATTCCCCAATCATGTGCCAGTATAATACCATTATGTGCCAGACTGCCAGTTAAAAAAATAAATAATTAACACTTATACTTACCTCTTCGGAGCGATGCGATGCAGGCCTCTTCCGGCCTGTGTCCCGACTCCAGCGCTGTACGGCTCAGGTGGCGCGACGAAGTCATCGCGCCGCCAGCGCCGGCCTCTGATAGGCTGCCGGCCTAGTAGTGCCGGCAGCCTATCAGAGGAACAGGAAAGGGACACACCTCCCTGCCCTGCTCATCCGCACAGCCTCCTTTTGTATCGCTGTCCTGAGGACGGCGATGCAAACAGATCACTATGGAGATGAGCGCTTCGCTTCCACAATGGAAGCGCTCATCTCAGTGCCTGCCCCGCCGCCGCCGCACACACACTGCTCATGCCCATGCCAGAGCCGCGGCAAAGGTTCAAAAGAGCCGCATGCGGCTCCAGAGCCGCGGGTTGCTGACCACTGTGCTAGAGGGTCTGCCTGCTATCTTGGTGAATACAAAAATAGGTTACACAAGGAATGGCGTAAGGAAAGGGGTGAAGCCCCTCACAAGAGCTTAACTCAGAAACTACTAGAGAACCTATAGAAGGACACTGAGAGCTAATAAGCTATAAAAATATTGTCTTATTGAGTATATGGTTAAAAGCATAAAAAAGGTGGAGTGGCATTTCGGTCCTCGGATTATATCTTTGGTGGCGCAGATGGTCCAATGGAATGTGCCCAAGGTTCTTATAGGAAAACTGGAAATAAATATATTGGCCTATGTATAGAAAAACATCATTAATAACGGAACTCTCCAGTGGGAAGATACACAAAACATAAATATGAACATGAAGTCCTGTTAAAAAATGAAAATCCAAAAATATAAAAATATTTCTGTTACTAAAATGTGAATTTACATGTTCACTGTAGAAAGGGGGCATAGGACAGGGCATCATTGAGGCCTTTTAGTTGTGTGGTATCCAGAGTCCAGATCCACTTTGTTTCTAATTGGGCCAAACGTTTCATCAGGTTACCACCGCACATACCTAAGTCAATGTGGTCTATCCCACAGACCTTCAGGAGTGAGGGTTTACCATGGTTAAGCACCATGGTTGGTGCTAGGTTTACCATGGTTAAGCAAACATAATTCTACCATCGATTGGCAAGCGAGACAGATTCTTGATTGGAGTGAATTTGCATAGACAACTGTCTTAGCACATCGCTTTCTGTTGTAACCACTAAAGTTTTACCTTCGTTTATTTCAGATTTTTCTGATGTATTCTTTAAAGGGCTTCTGTCACCCCACTAAACTCGTTCGGCGCTCCTTCCTCAATGCGCCTGCACCGGGTGTAGATGTGATGTCATCGGCGCAGGCGCATTGAGGATGGAGCGGCCGAGCGAGCGTCCGCCTCTCAGTGCGCCTGAGCCGACTGAAGACAGGTACGGCGCAGGCGCCAGATTTTGAATGGAAACAGGGCCAGCAGAGAAAGATCCCGTCCGCTGGCCTTGTCAATCAACATGCGGAGGGGGCGTCTTTAGGATAGGAGGATGCGGCTGCTACCAGCAAGTAGCCGCCCTACTTGCTGGTAGCAAGGTAATTTGCATATTTTAAAGGTACGTTTTTAACATAATCTGCTGAACCAAAATGATTAATTACAGTATGTATGCATAAATCGCAGTATAGGGATTAAAAGTAACCAAAAAAAAAAAAAAGTTTAGTGGGGTGACAGAAGCCCTTTAAAAAGTGGAGACCAGGAGTTACCTCCGCATTGGGAGTATGATTTCCCCATCAATCTTATTCCCGGAGCTAAATTGTCCAAGTCTCGGTTGCATAATCTTTCTGAACCTGAAAGAGCTGCTATGCGAGAATATATCAACGAGAGTTTGGCTAAAGGTCATATTAGACCATCCAAATCCCCAGTGGATGCAGGATTCTTCTTTGTTAAGAAAAAGGACGGAACTCTTAGGCCATGTTTGGACTTCCGTGAGCTTTACTGTTCCGTGATCCTTACCCCCTTCCTTTGATCCCGGATTTGTTCAATCAGATTGTCGGTGACAAGCTATTCTCTAAGTTGTATTTGAGGGGGGCATATAATCTGGTAAGGATCAAGGAGGGGGACGAATGGAAGATGGCCTTTAATGCCCCTTAAGGTCGTTTTGAGAATGTGGTCATGCCTTTTGGGTTAACCAATGCCCTCGCGGTTTTTCAACATTTCATCAATTACATCTTTCATGATCTGGTGGGCAGGTTTGTGGTGGTGTATCTGGATGATATTCTAATTTATTCTCCTGACATGGAGACGCATCAGGGTCACGTGAGACAAGTGTTACAGATCCTAAAAGAGAATAAATTGTATGCTAAGATAGAGAAGTGTGTATTTGCGGTTCTGGAAGTGCAATTCCTGGGTTACCTACTCTCATCTTCAGGTTTTCGTATGGATCCTGAAAAGGTCTGTGCTGTGTTGGACTGGGATAGACCCGAAAATCTGAAAGTGTTTATGCGATTTTTGGGGTTCGCTAACTACTACAATAAGATGTGCTTTCTTCTCTAAGAAACTCTCGGCTACAGAGAGGAATTATGAGGTGGGTAATAGAGAGTTGCTGGCCATTAAGTTAGCTTTTGAGCAGTGGCATCATTGGTTGGAAGGAGCGATTTATCTGATTACTGTGATTACCAATCACAAAAATCTGGCTTACTTGGAGTCGGCTAAACGTCTGAACCCAATGCAGGCCAGATGGTCGTTGTTTTTTACCAGATTTAATTTCGTTGTCACCCATCGCCCTGCGATTAAGAACGTCAAGGAGGATGCTTTGTCGTGTAGCTTTACTGGGGGTAGGTGATTCGGAAGATCCTGGACCGATTTTGCCTGAAGGGGTAGTAATATCTGCCCTTTATCCCGACCTTGAGGCAGAAGTGTGGGAGGCCCAGGGAGATGCACCAGATTCCAGTCCTCTGAGGAAGTTGTTTGTTCCTTCCGAATTACTTCACAAGGTGTTCGAGGAATATCACTGTACAGTTCTTACAGGACACCCTTCGAGCAGTTCCACGGTCGATCTAATTTCTCATAGATTCTGGTGGCCGGGGTTGCGTAAATGTGTTTAGGGCTATGTGTCAGCTTGTAGTACTTGTACACGTGCTAAGGTGACACATACTCGGCCTTCGGGATCTCAACTTCCGTTGTCCATCCCGTCCTGATCTTGGACTCATTTATCCATGGACTTTATCACAGATCAGCCAAATTCCTCAGAAAAAAAGATTTTTTGGTGGTTGTAAGATGTCACACTTTATAGCATTATCAGATCTACCCAATGCTAAAACTCTTACACAAGTGTTTGCCGATAACATTGTGAAGCTACATGGTATTCCCTCTGATGTTGTGTCTGATAGGGGGACTAAGTTTGTTTCCAGATTCTGGAAGGTGTTCTATACTCGCCTGGGGGTACAATTATCCTTCTCTTTGGCCTTTCATCCTAAGTCGAACGGACAGACTGAACGCACTAACCAGAATCTAGAGACTTATTTGAGATGTTTTGTCTCAGAGAAGCAGGAAGAGTGGTCTTCATTTTCGTCTTTGGCCAAGTTTGCCAAAAAATAACCGTAGGCAGGAGTCCACTGATAAGTCGCAGTTTTTTGGGGCATATGGGTTCCATCTGCAGTTTGGCACATTTTCTGGTACTGAGACTTCTGATATACCTGAAGAGGAAAGATTTTCCTCTTCTTTGTCATCCATTTGGCAGAAAAATCTAAATAATAAAAAAGCAAAAATGGGCAACAAGTATAAACGGATGGCTGACAAGTGAGTCATGAGTGGTCCGGACCTGAGAGTGGGTGATTCTGTGTGGCTATCCACAAGAAACATTAAGTTGAAGGTACCTTCTTGAAAGTTGGGTCCAAGTTTTATTGGTCCATATAAGATCTCTGCCATTATTAACCCGGTAGCTTTTCGTCTTGCAGGCTTTAAAAATTCAAAATGTTTTCCACAAATCATTGCTGAAGAGATATGTTGAACCTGCTGAACCATCCTCCTGCCTCCCACTCCTGTCATGGTGGATGGTAATCTTGATTTTCAGATCGCCAGGATAGCGGAACAATGAATTCTCCGTAGATCCCTCCAGTATCTCGTTAACTGGGTTACGGTCCAGAGGAGAGAATGTGGGGTACAGCAGCTGACATTAATGCCAGTCGCCTTGTGAAAGTCTTTCACAGGGCTCATCCAGATAAGGTCGGTCCTAGGTGTCCGGAGGTCACCGTAGAAGGGGGGCTACTGTCACGGTCCCTCCTATGACAAAGGTTAGAAGATCTGAGAGACTGGCTGCATGTTAGGTTATCTGACAGCCTATCTGTCTTCACTTGTTGCAGTGTTGTTGTTGCTAATGACCACACCTCTTGTCTCAGGTGAAGCTTGTGGTCATTACTGCTCCTCTATTTAGTCTGGACTCACACTTCATACCATGCGGTTGATATTATCTGCCTGGAGTTGGAAGAACTGGTGTGAGTTCCTCATCTGTGTTCCTGCTCTTCCATTTTCTATTGAAGACAAGTGTACTTTCCTTTGTATTTTGTGGTTCCCATTTGCTCATTGTTTACTAGGCCTCAGGGAGATGCTGGTTCGTTCATCTGGGAAGGATCCAGTGGTCTCAGACCCAGTCACTATTCTTAGGGCTTTCCAGGGTTTCTAGAGCCTAGGTTTATGGTGTATGAATATTCCCACATTCAGGGTCTATTCATACTGACAGGAGTCAGGGCTAGGTTTCCTAGGTGGTGACCTATACCCTTCCCCTAGCCATGAGGCCTAGTTTCCGGTCATTTTCCTTCTGTTGTCATTCTGGTGTTCCTCCCCTCCCCCCACTTTGTGACATTATCAACCGCCGAAAAACTACCATTTTGTTTGTGTTAGTGCAGTGATGGATACTATTTCTGCACTGGTCAAATAACTGTAGGGGCTGTCTTTGGAGGTAGCTGACCTCTGCACGACTGTCTCACAGATCCAGAGACCACAGGCCTGTCCTGAACCTAAGGTCGCTCTCCCAGATAGATTTTCCGGGGGAAGTGACAATTTTATTCGGTTCAAGAAGTCGTGCAAATTGTATTTTAAACTACGTCCTATCTCTTCTGGGGACGAGAGTCAAAGAGTGGGTATACTCATTTCATTACTTAAAGGTGACGCTCAGTCTTGGGATTTTTCGTTGCCGACCGGATCACAGTCCCTCCGTTCGGTAGATTAATTTTTCAGAGCTCTAGGTCCTATCTACGATGACCCAGATCGGATTTACCTGGCTGAGACCAAGTTGCGAGTATTACGGCAGGGAGAGTGTTCTGCGTAGACCTATTGCTATGAATTTAGGAGATGGGCTACAGATAAGGAGTGGAATGATCCAGCTCTCCGTAGTCAATTCTGTCAAGGGTTATCCGAGAGCCTGAAGGATGCGTTGGCGTTTCACGAATATCCTGAGTTATTGGAAGAGGCTATGTTCCTTGCTGTACATATTGATAGACGCCTGAGAGAGAGAGATATAAGGTTCCTGACTCTCAGGACATACTATCATATAAGGTGGCAGCCTTCTCCGACACTTTGGGTAGAGAGACACTTGAGTTCATGTCTGGTGACGAGCCAATGCAGTTGGGGGAGTTACACATGGACCTGGTGATAAGAACTTTTTCTGTGGAAAAAGGGGACATTTTGTTAACATATGTCCTTATGTTCGGCATCAAGGTGAAATCAAAAGAAAAATATTCCTTCAGGATCTATTCATGCTGACAAGAGTCAGGGCTAGGTTTAGGGTTTCCTAGGTGGTGACTTCCTCCCTTTACCTAGCCGTGAGGCATAGTTTCTGGTCATTTTCCTTCTGTTGTCATTCTGGTGTTCCTCCCCTCCCCCCAATTTGTGACAGTACCAATAATAACCACCCTCTGTTTTCTATCACGGAGCCACTTACCCACATACAGACATTTTCCCCCAGTCCGAGCATTCTCATTTTATATACTAACTTTTTATGTGGTACAGTGTCAAATGCTTTGGAGAAGTCCAGATATACGACATCCATTGAAGTCTAGAACTTACCTTCTCATCGAAACTGATTAAATTAGTTTGAAATGACCGATCATTCATGAAGCTATGCTGATATGGCGTTATTTACCTATTTTCATTGAGGTACTCCAAGATAGCATCTCTTAAAAAACAATCAAACAGTTTACCAACGACAGATGTTAAACTTAACGGCCTATAGTTTCCAGGGTCTGTTTTTGTACCCTTTTTGAATATTGGCACTATATTTGCTATGCGCCAATCCTGTGGAACACTCCCTGTCAGTATAGAGTCCTTAACTAGGGATGAGCGAACCCGAACTGTATAGTTCGGGTTCGTACCGAATTTTGGGTGTCCGTGACACGGACCCGAACCCGAACATTTTCGTAAAAGTCCGGGTTCGGGTTCGGTGTTCGGCGCTTTCTTGGCGCTTTTTGAAAGGCTGCAAAGCAGCCGATCAACAAGCGTCATACTACTTGGCCCAAGAGGCCATCACAGCCATGCCTACTATTGGCATGGCTGTGATTGGCCAGTGCACCATGTGACTCAGCCTCTATTTAAGCTGGAGTCACGTAGCGCCGCACGTCACTCTGCTATGATCAGTATAGGGAGAGGTTGCAGCTGCGACGTTAGGGCGAGATTAGGCAGATTAACTCCTCCAAAAGACTTCATTCTGTGATCGATCTGCAGCTGTGGATCATTGAAGTGCTATTATTGACTTGCTCACTTTTTTGAGGCTGCCCAGAGCGTTTTTAGATCACTTTTTTTCTGGGGTGATGGCGGCCATTTTGTGACTTGGCTATCACCAAGTGTATTTAACCATCGATAGTGTGGTTATTTTGTGCTATATCCTACATCAGCTGCAGGCTGAGCCTGTGTCACCGAAGTGCATTTAACCATCAACAGTCTGGTTATTTTTTGGCCATATACTACATCAGCTGCAGGCTGAGCCTGTGTCACCAAAGTGCATTTAACCATCAACAGTCTGATTATTTTTTGGCTATATACTACATCAGCTGCAGGCTGAGCCTGTGTCACCCAAGTGCATTTAACCATCAACAGTGTGGTTATTTTTTGGCCATATATTACATCAGGGGCAAGTTGAGCCTGTCACCCAGCGCCTAAAAAATAGACCTGACATTTCTATTCAACCAAATCTGCACAGTTTTAGCTGGTCAAGTTATTTGTAGTGACCGTAAAAGCAGACTTTTTGTTCTGGGTTGAAAAAGCATTCCCAAATTTGCCATTCTGAAAATAACTAGTTTGTGGTATTTGAGGCCTACTTGAAATCTATCCCAAAAAGAAAATCTTACATTGAAGGTATTCATAGTGTCATTCAGAAAAACCTAAGACACACGCTAGCGTGCTGATAGAAGTGTCATTCTGTGATTAAACCTATAACTGTCACACAGCACAAAAAAAAACAGGTCTCACATCTCTATTCAACCAAATCTGCACAGTTTTAGCTGGTCAAGTTATTTGTAGTGACCGTCAAAGCAGACTTTTTGTTCTGGGTTGAAAATGCATTCCCAAATTTGCCATTCTGAAAATAACTAGTTTGTGGTATTTGAGGCCTACTTGAAATCTATCCCAAAAAGAAAATCTTACATTGAAGGTATTCATAGTGTCATTCAGAAAAACATAAGACACACGCTAGCGTGTTGATAGAAGTGTCATTCTGTGATTAAACCTATAACTGTCACACAGCTCAAAAAAAAACAGGTCTCACATCTCTATTCAACCAAATCTGCACAGTTTTAGCTGGTCAAGTTATTTGTAGTGACCGTAAAAGCAGACTTTTTGTTCTGGGTTGAAAAAGCATTCCCAAATTTGCCATTCTGAAAATAACTAGTTTGTGGTATTTGAGGCCTACTTGAAATCTATCCCAAAAAGAAAATCTTACATTGAAGGTATTCATAGTGTCATTCAGAAAAACCTAGGACACACGCTAGCGTGCTGATAGAAGTGTCATTCTGTGATTAAACCTATAACTGTCACACAGCGCAAAAAAAAACAAGTCTCACATCTCTATTCAACCAAATCTGCACAGTTTTAGCTGGTCAAGTTATTTGTAGTGACCGTAAAAGCAGACTTTTTGTTCTGGGTTGAAAAAGCATTCCCAAATTTGCCATTCTGAAAATAACTAGTTTGTGGTATTTGAGGCCTACTTGAAATCTATCCCAAAAAGAAAATCTTACATTGAAGGTATTCATAGTGTCATTCAGAAAAACATAAGACACACTCTAGCATGCTGATAGAAGTGTCATTCTGTGATTAAACCTATAACTGTCACACAGCGCAAAAAAAAAACAAGTCTCACATCTCTATTCAACCAAATCTGCACAGTTTTAGCTGGTCAAGTTATTTGTAGTGACCGTAAAAGCAGACTTTTTGTTCTGGGTTGAAAAAGCATTCCCAAATTTGCCATTCTGAAAATAACTAGTTTGTGGTATTTGAGGCCTACTTGAAATCTATCCCAAAAAGAAAATCTTACATTGAAGATATTCATAGCGTCATTCAGAAAAACATAAGACACACGCTAGCATGCTGATAGAAGTGTCATTCTGTGATTAAACCTATAACTGTCACACAGCTCAAAAAAAAAACAGGTCTCACATCTCTATTCAACCAAATCTGCACAGTTTTAGCTGGTCAAGTTATTTGTAGTGACCGTAAAAGCAGACTTTTTGTTCTGGGTTGAAAAAGCATTCCCAAATTTGCCATTCTGAAAATAACTAGTTTGTGGTATTTGAGGCCTACTTGAAATCTATCCCAAAAAGAAAATCTTACATTGAAGGTATTCATAGTGTCATTCAGAAAAACCTAGGACACACGCTAGCGTGCTGATAGAAGTGTCATTCTGTGATTAAACCTATAACTGTCACACAGCGCAAAAAAAAACAGGTCTCACATCTCTATTCAACCAAATCTGCACAGTTTTAGCTGGTCAAGTTATTTGTAGTGACCGTAAAAGCAGACTTTTTGTTCTTGGTTGAAAAAGCATTCCCAAATTTGCCATTCTGAAAATAACTAGTTTGTGGTATTTGAGGCCTACTTGAAATCTATCCCAAAAAGAAAATCTTACATTGAAGGTATTCATAGTGTCATTCAGAAAAACATAAGACACACGCTAGCGTGCTGATAGAAGTGTCATTGTGTGTTTAAACCTATAACTGTCACACAGCTAAAAAAAAAACAAGTCTCACATCTCTATTCAACCAAATCTGCACAGTTTTAGCTGGTCAAGTTATTTGTAGTGACCGTAAAAGCAGAATTTTTGTTCTGGGTTGAAAAAGCATTCCCAAATTTGCCATTCTGAAAATAACTAGTTTGTGGTATTTGAGGCCTACTTGAAATCTATCCCAAAAAGAAAATCTTACATTGAAGGTATTGATAGTGTCATTCAGAAAAACCTAAGACACACGCTAGAGTGCTGATAGAAGTGTCATTCTGTGATTAAACCTATAACTGTCACACAGCGCAAAAAAAAACAGGTCTCACATCTCTATTCAACCAAATCTGCACAGTTTTAGCTGGTCAAGTTATTTGTAGTGACCGTAAAAGCAGAATTTTTGTTCTGGGTTGAAAAAGCATTCCCAAATTTGCCATTCTCAAAATTGTGGTGAACGGGAACAATGAGGAAAACATCTAATAAGGGACGCGTACGCAGACGTGGACATGGTCGTGGCGGTGTTAGTGGACCCTCTGGTGCTGGGAGAGGACGTGGCCGTTCTGCCACAGCAACACGTCCTAGTGAACCAACTACCTCAGGTCCCAGTAGCCAGCAGAATTTACAGCGATATTTGGTGGGGCCCAATGCCGTTCTAAGGATGGTAAGGCCTGAGCAGGTACAGGCATTAGTCAATTGGGTGGCCGTCAGTGGATCCAGCACGTTCACATTATCTCCCACCCAGTCTTCTGCAGAAAGCTCACAGATGGTGCATGAAAACCAAGCCCATCGGTCTGTCACATCACCCCCATGCATATCAGGGAAACTGTCTGAGCCTCAAGTTATGCAGCAGTCTCTTATGCTGTTTGAAGACTCTGCTGCCAGGATTTCCCAAGGGCATCCACCTAGCCCTTCCCCAGGGGTGGAAGAGATAGAATGCACTAACGCACAACCACTTATTTTTCCTGATGATGAGGACATGGGAATACAACCTCAACACGTCTCTGATGATGACGAAACACAGGTGCCAACTGCTGCGTCTTTCTGCAGTGTGCAGACTGAACAGGAGGTCAGGGGTCAAGACTGGGTGGAAGACGATGCAGGGGACGATGAGGTCCTAGACCCCACATGGAATGAAGGTCGTGCCACTGACTTTCACAGTTCGGAGGAAGAGGCAGTGGTGAGACCGAGCCAACAGCGTAGCAAAAGAGGGAGCAGTGGGCAAAATCAGAACACCCGCCGCCAAGAGACTCCGCCTGCTACTGACCGCCGCCATCTGGGACCGAGCACCCCAAAGGCAGCTTCAAGGAGTTCCCTGGCATGGCACTTCTTCAAACAATGTGCTGACGACAAGACCCGAGTGGTTTGCACGCTGTGCCATCAGAGCCTGAAGCGAGGCATTAACGTTCTGAACCTTAGCACAACCTGCATGACCAGGCACCTGCATCCAAAGCATGAACTGCAGTGGAGTAAACACCTTAAAAACAAGGAAGTCACTCAGGCTCCCCCTGCTACCTCTTCTGCTGCTGCCGCCTCGGCCTCTTCTGCTGCTGCTGCCGCCTCGGCCTCTTCCTTCGCCTCTGGAGGAACGTTGGCACCTGCCGCCCAGCAAACATGGGATGTACCACCAACACCACCACCTGCGTCACCAAGAATCTCAACCATGTCACACGGCAGCGTTCAGCTCTCCATCTCACAAACATTTGAGAGAAAGCGTAAATTCCCACCTAGCCACCCTCGATCCCTGGCCCTGAATGCCAGCATTTCTAAACTACTGGCCTATGAAATGCTGTCATTTAGGCTGGTGGACACACACAGCTTCAAACAGCTCATGTCACTTGCTGTCCCACAGTATGTTGTTCCCAGCCGCCACTACTTCTCCAAGAGAGCCGTGCCTTCCCTGCACAAACAAGTGTCCGATAAAATCAAGTGTGCACTGCGCAACGCCATCTGTGGCAAGGTCCACCTAACCACAGATACGTGGACCAGTAAGCACGGCCAGGGACGCTATATCTCCCTAACTGCACACTGGGTAAATGTAGTGGCGGCTGGGCCCCAGGCGGAGAGCTGTTTGGCGCACGTCCTTCCGCCGCCAAGGATCGCAGGGCAACATTCTTTGCCTCCTGTCTCCTCCTCCTCCTACTCAGCTTCCTCCTCCTCTTCTTCCACCTGCTCATTCAGTCAGCCACACACCTTCACCACCAACTTCAGCACAGCACGGGGTAAACGTCAGCAGGCCATTCTGAAACTCATATGTTTGGGGGACAGGCCCCACACCGCACAGGAGTTGTGACGGGGTATAGAACAACAGACCGACGAGTGGTTGCTGCCGGTGAGCCTCAAGCCCGGCCTGGTGGTGTGCGATAATGGGCAAAATCTCGTTGCAGCTCTGGGACTAGCCGGTTTGACGCACATCCCTTGCCTGGCGCATGTGCTGAATTTGGTGGTGCAGAAGTTCATTCGCAACTACCCCGACATGTCAGAGCTGCTGCATAAAGTGCGGGCCGTCTGTTCGCGCTTCCGGCGTTCACACCCTGCCGCTGCTCGCCTGTCTGCGCTACAGCGTAACTTCGGCCTTCCCGCTCACCGCCTCATATGCGACGTGCCCACCAGGTGGAACTCCACCTTGCATATGCTGGACAGACTGTGCGAGCAGCAGCAGGCCATAGTGGAGTTTCAGCTGCAGCACGCACGGGTCAGTCGCACTGCGGATCAGACACACTTCACCACCAATGACTGGGCCTCCATGCGAGACCTGTGTGCCCTGTTGCGCTGTTTCGAGTACTCCACCAACATGGCCAGTGGCGATGACGCCGTTATCAGCGTTACAATACCACTTCTATGTCTCCTTGAGAAAACACTTAGGGCGATGATGGAAGAGGAGGTGGCCCAGGAGGAAGAGGAGGAAGAGGGGTAATTTTTAGCACTTTCAGGCCAGTCTCTTCAAAGTGACTCAGAGGGAGGTTTTTTGCAACACCAGAGGCCAGGTACAAATGTGGCCAGACAGGGCCCACTACTGGAGGACGAGGAGGACGAGGATGAGGAGGAGGTGGAGGAGGATGAGGATGAAGCATGTTCACAGCGCGGTGGCACCCAAAGCAGCTCGGGCCCATCACTGGTGCGTGGCTGGGGGGAAACACAGGACGATGACGATACGCCTCCCACAGAAGACAGCTTGTCCTTACCTCTGGGCAACCTGGCACACATGAGCAACTACATGCTGCAGTGCCTGCGCAACGACAGCAGAGTTGCCCACATTTTAACGTGTGCGGACTACTGGGTTGCCACCCTGCTGGATCCCCGGTACAAAGACAATGTGCCCACCTTACTTCCTACACTGGAGCGTGATAGGAAGATGCGCGAGTACAAGCGCACGTTGGTAGACGCGCTACTGAGAGCATTCCCAAATGTCACAGGGAAACCAGTGGAAGCCAAAGGCAAAGGCAGAGGAGGAGCAACAGTTCGCCAACGCAGCTGTGTCTAGCCCAGCATCTCTGAGGGCAGGGTTAGCATGGCAGAGATGTGGAAAAGTTTTGTCAACACGCCACAGCTAAGTGCACCACCACCTGATACGGAACGTGTTAGCAGGAGGCAACATTTCACTAACATGGTGGAACAGTACCTGTGCACACCCCTTCACGTACTGACTGATGGTTCGGCCTCATTCAACTTCTGGGTCTCCAAATTGTCCACGTGGCCAGAGCTAGCCTTTTATGCCTTGGAGGTGCTGGCCTGCCCGGCGGCCAGCGTTTTGTCTGAACGTGTATTCAGCACGGCAGGGGGCGTCATTACAGACAAACGCAGCCGCCTATCTACAGCCAATGTGGACAAGCTGACGTTCATAAAAATGAACCAGGCATCGATCCCACAGGACCTGTCCATCCCTTGTGCAGATTAGATATTAACTACCTCCGCTTAACAATATATTATTCTACTCCAGGGCACTTCCTCATTCAATACTATTTTTAATTTCATTTTACCATTATATTGCGGGGCAACCCAAAGTTGAATGAACCTCTCCTCTGTCTGGGTGCCGGGGCCTAAATGTGTGACAGTGGCCTGTTCCAGTGGTGGGTGACGTGAAGCCTGATTCTCTGCTATGACATGAATACAGATTCTGCGCTGACATAAAGCCAGATTCTCTGTTACGGGACCGCTCTCCTCTGCCTGGGTGCCTGGGCCTAAATGTGTGACAGTGGCCTGTTCCAGTGGTGGCTGACGTGAAGCCTGATTCTCTGCTATGACATGAATACAGATTCTGCGCTGACATAAGGCCAGATTCTCTGTTACGGGACCTCTCTCCTCTGCCTGGGTGCCTGGGCCTAAATGTGTGACAGTGGCCTGTTCCAGTGGTGGGTGACGTGAAGCCTGATTCTCTGCTATGACATGAAGACAGATTCTGCGCTGACATAAGGCCAGATTCTCTGTTACGGGACCGCTCTCCTCTGTCTGGGTGCCTGGGCCTAAATGTGTGACAGTGGCCTGTTCCAGTGGTGGCTGACGTGAAGCCTGATTCTCTGCTATGACATGAATACAGATTCTGCGCTGACATAAGGCCAGATTCTCTGTTACGGGACCTCTCTCCTCTGCCTGGGTGCCTGGGCCTAAATGTGTGACAGTGGCCTGTTCCAGTGGTGGGTGACGTGAAGCCTGATTCTCTGCTATGACATGAAGACAGATTCTGCGCTGACATAAGGCCAGATTCTCTGTTACGGGACCGCTCTCCTCTGTCTGGGTGCTGGGGCCTAAATGGGTGACAGTGGCCTGTTCCAGTGGTGGGTGACGTGAAGCCTGATTCTCTGCTATGACATGAAGACAGATTCTGCGCTGACATAAGGCCAGATTTTCTGTAACGGAACCTCTCTCCTCTACCTGGGTGCCTGGGCCTAAATGTGTGACAGTGGCCTGTTCCAGTGGTGGGTGACGTGATGCCTGATTCTCTGCTATGACATGAAGACAGATTCTGTGCTGACATAAGACCAGATTCTCTGTTACGGGACCTCTCTCCTCTGCCTGGGTGCCTGGGCCTAAATGTGTGACAGTGGCCTGTTCCAGTGGTGGGTGACGTGAAGCCTGATTCTCTGCTATGACATGAAGACAGATTCTGCGCTGACATAAGGCCAGATTCTCTGTTACGGGACCGCTCTCCTCTGTCTGGGTGCCTGGGCCTAAATGTGTGACAGTGGCCTGTTCCAGTGGTGGGTGACGTGAAGCCTGATTCTCTGCTATGACATGAAGACAGATTCTGCGCTGACATAAGGCCAGATTCTCTGTTACGGGACCTCTCTCCTCTGCCTGGGTGCCTGGGCCTAAATGTGTGACAGTGGCCTGTTCCAGTGGTGGGTGACGTGAAGCCTGATTCTCTGCTATGACATGAAGACAGATTCTGCGCTAACATAAGGCCAGATTCTCTGTTACGGGACCGCTCTCCTCTGTCTGGGTGCTGAGGCCTAAATGTGTGACAGTGGCCTGTTCCAGTGGGGGGTGACGTGAAGCCTGATTCTCTGCTATGACATGAAGACTGATTCTGCGCTGACATAAGGCCAGATTCTCTGTTACGGGACCTCTCTCCTCTACCTGGGTGCCTGGGCCTAAATGTGTGACAGTGGCCTGTTCCAGTGGTGTGTGACGTGATGCCTGATTCTCTGCTATGACATGAAGACAGATTCTGTGCTGACATAAGACCAGATTCTCTGTTACGGGACCTCTCTCCTCTGCCTGGGTGCCTGGGCCTAAATGTGTGAGAGTGGCCTGTTCCAGTGGTGGGTGACGTGAAGCCTGATTCTCTGCTATGACATGAAGACTGATTCTGCGCTGACATAAGACCAGATTCTCTGTTACGGGACCGCTCTCCTCTGTCTGGGTGCCGGGGCCTAAATGTGTGACAGTGGCCTGTTCCAGTGGTGGGTGACGTGAAGCCTGATTCTCTGCTGACATGAAGCCAGATTCTTTGCTATGGCATGAAGAGACTGATTTTCTGCTGATGTGAAGCCAGATTCTCTGCTATGGGACCTCTGTCCAATTGATATTGGTTCATTTTTATTTTTTTAATTTTAATTTTAATTCATTTCCCTAACCATATTTGTTTGCAGGGGATTTACCTACATGTTGCTGCCTTTTGCAGCCCTCTAGCTCTTTCCTGGGCTGTTTTACAGCCTTTTTAGTGCACAAAAGTTCGGGTCCCCATTGACTTCAATGGTGTTCGGGTTCGGGACGAAGTTCGGGTCGGGTTCGGATCCCGAACCCGAACATTTCCGGGAAGTTCGGCCGAAGTTCTCGAACCCGAACATCCAGGTGTTCGCTCAACTCTATCCTTAACACCATAAGAACACGGTCATATTTCACATTCTGACCAGTGTCACTTTATGTGTGAATAACTTTAAAACACTTTTACTTATCCAGGCGATTCTGAGATAGTTTTTTCGTCACATATTGTACTTCATGACACTGGTTAAATGGAGTAAAAGAAAAAAAAAAATATTTATAAAAAAATACAAAATTTACCCAAAATTTAGAAAAATTAGCAAATTTGCACATTTCTATTTCTCTACTTTTATAGTAGATAGTAATACCTCCAAAAATAGTTATTAATTTACATTCCCCATAGGTCTACTTCATGTTTGGATCATTTTGGGAATGCCATTTTATTTTTTGGGGACGTTACAAGGCTTAGAAGTTTAGAAGTCAATCTTGAAATTTTTCAGAAAATTTCTAAAACCAACTTTTTCAGGACCAGTTCAAGTCTGAAGTCACTTCGTGAGGCTTACATAATAGAAACCACCCAAAAATGACCCCATTTTACAAACTACACCCCTCAAGGTATTCAAAACTGATTTTTTTTTAAACTTTGTTAACCCTTTAGGTGTTCCACAAGAATTAATGGAAAATAGAGATAACATTTCAAAATTTCACTTTTTTGGCAGATTTTTCATTTGAATCCATTTTTTCCAGTTACAAAGCAACTCAATATTTATGGCCCTGATTCTGTAGTTTACAGAAACACCCCATATGTGGTCGTAAACTGCTGTACGGTCACACTGCAGGGCACAGAAGGAAAGGAATGCCATACGGTTTTTGGAAGGCATATTTTGCTGGACTGTTTTTTTGACACCATGTCCAATTTGAAGCCCCCCTGATGCACCCCTAGAGTAGAAACTCCAAAAAAGTGACCCCATTTTGGAAACTATGGGATAGGGTGGCAGTTTTGTTGGTACTATTTTAGGGTACATATGATTTTTGGTTGCTCTATATTACACTTTTTGTGAGGCAAGGTAACAAGAAATAGCTGTTTTGGCACCGTTTTTATTTTTTGTTATTTACAACATTCATCTGACAGGTTAGATCATGTGGTATTTTTATAGAGCAGGTTGTCACAGATGCGACAATACCAAATATGACTACTTTTTTTGTTATTTGTTTTAGTTTTACATAACAAAGCATTTAAAAAAAAAAAAAGATTCTTTAGTGTCTCCACATTCTGAAAGCCATAGTTTTATTTATTTTTTGGGCGTCTGTCTTGTATAGGGGCTCATTTTTTTGGGGATGAGATGACGGTTTGATTTTGGGGTGCGTATGACTTTTTGATCGCTTGCTATTACACTTTTTGTGATGTAAGGTGACAAAAAAAGGCTTTTTTTACACTGTTGTTTTTTTTTTTTTTTACGGTGTTCATCTGAGGGGTTAGGTCATGTGATTTTTTTATAGATCAGGTTATTACGGACGCAGCAATACCTAATATGTATACTTTTTTTATTTACACAATACCAGCATTTTTGAAACAAAACAAATGATGTTTTGGTGTCTCCATATTCTGAGCCATATATATATATTTTTTTGGGGCGATTGGCTTAGGTAGGGGCAAATTTTTTTTGCAGGATGAGGTGACGGTTAGATTGGCACTATTTTGGGGGGGCATATGCCTTTTTGATCACTTGGTGTTTCACTTTTTGTTATGTAAGGTGACAAAGATGGCTTTTTTTTACACCGTTTTTATTTTATTTTTTTATGGTATTTATCGGACAGGGTGGATCATGTGATATATTTATAGAGCCGGTCATTACAGACGTGGTGATACCTAATATGTGTGGGGTTTTTTTCTTCAGTTTTTTATTATAAAATAAGTGGAAAGGGGCGTTTTTTTTTTTTTTTTTTACTTTCTTAATTTGATTACTTTATTAATTTTATTAAAAACATATTTTTTTACTTTTTTTTCTTTACTTTATTTCTGATGTTCACTTTTGGGGGTTTGATCCCCTTTGCAATGCATTACAATACATTTGTATTGTAATGCATTGCCTGTTCGTGTACTACAGTGAGTAGTACACAAACAGGTTGCCTAGGAGACCCAGCCTAAGGCTAGATCTCCTTGGCTCCCGTAGAAGGAAGGTCTCGATGCCATGCAAGGCATTGGGCAGCCTCTGCACGGCATCGGTCTGCCTTTTGAGACACCGCCACAGCAGCGCGGGGACTCGATGCGCTCCCTCAAACACAAACCCCTTCTATGCTGCGGTAGCGGCATATAATGGGTTAATCCACCACGATTGCCGATATGGGGGGGTCACAGGACCCCCCTCGGCATCGACCCAAGGTGCCTGCTCAATGATTTGAGCAGGCACCTTGTTCCGATCACCGCCCGATGTGCGGCGGTGATCGGAAATACACAGGGAGTACAGGTACACCCTGTGTCCTTAAGTACCATGACATCAGGGCGTATCTGTACGTTCTGTATCCTTAAGAGGTTAAATATCAGAAATAAGGGTCTGGCTATGACATTACTTAATTCTCTTAGGATACTGGGGTGTATGCCATCTGGTCCTGGCGATTTGTCTATTTTAATCTTTTTAAGATTCCACTGTACTTCTTCCTGGGTCAGACAGGGCACTTTTAATGGGAAGTTTACTTACTTTACATTCTTCATTTCACCTGTTTATTTTCTTCAGTGAATACAATTCCGCAAATTGCGGATCCGCAAAACATGGATGGCGTCCGTGCTCGTTCCACTATTTGCGGAACGGTACGGACAGCCTTTAATATAACTGCCTATTCTTGTCCGCAAAGCGCGGACAAGAATAGGACATGTTATTTTTTTTGGCGGAGCCACGGAACGGAGCAACTGATGCGGACAGCACACGGAGTGCTGTTCGCAACTTTTGCGTCCCAATTTAATGAATGGGTCCGCATTCGAGCCAAAACTGTGGCTCGGATGTGGACCAAAACAATGGCCGTGTGCATGAGGCCTTAGGGAGAGCTGTGCATAGAATGGGACAGACAGTGTAGGGAGTGTAATATGAAGATTTTTGTACAAAAAAACATTTCAGAGACCCAAAAATCCTTTTAAGTACTATTGTGTGTGACAGCAGCAATATATACTTTTAGTGCATCCTGCGCTAAATACCGTGTAATAGGCCGCTGCGGACAGTTAAATTATCCGCGCCACATCTCCTGTGTAAAGTGTGCACATCCCAAAAATATCAGTGACATCCAGTGTAATTTTTCCATAGACGGTGTCCGCTGTGGACAGTTAAATTATCTGCTCCACATCTCCAGTGTAAAATGTGCGCATCCAAAAAATATCTGTGACATCCAGTGTACTTTTTCAATAGACGGTGTCCGCTGCGGACAGTTAAATTATCCGAGCCACATCTCCAGTGTAAAATGTGCGCATCCCAAAAATATGTGACATCCAGTGTACTTTTTCAATAGACGGTGTCTGCTGCGGACAGTGAAATTATCCATGCCACATCTCCAGTGTAAAGTGTGCGCATCTAAAAAATATCTGTGACATTCAGTGTACTATTTCAATTGACGGTGTCTGCTGCGGACAGTGAGATTAGCTGTGCCAAATCTCCAGTGTAAAGTGTGCGCATCCCAAAAATATCTGTGACATCCAGTGTACTTTTTCAATAGACGGTGTCCTCTGCGGACAGTGAGATTAGCTGCGCCACATCTCCTGTGTAAAGTGTGCGCATCCTTAAAATATCAGTGACATCCAGTGTACTTTTTACGTAGATGTTGTCTGCTTCTGACAGTGACCTTTAACAGGGCCACATCTGCAGTGTAACGTGTGCGCTTCAAAAAATATTCTGTGACATACATTGTACTTTTTCCATAGTTGGTGTCCGCTTCTGACAGTGACCTTACCAGGGCAACATCTGCAGTGTAACGTGTGCTCTTCAAAAATGTATCTGTGACATACAGTGTACTTTGTCAGCTTTGAAACCATACTCCCCGCGGAACTCAAAGACTTTGGTTTCCCGGAAGCAGCTCAGTGGGTCATGGGAATAATGCAGCCGGATCGCCGGTCGTCATCGTTTATAGTCGGAACTAGGATGGTTTCTGATCGTTTTCGAACCTCCGACTTTCGTTTTTGATTAATGAAAATATTCTTGGAAAATGCTTTCGCTTTGGTTCGTCTTGCGCCGGTCCAAGAATTTCACCTCTAGTGGAGCAATACGGGTGCCCCCGGCCCTCTCTCTTAATCATGGCCCCAGTTCCGAAAACCAGCAAAATAGAACTGAAGTCCTATTCCATTATTCCTAGCTGAAGTATTCAGGCGACCCGGCCTGCTTTGAACAATCGAAATTGTTTTCAATGGTCAGCTAAGCAGTAGTGAGGAGCGGCAGGGGCAATATTCGAATTTGCGATATTTCACGAACATGTGGTAGAATATTTGTCATATATTCGTAAATATTCGTATTCGAGATTAAATCTGCAATGTAAAAATAGCATAAGATTATTTTGAAGATTGCAGAAAATCTGCAATAAAAAATTGCGTAATGCGAAGTGGGTCAAAAATGAATATATAGCACCATAGGATAAAGTGCTATATATTCGTTTTTTAGAATATTCGTCATTTTTTTCCATCTGAAGTGAACAGTCATTGGCCCACAAGCAACTTAAGCAGGTAGGTATCATGACTTTAGATGGAATAAAATGACGAATATTCTAAAAAACAAATATATAGCACTATATTGAATATAGTGCTATATATTCGTTATATTGAATATTCGTCATTTTTTTCAATCTGAAAACATGATTCCTCCCTGCTTCTTGCTTGTGGGTCAATGAATATAGTGCTATATATTCATTTTTTTAGAATATTCGTCAATGACGAATATTCTAAAAAACTAGTATATAGCACTATAGAATATAGTGCTATATATTCGTTATATCGAATATTCGTCATTTTTTTTCCATCTGAACACATGATTCCTCCCTGCTTCTTGCTTGTGGGTCAATGAGTCATTAACCCACAAGAAACTTAAGCATGGAGGGATCATGACTTCAGATGGAAAAAAAAGATGCATATTCTAAAAAACAAATATATAGCACTATATTCAATATTTTTAGAATATTCGTAATTTTTTTTCCATCTGAAGTCTTGATTCCTCCCTGCTTAAGTTGCTTGTGGGCCAATGACTCATTGGCCCACAAGCAAGAAGCAGGGAGAAATCATGTTTTCAGTTGGAAAAAAATGAATATTCAATATAATGAACATATAGCACAGGGATCAGCAACCTCCAGCACTACAGCTGTTGTGAAACTACAACTCCCAGCATGCTTCTTTTACTTCTGTGGGAGTTCAGAGAACAGCCAAGCAAGTGTGCATGATGGGAGATGTAGTTTCACAACACCTGCAGTGCCGGAGGTTGCTGATCCCTGATATAGCACTATATTATTATACTATACCCATGATGTCTATTTTTTATTTTTGTAGTTCTTTTATTTTTATTTTGGGGAAAGGGGGGTGATTTCAATTTTTTTTTTTTTTTTTTTAACTTTATTTTTTTAACACTTTTTTATAGTTCCCATATGGAACTATAAAAAGCAATCATTAGATTGCTATTAGAGGCTAGGGCTCCATAGGAAATACTATACATCAGCCTCCTGTCATTCACAAAGACAGGGGCTTCTGCACACAAGCTCTGGCTCCTCCGATCGCCGCAGGGGGGAGCCAGAGCATCACCGGAAGCGCATGCCATGATTAGGATTGACCACTGGATCTGAGGGGTTAAATGTCCGTGATTGGCATTACTACTGGTTGCGGATATTAGCCACAGGTGTCTGCTATAAGAAACAGCAGGCACCCTGACGCTATGGCGCCAGCTCTGCTCAGGAGCGGGCGTCATCTTTAAAGACCCGGCCAGCACCGTACGACACTGGTTGGGAAGGGGTTAAAGGCATTCCGTTTTGATCAGTCATAATAGAGGTCCATGGGCAAGCATAATGGATCCATCTGGTTTCCCTTATCCAGGACGGAAAAGAAAGTCCTGTCGACAGGCTGTAGCAGAAGGCAGATTGTTCAAGGGCAGGAGACTGATACAATAATGAGTATCTTTAGGCAACAGTGAAGCATACTGGAGATTCCTTGAAAGGGCTGTATTTCAGCAAACAGTGTTAGGGATTTGGTGAGGATTAATAGTGTCCTCAATGCTGAGAAACACAGACACTTATCCATCATGCAATATTATCAAGCAGGCATCTCATAGGCTTTAAATTTATTCTGCCGCAGAACAATGACCCCAAACATGCATTCAATTTCATTAAGAACTATCTTCAGCATAAAGAAGGACAAGGTGTCCTGGAAGTGATGATAATGGCCCCCACAGAGCCCTGATCTCAAAATAATTGACTTTATATGGGATTACATGAGGAGATAGAAGGACTTAAACAAGCCTACATCCACAATAGAAATGTGGTTAGCTCTCCAAGATGTTTGGAACAACCTCCCTGCCGCGCTCCTTCAAAAACTGTGTTTATGTAAGTGTACCTAGAGGAACTGATGTTGTTTTGAAGGCATAGGGTGGTTTCGCCAAATATTGATTTGATTTAAATCTCTTTTGTTCATTCACTTTGAATTTTGTTAGTTGATAAAAATAAAATATTTAAAGATGAGCGAAGTTTTGAAAAATTGAATTAATCTAATTCACCAAGAAATTAGATTTGTTCCAAAATAATTTGTCAAGAATCCCTATAAATCAGGTATACCCGTACGTCATGTTGGCTTTGGGAATGTATGAAGTGGGCTGCTGCAGTCAGCCCACTCCATACGTGGCGGGTGCCGGCTGTATCATACAGCAGACACTGGCAGCAATAACGGGGAATTGGAATCCCACCAAACCCCATCATTTAACCCCTTAGATTCAGCAATCAACACAGATTGCAGCAGTGAGGTAAGGTATTCCTCTGCTTTCTGAGTGGAGCCCCTGCAGTGAAATCTCAGGGCTTCGATTGGACACTTCTGAAGCTTTCCAGGCCTGCCATGGTAAGCTCCTTGCTGTGCTGTACATGAGAGACAGCTCAACAGGGAGTGTGTTATAATGACATTCACCCTAATAGTACTCTATTTCTCCCCTAAAATGTTGAATAACATTGATAAAAAAAAGTCGCAGGTACCACAAAAATAGTACTAATAACAGCTACAGTTCATTCTGCAAAAATCAAGCCCTCCTACTGCTCTGTAGACTGAAATATAAAAAAGTTATGGCTGTCAGAAAATGTTGATGCAGTACCAGTGACAGTAGTCACCCCATGACAGAATGGGGAGGGTTGTAAAGGAGGGATCGGCACTCGCGCTTGATTTTTGATGGAGAATTTTATTTTAGTCACATATTAATTCATAGTGACGCGTTTCAGCACTCAAATGTGCTTTCATCAGACTATGTACAAGTATCCTCATGACTTAAATAACAAACAAAATGCAAAGGAACTGACTTCACATCACTGACTCCTCCCCCTGAAGAGATACATTAATGGATAGGGAAGCTCCGTGAGTCTCCATGCATTACAATGGAAAAAGTCCCATAATTAGTTCCGCTGAAAAGAAAGAAAAAAGGGATTTTAATTATCAGATCAGACTGCTTATATTGTATTCACGGCTCAAGCCTCTTGGCTCCATTGTTTGCAAACGATGGATCCAATACGCTTCTTTTTTCAAAAGCAATAAATTTCGATCACCACCACGGCGGGGTAATGGAAAACTTTCAATCACCTGATAGCGTAATTGTGCTATTGTATGCTTTTTCTCATGAAAATAATATGGTACGGGGAGCAATAAATTACCCTTTCTAATGGTGGACTTGTGTTTGCTCAACCTATCTTTAATTCTCATAGAGGTTTCACCCACGTATAATAGTCCACACGGACATTTCAGGTATAAACAACAAATCTGCTATATCACACGTGCATACACCTCTTATGGGAATTCTCTCTCCAGAATGTGGGTGAGAAAAATGAGTCCCCCTGATCACGCTTGAGCAGTTAACACAATTTAGGCACGGATATGTGCCCTGTCTGGGAGAGGATAACACACTCTGTCTCAATTCTCACTTGTTACTGCCAATGTCGGCCCTGACTATCTTATCTTTAATATTGTCAGCCCTTTTGAAACATAACATGGGAGGTCTCTGGAATACCTCAATCTGAGGGTATGATTTTGAAATGGTATGCCAATGTCTATTAACAATACCCCTTAATTGTTGGGTCAATGGGTGGTATTTAACCACCAATGGAATGCGTGGTTGCTTCTCTACCTTGACTTTTTGTGGAGTATCTATCTTATTCCTTTGTTCCTGTAGAAGTTGCCTAGGGTAACCTCTGGCTAAAAATTTACTTGTCATTTCTTGTAACCTAGTATCACCGACCTCCAGATTGCTAACAATTTTCCTAACCCCCTGATATTGGGAAAAAGGGATAGATTTCTTTGTAGAGACCGGGTGACTGCTGGAAAATGCAAGTAAACTATTGCGATCAGTCTCCTTTGTGAACTTTGAGTCCTGTATTTTGAGCATCTGTAAGGCCTCTTTCACACGGTCAGCATTTGGTCAGTATTTTGCATTAGTATTTAATCAGTATTTGTAAACCAAAAGCAGGAGTGGGTCCAAAACAGAGCTAAAATGTAATGGAAATATTTGCATCTCTTTTGTGTTTTGGACCCACTTGACCCTCCCTGACACAGCGCAGGCAAAATGTTCATCCCGTTATTAGTAACCATGGTTCCTATTTTCAGTTAGTGAGGAGTTAACCAGTGTTCCTTTATTGATGAATCTGAGCAGTTCCTTCCTGGTGTGGCTCCGTTTGCCCAGGCTGACGAGGTTCAAAACCGTGTGACAATGCCTAGGTTTGCATATGTGATATGACGGAGGACTACTGTATACTGTGCCTAGAGGGGAAGGTGAGAACAAGGTGATGAATGAGATATTGATGCATAAATCCCATGATTACAACACAGAGGTGGCATTGCCATCACCTGGCCAAGTTGCTGGTGTACCAGGGCACAACCACAGTGGGCTATAAATGAAATATATTGTCCTTGACCATAGTTACAACTCCATACATCAGCACTCTCATGAACTCTACCAGATACTGAGAGACCCAAGTACTGGCCCACCTTCTGCTCAATGTACATGTGCAGGGCTGGTACAGCTTTTTGGAGAAGTAATGCTGGCTTGAGACTCTCCACCTTGGCTGAGCACAAGCCATCATTTTTCTGGTCAACTACAGGGAAAGGGAAAGACTGTAGTACCAGCAACTTGGCCAGGTGCACATTCAGCTCCTGCGCCATTGGATGAGTACATGGATACTGTTGTCTTTTTACAATCACCTTGGTAATCGTTTGTTGTTAAAACAAGTGACGAGGAGTAGGAGCATCAGGAGCCATAAACAACATTAAAGTCAATTGGAAAAAATGGCAGCTTTCTTCTGCTAACGTTAACGAGCTCTTACTGCTTGAGAAGAAATGCAGGCTGGTGGTAGATGTGGCGGTTGCTGCATCAGGCTGTAACACTAAATGAGTGGCACGGTTTTCCCAGGGCACTTTATGGTGATGCTTTATGTGTTGATGCAGGGCTGTCGTGCTAACATTAGCACTCTGACCGTGCCTGACCTTCTGCCCTCTCATCCTGCAATCGGCTACAATAACGTCCCCCAGTAACTTGGTGAAAAATTCCCACACTACCTAGTATGGCATTTTCCCTCCACCACTGTGTGTTGCCTGCCTGTCGCTGCTTTTATGAACCCAAAGCACTGCTAGTGTGTTCCTTACAGGTAGTTTCTGGTGTACCCCTCCCACCTTTGGCTCCAGATGTCCCACTGCTTCCACCCTGCTTGCTCACAGGCACGGTGCTACCCTGCAGGCTCACAGGCTTACTGCCACTCTTACCAACTGATGATGCTCCCTCTTCACTTGGCTCCTCATGTGATCTGCTACATCATCATCTACAAATATTTGATGATCATTTGTGTCAGCCTCACCTGTCTGTTGAGCACATCCCTGAACTCTCACAACAGGTGCTCCCATCCGACTGTCATCATTGGTAGTTGCACGCCTAAAGGAGTCCACAGCAGACCTCTCCTCCAAGTCTGTGTTGGCCTCACAAAGCTCATCTTCACTGAAAAGCAGAGCTGGCGTCTAACATTACTTGGCTAGCAGAAGGAGCAGCAAAAGCAAGAGGAAGGTTCAGGACAGGTGAGAGCATAGAGGCAGTTCCTGGGCCATGCCAACTGAGTGTGGTGTCAGATTCCCAGCTGTGTGCATCTGTTGTCACTTGAGATGATGAAGGGCAAGTTAACTGATCCAGTATAGCTGGATTGTTGGTCAAAACACGATTGCTGGATAACAGTGGTAGGTCTAGCCTGTTGCTGAGGCTGCTTTAGATTTGATTAATTCTGAATGTCAGAGCACTAGAATGTAATGCACATGGCGATATACTCTCCCTGCAGTTTTCAAGCACTCACTCAGCAGTCTCTCTCTCCAATATTCGTTTTTAAAACACTTTGCAGCAACACTGTCCCTAGCGTATGAGCTCTTGCCATGTCTCTCCCTATGCTCAGCTCACAGGACTGGCGAAGACAATGCAGGATGGAGCTGTGATATCATAGGGGATGGCTATCTGTGGATTGGCTAGCTACACAACATTATAGGTGATCTCATGTTTCCGGGCTTCTTACTTTCACTTTCTAATATGTGCAGCCACCATTTTAGGTAAAACTGATTACTTACCAGTAGCAAGACTCTTGTTTGATGCTTGTGCTCCGATATGGAGTGAGGTGATGTCACCTGAGCACAGCTACACAAGCTGAAATAGGCAATTTTAGCTCTCGTAGCTGTGCTCATGTGACGTCACCATGCTGTATATCGGAGAGCGTGCATCAAACAGGAGTTGTGCTGCCTGCCGGGCATGCTTTCATTTGACAGAAATAACTAAATTGCCCCTAAAGGACTCAGGGATTGAGCCAAACCATTGGAGCTTTTACCACAGCTGGACCATTGAAGGAACAGACCCCGGGAGAAACAAAGGTAGGAGTGATCTATATCACGAACCAACGGCGCTATTCGTATAAGGAAATATTGGATGTGGTGGAATCTCAGCAGGAGCCAATTAAGAGATGGTTTATATTGGATTGTTTGCGCAGAAACAATACTGTTTTTTATATTGCAATTATTTTAGACGGTTCCGGTATTGACAGTTTCCTGCAGTACTATCAGTTTGCATTGCGGAATAGTGCCAATGATTACAATTTTTGTTGATATTTTAAGCTCTATAGTCAGTCAGCATATAGTCTAGAGTAAATGCTGAGGTAAGTCAGTCCGTAACCTAGTGTAAACTCTGCAGTCAGTCAGGCCATAGTCTAGTATGAATGTTGCTGTCAATCAGTCCATAGTCTAGTGCAGGGATCAGCAATCTTTGTCACTCCAGATGTTCTGAAACTACAACTCCCAGAGTGCTCCATTCACTTCTATGGGAGTTGTGAGAACAGCCAAGCATTTTTGCAGGCTGGGAGTTGTAGTTTCACAACAGCTGGAATGCCGAAGGTTGCCTACCCCTGGTTTAGTGTAAATACTGCAGTGTGTCAGTCTATAGTCTAATGTGAACATTGCAGTCAATCCATAGTCTAATGTGAACATTGCAGTCAGTCCATAGTCTAGGATAAACACTGTGATCGTTCAGTCCATAGCCTAGTGTGAACACTGCAGTCAGTCAAGTTCTCTTGGGGTAGGGCGGAACAATGTGGCAGGGCTCTGTGGGGGAAGAGGAGTCAGTTGAACTGAAACTGTTCAGTGGTGGAGGCTGTGGGGCATAAGCCTCATATGCCCTCCCATTAATCTGGTCCTGGGAATGGCCAATCCCTCTAATGACATGCCCAGGAGACCTTAAAAAGATTACATGTAATTATAAAAAAGGGTAAGATTTTCCAGAAACAGTCCACTCTTGTCCATGAATTATTTTTGGCATTGCTGCTTTACCTATTTCAAATAACACATACACAGCCTATATATGAGTGGAACTATATCTAAAGAAAAAGCAGACTATATAAAACCTGACACAAATGAATTCACTTCCAATGATGCCCTTGAGATGGAAGAGCACATATCAATGATACAGATGTCAAATAACAAAACGTGACATAAAAAAAAAACACTGTAGAACAAACCTCATTTAAATGAAAATTGAAACAATGGGAGAAATTGGAAGAGAAAAGTAAAACACCTAGAATGAATTATTAATTTTATTTTGTTTACATTGCACTGAAAATTTACATTGTACTTTTACAAATGTCTTTTTCCATAAAAATATATTTCTTTACAAAAGTGTATGCATTGATATAAGAGGAGTAGCCAGATGTCAAGGAAACATATCTGTCGTTTCTAAAGATTTTTTTTACTCTTTTTGTTAATAGTGAATAATTATATTTATTGCAGTCATTCTAACAAATAAATAGCAACTTTTAAAAGAAAGCGTTCCAAGGAAACAGGTGCTAGAGCATTTTATCAAAGAAAAGAAAATGCAATATTTTCTGAAAATGAAGAAGCGTTTTTTGGATGCAACAAATTATCCTGATAGGCACTCTGTTGTTTAATTAAATCTTTTAAAATAATTTTTGTAGATTAAGTATATATTGTGAAAAAGGAACGAAAAAAAAATACAAAAATTCTATAAAATCTTTTGTGGCATAATAGAATTTTCCAAATTAGGATTATTTAATAACATGGCAGATATAGCACGTGTAAACTGTGTCCCAGAGGTAGACAACCTGTGTTTCTCCAGATTTTTCCATCAACAGAAGCATCTCCAACATCAGTACATTGCAAAGGAAAAAAATGCTGAATTGGTCTCTGTAAATTACATTTTTGTACATACTTTCCTCCATGTTACTAAATAAGCTTACAAAATGAAAATATATTTTACAGAATGAAGCTTCATTTACATTGCAGAAATAAATATGAAATTCTAAGAGGGTAATAATATCTATAATATATGCAACTTTTTTTTACAAACCCGCAGTGTACAAATAATATTTCATTCAGAAACCATTATAGATAAATACTGTATACTTTTTATATATTTCAGTCAATATATTTAAGCTCCCACCCCAAAACATTATCTAACTTCTTGTCCTATTAGCTATTCAGAAATGTTAGAAAATGCTGAATTTTGGAGGATTTTTGTGTTTATATATAAAAAGCTGTGTTTTTTAAAAAAAATCTAAGCCCAGGTTTAGTCTTCAAATTATTTCTCTAAGTTGTGTAACTTATTAGTGTATTTTTTAATGTTCAATTTCAGCCTAAGTGTTTTCTGTAAAGATGTGGAAAGGGACAAATATAAAGTATGGGAAGCATCTTTTCAACTATTGTGTACGAAAATAGTGACTTATTGTAGATTTCAATAAAATACTTTCATTATTCATGACGTGACTGCATCAATTTCCCATGCATTTGACTATATGCGTTGATTTCCCAAATTAACCCTTCAAGAATGACATATATACCTTTGTAATTTTGTAACTAATCAATATTTTGATGATCAAGCATTTATTGATATTTAAATTTGATTCAACAATTTTTCATTGTCTAAAATGAAAAAAATAAAATAAAATACATAATAGAGCCACAGGTTGCCAAAGGCTACAATACTACAATTTGACTATTTTGTATTATGTTACAAACATTCTGCATATGGTTAAGAAAATATGATAACCAGACATGATTTCTGTCAAAAATATTTCTGTTCCAAATATATAAAGGATTGTCATCAAACCACAGTTTGGGGTACTTTGCAGTTGGCACAAATCTTTTTTCGAGGACATCAGTCTGACTTTAGTATTTGAGAACCATGTTTATCTTGAGCAGAAATATTAAAGGAATTATCTGCTTTGGATAAAATTTCAATGAAGGACTAATTATAGGATGTACCCTAGCTATGACCCACACCTATCAACTACAATCTGGGAACCGGGTAGAAAACTCTCAATTCCCCTGCAGCACCATCATGGGTGAAATGAATAATTACACAGTATTAATGAACTGGCCATGAGATACTTGGATATGTTGGGAACTGCAGAGAGAGAGATTCTTTGAAGTAGTTTTCTACTCTGGCAAATTGTCAAGTGTCTGAGTTGGAGACCCCTCTCCCCGTTTTTAACCCAGGTTTTCCTGATAGGGTGCCTTAATATACGGCTTTCTACACAACCTCATAATTTAATTTTAATTATTTATTAATATAAACCAAGCAGGTGCCAAATACATTGCTATGTGGCATCTCTACAGTACAGCTCTCAAGTGCTCTACTAGTGAATCAATATGTTGCCATTGTCCCACTCAGTGTGTAAAACTGGTTGCAATTATTTTTTTAATTCACACTAACAGATTAACATGCATACAGTATATTGTAATGTTTTGAAATCCATGCTGAAATGTGCACCAGATCTTCTGTATACAAACTTTCCCTTAACCTGCCTAATCCCTTTTCCTTTGAGAAATAAGCAACACTCTTTTCAATATGAAAGTAGGCATAAATGCTTGGCAGAGTAGCTCTATCAGCATGCAGTTATCCCTAGTCCTTGTATTGGCTATGTGACAATGTCCATATACCTATATGTGTCTAGGACTATATGAAAACATTGGTCATGTGACTGTTGTGCAGTTTTGGAGTTGTGTGAATTAAGATTCCCTGTAAAAGCATTGAGTTGCCCAATTTGTGCTTCCAAAACATATTACACCAAATTTTAGCTGATTGCAATTGTGCAATTGGGGGGGGGAGTGGGGTGTCTGTCGTGCAACAGTCACATGACAATTATTTCAGTATGTGACGCTTCTTTCACATGACTCTTTGCGGAGGAAAAGAAGAACTACCAAATATATTCCAATATTCAAATATATCACATATGGGAGTATACATAAATTTTAAGATTACTTCCATAAAAAAAAAAATATGTGTATGAATTTTCAAATTTATTTTTGTTCCAAATCAGCTAAGAAATTTGATTCAGATTCTATCAAATCCGATTTTTCTTTTTTTCTTTTATTTATGGCTAAATTTTAATTCTAACTATTTGATTTGCTCATCTGTAATACATATTAAGGATATACACTCACCTAAAGAATTATTAGGAACACTGGTTCTATTTCTCATTAATGCAATTATCTAGTCAACCAATCACATGGCAGTTGCTTCAATGCATTTAGGGGGGTGGTCCTGGTCAAGACAATCTCCTGAACTCCAAACTGCATGTCAGAATGGGAAAGAAAGGTGATTTAAGTAATTTTGAGCATGGCATGGTTGTTGGTGCCAGACGGGCCGGTCTGAGTATTTCACAATCTGCTCAGTTACTGGGATTTTCCCGCACAACCATTTCTAGGGTTTACAAAGAATGGTGTGAAAAGGGAAAAACATCCAGTATGCGGCAGTCCTGTGGGCAAAAATGCCTTGTGGATGCTAGAGGTCAGAGGAGAATGGGCCGACTAATTCAAGCTGATAGAAGAGCAACGTTGACTGAAATAACCACTCGTTACAACCGAGGTATGCAGCAAAGCATTTGTGAAGCCACAACACGCACAACCTTGAGGCGGATGGGCTACAACAGCAGAAGACCTTAGCGGGTACCACTCATCTCCACTACAAATAGTAAAAAGAGGGTACAATTTGCACGAGCTCACCAAAATTGGACTGTTGAAGACTGGAAAAATGTTGCCTGGTCTGATAAGTCTCGATTTCTGTTGAGACATTCAAATGGTAGAGTCCGAATTTGGCGTAAACAGAATGAGAACATGTATCCATCCTCTGATGGCTACTTCCAGCAGGATAATGCACCATGTCACAAAGCTCGAATCATTTCAAATTGATTTCTTGAACATGACAATGAGCTCACTGTACTAAAATGACCCCCACAGAGCATCTTTGGGATGTGGTGGAACGGGAGCTTCGTGCCCTGGATGTGCATCCCTCAAATCTCCATCAACTGCAAGATGCTATCCTATCAATATGGGCCTACATTTCTAAAGAATGCTATCAGCACCTTGTTGAATCAATGCCACGTAGAATTAAGGCAGTTCTGAAGGCAAAAGGGGGTCCAACACCGTATTAGTATGCTGTTCCTAATAATTCTTTAGGTGAGTGTATATTCCAATAGCTAAACTAACTCAATCTACTTACTCCATTTCATGATGTGCAACTGTCGCAACCAATCTAATTACCTAAAGAGTACTCATCATCTCTCCTAACAGGTCTGTTCCTCAATCATATTTCACCTGAAATTACAAACATGGGGCATTTTTTTCTTAGAACTTTACTTTACAATTTTGCTTAGCTATTAGAATTTTACAAGTAAACTGACAACAGGGCATTATTATTCCTCTTGTCAAAGTGGTGTGTTCTTACATAATTTGGCAAGGTCAGCACTAAATGGACAATGTCAAAGTATGTAGGAACAACCCCCACCCAACTGGTAACCCCCCAGTGGTTATTTAATTAAAAAAGATTCTAGAATTACAGAGGATAACACTGAGTTTTAAGAAAAGATGCCCTCAAATGGTTATTTCATGGGGAATGCAAGTTTTTACTAAGTCATTTAAGGCGAAAGCTCATTTTATAAAAGTGCTCCTTTAATTTCATAAAGGGACTCTGAAAAATAAGGGAAGGGTTCAGGTTACTGCCGTCAGCAGCTTCACATTTCCATCATGCTTGTTCTGTATCGACCCATAAGAAGTCCAAATTGATGACTTTACCTGAATATAGCCATGATAGAATACCTAGAAACATCTCTAAACCTTTGGAAATAGCTTCCATTCACAAAAATATGACATATTTATTATAGAGAAAATATTATTAATATTATATTTATCTTCTTTTTGTATGAAAGTATATATTTATTAAATAACTAATCACAGAAAACTGGTTTCTGGGTACATCATCTATTCAAATCAATATATTCCCTTCGGCTAGCTTCTCACACTTTTAAAAAGGTCACATCTTAGCATCCATAGCTACTGAACAACTGCAAGACTTGGACACCAACTGTAGTGGCCTTGGATCGTCATGGGGTTCTACGGTTACCTACTGTCAGTTTAGTAGAACCGTGAGGGGTCTGTGCTAATATTATAGTCAAGTAAGATCAGCCTAAGAAATGATCAAGATTGAAAATTCAAAGGTTTTCCAGAAATTGTCCATTATTATCAGTTGTTTGTTGATTTAATTCCAACACAAACGTTTCCTAAGGAAAGCGGTATTCCCATCTCATAAAGTGGTAGCATATAGCTACCCTGATGACTCTCATAAAATGTTCAGAATATTGTGGGGGCTGAGTACACTGAAAATATGCCAGGTAACTAAAAGAGATCTTTAAATTCTGGGGTCTACTCTGCTTAATTTCTATGTGCTTTATAAAATTGAACATGGTCTATGAAATAGTTTGGCAGACTGAGGCATTGCCCAACTACTTTGACAGAGCCAGGTTATTAAGTACTGGTTTTAACAAAAGAAAAAAGGAAAAACAACTTCACATTATACAATGGGTGTTACTATAAAATGTTATAAAAGTGATTCTAAAAATGCTAAACTGAAAAGAAACTCAGTTAAAAAATATTCATTTGGCATAAAGAATAAAGAAGAGACGTCAAAATTCACTTTATTGGTATTCTTCCATTACCTATTATGAAGCCATGAAAAGATGATATGTGAAGCCATATATAAGAATATTAGCCGTCATTGTCTTATATGTGGGAAATTCAGATTATTATTAGGAATAACCACCAATGGCAAAAGTCCATATAAGCATTTTTTTTTGGGCCAATTTACTCCTGATGAATGCAGGGTAAATACTCCTAAGAGAATATTAGATGTAGCAGACAAGGGTAACCTTTGTTTTATTGAAATGCCTGCTTAAAATATTTTAGACACAATTAATAAATTTATACTAGTTATATAGATATCTAGGACACAAGGATATTGAGACATTCCTTTTAGTAAGTGGGTTTGGTAAATTGAGCATACGGACGTAGTATCTTCTGAGACAAATGGAACTGTTGAATGTGTGATACTGACCGGCTTGGTGACTTATGGTGGAGTACAAATGTCTGGAAGCTCAGTTACACAGTGGACAACACACAACCTCACAGACCTCAAACTAGCAAGCGCTAAAACTGGACCATTCATGTTTTTGTAGGTGTAAAAAAAATGTACTTAAGTGTCTAGTGCTAGATACAGGTTATAGTTGACTAGAAAAGGAGCAGTAATCTATCATGGTTTTCATGATTTGGACTAGATTGCTAAGTTTCAGTGAAGAAACAGCTTACAGTATATCAAAAGCATAAAAAAGGTCTCTACTAGTTCAGTAAGACACTCCATAAGAAAGTTCCATAATAAATGGTTTCCACAAAGCCTTTACTCATTCCAACACCCATGGCAGTTCTTCTCAACATTTTCTAGCCAATCACCCTTTACTCAAATAGATTACATAAAATAGTCAAATTACATAAAAGTACTCCTAAGATTATGATCATACATTGTGTGAAAACAGTGTCACTGTCCCTTTGTGGCTGAAATCCTGAAACCTACGTGATTGAGTGGAATCTTGGCTGTGAGACAGACAATATCACCTCAAAATCAGCACTTCTGAATCAGAACTCACTGTCTTATATGTAAATACATTCAACCCTTTTTCAAAATCTTGTAGAAATCTTTAGGCTGCTTTATTGCCAATGGAATGAGATGATTCACAAGGATTTGATATTTGACTATCTACTGCTATATCATATTTTAGGTATAGATCTGATTAGAATCAGACTGGATCAAAGATAAATTAATGGGTAACATAATGGGTAACGTGGACCAATCTGTCAATGCAGGTTCTCCAAGCTAAGTACCCTCTAACTCAAATAAATTCCTGCCCTCTTTTACGGAAAAATATTATAGCCTTTATAAACGTGAACAAAACACATATAGTGTCTCTACTGACAGTAATAATAATGTCTGGTTGGATGCAGATGACATCACCGGCTTATAATATCACTCTCAATATAGAACCCAGATACTTATGCTACTTACAATGTGTGCTCTGTTCTTAGATCTGTCAGCAAAAGGACTATTACAACAGCTCTCTATCACATCTCTGGAACTCACCTGTTTCCATGTGGCTACATCCTCTTGGCATGGTAAACCCCAAGAAATGTCTATAGTGCTCAATTCTTGAGTCTATTTTAAGAAACATTGACATGTATAATTAAGTCTGGCCAGCTTAGTGTTAGAAATAGCTCCAATTTTGATCAATTTACAGTTTCTAATTACATATGGATGAAGCAAAGCAATATATATCTCAATGTAAGAGAATGTATAATGCAGCATTGTTATGTCACCATGTGAGATCTTTGCTGATGATTTTTATGATGTTATTTTCAATGTTTAATAAAATAGAAAAGTCAGGGATATGAAACCTTTCTTTCATCTGAGGCAAAAATTCATCCTTGAGCCCCTTTTAAGCAAAAGAATACATGTATGGTTTATGCCTCCACTGCTGACATACATATATCAATTTCTTGTTTAGTGGCTCCGTCATCAGCCTGGCTTAGAATTACTACTTCAGGGTGGAGGTTTAGCTATGTTTGATCGGGCAAAGTCTTGCTGCTGGTGCCAGGGGTTCCCATACTTTGGTTCAGTATTGGGTCAGTACGCAACATACAAGATGTGGGGAGTCAATACAAAATAGTATATAACACAGTATAAAATGGTGTCTCCTATAAACAGTACACTTAGCTAAGCTCCAATTAGAATGGTGATTAATTTGACATTAGGACAATGGATAGAAGAAGCTATCAACAGCAGTAGTGAAGGAAGACTTACATTTCTATTCAAAGATATAACCTTCAACCAAAAAGCTCTGCACAGTTCTGTACCTCTCTATATATCTATTCAACACTCTACCCATACCTCATGTTATTCCAAATTTAACATTCCTTAAAGGATTTATCCCATATCAGCCTTTGATGGCCAAGATGGGAACAATCACATGAAGCGCCGGCCCGGGTTAAATGGAGTTACAGAAATGGCCGATCAAAAGCACTGTTTTCATAACTCCCATTGCAGTGAGTGGGAGCAAAAAGCATAGAACAGCAAGCTATGCTGTTTTTATAACTCCAGAGTCACTGGAAACAGTATAGCTTGCTGTGCTACGCTGTTTGTGTAGCTCCCATTCAATGTCGATGTTTCAGCAACTCCCTGGCAACTGCTTACCCTAGTTATTCGTATCTTATCCATGAAAGGTCAATAATCTGAGAATAACCTCCATAAAAACAAACCTACCATTTCCTCATGATGCACCAGTTCTATGGAATGTGCTACCCAGTATAATGACTAACTAACTCTGGAGGTCCTTAATCCACCCAGTGACTTAATATAGCAGATTTGTCAGAGGGTAGCACAATATGTTATTCTATGTGAACATATACCATACATATTTACATTGATAAATGCATATTGTATAATGTACATACTTTTTTTTGTCATCTTTAGGCTAGGGTTCCCCTGAGATAGAAAGTTACTCGATTTCTGGTAAAATTGAGTTTAAAATTCTTTTGAGATTTCTCCTGAAAATGAAACATTTAAGTTTTGCAGGGTGATGCAGGCGACTCCATATCACAGTAGAGTCTTGGTTTAGAGACATGGGTCATTAAATGGGTTTTGTCAGGGTGCCCAGGTAGAGCCTTTTTTTTTTTTTTACTGGGGTCCAGGACATCCAAGCAATACCTATTCACTTGAGTAACTGTATTGTGTAGTAGGTTTAAGATAGATGTTGGGTAAAGTTTCAGGATTTAGAATTTAGAGCAGGGGTCTCCAACCTTTAGTTTTCCAGGTGTTGAGAATTTATACCACCTAACATGCCATTACAGTGTCACAACAACTGGAGAACTACAAGGTGGTGACCCCTGATCTAACATACATCTTAAACTGGACCTGTCAGCTCTTCAGACATGCATGTTTTAAGTAACAATCCTGGAGCATCTTTTCTTAGAACTATATAATCATTTTTCCTTGTGTTATTTCATAATTAGCGTTAAGCAAAGCATTTAAAGAGGAATTCAGTGGAAAACTTGATTCGCAATGAATCCTAATTTCCTCGCGCTTTGTGGTTTTCTTAAAATGGCGGCTTGATGTGTTACAAAGTGAAAGTAAGAAGCCCTGGAATCTGAGATCACCCATAATGCCGTTCAGCCAGCCAATCTGTAGATAGCCATCCTCTGTAATGTCACAGCCCTATAAAACCCTCATCGCCATTGTCCTGTTAGCTGAGCATAGAGGAGATGTGGCAAGTGCTCATGTGCTAGGTACAGTTTGCTGAAAATTATTAATAGAATATTGGGCAGACTGGATGGGCCAAATGGTTCTTATCTGCCGACACATTCTATGTTTCTATGAGAGGGAGAGTGCAGGGAGAGCGCAGGGAGAGTGCAGGGAGAGCGCAGGGAGAGCGCAGGGAGACTTATGTTGTGTCAGTTTTGTTTATTTATTCCTATATATACTTATTCCTACATCAGTCATAAACTAAGATATGTAATTCAATACCAATAAGAAGGAAGCCTTTATTATTCCACTGCCAGTGTGACAACCAATACCATCCAGTCTGTACACCTTAGGGGGGCCAGGTCTTAATGATGACCACCCTAATCTTTTGCTGGCTTTATTTCTTCCAAATCCTTCATGTCCTAGAAAAGTCAGCAAGATGCAGAGAGAGGAGGAGCTGGATGTTCCTGATGACATATTTTTTTATCAATATTAGATGATGTGGAAAAGGAGGAAAAGCAGATGGCAGAAGAAGAGCTCCCACCTGTAGGGCAGGAGAGCACTGGGGTTGGAGAAGTGGGTATGCCAGAGCTTAATAATATTATGTGTTTACTGTCAAATAACCTACAGACGACTGCAGGCAAGAACAGCAATAATATGCGTATATCCCCAACCTAACCAGTGAAACTTCATACCAGCAACAGCCCCTGTTTTAAGGTGCCAAACGGCCATTAAGAAGAAAGACTATACAGTGTGGTCTTCATTATTAAATTAAAGGCAACTGTGGGATAATTGGCCATGCAGTTCTTAACCACAGCATGGCTGCATCCCGCCCGCTGCATCCCGCACGCCACTTCATGTGGCCGTATCCTAAGGCCGAGTGGCCTGGGTATACCTGATTTATAGCGATTTGTGACAAATTAATTTGTAACAAATCTAATTTCTTGGATAACTTTGGCGAAGTTGCCAAATCAAATTTTTTAAAACTTTGCTCATCTCCAGTCATACTATTTATGAATATGTTGATAACTAGGTGTTGCCAGTGTGTCCCTACAGAGTCTGACATTGTCCAATCAGTGCTAACAGTTTCAGACTGTGCCGGAACACAAACTTTTAACAAGAGGAATGATAACCCTTAGTTGTCAATTTTTTTTTTATTTTTTTTTTTATGAAGAATATACTTTATAGAACAGCACTTAGAAAAGATGTTCCAGAACTACTGTGATGGGGCATGTTAAGTATTTAGTAAAACAGAACAGGTAGGAGAGGTAACAGATCTTTAAAATGATATAAAATCATCCACCTCAACTATCATCTTTCAGTGAAGTTTGTGAGCCTCATATTGTTTAGTTATCAGAGCAGCTATAAAATTATGTATTCAGTCTAAAGGCCCCTTTACACGGGCTGACCAAGCAGGCAATAATGGAGAATGAACTTTTCATTCCCCATAATTGCATGCACTTCAGAGGAAGTGAGAGCTGCATTTGCATTCAGCAATCATCTTCTCTGTATTGAGCCTCGCAATCAGTACAGCAATCTGTCTTCCCCATTGAGAATCATTGTTTCTGGGCAGCAGATCCCTATTTACACAGGATGATCTGCTGCCCATAATATTTAGGTGACCACATCAGCAATGCTTTCAGCACCATCACACAGGGCAATTATCGGGAAAAAAGCATTCCTAGGAACACTCCTTCTTTACAATTGCCCCAACTGTTGGCCCGTGTAAAGGAACCTTAAGCTCAGCCTTAGATCCTCCCCAACTATTACCCTGTCAATATATCAAATAAAATTGAAATCTTCCATTAAATATTGTATGTTAAGTTGAGGTTAAACTATTCATGTAAAGTGTGTGAATTCAATAATCATATGAACAAATGTGTTCTAAGCTCAAAGATAAATGACAGATAAGTGATATATAGATTGCACTGCAGTTTTGTAGACTGACCACTGAACTCTAACCCTTGAGGACTGGTTAAGTTGTGGCAAAGAATATAGGGATATCTTTAAATGGGTAAAATAGAATTAAAACATAATTTTTTTTACAAAAACCAGTGGTAATCTTGTCTGCGAGTTGTATTTGATATTGCAGATCATCCTCACTAAAGTAAATAGGGGCTAAGCTGCAATAACAGATGAAAGACATAGACAACAGTGGCACAGTTTCTGGAAAAAAGGCTATTTTTTAAATCTTTTATAAGGGTAGTCTGTTCATCTACCGAAACGGTTTTACCTGTAAACCTATGTAAACCTACCCTAACTCCTTTAATGATATCAGCACAGGTCTAACCACATAGGTCTATAGTCACATGCACGTGTGTAAACGTTACTCATCGTGTACTGCATACCACAACGTACTGTATAGGTACAGCAATTGCACATATCTGTAGTTCAGTTTCCTATCTCTAATAAAGTAATCCTAATCCATTGCTGATGGGTAGTCATGCATTTAGTGTTATCTGGTTAGGCAGATATGGTTTAGATTAAAGAACAAATCTAGTCAAATTTGAAAATTATTCTATTAGTTCAGAACAATATTGTCCTTATGAGAGGAAAGCTACTTTATTACTCTTTTGGCTAAATATATTTATCTTAGCTTTTCAAGTCAACTTGTCAATATAGTTTGCAAAGGAGAACCAATTCCTAATCCAGATGCTTAGAGTAGTCACTTCCTTTCCTTTTGTGTACTTTAATGACTGACCATGGATGAAGGCTATGTTAAGGTTACAAGAAAGTTTAAAAAATTTTTGGTGAAACAGAGCCACTCTTGTCCAAAGGCAATATCTGGTATTGCAGCCCATTGAAGTGAATGAGGCTAAGCTGCAATACCAGAAATAATTCTGCACTGTTTCATATCCTGAACACTTTTAAAATGTGCGAATAATGGGAGTGAAATTTCAAATAAAAAAAAACCCATAAGCATATTAAATGTAAATGTTTTGCAACATAGAGAAGTTCACAGGTAACTGATGTAAATAGCAAAAATTGCTCATTATATCCATTATCTCTTCAATGTAGCATTTGAGGTTAGTAAAAAATAATTGCAATGCAATCCAAATCATACCCATGCTAAAATATCTTTGGAAAATGGAAAAAGGAGCATGCAAGAACGGAAAAAGCAAGGCTGAATAACACTATGTACTTCATCGCAGTTAACCCTCTTTGGTTTTTAAAATAACACACTATAAATCGACCAATGAGGACTCAACACACTGTCTCGCACCTCAACCATTGAAAACAATAAAAAAAAAAATAACTCAAATAAATACAAAATATAAATAAAATGTGACTGTTGACTACTCCAGCCGTCAGGTTAAAACAATTTATTTAAAAAAATTCTTATTACAGATTTTTTTTCCTTTTTTATTTTCAGAATATATCAGATTTGCCAACATTGTAGACTTAAAAAGGGGGAAGGGGCAGAATTATGAAATCCCATATTCCTTTTTCCATTTGCAATACAGACACCCCAAATTCCAAACACTAGAATTCAGGATTATCCTATACAAATTACAGAATAGGTATGGTAGGAAGCTATGCAGAATAAGAAGTGTATAAGGGGTAGTTGGGGTTATTTGGCTTTAGGTGATTTATTATGTGGACATTGTAAAATAAGTTCCCTTTATAGATATATATTGTTAACCATAACATGCATAGCATGGGATATTTCAGTTAACATTATTCAATAAGCAAGGCTCACAAATGGTGAGCCATAGAGATTAAAAAAAAAAAATAAATTCCAGGAAAAATACATTGGGATTGGGGTGAAAGGTCTTGATAGCACCCCATTATCAGTGATATAGTGGCTGGCTACAAATGTATAAAACATATTCCATTCCAATACAATGTCATTGGGTCTTTTGATAGAAAATAAATAACACCTGTATTTCATAGGCCTTAAAAAACAATTGATGCAAAAACATTGAAATCACCAAGGGCCTTTTTCATTGTTGCCAAAGCGCGAAAAATGTAATGTATCTAATGCCTGTAATTATTCTTATTTTCTCCAGTAATTATAGCAATTTTTGACCGTATACTGGTTTGTTTTATTCTGATTTATGTTGTTCGAGACCTTCTAATATAGTTTATAAAGCACAGTAAATACTGATAATGGATGCTCCTCCAATATATGCAAAGTTTCGCGTTTAGATTAATCTCCTTTTTTAAAAAAAAGAAAATAAATTGTAATTAAGCACTCATAGAGTGCAATGGATATGCTGGAAAACTTCCAATGTTGCACACGAAGAGTTGTCTAAAGTTCTTTTCGACATGGATCCTCCAAGATTTTTTGTTTTTGTTTTTTTTCCTTCAAGATCCCATGATTTTGTTTTTCTTTTTTCAAAAATGTGCTTTAATAATAGCAGTGAACCGAGAAGTGCACAGCTATACGTCTCAGTTTCCCAATTTTCTGAAGCAAAAAAAGTCTTCCAGCATTATACCATTGTGCATACTGTGTTCAAATTTGGGTCAAATCGTACTGCTTTTCCTTCAACTGATTTTGCATTGGTGTCATACATTGGGTTTTCAAAAGCTGCTTGACCGTTGTTATTTTCATGTACAGAGCATCCTGTGTACTGTGTTTTCGGTGCAGTCCTGTTAAAATAATAGTAATTATAATAATACATTTAATATCAAAATATTATCTGAAATAGTTATAACATTATGATAATATTATGTGTAAAAACAATATTAAAGTGTGTCTGCCAGCAGCTTTGACTGTAAAAAAAAAAACTGCTGACAGAGCCTGGGGAGAGCAATGCAAACAAACCTTTTGCGTAACTTTTATTATCAGGAGTAGTGTGAATATGAACTCTTATTCTGCCTGATTCTGCTCCTGTAAGTGCACAGGGGGCCATGCTTCAAAGTGCTTTCAGTTCCTCCCCTCTGCAATGAGTGACAGCTGTAGCATCCAATCAATGGACCACTACAACTTTAAATCAGAATAAATGGAATGGGCTGTGGAGCAGCTTAATATAGAGAGCACTTCTCAGTGAAGCCCCACCTACAGGACACTTGCAGGCATTGCACTTAGAATATAAATTTATATTAACTATTTATGATAAAAACAACACAAAAGGTATTTTTTCCTGCCCTTCCCAGCCACTACCTAGTGATGTCAATAGTTTTGCTTGGTCAAAACTGTTGTCAGGCACATTTAATACAGGGCTGTAAATAATATGAATAATTATAGCTAATAATACAGGATATGCAAATAATGTAATTTTTACTATAGATCCGTAATGCAGTATTCTTAGAATGTTTTGGGCCCATAATTTACAAATCACACATTAAATTAATTCATACACATTCTGTATTTAGAGCAATAATGTGTTTACCAGTGCAAGTACTAGGGCATTACTTGGGGGTGGGTTCCACTTATATCCACCATAGACTGTGCAAAAATCAACTGCTTTATTATTGAGCCCATAAGCTCTGAAACAACATTTGAAGAATGTGATGAAGAAGGCCTCATAGCCAAAAAAGTTTCCCAAATTGTTGCTGTTTGTATGTTTATGTGTTTTTCGTCTTAACTGAAGCTGGAATAAGTATACCCAGCTTTACTGCTCATATTCTAACAGAACTACACAACAGCACAAGCATGAGATATTGAGAGGCTGGGTAAAATCTCAGAAGAGCTAGGAGAGGATGTTACCAGTACGGCAGATGTCAATCAATGGAGAAGGTACAAGGTTTAGCGAGGGATATCTTGACCTCAGTGCAGTAGTTGCCAGCCCCCTTGACCTATAATGGCTCATTAACATATGGCGGGAGTGAGGATAAAGATCATTTTTAGTGCATTCAGCGAAGTCAGATAAAGAATATAAGAACACCATTGGGAACCACATGATGACTATAAAGGTCTTTCGCTTTGCTTGGTGGTCAAAAAGGGGCTGCCAAGCTCCCTTTAAATCTCAAAATTCTCATCTAATTTGATAATATAGAAGAGATAGAGGGGTACATTTATTAAAACTGGAGTTTTAGATGCCAGTTTTAATATCCCCTATAGCTGGCAGTGGATATGCCGGAGTTGTGTAGAGGCGTCGGCCTCTACATAACTTTGGTGGATCCACCACTGCTTCAAAATGTAAGACAGCTTCTGAGCTGTCTTACATTTAGACCATTTTCTAAGCCTGAAACAGGCATTGCAAATGGTAAATGAGACAGGCCTGCCAGTACATCCCCTTCCCCACCCACACCATGTCCACTTTTTTTAGACCTGGTGTAAGCAGGGAAAAGTCAAGGATTGAGGCACAAAGGACCTTTCTGCCGCAATCCACATAGAAATACTCCTAATATAGGCATATTTCTGTTTAATAAATTACCCCCAGACTTTTTAATAGTGTCATTTGGTATGCCACACTAGATTGCACCCTGCCATTGTGCCAATAAACCAAATATGTTAGAGGGGCCCCAAATGCTCTACATATTTTACCAGTTTGGCAGCTGGAGCAAGAACTCACCCATTATAGGAGAACAGGACATTACGGATTCCATATGTGTCTTTTGGATGGTAAATGCTCTTTAAATGGTTATCAATAACTTTTGTACATTACATGCATATTGCATTTTTGTAAGTGATGAAACAATAAACATGAAAAACTTAGCGTATGATTTTGTCCTGCTGTGAATTCATTAAACTGCTGACTGTATTTGACAGCCGTACTGCAGAAATATATTAGTATCTCACCTTTGTTTATATAGATAAAAGCCGAAACCCGCAAATATCAGAGCGAAGAAAGGCACGAGGATTGCGATTGCAACAGAGCTGCTATTTGTCCCAAGTGACTGGTTTGACGAATTATCCTCTGACATGTTAATTCCTGTCAACAGAAAACAAGATAAGAATATGACTTATCTAGAGCGCCTTGTAATTAGTCCATCATGAAACCTTATTTTTTCTATAATAATTTCTGCATTGTGACATGAGGCTTGCTGGCCATAAACAAACAGTAGGAAATGACAGGAGGTGGGGAAGAGCTAATTGAGTCTGGCACTTCTCAGTTTCAAGCAGTGAAAACACAATTCACTGGAAATTATCTTTTAATGGGACTTTAAATTTTAATAGAACAGTTTGTATATGGAATGTTAAAGGGAACCTGTCATCAGCTTCATGCTGTCCAAACCAGGGGAAGCTTATTACAAACAACGATGACTTACTCTGAAAATATACTGTAGTTTCAAAAATAGCTGGGAATGGGGAAAATTAACCACCAGGCAGCTCCCTTTTTTCTTTTCCCTGTTTAGCAAATAAGGAGAGACACTTATTCCCATGCTCTTTTTAAAACTTTGGGATAAATGAATTTAAGTTTGTATGGTAGTGTATAAGAGTAGCAAATATTTTTGTGCAAAGGGTATCTTGCTCAAAAATCTTACAGAGCTCTGGCCACTTTTTTTTAAAAAGGAGGTGATCTGCACGATTGATGAAGTTTGCCACAGTCCAATAGATTTACCATAATTAAAGGAGAATCTGGTGCAAATTATAGCAGTGCTAATAAGAGTGGTACTATATCTTATACATTGCCTTAACCCCTTCAGGACACAGCCTTATTTCACCTTAAGGACCAGGCCATTTTTTGCAAATCTTACCAGTGTCACTTTATGTGATGATAACTTTAAAACGCTTTTACTTAGCCAGGCCATTCTGAGATTGTTTTTTTCGTCACATATTGTACTTCATGACACTGGTAAAATTGAGTAAAAAAAAATAATTTTTTTTAATAAAAAAATACCAAATTTACCAACATTTTGGAAAAATTAGCAGATTTCTAACTTTCAATTTCTCTACTTCTACAATACATAGAAAAAACTCCAAAAATAGTTATTAATTTACATACCCTATATGTCTACTTCATGTTTGGATCATTTGGGGAATGCTATTTTATTTTTTGGGGACGTAACAAGGCTTAGAAGTTTAGAAGCAAATCTTGGAAATGTTCAGAAATTTTCAAAAACCAATTTTTTTAGTGACCAGTTCAGGTTTGAAGTCACTTTGTGAGGCTTACATAATAGAAACCACCCAAAAATGACCCCATCTAAGAAACTACACCCCTCAAGGTATTCAAAACTGATCTCACAATTTCAGAATTGAATTTTTTTGGCAATTTTTCCATTTTAACCCATTTGTTCCACTAACAAATCAAGGGTTAACAGTCAAACAAGACTGTATCTTTATTGCCCTGACTCTGCCGTTTACATAAACACCCCATATGTGGTCGTACACTAGTCTACGGCCACACGGCGGGGTGTAGAGGGAATGGAGCGCCGTGTGGGTTTTGGAAGGCTGATTTTTACGGACCGGTTTATTTACACCGTGTCCTATTTCAAGACCCCCTGATGCACCCCTACAGTAGAAACTCCCTAAAAGTGACCCCATTATGGATACTACTGGATAAGGTGGCAGTTTTTTTGGGACTATTTTTATGGTACACATGTTTTTTGGTTGCTCTATATTACATTTTTGTGAGGTAAGGTTACCAAAAATTGAAATTCTGAAATTTCATCTCCATTTGCCATAAACTGTTGAGGAACACCTAAAGGGTTAATAAAGTTTGTAAAATCAGTTTTGAATACCTTAAGGGGTGTAGTTTCTTAGATGGGGTCACTTTTAGGGAGTTTCTACTCTAGGGGGGCATCAGGGGGGCTTATAAAGGAATATGGTGTCAATAAAAAAGGCAATCAAAATCTGCCTTCCAGAAACCATGCCGGTACTTTCCTTTTGCGCCACCCTTTTACTGATACAGCAGTTTACCACCACAAATGTGGCGTTTCTGTAAACTGCAGTATCAGGGTAATAAATATTAAGTTTTGTTTGGCTGTTAACCCTTGGTTTTTACCTGAAACGACGGATTGAAATGGAAAAGTGCCAAAAATAGCTGTTTTGGCACCATTTTAAATTTTATTTTTTGGACCGTGTTATGTATCGCTTGCTATTACACTTTTTGTTATGTAAGGTGACAAAAAAATCTTTTTTTGCACCGTTTTATATATATTTTTTGACCGTGTTAATCTGGGGGGTTGGGTCATGGGGTATTTTTATAGAGGAGATTATTATGGACGCGGCGATACGTAATAAGTCAAATTTTTTACAATTATTTAGGTTTAAGACTATATTATCTTTTTGGATACAAAAAAAGTAATTTTTTGTATCTCTATAGTCTAAGAGTATTTTTTTTAAAGTTTTTTAGCCGATTGTATTAGGTAGGGGCACATTTTTTGCAGGATGAGGGGACGGTTTTATTGGCACTTTCTTGGGGGCTATATGACTTTTTGATCGCTTGCTATTACACTTTTTTTATGTAAGGTGACAAAAAAATATTTTTTTATATATATATTTTTTTGTTTTTGTTTAGTTTTTTGTTTTGTTTTATGTGTTAATCTGGGGGGGGGGTAGGGATATTTTTACAGAGGAGATTATTACCGACGCGGCGCTACCTAGTAAGTGTACTTTTAATTTTTTTTAGTTCTACAAAAATTTTTTTTTTGGTGTCTTAAGTCTGAGAACCATAGTTTTTTTGAATAGTCAGTGGCTAAGTTAGTGAAGGGGATTATAAATTTAGAACTCCATGGAAGTGTGGTACACCCTCAAGCAACCAATAACGCAGAGGCCCGGAAGATCGAGGCACGCATTTTTTTTGGGTTCGTCCCTTCTTTTTAGTATGGGGGACCACACCTGGAAAGTGTTGGCCAGGGACGATCCGGGCGCCTCCAATTCCTGAGGTACTCCCACCTGCTCTTTCCCGGTCAGAAAAGATCAGGGTCTTGAGGACTGCCTCATAGAACTGGAGGAATGTTCCTGTGTTGCCAGCGCTCTGGAACAGTACAAAATATTTGTACAAGGCTTTGCTCATGGCGTTATATGGCTTGAGGACTTGACCAAAGAGATCAACTCCTCCCATATACCGATTGTAGTCGACGATACAATTGGGCTTAAGGACTGTTGCCGCGGTACCTCGCACAGGGACAGGGGTGATGCGTTACCGTGAATTGTGGACCGTACAAGGACATTCCTCTTGTCCTTATATCTGACCAGAAGCAGGTTTCCACTGGTAAAGGCACAGGTCTCACCCCTGGGGATAGGTACCTGGAGGGGGTAGGTAGGGAGGCCGCGCTGATTTTTCCGCACGGTCCCACAAGCGAACGTGGATATGGCAGCGAGGGACTGGAACAAGGGGATACTAGTATAAAAGCTATCCACGTATAGGTGGTAACCTTTATCTAGCAGTGGATGCATAAGGTCCCACACAAGTTTCCCACTAACACCCAGAGTGGGGGGACATTCTGGGGGTTAAATACAGGAATCTCGCCCCTCGTACACACAAAACTTGTAAGTGTACCCTGAGGTACTCTCACAAAGTTTGTACAGCTTCACGCCATACCTCGCTCGCTTAGAGGGAACATACTGGCGGAAAATGAGTCTCCCCTTGAAAGCAATAAGAGACTCATCAACCACGACCTCCCTTCCAGGTACGTAGGCCTCCATGAATTTGGCCCCGAAGTGATCGATGACCGGCCTGATTTTGTACACGATCACCTTGGGGGGGGGACATGCTGCATTATCTGCATAATGCAGGCATTTCCGGATGGCTTCAAATCGGGAACGTGTCATGGCCATACTGTAGAGTGGGATCTGGTAGAGGACGTCCCCACTCCAGTACAGCCTGACACTGGGCTTTTTGACTAGGCCCATATGCAGCACGAGGCCACAAAACATCCTCATCTCGGCTGCACTGACCGGGGTCCAGCCACCGGGCCTAGCCAAAAACGAGCCCGGGTGTTGAGCGACGAACTGTTGGGCGTACAGGTTCGTCTGCTCCACCATCAGATTTTCTAGTTCCTCACTGAAAAAAAGACTGAAAAAGTCGTATTCATTGAAGCCCATTGTGTAAATCTGGATTCCTGATTCACCAACAAAATCAGGAATCGCGGGCTTAAAGTTCTCTGGGGTACACCAGACAAGTCCACCTGCAGGGGGCTCAGGTGGACTGACATGGTGGGCCAAAAAACTAGTACGAGCCCCAAAGAGGCTCGTACTAGGCTGGGCCACAGGGTCCCTAGCATGGGGGTCCCCTCAATCCGCCTGGCGGTGTCTCCGCCACCTTGGGGTCTCATCATCGCTTGATGATGATGAGGAGGATGCGGATGACAACAGGAACGTGGGGTCATCCTCATCCTCACTGGGGCTCTCGGACTCGGAGGCAAGGAGGGCGTATGCCTCCTCATCCGAGAATGTCCAGCAGGCCATCGGGGAGTGTGTGTCTGCTCGTGTGTGTGCGTGCGTGGAAAAATTTATTAGGTGTGCGTGTGTGTGGGGCACGGGTATTCACGCACTTACCCTATAGCTATAAAAAAAATTCAAAAAAAGATCCCTAACTAAAAAAAGTTAAAAAAAAGTGTAAAAAAGAAAAAAAATATCTAAATGCATTGTGGGGCGGGGTGGGCGATGCGCTAACAGTGAACGGACGCAAAGAGTGCCGGCTACAGTTATCGGATGCAAAGAAAAAAGAAAAAAAAAAACTTGCACCTCCAAAAAGTGTGTGTGTGGGGGGGGGCAAGCTGCAGCACCCCTGGGGGGGTCTAGGGTCACACAGCTAACTGCTGTGGACCCCAGACACCCGATCAGGGTGCTCACAGACCAACATTTAATTTTTTTTTTTTACCTAATCTAACCCTAAACTTCCCCTAACTACCCCTGCCTACACCTTCCATTCCCACTAATGATTTCGGCAGGCATTTTTTTCCGATCACCGCAGGCGTCGCTGTGGTGATCAGAAATTCTCACGACGTACCGGTACGCCCTGTGTCCTTAAGTACCAGGACATCAGGGCGTACCAGTACGCCCTGTGTCCTGAAGAGGTTAAAGAGGTTGTGCAACCAATACATATTGATAACCTACCCTCAGGATAGGTCATCCATATCAGATCGTCATAAGTCCGACTCCCAGCATCCCCGCCGATCAGCAGTTTGAAGAGAAGGTGATGCTCGTCAGAGCGCCATTTCCTCTTCAAGATTACACTGTGCGTCAGCTTGGCAGTCTCAGTGGCACAGTGTAATTGCAAGTGCTTATTCCATTCATTTGAATAAGTCAAGCACTTGTAACTACACTGCGCCGCCGCTATTAGTGAGACGACTGCCGGAGTGTCGAGAGTCGAAGCCCCACCAATCAGATTTAGATAACAAATCCTGAGGATAGGTTATCAATATTTACAAGCTGAACAATCCCTTTAAAGAAGAGAAGCAACCGCATGCAGGATGTGCAGACTCTATCTCTCACATAAATGAGAGGATTAAAAATATTATAGAATTAGAAATATAAAAAAAAAAATTTAAACTTTTGAATTATTTGCAGAACCATAATTTTAAGACCACATAAAGTGCACTTAAAGGGTTATCTCATCACAGACAACCCCTTTTATATGAGATCCTTGCAAACAACCGGTGTTGATGGACTCAGATGTAACCAGCTATACATTTCCCTTGCAGTGGCCACTACAGGGGAAAGGTAGTATTACATGCAGCTTTCAAAATGAATGGCTGTCCATGTAAAAGAGTGTGGGTCATAGTCCTCTGCTTTAGTTTATAAGGGGAGAGGAAACATGGTCCTCTGCTTTAGTTTATAAGGGGAGAGGAAACATCATGGGATCCTCTTCTATGGCATCTAATGGTCCAATATGGAGACAGGCTGTCCAGAGGAGACCTAACCTTTGCTTAAATAGAACATTACTCCTCTGTGGAGCATAACTAAGATATCAAATCTTGCTTGCAATAAATATGTTTTGTATGCATAAATTACCTCATTCATGTTACAATCTCCACTATATTTTATAGATTAGGCAAACATGATAAAAACAACATCTGCGTAGCGACAGAATATATTCTGCTATAAAATTTAAAATATAGCTGTTTAAAATATATCTTTCTGCAAATATATATTCTTCAACTGGATCGAAACAGCCTTGCGTTAACAAGGGTGTACCTCCTTAATATGTATCAACAAAGAGAATCGGTACAGCGTGTTTACCTAATAAAGTTAAATTTTATTGTGACATAAAACAAACATACAAACATACAGGTAGAGACCATACAGCGTGTCTCCAGAGGCAGTTCACAATGCATCCACTTGTGGCAGATCTGAGTTATTTAAATAGTTGCATTCACATGGAGGGTGTTGTGAGTGAAGGGCCTGGATCAGCATGTATTATTTAAAGCCGTGTCCAGCCTTGTGGTCAATCCTCTCCCCAGTGTGAAACAAGTATAAGTATAAATATAGGTAGGCATAGGTTGCATGTATATGCTTAGATCGTATCCATCCAAATCATAGGTTAATCGTCAAACAATAAAGCCGTATGTATCGGACCGATCTGAGTCCTTCACCTACCCGATATCCAGTGGCGTGCGTGTGAGCTGTCTCTGTGCGGCGTACTCCTCGACGTACGTTTCGCTAATGCTTCTTCAGGAGGATTTCTTTCTAATGGCTACGGAGGTTCTTTAATGTGGCTGGTGGCCTATGGCTGCTCATTCCCGCGTCATGTGATTCGGCTGGTAGCGATTCCTATTGCGGCGCATCCCTTAATCGCCGGATAAGGATATTCTTGAGACTTCCGCCCTTCCGTCAGCGCGATCAGAGTGAGGGCAGATGACGTCTGACGTCACTCCGATCACTTGCATCGGAACGGCGGAAGTCCTCCCACCCCCGATCCGAGATGCGCTCAGGAGTCATAAGGTTATCTATCTAAATACTTATACTAAGTGTAGGAGTATCTATCTAGTTGGTCTCAATATCGATCATTTCTTACTTCTATATATCCATCGGTGTACTCTATGAGAATCCGCCCATCACGTCACTGGATATATTTGCGTCAAGAACTCAGATCGCGTCCCTATCAGCTGTAAGTTTTTCCTCCCCTTCTGCTACTCCTGCACAGAATCCTTTTTATATCAATTAATATTAACATGTTGTTACATCCAGAAATTAATCATAACAATAATGTTATTTTCATACATCAGAATGGGCGAGTACAATAGGCGAGTACATTCTAGTATACATAGCATAAAACCGGTAAAATGAATCACAGCATAATTTACCCCATTGGAATGAATATATGGAAAGAACATCAATGCACATGCGTAAGTGTTGGGGATGTTGATACCCTCCCATGCTGGATTAGAAGCACGTAGATGCATAAACGCGCTAAATATGTTCACATTCTATGTCAATTCCGTACATGCGTTTACACTGCACGCATATGCATCCACGCGTGTCACAACAGTGGGTCTATATTTATCATTAAACTCATCTGGTGAGACTTTTCAATACGCTTGTTAGCATATTCACCCCTTCCATTCAAACCATCCATGAATGTGAGATATCTCCAATTGGTGGACCTATCCCACACATTCATGAATGTACCATCAAGTGCATATGTCAAATATACCAAAGTGCTATGTGCAAAACAGTGCATTTTATTTATCACTATATATATATAAAAAGATATACAATCTCCAATATTAGACCCGTTTCATGGTCATATATATTTTTAAAGTGCCGTGCATACCTTTTACTTTCAATATCTGATGTGTACATAATGATGTTAAAGTACCGTGCATATTTTTTACTACTTTAATATCTAATGTGTACATAATTATGTTAAAGTGCCGTGCATATTTTTACTTTCAATATCTGATATGTACATAATAGTGTCAACCCATTTCATATTCATATATCTATAGAAGTTTAAAGTGCCATGCATGAATCTTACTATCTACATCCAAGGTGTGAATAGTGGTGTTGTCAGATTGCTTTCAATCTTTTCCTTATCAATACTCCTACGGAAGGTCGCTATATCTTCCCTCATTATACTATGGTACATAATTATCAGTAGTAAAAAATATGCACGGTACTTTAACATCATTATGTACACATCAGATATTGAAAGTAAAAGGTATGCACGGCACTTTAAAAATATATATGACCATGAAACGGGTCTAATATTGGAGATTGTATATCTTTTTATATATATATAGTGATAAATAAAATGCACTGTTTTGCACATAGCACTTTGGTATATTTGACATATGCACTTGATGGTACATTCATGAATGTGTGGGATAGGTCCACCAATTGGAGATATCTCACATTCATGGATGGTTTGAATGGAAGGGGTGAATATGCTAACAAGCGTATTGAAAAGTCTCACCAGATGAGTTTAAGGATAAATATAGACCCACTGTTGTGACACGCGTGGATGCATATGTGTGCAGTGTAAACGCATGTACGGAATTGACATAGAATGTGAACATATTTAGCGCGTTTATGCATCTACGTGCTTCTAATCCAGCATGGGAGGGTATCAACATCCCCAACACTTACGCATGTGCATTGATGTTCTTTCCATATATTCATTCCAATGGGGTAAAATATGCTGTGATTCATTTTACCGGTTTTATGCTATGTATACCAGAATGTACTCGCCATATGTACTCGCCTATTGTACTCGCCCATTCTGATGTATGAAAATAACATTATTGTTATGATTAATTTCTGGATGTAACAACATGTTAATATTAATTGATATAAAAAGGATTCTGTGCAGGAGTAGCAGAAGGGGAGGAAAAACTTACAGCTGATAGTGACGCGATCTGAGTTCTTGACGCAACTATATCCAGTGACGTGGTGGGCGGATTCCCATAGAGTACACCGATGGATATATAGAAGTAAGAAATGATCGATATTGAGACCAACTAGATAGATACTCCTACACTTAGTATAAGTATTTAGATAGATAACCTTATGACTCCTGAGCACATCCCGGATCGGGGGTGGGAGGACTTCCGCCGTTCCGACGCAAGTGATCGGAGTGACGTCAGACGTCATCTGCCCTCACTCTGATCGCGCTGACGGAAGGGCGGAAGTCTCAAGAATATCCTTATCCGGCGATTAAGGGATGCGCCGCAATAGGAATCGCTACCAGCCGAATCACATGACGCGGGAATGAGCAGCCATAGGCCACCAGCCACATTAAAGAACCTCCGTAGCCATTAGAAAGAAATCCTCCTGAAGAAGCATTAGCGAAACGTACGTCGAGGAGTACGCCGCACAGAGACAGCTCACACGCACGCCACTGGATATCGGGTAGGTGAAGGACTCAGATCGGTCCGATACATACGGCTTTATTGTTTGACGATTAACCTATGATTTGGATGGATACGATCTAAGCATATACATGCAACCTATGCCTACCTATATTTATACTTATACTTGTTTCACACTGGGGAGAGGAGTGACCACAAGGCTGGACACAGCTTTAAATAATACATGCTGATCCAGGCCCTTCACTCACAACACCCTCCATGTGAATGCAACTATTTAAATAACTCAGATCTGCCACAAGTGGATGCATTGTGAACTGCCTCTGGAGACACGCTGTATGGTCTCTACCTGTATGTTTGTATGTTTGTTTTATGTCACAATAAAATGTAACTTTATTAGGTAAACACGCTGTACCGATTCTCTTTGTTGATGCAAATATATATTGTATATATGAATGCATGTATTGTATTCTATTCCATAGCTGTCCCAAAAGAAAAAAAAAAACCAATGGAGGCAATTTATAGTTTAATAATTCCTCTTTTTAATGAAGAGACAATTTTTCGTACTTTATCACCTGTAAAGTTCACAGGGGAATGTAACATTTTGATTGTCTTAGTGAATAATTAGATTGTAAATATGAAGCTCCAGTTTATAGTAAATCTATAAAAGCTAACAGGTGTTTTTCCTTTACTGTAGGCAAGATTGCTCTGTATAACAGTGACACAAATTGGCAAACAAAGCAGTCTATGAATCATTTATTATATGAACTGATGCAATAACGCGCCCTTACCTATACAGCTACTGCTTTGCAAATAAATATTTATTTCGGCAGCAAAGAGTAATTGACCAAGTGGCCACCACGGAATTTCACGTTGAAATATGTATGTTTGTAAGCTTAGGTATTATTAGATTGTGTTTTAAAATTAAAGCTCGTTTACTAAGGCATAAAAGGAAAGCAGCAAAGAACACTGAAGAGTAATTGTGGATGTCTAGCCCAGTAGCACATACTGTATATGTAAAGCAGCTTTGTACTAAGTTCACAAATGTATTTGGTTCAGAGATAGCACATACCTTGAATAACAAGTAGAAATGAGCCAAATGATTCTAAAAAGTCAGAATTTGATGAAAGTTTTGGGAAAAAATTGCACTCTATAGAATCAGAATTTTAGATAATGTGGGAGAATTGAGAAAGAAAGAAAAGAGAGAAGAAAAAAAAGTCCAGGTTTTTAGGGCAATTGAACCACTTTCGATTCGGGTCCGAATACAATCGGATTGTTGATTCGGTTCAATCAGACCAGATAAAATGTAAAAAAAAAATTTGAAACATTAGGACATTCTGAGTTAATAGAGGGTGGATACTTATTCAGGACCTCCATCAATTAGCCAGAGTGGCTACAAAGACCCATTGATTTAATTGGACACATTGTAATGCTTCATATCAACTGTAGTGAGACTGCAAGGAAATCAAAATATTGCTGCCATGTTATATCATAGATGATTGCTTGGGGTTCAGGCAGAACACTTTGTGATTCGCTTATTTTTGTGGGGAATTTCCAATTGGCCAACCCTTTAAAAAGAAGACCTTGTAGGAGCCTTAAAAATATAAGAATGCTTCTTCCAAAATCTTCCATTGCAAAAATAAATCCTGATAGATATTACCAACCTTTTTTTTAACCTAACTTTAACTCAATCCAGTCTCCTATTTCTAACACATGCCCTTTAAACTTAGCTTAGAGATGGAAGCCATCATCCATGCCTGCTTATTGTTTTATGTGTTCTCTCACAGACAGTGAGATCTGATGCCACACTATGTCCCTGATTTATCATACCTTCACTCCAGAATTATGGTATCAAAAAGTCAGAACAGTAGGGCTTTTGCGACTTTTTGCACTCGCGGAAAATGCAACTGCGCAATTTTTTTTACTTTTTTGCACTCACTTGCAAAAAATGTGCAACTTTTTTGCATTTTTATTCCACTCACTCTAGTTTTGGAGTGTGGGTGAAAAAGTGGGTGTGTTTAGCTATGTTAATGAGTTTCACTCCTGATTTATCATTGAGTATAAAAAATAAAAAAAAGTCGCCAAAAATTTGCAGTCTCACCCAGGAGTAGGGTGGAGTAGGAAAACTGGAGTGACTTCTCAAGACAAAAGTGTTAGGTCTAAGGATAAGACAGATTTATCAAGTAACATGAGACATTAGAAAAATATGACATAAAGTACTACGCAGATTCAAGCAAAACTGACTTCAAATTTTCCCCTTATGATAGAGCTCCCCCATGTATTTTTCATTGGTATCTTTTTATTGGTCTCCATGAAATTCTGTTGTTTTTTTAGCTGCTTATTTTATTTTTTATTTTTTTCCTATAGAGAAGTCTTTGGTATAACATCTGAAAAAATGCCAGATTTAGAGTATGCTGCAATTTAAAAAATGCCAAAGGATCAAAAAATGAAAGGAAACTGTCTTGAAACACCACTACAAAAAAAGTACTACAAAATAAAAAACATTTTGTTCAAAAAAAGACATTAGGGATGGGGTCATTAACTAAACTGCTTATGACAGGTTTTAACATAAAAAAATGTGTTGCATGGGCATTACTCTGTCCTCGCCACTAGGGAGTGGTGGGGGTGGTGTGGTGGCATGGCAGGGTCCAGGCCATCAGCCCTGGTGGATTCACACACAGTTTCCTGTTGTAAATTAAGATTGAAAACTACATTAGTTGGGGTCTGGAGTATTTTTAACTTCAGGTGCACAGACTGATGGAGGAGGCGCCTAATTTATGATAAGGTGTGCACCTTGTCACAAATTAAGCACATTCCCCGGTGGCACAGGAGGTATCAAAGACCACCGTAATACACCAATCTTTGATAAATGACCACCTTTATGCAAAACTACTCATAGAAAACTAGTTTCATGTAATGACATTGTAGATAAAGAGAGGTGGATATTATTTTAAACAGAAAAGTTTTTTAATTAACAGAGTATCATAACATAAAGGAAGATCATCACATACCTATACTTCTTAATCCAAATTGTCCGTAGTCTTTTCCATGAATGGACCCTTGAAAAACATATGTTGCACCATCTGGTTCGGCTGAGACCTTGCAAATATAACATATTTTATTTTACTTGTTTAAATTTTTGATATAATTCTTAGTTTTCAATTATGTATATGAACAAAATGGGTCAAAAAGGGCAAAAATGTATGAATATTTCTTGACCAAAAATTTTTTTGAACTGTAAACCTGACAATTTATGTGTACAAGAAAAAAAAAATGACAACATTTAAATTAATTTTCAACTTGTTAAGACAGTTCTTAAAGTTAGGCCACTTTAACATCAGGTTCTCAGCTTCCATTATATATACAGTTGCAAGAAAAAGTATGTGAACCCTTTGGAATGATATGGATTTCTGCACAAATTGGTCATAAAATGTGATCTGATCTTCATCTAAGTCACAACAATAGACAATCACAGTCTGCTTAAACTAATAACACACAAATAATTAATTGTTACCATGTTTTTATTGAACATACCATGTAAACATTCACAGTGCAGGTGGAAAAAGTATGTGAGCCCCTAGACTAATGACATCTCCAAGAGCTAAATGGAGTGAGGTGTCAGTCAATTGGAGTCCAATCAATGAGATGAGATTGGAGGTGTTGGTTATAGATGCCCTATAAAAAACACACACCAGTTCTGGGTTTGCTTTTCACAAGAAGCATTGCCTGATGTGAATGATGCCTCACACAAAAGAGCTCTCAGAAGACCTACGATTAAGAATTGTTGACTTGCATGAAGCTGGAAAGAGATATAAAAGTATCTCCAAAAGCCTTGCTGTTCATCAGTCCACGGTAAGACAAATTGTCTATAAATGGAGAAAGTTCAGCTCTCCCTAGGAGTGGCCGTCCTGTAAAGATGACTGCAAGAGCACAGCACAGACTGTTCAATGAGGTGAAGAAGAATCTTAGTGTGTCAGCTAAAGACTTACAAAAGTCTCTGGCATATGCTAACATCCCTTTTAGCAAATCTACAATATGTGAAACACTAAACAAGAATTGATTTCATGGGAGGATACCACAGAGGAAGCCACTGCTGTCCAAAAAAAACATTGCTGCACGTTTGCAATTTGCACAAGAGCACCTGGATGTTCCATAGCAGTACTGGCAAAATATTCTGTGGACAGATGAAACCAAAGTTGAGTTGTTTGGAAGAAACACACAACACTATGTGTGGAGAAAAAGAGGGACAGCACACCAACATCAAAACCTCATCCCAACTGTGAAGCATGGTGGTAGGGGCATCATGGTTTGGGGCTGCTTTGCTGCATCAGGGCCTGGACGGATTGCTATCATCAAAGGAAAAATGAATTCCCAAGTTTATCAAGACATTTTGCAGGAGAACTTAAGGCCATTTGTCCACCAGCTGAAGCTCAAGAGAAGATGGGTGTTGCAACAGGACAACGACCCAAAGCATAGAAGTAAATCAACAACAGAATGGCTTAAACAGAAGAAAATACGCCTTCTGGAGTGGCCCAGTCAGAGTCCTGACCTCAACCCGATTGAGATGCTGTGGCATGACCTCAAGAAAGTGATTCACACCAGACATCCCAAGAATATTGCTGAACTGAAACAGTTCTGTAAAGAGGAATGGTCAAGAATCACCCCTGACCGTTGTGCACGTCTGATCTGCAACTACAGGAAACGTTTGGTTGAAGTTATTACTGCCAAAGAAGGTTCAACCAGTTATTAAATTCAAGGGTTCACATACTTTTTCCACCTACACTGTGAATGTTTACAGGGTGTGTTCAATAAAAACATGGTAACATTTAATTCTTTGTGTGTTATTAGTTTAACTAGACTGTTATTGTCTATTGTGAAGATCAGATCACATTTTATGACCAATTTGTGCAGAAATCCATATAATTCCAAAGGGTTCACATACTTTTTCACATACTTATATATACTGGGAAAAGCTCAAAGAATGTGTCATACATAAGCTTCAATTGTAAAACAAAAATGCTATTCTATTCCTTTTTGCTGTATACAAAATACACTGGTCAAAAATATATTATTTTGACCTTGGACAACCTTACACCAGAACAAAGGGAGCAATCATCTTTGCTGAACATACCCTAAGGTGTGTGGAACAAGATTACCAGTTTAAAAAAAATTCTAAATAAATCACAATACTTTCTCAAGAGATGTCTATCCTATATAAAGTCTATGTTTGGCCGACCAGGATTTGTGAAGTGATATTTAGCCAGTCTAGCAGTGGTTTGTCTACCATGAGAAAAAAAAGGTTGGAAATGCTAAAGGTCAACATGGCCATTTAGTTCCATAACATCTGATGAAAATATGATGTCCAAAAATCTAATACACATTGAATGGCAGGTCCAGCTGACAGTCTATCGTGTACATCCAGCTTAAAGGTGTAGACCAATTCAGCACACAAACCAGTAGGACCTGTTGAGTAACCCATACTCATCTGGTCTCCACCACTCTGTTCTGGCTCCATGGCTTTCTTTCTTGACTTCTGGTCCCATTTGTTAACTTTCTGTATGGAAAGGGTTTACATGTACAGCTGTAGCCAATGACTGGCCTCAATGGTGACAAAACCCCATCTGTGCAAAAAGTTGATGAATGGGGACTGGAAGTTCAATGAAGTGTGCCTGGAGCAAGATGAGAGCAGTAGGGACCCTTTAAGACTATAATAGGAGAGGGTGGTATTTGAGGCTCAGGTGAAACTCGAAAAACTAGAATATCGTGCAAAAGTTCATTTTTTTTCAGTAATGCAACTTAAAAGGTGAAACTAATATATGAGATAGACTCATTAGATGCAAAGCGAGATATTTCAAGTCTTTATTTGTTATAATTTGGATGATTATGGCTTATAGCTTATGAAAACCCCAAATTCACAATCTCAGAAAATTAGAATATTACAGGAAATCAATAAAAAAGGATGTTAAATAGAAAAATGCAGGACCTCTGAAAAGAATAATCATGCATATATACTCAGTACTTGGTTTGGGCCCCTTTTGCATAAATTACTGCCTCAATGTGGCGTGACATGGATGCTATCAACCTATGACACTGCTGAGGTGTTATGGAAGACCAGAATGCTTCAATAGCAGCCTCCAGTTCTTCTGCATTGTTCGGTCTCATGTCTCTTATGACGTTCTTTGTTGTTCAGGAGAGGCTTGACAAGAGGAATACGACATTTGAATCCCCAGGATCTGTCTGTGTGTGGTGGCTCTTGATGCACTAAGTCCAGCCTCAGTCCCCAACACTTTTAAATTTCCTTTTCCTGACAATCCTCTCCAGGCTGCCGTCATCCCTGCTGCTTGTGCACCTTTTTCTTCCACACTTGTCCCTTCCACATAACTTTCTATTAATGTGCTTTGATACAGCACTTCGGGAACATCCAACTTATTTTGCAATTACCTTTTGAGGCTTTCCGTCCTTATGGAGGGTGTCAATGAAGGTTTTCTGCACAACTGTCAGGTCAGCAGTCTTTCCTATGATTGTGATTCCTACTGAACTAGACTGAGAGACAATTTAAAGGCTCAGTAACCCTTTGCAGGTGTTATGGATTAATTATCTGACTAAAGTGTGACACTTTGAGCCTAGAATATTGAACCTTTTCACAATATTCTAATTTTCTGAGATTGTGAATTTGGGGTTTTCATAAGCTGTAAGCCATAATCATCCAAATTATAACAAATAAAGGCTTGTAATATCTTGCTTTGCATGTAATGAGTCTATCTCATATATTAGTTTCACCTTTTAAGTTGCATTACTGAAATAAATGAACTTTTGCACAATATTCAAATTTTTCGAGTTTCACCCATAAATACTTGCATGTTTTCTCCTCTTCCTCTACTCTATTTATACCAAGTTAATTCATCTTGATTCAGTGAAGCAATTTCATAACTACCCAAGCATGGTAAACGTGTTATAATAGATTTATGCTTACAAATCCGTCCATTGCCCATTTCTCGTCTTTTATCTTGCTCATGGAAGTGTGAGTTGATGATTTTACTGAATGTATGTGCAGAATCAAGCGTGCTTCTTGGCTTTTGTAAACTCCTGAAAAATAAATTTTTTATTTAAACATGAAGCCAAAAATTACTGAAATAAATTTAGCACTTTACTCAAACTTTTTACATCATGTCTGGGCTCTGGCTGGGCCACTCAAGGACAATTCACAAAGTTGCATCTAAGTCGCTCCTATATTGTCTTGGATGTTCCTTTAGTTGCTTTTTTGCAAACTCCTACCAGGATTTCATGTGTCTTTTAAGATGTTTCTGCCTGGACACTTTACCATAAAGCCCAGATTGGTGGAGGGCTGTAGTAATGGTTGACTTTCCAAAAGTTTCTTCCAATAGCACACAGTGGGGGAGAGCTATCAAACTGGTGTAAATTATAACTGGCTTATTTGCCCATAGCAACCAATCAGATTCCACCTTTCAATTTAAAAAGTAGCTGTGAAAAATGAAAGTTAGAGTCTGGTTGCTAGGGGCAACTAAGCCAGTTCTACTTTACATCAGTTTGATAAATCTCCCCCAGTATCTTTTGAGCTCGACCAGAGTGACTATTGAGTTCTTGGCCACCTCTCTTACCAAGGACCTTCCCCCTGATTACTTAGTTTGGTGGGTTGGCAGGGTTTTGGAAGAGTCCTATTTTTTTTCATTTTTTCCATTTACGAAATATGGAAGCCACGATGCGTTTGGGAGCGTTCAGTGAAGCAGAACTTTTTATACCCTTCTCCAGACCTATACCTCTGCATAATTCTGTCTTTGAGTTCTATTGGCATTTATTCCTACTCATAGCTTGGTGTTTTATTTGGTGAAATGGATTGTTTGCTGTCAAAATTTTTATAGGCAGAAGTGTTTCTTTCCAACTTATCCAAACATTAAGCATTTAAATAAATAAAAATATATAAAATTTGTCTTACAAAAAAAAAAAAGGCACCTTAGACTTTATTGCCCATGGAATTGGATCAGGAGCTAACTGGCCTTCATGAACAGAGCACTAATGTGCAGTCTAAAAGAATATAATGTATTCCACTCATAAGAAATATATTGATTTTTTTAAGGAAAAGTGTGAACAATTTAATTAGGTTGCAGAGACATTTTTATTGTAGATAGCATGGAGCGGCTTGCATATTCAAGCTTCAACTGGAAAAGGTATTCTATAAATGTCACTGAACAGAGATCCATTTTACTCCAAATAACCCAAAAGGAACCTATTTCAGATAAGTAAATGGCTTGAAATCAAATGAAAAAAAGAAAAGAAAGATCATTAGTTGTGAAGTTTCATCCCTTTTTAGAAGGTTTAAAACTTTGCTAAAAAATGTCACAGGAGCAAAAATGCAACCATAGCATTCTACGAGAGTCGTCATTACATGTTAAATAGCATGTGCCATATAATTAGGAAACAATTCCAAATTGAACCTAGCAAAGAAAAAATGAATTATGAAAGTGACAATGTATAATAAAGTATAGCCGGACTATGCATTAACTGGAATAGCAATAATTACCTGACAAAAAGAACTGAGTGTTGCTGTTGATAAGCGTTGCATTCACCTTCCCTGTTGATACATTGTAGCTGTTAACTGTCAAATTCATTGGTTGATTTTTTCCTTTCAAATTGTAAAAGCCTTTCCATATATAATTCCGAGAGAACACATCATCTGGAACTGGAGAACCAGAAGAAATATTCATTATATTAAGGCAACAAGGCAACTATTAAAAATGTTCATTCAAACGGAGAGAGTGTTAGCAGAGACTGAAATCCTTTAATGGAATGAAGCTTATAGGTTAAAAAAAGAAGATTGGGTCAACGTAAAAAAGTTGAGACAACAAGACCCATAATGAATATTGAGCTTCATGTGAGTATAATATATGAAGATGGAACCATGTAATTCTCGACTTCCAAGGACGTGGTACTACAATAAAATTGAAAACTTTCTGGCAAATTTTCAATCAGATTATAAACAATTGCTTGTGATTAGAGTTGAGCGAACACCTGGATGTTCGGGTTCGAGAAGTTCTGCCGAACTTCCCGGAAATGTTCGGGTTCGGGATCCGAACTTGACCCGAACTTCGCCCCGAACCCGAACCCCATTGAAGTCAATGGGACCCGAAATTTTCGGCACTAAAAAGGCTGTAAAACAGCCCAGGAAAGGACTAGAGGGCTGCAAAAAGGCAGCAAAATGTAGGTAAATCCCCTGCAAACAAATGTGGATAGGGAAATTAATAAAAATAAAAATAAAATAAATAAAAAATTAACCAATATCAATTGGAGAGAGGTCCCATAGCAGAGAATCAGGCTTCATATCATAGCAGAGAATCATGCTTCATGTCACCCAACACTGGAACAGGCCATTGTCAGATATTTTTAGGCCCCGGCACCCAGACAGAGGAGAGAGGTCCCATAGCAGAGAATCAGGCTTCATGTCATAGCAGAGAATAATGCTTCATGTCACCCAACACTGGAACAGGCCACTGTCAGATATTTTTAGGCCCCGGCACCCAGACAGAGGAGAGAGGTCCCATAGCAGAGAATCAGGCTTCATGTCATAGCAGAGAATCAGGCTTCATGTCACCCACCACTGGAACAGGCCATTGTCAGATATTTTTAGGCCCCGGCACCCAGACAGAGGAGAGAGGTCCCATAGCAGAGATTAAGGCTTCATGTCATAGCAGAGAATCAGGCTTCATGTCACCCAACACTAGAACAGGCCACTGTCAGGTATTTTTAGGCCCCAAAACCCAGACAGAGGAGAGAGGTCCCATAGCAGAGATTAAGGCTTCATGTCATAGCAGAGAATCAGGCTTCATGTCAACCAACACTGGAACAGGCCACTGTCAGATATTTTTAGGCCTTGGCACCCAGACAGAGGAGAGAGGTCCCATTGCAGAGAATCAGGCTTCATGTCAACCACCACTGTAACAGGCCACTGTCAGATATTTAGGCCCCGGCACCCAGACAGAGGAGAGAGGTCCCATTGCAGAGAATCAGGCTTCATGTCACCCACCACTGGAACAGGCCACTGTCAGATATTTAGGCCCCGGCACCCAGACAGAGGAGAATGGTCCCATTGCAGAGAATCAGGCTTCATGTCACCCACCACTGGAACAGGCCACTGTCAGATATTTTTAGGCCCCGGCACCCAGACAGAGGAGAGAGGTCCCATTGCAGAGAATCAGGCTTCATGTCACCCACCACTGGAACAGGCCACTGTCAGATATTTAGGCCCCGGCACCCAGACAGAGGAGAGAGGTCCCATTGCAGAGAATCAGGCTTCATGTCACCCACCACTGGAACAGGCCACTGTCAGATATTTAGGCCCCGGCACCCATACAGAGGAGAATGGTCCCATTGCAGAGAATCAGGCTTCATGTCACCCACCACTGGAACAGGCCACTGTCAGATATTTAGGCCCCGGCAGAGGAGAGGTTCTTTCCACTTTGGGTTGCCCCGCAATATAATGGTAAAATTAAAAAAAGAGGATTGAATGAAGTGCCCTGGAGTACAAGAATATATTGTTAAGGGGATGCAGTTATAAATGTCTAATCTGCACAAGGGATGGACAGGTCCTGTGGGATCCATGCCTGGTTCAGTTTTATGAACGTCAGCTTGTCCACATTGGCTATGGACAGGCGGCTGCATTTGTAATGACGCTCCCTGCCGTGCTGAATACACGTTCAGACAAAACGCTGGCCGCCGGGCAGGCCAGCACCTCCAAGGCATAAAAGGCTAGCTCTGGCCACGTGGACAATTTGGAGACCCAGAAGTTGAATGGGGCCGAACCATCAGTCAGTACGTGGAGGGGTGTGCACACGTACTGTTCCACCATGTTAGTGAAATGCTGCCTCCTGCTAACACATTCCATATCAGGTGGTGGTGCAGTTAGCTGTGGCGTGGTGACAAAACTTTTCCACATCTCTGCCATGCTAACCCTGCCCTCAGAGGAGCTGGCCGTGACACAGCTGCGTTGGCGACCTCTTGCTCCTCCTCTGCCTTCGCCTTGGGCTTCCACTGGTTCCCCTGTGACATTTGGGAATGCTCTCAGTAGCGCGTCTACCAACGTGCGCTTGTACTCGCGCATCTTCCTATCACGCTCCAGTGCAGGAAGTAAGGTGGGCACATTGTCTTTGTACCGGGGATCCAGCAGGGTGGCAACCCAGTAGTCCGCACACGTTAAAATGTGGGCAACTCTGCTGTCGTTGCGCAGGCACTGCAGCATGTAGTCGCTCATGTGTGCCAGGCTGCCCAGAGGTAAGGACAAGCTGTCCTCTGTGGGAGGCGTATCGTCATCGTCCTGCGTTTCCCCCCAGCCACGCACCAGTGATGGGCCCGAGCTGCGTTGGGTGCCACCCCGCTGTGAACATGCTTCATCCTCATCCTCCTCCACATCCTCCTCATCCTCGTCCTCCTCGTCCTCCAGTAGTGGGCCCTGTCTGGCCACATTTGTACCTGGCCTCTGCTGTTGCAAAAAAAACCTCCCTCTGAGTCACTTCTAAGAGACTGGCCTGAAAATGCTAAAAAATGACCCCTCTTCCTCCTGCTCCTCCTCCTGGGCCACCTCCTCTTCCATCATCACCCTAAGTGTTTTCTCAAGGAGACATAGAATTGGTATTGTAATGCTGATAACGGCGTCATCGCCACTGGCCATGTTGGTGGAGTACTCGAAACAGCGCAACAGGGCACACAGGTCTCGCATGGAGGCCCAGTCATTGGTGGTGAAGTGGTGCTGTTCCGCAGTGCGACTGACCCGTGCGTGCTGCAGCTGAAACTCCACTATGGCCTGCTGCTGCTCGCACAGTCTGTCCAACATGTGCAAGGTGGAGTTCCACCTGGTGGGCACGTCGCATATGAGGCGGTGAGGCCGAAGTTATGCTGTAGCGCAGACAGGCGAGCAGCGGCAGGATGTGAACGCCGGAAGCGCGCACAGACGGCCCGCACTTTATGCAGCAGCTCTGACATGTCGGGGAAGTTGTGAATGAACTTCTGCACCACCAAATTCAGCACATGCTCCAGGCAAGGGATGTGCGTCAAACAGGCTAGTCCCAGAGCTGCGACGAGATTTCGCCCATTATCGCACACCACCATGCCGGGCTTGAGGCTCACCGGCAGCAACCACTCGTCGGTCTGTTGTTCAATACCCCGCCACAACTCCTGCGTGGTGTGGGGCCTGTCCCCCAAACATATGAGTTTCAGAATGGCCTGCTGACTTTTACCCCGGGCTGTGCTGAAGTTGGTGGTGAAGGTGTGTGGCTGACTGGATGAGCAGGTGGAAGAAGAGGAGGAGGAAACCGAGTAGGAAGAGGAGGCAACAGGAGGCAAAGAATGTTGCCCTGCGATCCTTGGCGGCGGAAGGACGTGCGCCAAACAGCTCTCCGCCTGGGGCCCAGCCGCCACTACATTTACCCAGTGTGCAGTTAGGGAGATATAGGGTCCCTGGCCATGCTTACTGGTCCACGTATCTGTGGTAAGGTGGACCTTGCCACAGATGGCGTTCCGCAGTGCACACTTGATTTTATCGGATACTTGGTTGTGCAGGGAAGCCACGGCTCTCTTGGAGAAGTAGTGGCGGCTGGGAACAACATACTGTGGGACATCAAGCGACATGAGCTGTTTGAAGCTGTCTGTGTCCACCAGCCTGAATGACAGCATTTCATAGGTCAGTAGTTTATAAATGCTGGCATTCAGGGCCAGGGATCGAGGGTGGCTAGGTGGGAATTTACGCTTTCTCTCAAATGTTTGTGAGATGGAGAGCTGAACGCTGCCGTGTGACATGGTTGAGATGCATGGTGACGGAGGTGGTGGTGTTGGTGGTACATCCCATGTTTGCTGGGCGGCAGGTGCCAATGTTCCTCCAGAGGTGGAGGAAGAGGCCGAGGCAGCAGCAGAAGAGGTAGCAGGGGGAGCCTGAGTGAGTAACTTGTTTTTAAGGTGTTTACTCCACTGCAGTTCATGCTTTGCATGCAGATTCCTGGTCATGCAGGTTGTGCTAAGGTTCAGAACGTTAATGCCTCGCTTCAGGCTCTGATGGCACAGCGTGCAAACCACTCGGGTCTTGTCGTCAGCACATTGTTTGAAGAACTGCCACGCCAGGGAACTCCTTGAAGCTGCCTTTGGGGTGCTCGGTCCCAGATGGCGGTGGCCAGTAGCAGGCGGACTCTCTTGGCGGCGGGTGTTCTGCTTTTGCCCACTGCTCCCTCTTTTGCTACGCTGTTGGCTCGGTCTCACCACTGCCTCTTCCTCAAAACTCTGAAAGTCAGTGGCACGACCTTCATTCCATGTGGGGTCTAGGACCTCATCGTCCCCTGCATCGTCTTCCACCCAGTCTTCCTCACAGACCTCCTGTTCAGTCTGCACACTACAGAAAGACGCAGCAGTTGACACCTGTGTTTCATCATCAGAGAAGTGCTGAGGTGGTATTCCCATGTCCTCATCATCAGGAAACATAAGTGGTTGTGCGTCAGAGCATTCTATGTCTTCCACCGCTGGGGAAGGGCTAAATGGATGCCCTTGGGAAACCCTGCCAGCAGAGTCTTCAAACAGCATAAGAGACTGCTGCATAAGTTGAGGCTCAGACAGTTTCCCTGATATGCATGGGGGTGATGTGACAGACTGATGGGCTTGGTTTTCAGGCGCCATCTGTGCGCTTCCTGCAGAAGACTGGGTGGGAGATAATGTGAATGTGCTGGATCCACTGTCGGCCACCCAATTGACTAATGCCTGTACCTGCTCAGGCCTTACCATCCTTAGAACGGCATTAGTCCCCACCAAATATCGCTGTAAATTCTGGCGTCTACTGGGACCTGAGGTAGTTGGTTCACTAGGACGTGTGGCTGTGGCAGAACGGCCACGTCCTCTCCCAGCACCAGAGGGTCCACTAACACCACCATGACCATGTCCGCGTCCCTTACTAGATGTTTTCCGCATTGTTACCGTTCACCACAATAAGAAAAAAATTATTTGGCCCAATGTATTTAATTCAAATTCAGGCCTTTTTTTACAGGCACCTAACACTATCTGGCTATCTACTTAGGTACTGTATTACACTAATACAGGCACAGCAGTAACCACAGATTTAGCTGAATATAAATTGTAGGCCTAGTATTTAGGCGGTGGATGACAGGTATACGTTTACGGACAGAATTAGACTTGGAGATGCACGGTAGCGTTTGAAGTTATTGAGAATGACCCTATCAGCACCTTCAATCTAATATACCCTTTTATGGATAGATTTAAACTTGGCCTGATACAGCAGAAACCACTTATTTAGGGAATTGCTAATTTGGCAATTGCATTTCAACACAGAACAAAAACTGTGCTTTGGCGGACACTAAATAACTTTACCAGCCAAAGCAGTAAACACAGATTTAGCTGAATATAAATTGTAGGCCTATTTTTTAGGCGCTGGATGACAGGTATACGTTTACGGACAGAATTAGACTTGGGGAATTAGGGAATTGCTAATTTGGGAATTGTATTTGAACCCAGAAAAAAAAATATCCTTTGCCAGACAGCAGACAGTATTACAATTGGCTAGCCACAGCTGAAACATTAGATTTAGGGTACTGCTATTTTGGCAATTGTATTTCACCCCTTAATAAAATAGCAAGCACAGCCAAGCCCCTGATGTAGGATATAGCAAAAAAAAAAAAAAAACACTATTGATGGTTAAATGTACTTGGTGGCAGCTTGTGCTGGCGCACCAAAAGACACAAAATGGCCACCGATCACCCCAGAAAAAAGTGACTGAAAAACGCTCTGGGCAGCCTTAAAACAGTGAGCAATTAAATAGCAGAGGTTGAATGATACACAGCTGTAGATCGATCACTTCAGTAATTGTTTTTGAAGATTAAATCACTGCCTAATCTGGCCCTAACAGCAGCAGCTGCATCCTATCCCAACACTGATCAGAGCAGAGTGACGTGCGGCGCTACGTGACTCTAGCTTAAATAGAGGCTGGATCACATGCTGCACTGGCCAATCACAGCCATGCCATTAGTAGGCATGGCTGTGATGGCCTCTTGGGGCAAGTAGTATGACGCTTGTTGATTTGCTGCTTTGCAGCCTTTCAAAAAGCGCCAAGAATGCACCGAACACCGAACCCGAACCCAGACTTTTACGAAAATGTTCGGGTTCGGGTCCGTGTCACGAACACCCCAAAATTCGGTACCAACCCGAACTATACAGTTCGGGTTTGCTCATCCCTACTTGTGATTCAAGCAATAGACAAACGTATTCAAATTATTTTTTTAGAAAGTCGGTACTTAAAAAGAAGGACATCCCCATTCAATGTTATTCATGTTTAAAAAGGATCTGTAAACTTACCTGAAATGTCTCTTTCAGGAAATACTTATATTTCCCATAAAATGATATGGCATATTTTCTTAGAGTGAGTCCTGTGTTTCTTAGCGTCCTTAGAGTCTGTTCTTCTCAAAAATGCATAACTAAATTGACAACCAGTTGTTACCATTCTCCTTGTCAATAGGATATGTCGCTTCCTACACATTCTAACACTGTCAGCACTAATTGGACACTATCAGACTGCATGAAAATACCCCACTGACAACAAAAACGGTAACACCCAATTGTCAATTTATTTCCAAATGTCAATATCTCTTACTAGAATGAATAACAGAAGCACAAAAAAAGTACCCAGGTTAGATAGGAGCATCTGTCAGGACCTGTGATTACATCATCTTCAAAATCACAGGTTCTGTATATCTAGTAAAGGAATAGCACAGAGCATGGTGTAGTTCCCTGGTTAGATAGGAGCATCTGCCAGGCCCTGTAATTACATCATCAAAGGAACTGCACAAAGCATGATCACAGGTCCTTCAACTAACAACAGCGTTGAGAAGAACCTCAGGATGAGCTCTTCACTAAGACTAGAATGGAATGGTAATGGAGGTCCTCCTCCTTTCTCTTCATTTGCACACCATTCCCTATTTTTACTCATATCTCACTCACAGGGGCGTAACTACCATAGTGGCAGACAATGCGACTGCTATGGGCCCCAGGGCAAGATGGGGCCCTGTTGGGAATCATCCCCTCTTCTACTGGAGGTAAAAACTTGGTCAGGACTCTACCCTCTAAAGGAATAACTTTTATCAAACGAGGCAGTGGAAAAATGACCCAAGGGTCATTGAATTGGTTTAGGTAGAAACTCTTCTGTCCTGTGTGTGGAGCCTGGTTTGATCCTTGCTATGGGGCACTTACTTCTCTATGTACGCCACTGCTCTCTTATATATATAGAACTGCAGACAGTTATATCCACTGTCAACTCATGTATCTCACATGTACCTCACACAATAACCATAATATATAACTGACCACATATACAGGGAGTGCAGAATTATTAGGCAAATGAGTATTTTGACCACATCATCCTCTTTATGCATGTTGTCTTCCTCCAAGCTGTATAGGCTCGAAAGCCTACTACCAATTAAGCATATTAGGTGATGTGCATCTCTGTAATGAGAAGGGGTGTGGTCTAATGACATCAACACCCTATATTAGGTGTGCATAATTATTAGGCAACTTCCTTTCCTTTGGCAAAATGGGTCAAAAGAAGGACTTGACAGGCTCAGAAAAGTCAAAAATAGTGAGATATCTTGCAGAGGGATGCAGAACTCTTAAAATTGCAAAGCTTCTGAAGCGTGATCATCGAACAATCAAGCGTTTCATTCAAATAGTCAACAGGGTCGCAAGAAGCGTGTGGAAAAACCAAGGCGCAAAATAACTGCCCATGAACTGAGAAAAGTCAAGCGTGCAGCTGCCAAGATGCCACTTGCCACCAGTTTGGCCATATTTCAGAGCTGCAAACATCACTGGAGTGCCCAAAAGCACAAGGTGTGCAATACTCAGAGACATGGCCAAGGTAAGAAAGGCTGAAAGACGACCACCACTGAACAAGACACACAAGCTGAAACGTCAAGACTGGGCCAAGAAATATCTCAAGACTGATTTTTCTAAGGTTTTATGGACTGATGAAATGAGAGTGAGTCTTGATGGGCCAGATGGATGGGCCCGTGGCTGGATTGGTAAAGGGCAGAGAGCTCCAGTCCGACTCAGACGCCAGCAAGGTGGAGGTGGAGTACTGGTTTGGGCTGGTATCATCAAAGATGAGCTTGTGGGGCCTTTTCAGGTTGAGGATGGAGTCAAGCTCAACTCCCAGTCCTACTGCCAGTTTCTGGAAGACACCTTCTTCAAGCAGTGGTACAGGAAGAAGTCTACATCCTTCAAAAAAAACATGATTTTCATGCAGGACAATGCTCCATCACACGCATCCAAGTACTCCACAGCGTGGCTGGCAAGAAAGGGTATAAAAGAAGAAAATCTAATGACATGGCCTCCTTGTTCACCTGATCTGAACCCCATTGAGAACCTGTGGTCCATCATCAAATGTGAGATTTACAAGGAGGGAAAACAGTACACCTCTCTGAACAGTGTCTGGGAGGCTGTGGTTGCTGCTGCACGCAATGTTGATGGTGAACAGATCAAAACACTGACAGAATCCATGGATGGCAGGCTTTTGAGTGTCCTTGCAAAGAAAGGTGGCTATATTGGTCACTGATTTGTTTTTGTTTTGTTTTTGAATGTCAGAAATGTATATTTGTGAATGTTGAGATGTTATATTGGTTTCAAATTGTAATGGGTATATATTTGTTTTTTGTTAAGTTGCCTAATAATTATGCACAGTAATAGTCACCTGCACACACAGATATCCCCCTAAAATAGCTAAAACTAAAAACAAACTAAAAACTACTTCCAAAAATATTCAGCTTTGATATTAATGAGTTTTTTGGGTTCATTGAGAACATGGTTGTTGTTCAATAATAAAATTAATCCTCAAAAATACAACTTGCCTAATAATTCTGCACTCCCTGTATATGTACACACTGAATCTATTATACTTTGCATGGACTTCTCATATCAGTACACACTGTATCTATTATACAGTATAATAAATGCAGTGGACACAGGTATGTAGTATACACAGCAGTGTAATGTTATGTGAGATACAAGGTATAATAGATGTAGTGTGTTAAGATATGCAATATATACAGCAGTGTACTGACATGTGAGGTACAATGTATTAAAGATGCAGTGTGTTCAGATATATAGTATATACAGTAGTGTAGTGATGTGATGTGAGGTAAAAGCTGCAATTTATACCTCACATATCAGTAAACTGCTATATATACTGGCCAAGAATGGGTAGGGGCAGGGGCTATGAATAGGTCATGGGGGCCCAATTTAGATTCTTGCTATGGGGCCCAGTGATTTTTATGTATGCCCATGCCAATACACCTTTTTATGGTACTAAAGGGTCCTAGACTGGGCCCAGTCTAAGCGAAACACAGGTCTCCAGTGCAGTGGGGACTCAGCTCTCTCATGAGAGTCTTGTTAGTGCTCTAATGGTTACAATCAGTAGAAGTGCCAATCTGGTCCGTATAGTGACCACAGCATCTAAGTAGTTATAGAGAGACCAGACTCCCTCTGTCTCCCATCAGTACCCCATGAATAAGCTAAGAGGGTACCAAAGTCTGTGCACAACAGCCTGGGATCTAATGAAGGCCTGCCTACAATCTTTCACATCAGGCTACGCCTCTTTGAACACCCTGATGGTGATTGTCAGTATAGCACAGAATAATGCATTGTACAGAATAAGCTGTACAATGCATTATAGTAGACATCAAAAGATTGTCTGCTATGGTCCCCTTGTGGGACTAGTCAACGGTTAAAAAAAAAATTAAAAATAAAGTTTTATTAAATAAAATAATTGCAAAAAAAAAGTCCCCTCCATATATGGTGTCACCGCATCTGTAAGGACCCACAATTATCAAATAATTTATCCCATAAAGTGAACATTGTTAACAAAAAAAGACACCATTGTGTTTTTTTTTACTTGTTTGCCACAAAAAAAGAAAGCGACCAAAAAGTGTTATGTAAAAAATGGTGGACAGTGTGACATAGATTTGGCAAGGTGATTGGCAATCAACAAATTACACATCTAAATGTGGGGATCACAGTCACTACAAATGAACCTCAGTGATTCATATTTGTGCTTTTTAGCACCAAATTTGTTGAGCACTGTTCATCATGTCACTAGAAAACCTCTTCACCTGTGGCCTCCTCGCAGCCTACCCAGTGCCGACCACTGTATAATGTCAACGCTTACTATTGCAGCTTAGTCAATTTCACTTGAATGGGACTGAGCTGCACCTAGGCTACATTACCAATGAATGTAACGTCACAAGGCCTGATAAGAGGCCTAAGCACTCACAGTGTACCTCAGCCTATTAATACAGCTGATTGGCAGTGATATTGATGAACTATCCTGAGTATAGGCTATCAAAAACCCGGAAAACCACTTTGAGAAAGCCGGAAAAACACATTGTCCTATTCTTAGGCTAATTTCATGAAATCCCTAAGAACTTCTCTAAAAAGCAAGAAAAAAGATTGTTTATGGTTTACCTTTTGTATATACAGCCTCCTATTTAGTTTTACTATTTTTGAAGTTAGGCTAGTTTTCCACTTTGGCTGCTTCTCTGGTGGGCTGTTTCGGCATAGAACATGGAACAAACCGGATATCGTCCGGGAAAAAAACTGCTGCATGCAGCATTTTTTGTCTGGCCAATTCCCTGCATTTTCTGCCAGAAAACATCAGTTTTCAAGGGTGAAACTTGCCTTCATTTTATTATTTCCCCCCCCATTTTTCCTCTTATAGAAATTCTGCGATTGGCATTAGTTAACAATAGAACATTTTCTGATCTGGCTAGGAAACCTCTGAACACTTTTAGACATTGACAGAAGCTAGTGGGGCACCCAATCAAGCTTTTGAGAATTAAAATGGACTTTACAAGGCATAAGTAAGTGGTCATACATGTTTCTTTTCTGTTCAGTCGCCATAAATGTATACAACGCATAAGAATAGAATTTCATTTACCAATTATCCTAAAAGCTTTACGTTTTTATTCCATTACTGTAATCATATTGACCAAATGAATTATGTATCAAGACACGGTCTCTTTTTTAACTGCATAATTTACAAACTAAATGTACCTAATGTATTCAGCCAAAACAAGAAATGCAAATAAATAAAACTATATCATTACAACTACAAAAAAATAAAAATAATGTGCACATTGTAGGTCAATTGTTCAACAAGCTGTTCACACTAGAATAACACTTGGTTGTAATCCTTTGAACTGGAAGATTTTTTATTCTTAACTTTTAAAACTGTAAACCTGGTAAGTACCGGTGATGAGCAAATCAATTAGCCCATTTTGTGACTAATTAACTTGATGCTATGTGGGAAAATCATTTTCACATTTCATGGTGTGTTAGATTCACAGCTTTGCGCATGATTTAAGGAAATGTTAGTGAACCGAAATGGCAATGTGTGTTGATTTCTTCACGAGTTCCCTTGTAAATGGAAAGCAATATATTTATTAAAAATGAGCAAACATTATTAAATACACAATACTAAACAATAAACAAAATTAGTTTGAAACCTATTAGATTTTGACCTTTAGTCTTAAAAGCTACTAAAGGTTTACTATACTTACCACTTAATTTTGGACCTGGAGTCCCCATAACTGGCTTTGTTTTATTCTCGAATGGCTTAGAACCAGCTAGAAAAAGATATAAATTTTTGGTTCAGTAAAACATTTATAGGATGCTAGTTTTAGTTATATGCATTGCATACAATATTGTATATGTATTTAACATATTAAATGTATTTCTTAAATATTTGTAACCTGGAAATGAATTGTAGCAAAATTAGTCAAATGTATGGATTACATATTCAATTCCCATAATAAGTATTTTACAAATCCATACTCCTCCGACCCTACAGAATTCAAATATGTATCTCCTTCCCCACCTACTTGACCTTAATCCCAATACCTTTAATTCATCTCCTTCCTTTTCCCTAGTCCTAAACCTCTATGCCTCTAATCTTTTTCCTATTGTAAATTCTATGGGTCTTCTTTACCAAACTTTTTTACTGATATTTTTCCCTTATGATGTAGGATGCAGTGTTTATACTTATTGTATTACAACTACTGGTGTCCGTGTGGACTAATTTTAACACTGCTTATTCCTACACCTTTATAACATTAAAACTTAACTTTTATTTTATTTTACTATTAGTAGTCAGTCATTTAGAAAAGTGATTTAAAACTTAAGCTAGTCACTCAGTTTACTCTATCCGGATAGTGAATGTTCCTACTATTATCTCATAGCTAGGATGGATACATAATTTCCCTGCTGGCTGCGCGCTGCCGGTATATCAGCGGATACAACGTCTCAGATTCATCTCATACTATCCATTCTAGCCAAGTGTTGATGCACATAAATATCTGTAACTGAGTGCTTGCTGTATAAATATCGGTACACGGCGAAACATGTCGGGGGGCCTCGTCGCTCAATAGTTTTAATACAGCAAGCACTCAGTTACAGATATTTATGTGCATCAACACTTGACTATAAGTGAATCTGAGACTTTGTATCGGCTGATATACTGGCAGCGCGCAGCCAGCAAGGAAATTATGTATCCATCCTAGCTATGAGATAATAGTAGGAACATCCACTATCCGGATAGAGTAAACTGAGTGACTAGCTAAAGTTTTAAATCGCTTTTCCAAATGACTGACTACTAATAGTAAAATAAAATGAAAGTTAAGTTTTAATGTTATAAAGGTGTAGGAATAAGTGGTGTTAAAATTAGTCCTCAACGGACACCAGTAGTAGTAATTCTTTACCAAACCTCCCACCCCAATCCTAGTCTTTTTCCTTAAAGGTGTTTTCCAAAAAATAGAAATCATACATAATCCAGTATATGACAACCTCTTTCTCTCAAATCTAGAACCAGCCCTGTACCTCACAAGATTTCAAAGATCTTCCCATTCACTGCTCTGCTAGATTTATGTCAAGCTTTCTGCTGCAGCTCATTAGGCTTGTCCAATCTAATGAAGCTCTCTCCCTATTACAGCTCAGGAGGCAGTTAAAGGATGAACCTGAGCATGTGCGGCCTTCTCAGTGAGCCAGACAAAGAATTAAGATAGAAAAACTAACAGTAGGTGGCGCTATACAGATACATTTTATCTGTTATCTTCACTGCAGGTACAGAGTGTTTGAATGGAGGAGAATGAGCGAAGTCTGGTCACCTGACCCTCCATCAGCAGCCATCTTTTGGACAGACCTCCATGTGAACCGCACAAAAGACTTGGCCAACAAGGGGATACAGCTTATTAAATACAGAAAGTGGTGTAGAATATCATGAAAGACTATAACTGTGTCACAGTTATCTTACATACACAATGGTTAACAGTAGCCATAAAGTGGACAAACCCTTTAATACAAGGAAAAGGCAGGTGATCTATTTATTCTATGAACTATACAAACAATGAATGGACTTTCATTACATAATTAAAGAAGAAAGATGTTTTGAAATTAATATACTAAAGGTGTTTTTTTTTTTTACAGTCAAACTTTACAATACCCTGCCCTGAAGGGAAGTAATAGCAGTTTTTAAAAAAAATATTGTTTAATGAAGCTGGATCAAATATATATAAAAAAAATATTTAAAAGGGTAGAACTTGATGGACCTATGTTTTTTTTTTTACTTGAAGGGGTTGTCCCATGAAAAATGCTCTACATTTTCAAATCAGCACCTGGATCTAAATACTTTTTTTTTGTTTCCCTTTTCCATATTGGTTATTTTCATATATAGGATGTATGGGTTATAATCATGAAGCTGCAGTTTGATGTGAGGTGGTGCTTTTTTATTTTATCTTTTTTTTATTTTACAATTTGTGCTCCCTAAGGTCATACAAATCATTTCAGTCCATCTAACTTTGCAATTTTTTTTACCTTTATTGCTGATTTTTTTTGCAACTGGTGCTGATTGACTGGGCGTTTATAGTCTATAGCCAGTTAGGATCTGGTTAAAGAGTCACATTTAAACACAATTTTTGTAGAAAGCTAACTTTAAAAAAAAAAAATTAGCCTATTTTTTATTTTATTTTCAGCAACATTATGCCATTAAAAATGTAACCAAATTATTGCTCTTCTGTATGTAGATAGGTAATCTATTGTCAGTTTACTATTACTGTTAGATGATGTCTGAAACGTCATTAAAATAATAGGTGTAGAATTGGGATAACAGTACAGTATGACAGCTCTATTGTTCTTTTGATAGGCCTAGATCAAGATGTCCACAGAAGAGCACTGAATTAAATAGTGTCATGTGTGATACTCTAATTAAGTCACTCAACACACTACCCTCTTTGGCTTCACTGATGATCTAAGAAAGTTAAAGGCAATGGACACTTTAATATTTTGAGCTAAAAATAAATTTTTCAATTGGTCTATATTAAAAATGCTGAGCTCCTTTCTCTGAACTGCCTTAAGATTCTCTATGTTCTGTCAGGCAGCTCAGCTGACTGCTCATTATCTCTGATCTCTGACCTTAGAAATTAACCCTTTATAAAAAATTTGCTGACTATTCTTAAGAAAGACCAACTGAAATATTATTTGAAGCCCAAAATGAGTAAAATGCAATTATAAAAAATGCCCCCGAAGGTGTACATAGCTTTTAGGCAAGAATGTTGTGCTAAAAGTTCAAACAAAGGAGGAAACTTGAAAAACTATATCCATAAAACCATCCACTCTGTTTATTAAAAAAATATATATATTCACATATATATATTGTTAATATGTGATTAACAAAATTGGATGGAAGTATCCCTTTAAATTTTAGGTTTAACCTGCAGCTAGAGGACTTGCAGTTCTAAAACATTGTCACATTACATATTACTATTACATATGGCAACTTTAATTTCTATTTTTATTCTGTTCATTTCTATGCAGTAACAGGTCCTAGCGCTACTGGTCCAAGGGGCCATTCTGTCAGATCTTGTAGATTATAGATAAATCAGTGTGTCTTAGATTATCTTGTAGAGCACAACCTGTGGCCCTTTTATGTATTAGGTCTACTACTCCCGTGAGACTAGTAATTATTCACCGGTTTGACTTCACCTTTGTAGTCTCTAAACCAACTGTGAAATAGCAAAAGAAAAGCAAAGCTAAGTATGACCCTTATCCTTTGAGGCACAACCTAGCTTCATAAACTACTTATAGCAATAAAATAGAAATAACACCAAAATATTTCATACTGTAGAGACAAAAATATAGTTATATCGAGGGATGACTTGTTCAAGTTGTTTGGGAAATTAATGCAAGTCACAGAATTGCTCATGACTTTCTCTAAAAATGTAATAAAATAATCAGATGCCATTAAGTGTGGGCGCATACGCTTCATGGACCTCTATATTGTGCCAGCTTTGAATTCATAAATATTTCCTGGTGGCATTTGGAAGATGGAACTTAGCATGTACAGCCACTAGTATTGAGCAAATCAAAGTGTCCGAAGTGGACTCCAATCACAATTTCAAGTGCTTAGTGGTAACAAATTGATTTTCCCTGAAATGGGGTAAAAAAAAAAATTAAAAAATCATACTCGTCCATTTGAGCGTGAAGAGCCCGCCACCGCCATCTTGAATTAAAGATCCCACGCAAAATCTTGTTCGTGGTGACGTATGACATCACCATGCCAGCCGATGTAATGATGTCATCACACACTGCGGGAGATTTTTCACTGGATATTCAATCAAGATGGCAGGGGCGGACTCTTTGCAATACCGTCCTCAATATTAATGTCAGATGCCGCAATCAGCGATAAAGGCGGCTTATGAGGGGTAGAATCACAATTTCCTGTCATTGCACCCACTACTTACAAAGAAATGCACTTCATGACAAAGTAAATCCTCACAAAGAAATTTATTTCGTAAAATTTAGCAAAGCATCTGAATAAAATTTTCAAGAACTTCTCTAAACACTAGCAACCACCTCAGTAAGGTGGACAGATAAGTGAAGAAAAGAACAAACAACAGATGGCTCTATACAAATACATTTTATTGAATAGCTTAGGGCTATACTTAAATTTTCTTTACATGCAATTACAAAACTATTCAGATCCAGGTCCTAGTTTGAATACTGTAGAATATTTTTCATGGAACAACTCCTTTAACATGCCAGAATTCTGCCTATAACATGAAGACATGTCCCTTGCCTTTAATTAATTATATATTAACTCTACTTTTGTACTAAAGGAATCACTATCTTATACAAGTACATAGACAATAATAATAAAAATGTTACAGGTCCATCTAGTCCCAACTATAATCCTGCTTTGTTGAAAAAGGTAAGAGTCCCAATGAGGCAGATGACAATTGTCCCATATGGAAATTCCTTCCTGACTCCTCATTTGGAATAAATTGCTAAATCAACATCTCATCTCCAGAATCTGGTACCCGTTGTTTGTAATATTATTACTTTCAGGAAAGACATCCACACCATTCTTGAACCAACTACAGTCAGGTCCATAAATATTGGGACATCGACACAATTCTAAAATTTTGGCTCTATACATTATTCAAGGGATTCAAGTGCCCCAAAAATGTGCTAGCTAAAAGAAAAGTAAATATCAAAATAAAATCTAATCAAAAGAATCAAATGTAAAAAAATGACAAAATATATATAAAAAAGTTTGTAGATACTAAATATAAATATTAAATGATTGGTAATTGAATATTAACCTTTTCCTGCCTAGAACCATTATAGTAGTACATATCTACTATCTATTGCAGAGATGACATGGACTCAGGAGCTTTCCTCATACCATCACATGTAGGTGCTAGCTGGCACCTCACTCTCACTCTGGAGCTGGTGCTGATTCTTTAAGTTTAATCTTTTATATGCCATAGTCAATGCTGCACATGGCATCTAACAAAAATATGGAGAGGACTGCCTGTTGATGTGATCATTAGTATAAACAGGAGGGAGTTGACATGGCAGTTCTGGTAGTCCCCTACTAAGACTTAAAAAATAAATTAAATAAAACAAATGAAAGTAGAAAAAATAAAAGTCACATTTTCTCCCTTTCAGATGCCTGCCTATATATATATTTTTTTTATATTTTTAAAATGGCCATATTTGTAAAGGCCATGCAAGAACTTGATGAACTTTGAAAAAAAGATATAAAAAGTAATGCCACAATTTGTGGTTTTTGTTTAAATGATCTCTCATAAAACATGAATATAAAAGTTGTATGTACCCAGAAATAGCACCAAAAGAATTGAAAATTTACCCTGCAAAAATGAAGCTCACACATCTCTGTCAATGGGAAAATAGAAAAGTTATATGTCGTTAAATGCAGCAAAACAACATCAAAATCAAATAATTTTATTATGCAAAAGTAGAATATCATAAAAACTATACAAATTTAATACACTGTACTGACTCGTAGAATAAAATGTAGAATAAAATGTGATTTATACCACCTGGTGAAAACCCAGAAAAAAAGTGCAGAATTATTTTTTTCATGCTGCACATCAAAACTAACTACCTAACTAACTAAAAGATACATTATATGTATCCCAAAAAGGTGACATTAAAAACAGACAAAAAAAACTTTCTTCCAAATAAAACAAGTCCTAATATGGCTATTTCGATGGGAAAACATTAAGGCTTGCATAACTTCTGAAATGCAAAGAGGTGAAAGAAAATACTTAGCCCCAGTGGCTTGTCTGCAATAAAGGTAGACCACACGACGGCTATAGTGGGGAGGGGGTACAGAACTGTTCCCTGCTTAAAAACACTGCATTTTCATGCAGCCACCACTAGGGGCAGTTAAATGCAAAAATAATATTGTAGCTTCCAATGTAGCTCCCCCTAGTGGTGGCTATAATAGAAGAGATTTATCAGTGTATTTTTTTCCAGCTTTCTGGTGAAAATGCATTGAGAAGTTTGGTGCTCAGAATGAGCTCCATATATTTGAAGCATCTGTTCCACTTTATGTGATATAGTCGGATAAAGTGAGTGAGGCCAAAAGCAATTTATTACAATTTGTATTTAATTAAATATACTATGTTACTATGTAAAATTTCTTCCACTTGATTAAAAAAATAATAATTTTGTCAGAAATCTGACGCATTACACATGTTCTGCATATATGATAAGGGAAAGGATTTTAGAAGCTCTCACCTCTGGTCACCTGCATGAAGCACGGAAAAGGAGTGGCTTGAACCTAGTCACACTTGATAAGTCCAAGAACAAAGAGAAAAGTTGATTCCAGCTTCAGCATATAAAAAGTTTTCTTTATTCGGCTTGTAGTATAAAATCCAACAAAATTGTCACATGGAGAGACACAGAAAGATTGTAACGCGTTTCGGGCTGTGGTATTGAGCCCTTCTTCAAGACAAAAAGAAAACTTTTTATATGCTGAAGCTGGAATCAACTTTTCACATGTTCTGCATAGTCTGGGAGTGACTGATGCACATACACTAGGAAAATAGATGCAGGGAGCCCATACTAAGTTTTGCTATGGGGCCCTATGAGATCTGCGTACACCCCTGCTCTCCCCTGATGTCCAATATATGTTGCATCCTTAAGGGGGTAATATCTGGCTCATAATACTGGACATTTTAAAATAAAAGTGTTAAAATCGGATTTCCATTTTCTTCATTTTACATGGAGCTCATTGTGATGAATGAAGGCATTAATAAACCAAAAATCTCACATTTGATTTTTCTGCCAAGTACAAATAATTCAAATGTTTCAAGACAAGTAATATTACATTACCTGTGCAAACTGGAACTTTTCCGCTCCATGTGTTATCTGGCTGGCAAATTCTGTGCTCAGTCCCTCCCGAGAGAAGATATCCCGGCTGGCAAGTGTAAATTAATGTATAACCAAGTGACGGAAGATCTATTCCAACAACATTTGAATGTGATGGAGATTCTGGCTGCTTGCAGCTGTGGGCTGTAGAATAAACAAGTGGTAAGCGACAGAGCTAAAACTCATTACTATTATTTATCTAGGAAATTGCGACAATCTTTTATAGTTGATGGAAGAACTTGGATCATTTAGATGCTATGTGGAATACATCTCCAAAATGACATGGTAGGAACCTGCTTTATAAGAACAAAAGATAGACAAAGCTCTGCACAAGGCTACCTCCGTCAGCCCCAGAGACTCTGAATGGATGGGCAGTGTTCCTACTGGATCGGCAAGCCATTCAAACAGGGGTGCCCACTTTTTCATGAGGGGGGACACCCCTCCCATCAATCAGACACTCATATTATGGATAGGGGATACACTTTGATTGTGGGAAGACCCATTTAGATATCACCTCAAGTCTCAGCTTGGTGAGATGGGAGGAGTGACATATTGGGGTCAAGAGCGGAGATCAAATCTTATGGATATGTTGCTTTAGAAAATATGGTTTTAAAATGACTATACAAAAATTGCCATTTTTTAACGGCCAGAAATGTCCTAATAATTTTTCTTAATATACTTTCTTTATTGATTTTATAGTTTTACAAGCAAAAGAGGCCCCTGAGGTTTGGGTCTTTCTGCAGTGCTTTTCATTGCAGAGCATACAGAATATGTACAACGTAGCCCTATATGCGGAGAATGGATTCTGTGTTATACAGTATGTGCTATGTCGCAGTAAATGCTGTACAGTCAGGAGCACACCTCATTGCTCCTGCATGTTCCCTCCATTAACCTTTTCAGGCCCAGAGTTTTTTTTTATTTTTTCACGTTTTTGTTTTGCACTCCCTGCCTTCCCTAAACCATAACTTTTTTATTTGTCTGTTCACATAGCCATATGAGGGCTTGTTTTTTCGGGACAAGTTTTACTTTCCAACACCACCATTTAATATGGCATATGATGAAGTACTACACTACAGCTTTACGGGTTTTTTATTTACGACGTTTGATGTGCGATAAAACTGACCAGTTACTTTTATTCTACAGGTCAGTACAAATCCGGCGATACCTTAAATATATTTATAAATATATATATATATATATATATATATATATTTTTTTTTTTTTCTTGCGTTTTAATAGTGCTAAAAAAAAATTTAAGTGGTAAAAAATTTGTTTTGTTTTTTGTCGCCATATTGTGACCCCTATTTTTGTAATTATGTCTATGGAGCTATTTGGGGGCTTATTTTTGCGTGGCGATCTGAACAATTCATTGATACCATTATGGGGTGTGTATGACTTTTTGATCACTTTTTTTTTTTTTTTAAATGAAGCGACAAAAAACGGCAAATCGCCCATTTCGATGCTTTTTCCCGTTTTTGCTGTTTGCCGTATGGGAAATATATTTTTATATCCCACATAGCTACACCCATGATATATATATATTTTTTGTTATTTTATTTTTATTTTGGAAAAGGGGGTTGATTTGAATTTTAATGTTTTTTTTTATATATATATATATATTTTTTTTTTACACTTTTTTATAGTTCCAATAGGGAATTATAACATGCAATCATTAGATTGCTATTATCATAGCACTTGATATTGGAATCTATGATGATTTTACTACTTTCCTATGGAGACCTAGTACAAGCAAAAGCTCCATAGGAAATACTTTGCAGCAGCCTCCTGTCATTCATGAAGACAGGGGCTGCTGCATACACGCTCCGGCTCCTCCGATCGCTACACGGGGGAGCCGGAGCACAGCCAAAAGTGCGCACTTTTGGTTTCAGCATGCTCAGATGTCCGAGATCTGCATTACTGACGGTTGCGGACACGCAGGTGTCTGCTAAAAGAAGCAGGCAGCTATGGCACCCGCAGCGGGCAGGAGCGGGCGCCATCTTTAAACCACCCGGGGTTATAACCTCTATGCCAGGCTTTAGCGCAGTGAGGACAGGCAGGAGCTCTGAATCGCACATTGCTGCATTTGCCTATCCTCATTCAACTCCCTTAAACCCCTTAACGCATAATGCCATATATGTATGGCATTATTTATCCGCATTTGTAAGGAGCGGGCTGCTGCGGTGAGCCCACTCCATACACTTAGTTACTCTTTTAGAGGGTTGAGTATAAGAAAATGCTAATTCACATTAGTGATGTGACTTTAAATTTAGAATTTAAAAAATAATTATATCAATGTCAACCATTCTCCAAAACTTACGGATACACTCTGTTGGCATGCCACTCCAGGTCAGGTCTGGAAGACAAGTACGAGTGGTGGATCCATGCAAGATATATCCTTTTTTGCATGAGAATTGAACAACTCTTCCAACCTGACAATAAGATAAAACCAACAATTAAAATGCATTGCAAACTGGATTGTTAATATGATGGCTATTTGGCAAAAGTTATTAAAAAGTTGAAGCTTCCCTCTAAAGGGATATCTCAGCAGGAAAACCTCTGTCCATATGGGGTTGTCCTACTAGAGCATATGGGCAACATACACAGTCAAGTCACATTATTATGACTACCAGCTAATATCCAGAGTAACCACCGTGTGCAGCATGGACAGCAGTTATTTATTCCGTCATAACAGAAGTCTATGGATCCGTCCCGTTTCCGTTATGCAGGGGAGTCCTCTAAAGGCATTCCGTTATGCATTCAGTCATGGAATTGCGTTGGTCACAGAATCCATAACACAATTCTGCTTTTACCACCAAATGAAGAGCAAATAAATTTCATAACATGAATTTCACTCATCCCTACACAGTGGTTTTGCCTCCTCTGTGCCCCCTCCACAATGTGGGTTTTGTCTACTCTGTGTCCCATCCACACGGATTAGGATATATAATGGCCACATCTGTATTATTAGTATATATAATAGCCCCCTCTGTATTATTAGTAGATATAATTGCCCCCTCAGTATTATTATAATATATAATAATAACCCCTCTGTATTATTATAATATATAATAGCCCCTCTGTATTATTAGTAGGGGAGGGGAGGGTGATAGTAAAGTGAGGAATCAAAAAAAAAATTCAGTGAAACTCTGTAGAGATGCAGCTGAAAGAAGGTGTCATGGCGGTCTTAATTCCAAATGAAGACATTGAGGAAAGTCTACATCACAGGAGATGTCACTGGATAGATGAGGTATGTGGTGCTGTATTCTACTGTATATTTTGTAGCGATGTATGTAATGTCCATCCACATAACTGTTTCACGGTAGGGTTGGGGGGTGGATTGAGAATGTGGCCCACCCTGCCGCATCCTGGCCACAGACTTCAGTTCACACTGTGCGTGATCTAAATTCTGGGGCCTCATACCTATCTACTACATTATCTGTACTCAGAGAGTTATCACTGAGTTATCTGTGGTGTTACATAGGACTGCAGGTGACATCTACTACATTATCTGCAAAAAAGGGGCGTATCCACAGGTTGGGGGGGGGCGCAAAACATGGCTTGCCGCGTGTGCTGGCAACCCACGCTACACCACGGGGTGTATGTTATCTGCAAGGATGGACTCATACCCAATCAGATTTGAGTGCCTTCTGCATGGATAAGAAAGCACAAAAAACGCCACAAATACATTACCCATTTGCCCTCTCACTTTCACCATGGCAGCATGCAAACAGTTCAAATATTGCACAGTTTCAGAAATATTGCCAATAATCATCCCTTTTTGCAACTCTAATAAATCAGCCCTTTTACCCATTACCACAATGAGGGATATGTGTGTAGACAGCCTATAGCACACCTTATATACCCACTGAGCCAGCTTATGACAAATGACTTTCTTCATGAGCTACTCGCTGCCAACGTCAACATTTAGGTAATGGTCATAATAACCTGACTCGACCATGTAGTAGGATACCCTTCATGACCCAGAATTCTGTAAAGAGCTTCTCCCAGTTGTTACGCCTAACCTGTCCAGTACTTACACAGTCAACTATTCATTTGACTGGTCACCATGTAATGCTGCAATTCTTTTGCAAGAGATGTGGCATTCCCTGACCATAACGGCTGATGGCAGGGGTTTGAGAATCCAATAGAACCCATACAATTTATAATAATAAAAGCCTCTGTGCCTGCGCTGTGTCCGTACGTGTGTGCAGATGTTAAATGTGCATGCACGACGCGGCGGACAACCGGCACATATGCACGGACACCACCTGCACCGCCCATACCTATGCAACAGGCGTTTACAGGGGGGAGAGCGCCCGGCGTGTAGAGCTGTTCAGAAATAAATGGCCACATAACTTGGGGGGAGGGAGCTGTGTGTGCTGCACTGTCAGTTTCAGCCACAGCCAACAGGCTCAGCCACCAGCCACAGCCACCAGTCTTAGCCACCAGTCAGTGCCATTTTATATAGATTGTTCCTACTAATATTTATGCACTACTGTTCTAGCGCCCGTTACTGTAACGGGCTTAATGTCTAGTACAAGAATAAATATGTAACTACATGATACACTTGTCATCTAAATAAGATATTCAACATTTTACCTGAAAACCATAAGTATTATTTTGAAAACCATGACGTGGCGTCCCTGGGTTTAAACAAGATGTCAAGGTAGGTTCTGAAAAGATGAAGAAATTTGAAAATTAGTGGAACCATTTTTTAAAAGCAACACACATTATAAAATAATACATTTTAGAAGAGTTGTAGGATTGAAGCCTGCAATGTTGCCACCATACAATTTTTAATATTCAAAAATGTAATTTTTAAATAAAAAAGGAATGAAGATATAAATCTCACCCATATTTTTTAATACACAAAATTTTGGCTTAATTTTAATGACAAAACTGAGCTTCAATTGATCAATGAATGCATAAAAATATAGTTATGTTAACCTGCTCCTCTACAAAATATTAACCATGCCCTGAAATCCCTTGGCATGCACAAATGCCTCATTGGCTTTTGAGGTGTAAAAAAATCCAAATTAAAGAGAAAAAAGATCCAGCACAACCTAAGTGATTGTTTCCCAAAGTATACTGTATGTAATGACCCTATTAGACAGCATTTGTGGTCCAATTATTTGGTACAAGTGTTCATAGGAACGCTGATTTTTGACCCTTATCGCTCCTGATTGGCCCCTATAATCGAGCAGCCAATTAGCATATCCCCTTATATAATCAGGGATGTACTGCTAATATTCATTAGAAATGAATAAGGGAGAAATGATTGTGGTAGCAGTTGCACTTCTACAAAACTACACTTAAATAAGCAAATGTAGCAAAGGGTATTATAATATAACTTAACATACAAAACCTTCCCTTATTAAAATATAACCTTTAATACATTTATCTAAAAAGCTAAAGAATACCCCTAATACATCTAATATTCAGACATATAGATATTAACCATAAGATTATCTCTGACAGACATTTTAACTGTGGTGGGACAAAGTGTGTTGTTCTTCTTACTTACAATTTGAAGTCTCAAGCATCATAGAGAAGAGGATCATTGGTGTAGGTTCTACTGGACAAGATAACCTCACTGTCCCTATTAGATCCCTCAACTATCCCTGCCTATAGGCAGAGCACCTGCCCCAAAAGGGGCGACCCCATCTCTCGCTGGCTAAGCCCTTTCTGATATCTATTGATGACCTATTTAAAATTGAGGTATATGTCCCAGATAAAAAAAAAAATTGTAAAAACATGTGGCAAATAATCCTAGTTAGGAAAAACAGGATTATTTGCCACATGTTTTTTTTACAATTTTCTTTCTCTGGGACATATACCTCAAGTTTCAGATAGGGCATCAATATATATCAGAAAGGGTGGGTTTACCCCTTTCGGGGCGGATGCTCTGTCTAAAGGCAGGGATAGGCGAGGGATTTAATAGGGACAGTGAGGTTATCTTGTCCAGTAAAACCTACACCACTGATCCTCTTCTCTATGGTGCTTGAGACTTCAAATTGTGAGTAAGTAGAACAACACACTTTGTCCCACCACAGTTAAAATGTCTGTCAGAGATAATCTTATGGTTAATATCTGTTTGTCTGAATATTAGACGTATTGTATCTAGGTGTATTCTTTAGCTTTTTAGTTAAATATATTAAAGGTTATATTTTAATAAGGTAAGGTTTAGCAATTGCACTTCCCATATTCAGGTTTCATCAGCCTATGTAATCAGGCCAGTGCAAACGAGCACAGATGGATAGGTGATTGAACTGGCCGAACATTGGACAGTGCAGATTTCTAGTGATACTGGCCTTACATATGCCATGAGACAGAACCACTTAGATTTGAAACATTAAACCATTTTGGCATCTAATCGTAGCATTTTCACTTCATGCTTTTATAAAGGTTACTTAAAGTTTGGAGATTTTAAATGGATCAGTCCTGGATCTATAATTTTTAATTTGGGATCCTATCTATCTATCTATCTATCTATCTATCTATCTATCTATCTATCTACCTATCTCTCTATCTATCTATCTATCTATCTATCTATCTATCTATCTATCTACCTATTTATTTATCTATCTATCTATCTATCTATCTCATATCTATCTATCTATCTATCTATCTATCTATCTCTCTATCTATATCATGATCACATTCCAAGAGCTATATATTTTTTATTTTTCCCTTCCTATCCATTCAGTGCTGCCAGGGTCAGACTATGCAATGACACACCCCCAATTGGTAAAACCCATCTGGACCTTCACTACAGACTGGTAGAAATTCATTAAGGGTATGCAGGTAATTTCTAAAATAGACATCTCAGGAGATATTACTTGTCCTCTTTAAGAAATGAAGCTATTTAGATAAGACAATTTCACATTTGTGTTTAATGTGATACTTGCACAAAATAACTTCATTTTCCTATCACAGTGAATTGTTTGATAACTCTCATCAGAAACGTATAGTGATTTAATGAAGAACAGGCAAATTAAAGTATCAGAAATAATTATAAAGCTGCTTTCCTTATTAAAAATGTGATGGGAATTCGGAACTCATAATAAATAGCCTCACATTAGCAGCTAAATTAGATCTTTCTGTGCTTACAATGCATTATTTCATTTCAATTCCATTAGGTTGCAAGAAGTTATAAATATTGTTATCATTTAGAAAACCAGAAAAAAATATATATATATTACCATAAACATCACTAGCCTTGTCTAGAGGTTGTGTCTGGTATTCCGGGTCAGCCCCAATCTCTTGAATCAAAGGTAGCTGCAAGACTATACACAACCCAAAAAGTATTGATGTTTCCATAAAAAAATATCGACTACCATTGACACATGAGATCTATGAAGTTTTTGCAGGTCTTTAAAATATAAGGTTAGGATAAGCGTGCATAGCAGATTAGATTTACCTATACAGCGTGGAGGTGAGCTGCTCCAAGTTCCATCTGCTTGGCATATCCTAGTGCCAGAACCAACCAGAATATAGGATGGATTGCAAACAAAAGATACTTCGGACTGGAAGATAAAGCTTTTCCCTTCCCGTTTTCCATTGCCAGGTATCCCAGGATCACCACAAAATTTGGCTGTAGAGAGAGGTATAAAATGTTAAAGAGGAACTGATCATTAAGAAGCATTCACAATGATTAATATCTATCTACCAAAAAGTTTGGACTCATCCATTAAAACCTTTAATCCATAATCTGATGGAAAGTATTTTATGGTAGATTGTTCTCATTATGCAACAGCTTAGGCTACTTTCACACTAGCGTTTCTATTTTCCGGTATTGAGATCCGTCATATGGTTTCAATACCGTAAAAAATAAATAAACGCTTCAGTTTTGTCCCCATTGTCAATGGGGACAAAACGTAACTGAACAGAACGGAATGCTCCAAAATGCATTCTATTCCGTTCTCATACTGGAGAGCAAAGCGCAGCATGGGATGCCACAATAGAAAATGGATCCGTCCCCCATTGACTTTCAATGGCGTTCATGACGGATTCGTCTTGGGTATGTTGAAGATAATACAAACGGATCCGTTCATAACGGAAGCAGATGGTTGTATTATCAGTAACGGAAGCATTTTTGCTGAACTCTGCCGGATCCATCAAAAAAGCAAGTGTGAAAGTAGATTTAAAAGGGTTTTCCAAGAGAGAACAAAGGGTTGTATGACATAAAGAAAAAACCCTGACTTGCAACCCTCACACTGCCACTTCTGTCCATATCTCTCCGGTCCCCACTGGGATTGCAACATGAAGTCACATGCCATTCACATGACCACTGCAGCCATTCACAAGCTTCAGCAGTCAGGTGTTCATGAGCAGCATGTGACTACTGAGGCCGGTGGCTTCTGCAATCAAGTGATTAACGAATGACACGTGACAGCTGTTGGTCAAGGGGTTGTCAGAGCAGTGGAGCCTGGATCGCTGGTGTGGAAGTGTAATACAAAACTACCACTTATGCCTATACCCTTAAACTTCCAGTCCTTCCAGTGACACCCATAATTATTTAAAAAAATAGACTTAGAAAGAACCCTATTAGACAACAAAATTTTGAGCAATTATTGGAACAAGCATCCATAAGAACTCTCGTATCTGACAATTGGCTTGTATAATCAAATCAGCTGATCAGCCAATGAAAAGGCAACCGGCTGATGGGCTTTTTTCATCCGAATGAAAAATGTCTAATTATCGGCAGCACATTTCCTTGTGTGATCAGGGGTGTGCTGCCGATAATAAAACAGATCGAGATAGGAACGACTCCGGTAGCAATCCTTCCTCACACATTCAATTTCCTTTGGCCTGAGCAATCAAGCCAATGAAAATTAGCACCAATTATGTGTTATCAGAGAAAAGATAGTCAAAACCAAGAGTTCCTTACATTACAGGCATTTCACCTTACATCATACACATGGAAGCTTGGCTCAGCTAAGCATGCATGTATGTTTAACTGTGGAAAGAGATGCCTCCTGCCACTGGTGATTGCACATATTGAAGTCCAACATGTATGATATTTCCTCCCCCGGATATCTGCAATATTTGGGTAATTGGGAGGCCCTCATACACATTACATAGAATCTACTAAAATTAACGGATTTGGGCAATTTTTTTGATGGTCTATTGTAAATTTTAGGCTAAGTCCATCAAATTATGTAAGATCCACAATTAAGCACATCCCTGATTACACAGTCTGATAAGTGTGATAAGGTGGACAGTGCGGGAAGAGGTGTATATCCCACTCAGATACCTCAGCTGGGTGGGATAGCTAAAATACGGGAGGTAATAGTCTCAGCAGCATGTAGGTTGCTGAGACAAGGTTCTTGTTGGTGTAGTCTGGGCCAGATTTTAGTTGAATTGGCAGATAGGATTGGAAGTGGGATCCATGTCCATGTGTGAACAGCGCTTTGTATAGGTGAGTCAGGGATCATGTTATATGTTTAGGTAGAGCCCAGATGGTAAGGTTTTCATTTTCTATCATGTTTGCTGGTGCTGGTATCAAAATAAAAGCACTGTTTGGACATTCAACACGGTTGTCAGTGATAATATTGTGACTGAGACCCCGGAGATAGAGCTAATCCCTCACAACAGAGAGATGAGGCAGTAAATTCCTTTACTACGTCTGTGCCGCACACTGAATGGCTCAGTGCAGGAGTGAGATTTTCGGAGAAGTCAGGGCCAGGCAGGATGATGTGAACACTGAAGATGAGCCGGGCCTGACAGAGGGATAGAAAATGGAACCTCTAGGTCCTAAGGCAACACCCTGATTGGTCCTAGAGTTTCATTTGCATATAATAAAAGTTCTTTTTTTTTTTCTAAAATGGAGGCATCTAGAAAACGAGACTAACGCTGGTAGCTTCATATGTCTAATGTCAGCCAGTTTACTTAGCATGTTTCTGAAACCCTTTAAGTAAAATTTTCAAACTCTATGGCAAAAATAAAATCATTCCTGGATTAAAATATTTCCCTATTTTCCTTTTAGATATAATAAAGGAATTCCAGTAGCTTTATAATGTAATACAGAATCTTTTTTCGTAAATTCTTGAACATAGGAGAAAGCAGGGAGCCATAATGTGTGAATATAGCTGGAAAGATTAGTACAAAGTTTACTCTTTGACTTACTGCAATTTCAATCTTAATGAAAAAGTAGGATTGCCTGTAGTAACTTATACATTTTGGCTGGCTGCTCTTGTATGGCTGAAGAGTGACGTGGCTGACTCTTTGTAGATGAGTATGGAATCAATACTATATCACTGAGCTAGTACAAATGCCAACTGAGAGTGATATATTTAAGTCACATTTTAATTAGACAGGGCAGAGAAAATCGGTCATTTGGTTTTTGTCTGTTGTCAAACTCTACTTTATTATAGTGGTGTCCTGTGGAGATTGTCCTGCTAAGACTATGAACAAGCCACAGTGTAATTTGCAGTTACTTAATTCACTGAGATTTTACATTTTGATTTGAACTGTAATTTTATTATTGAAATACATAAAAACAGCGGTGGCTGGTATTTCCTTTAAACCTGTGCAGGGTTCTCATTGAAATAGCAACAAAATCTCATACGTTTACATTAGGAATGCTATACTGTTTTAAACCTGCTCAAAGATAACCAATTGTTATGGCAGTGGGTGTGGAACCACTGTGACAAACAACAAATTTGACTTAGCTAGTCCCCTAGTATTCACCCTTCAACCCCTATACAGAGATATGGAACCTGCTGCATGGGAACCACCAACCTGTTAGGCTAATTTCATACCAACGTTTTCCCTTTCCACTATTGAGATCTGTCATAGGGTCTCAATAGCGGAGAAAAACACATCAGTTTTGTCCCCATTCATTGTCAATGGGGACAAAACTGAACTAAAGGGAACGTATTGCATTCTGTTCTGTGTCATTGCCTTCCCATGACGCACACAAAAGTGCAGCAAGCAGCGTTTTTGAGTGCATCCCGAGATGCGGAGCAAGAAAGATCAATGTAAGTCAATAGAGACGGATCCGTTTTCTCTGATACAAAAGAAAACAGTTCAGTACCCAATTGAATTATAATGGATTTAGAGACAGACCTGTCATTGCTATGTTAAAGATAATACAACCGGATCTGTTCATAATGGATGAAGACGGTTGTATTATCATGACAGAAGCATTTTTGCTGATCCATGATGGATCCAGCAAAAATATTGGTGTGAAAGTAGCCTTACCTGTAATAGTGTGTTAACAGCTAAGCCATGAGAGTCAGAGACATTGGTTCAGGATACCAAGAGTTCAGCCAAAATTGTAGTCAGGAAAAGGCCGAGGTCAGGGCAGGCAGAGTATGTGCTTAATGGTAAACAGTCTGAGGCCAGGGAAAGAAGCAAAAAGTCAATACAGGCACAGTCAGGCAGAGGAGGGTCAGGGTCCAATAAACAGGCAGAAGTCGGCAGATGGGCAGACAAACGAATACAGCCCACCTTCTGTGCTGTATTGGGGAAAGTACTGTACTTTTACCTTTAAGGATAACTGTCACACTTAGACCCTAATTTCACTTTTCATATATGTAGTTACTAGAGTTGAGCGAACACCTGGATGTTCGGGTTCGAGAAGTTCGGCCGAACTTCCCGGAAATGTTCGGGTTCGGGATCCGAACCCGATCCGAACTTCGTCCCGAACCCGAACCCCATTGAAGTCAATGGGGACCCGAACTTTTGGGCACTAAAAAGGCTGTAAAACAGCCCAGGAAAGAGCTAGAGGGCTGCAAAAGGCAGCAACATGTAGGTAAATCCCCTGCAAACAAATGTGGATAGGGAAATGAATTAAAATAAAAATAAAAAAAATAAAAATGAACCAATATCAATTGGACAGAGGTCCCATAGCAGAGAATCTGGCTTCACATCAGCAGAGAATCAGTCTCTTCATGCCATAGCAAAGAATCTGGCTTCATGTCAGCAGAGAATCAGTCTCTTCATGCCATAGCAGAGAATCTGGCTTCATGTCAGCGCAGAATCAGTCTTCATGTCATAGCAGAGAATCAGGCTTCACGTCACCCACCACTGGAACAGGCCACTGTCACACATTTAGGCCCCGGCAACCAGGCAGAGGAGAGAGGTCCCGTAACAGAGAATCTGGCCTGATGTCAGCACAGAATCTGTCTTCATGTCATAGCAGAGAATCAGGCTTCACGTCACCCACCACTGGAACAGGCCACTGTCACACAATTAGGCCCCGGCACCCAGACAGAGGAGAGCGGTCCCGTAACAGAGAATCTGGCCTTATGTCAGCGCAGAATCTGTCTTCATGTCATTGCAGAGAATCAGGCTTCACGTCACCCACCACTGGAACAGGCCACTGTCACACATTTAGGCCCAGGCACCCAGGCAGAGGAGAGAGGTCCCGTAACAGAGAATCTGGCCTTATGTCAGCGCAGAATCTGTATTCATGTCATAGCAGAGAATCAGGCTTCACGTCACCCACCACTGGAACAGGCCACTGTCACACATTTAGGCCCAGGCACCCAGGCAGAGGAGAGAGGTCCCGTAACAGAGAATCTGGCCTTATGTCAGCGCAGAATCTGTCTTCATGTCATAGCAGAGAATCAGGCTTCACGTCACCCACCACTGGAACAGGCCACTGTCACACATTTAGGCCCAGGCACCCAGGCAGAGGAGAGAGGTCCCGTAACAGAGAATCTGGCTTCATGTCAGCGCAGAATCTGTATTCATGTCATAGCAGAGAATCAGGCTTCACGTCACCCACCACTGGAACAGGCCACTGTCACACATTTAGGCCCCGGCACCCAGACAGAGGAGAGCGGTCCCGTAACAGAGAATCTGGCCTTATGTCAGCGCAGAATCTGTCTTCATGTCATAGCAGAGAATCAGGCTTCACGTCACCCACCACTGGAACAGGCCACTGTCACACATTTAGGCCCAGGCACCCAGGCAGAGGAGAGAGGTCCCGTAACAGAGAATCTGGCCTTATGTCAGCGCAGAATCTGTATTCATGTCATAGCAGAGAATCAGGCTTCACTTCACCCACCACTGGAACAGGCCACTGTCACACATTTAGGCCCAGGCACCCAGGCAGAGGAGAGAGGTCCCATAACAGAGAATCTGGCCTTATGTCAGCGCAGAATCTGTCTTCATGTCATAGCAGAGAATCAGGCTTCACGTCACCCACCACTGGAACAGGCCACTGTAACACATTTAGGCCCAGGCACCCAGGCAGAGGAGAGAGGTCCCGTAACAGAGAATCTGGCCTTATGTCAGCGCAGAATCTGTCTTCATGTCATAGCAGAGAATCAGGCTTCACGTCACCCACCACTGGAACAGGCCACTGTAACACATTTAGGCCCAGGCACCCAGGCAGAGGAGAGAGGTCCCGTAACAGAGAATCTGGCCTTATGTCAGCGCAGAATCTGTCTTCATGTCATAGCAGAGAATTAGGCTTCACGTCACCCACCACTGGAACAGGCCACTGTCACACATTTAGGCCCAGGCACCCAGGCAGAGGAGAGAGGTCCCGTAACAGAGAATCTGGCCTTATGTCAGCGCAGAATCTGTATTCATGTCATAGCAGAGAATCAGGCTTCACGTCACCCACCACTGGAACAGGCCACTGTCACACATTTAGGCCCCGGCACCCAGACAGAGGAGAGCGGTCCCGTAACAGAGAATCTGGCCTTATGTCAGCGCAGAATCTGTCTTCATGTCATAGCAGAGAATCAGGCTTCACGTCACCCACCACTGGAACAGGCCACTGTCACACATTTAGGCCCCGGCACCCAGACAGAGGAGAGGTTTATTCAACTTTGGGTTGCCCCGCAATATAATATAGCCGTCCACAAGCGCTTCGATCGGATTGAGTTCCTCTAGAGCGCTATACAAGGACTTAGTAACATAATATAACATAACATAACATAATGGTAAAATGAAATTAAAAATAGTATTGAATGAGGAAGTGCCCTGGAGTAGAATAATATATTGTTAAGGGGAGGTAGTTAATATCTAATCTGCACAAGGAATGGACAGGTCCTGTGGGATCCATGCCTGGTTCATTTTTATGAACGTCAGCTTGTCCACATTGGCTGTAGACAGGCGGCTGCGTTTGTCTGTAATGACGCCCCCTGCCGTGCTGAATACACGTTCAGACAAAACGCTGGCCGCCGGGCAAGCCAGCACCTCCAAGGCATAAAAGACTAGCTCTGGCCACGTGGACAATTTGGAGACCCAGAAGTTGAATGGGGCCGAACCATCAGTCAGTACGTGGAGGGGTGTGCACAGGTACTGTTCCACCATGTTAGTGAAATGTTGCCTCCTGCTAACACGTTCAGTATCAGGTGGTGGTGCAGTTAGCTGTGGCGTGGTGACAAAACTTTTCCACATCTCTGCCATGCTAACCCTGCCCTCAGAGGAGCTGGCCGTGACACAGCTGCGTTGGCGACCTCTTGCTCCTCCTCTGCCTTCGCCTAGGGCTTCCACTGGTTCCCCTGTGACATTTGGGAATGCTCTCAGTAGCGCGTCTACCAACGTGCGCTTGTACTCGCGCATCTTCCTATCACGCTCCAGTGTAGGAAGTAAGGTGGGCACATTGTCTTTGTACCGGGGATCCAGCAGGGTGGCAACCCAGTATTCCGCACACGTTAAAATGTGGGCAACTCTGCTGTCGTTGCGCAGGCACTGCAGCATGTAGTCGCTCATGTGTGCCAGGCTGCCCAGAGGTAAGGACAAGCTGTCCTCTGTGGGAGGCGTATCATCATCGTCCTGTGTTTCCCCCCAGCCACGCACCAGTGATGGGCCCGAGCTGCTTTGGGTGCCACCCCGCTGTGAACATGCTTCATCCTCATCCTCCTCCTCCTCATCCTCGTCCTCCTCGTCCTCCAGTAGTGGGCCCTGTCTGGCCACATTTGTACCTGGCCTCTGGTGTTGCAAAAAACCTCCCTCTGAGTCACTTTGAAGAGACTGGCCTGAAAGTGCTAAAAATGACACCTCTTCCTCCTCTTCCTCCTGGGCCAACTCCTCTTCCATCATCGCCCTAAGTGTTTTCTCAAGGAGACATAGAAGTGGTATTGTAACGCTGATAACGGCGTCATCGCCACTGGCCATGTTGGTGGAGTACTCGAAACAGCGCAACAGGGCACACAGGTCTCGCATGGAGGCCCAGTCATTGGTGGTGAAGTGTGTCTGATCCGCAGTGCGACTGACCCGTGCGTGCTGCAGCTGAAACTCCACTATGGCCTGCTACTGCTTGCACAGTCTGTCCAGCATATGCAAGGTGGAGTTCCACCTGGTGGGTACGTCGCATATGAGGCGGTGAGCGGGAAGGCCGAAGTTACGCTGTAGCGCAGACAGGCGAGCAGCGGCAGGGTGTGAACGCCGGAAGCGCGAACAGACGGCCCGCACTTTATGCAGCAGCTCTGACATGTCGGGGTAGTTGCGAATGAACTTCTGCACCACCAAATTCAGCACATGCGCCAGGCAAGGGATGTGCGTCAAACCGGCTAGTCCCAGAGCTGCAACGAGATTTTGCCCATTATCGCACACCACCAGGCCGGGCTTGAGGCTCACCGGCAGCAACCACTCGTCGGTCTGTTGTTCTATACCCCGCCACAACTCCTGTGCGGTGTGGGGCCTGTCCCCCAAACATATGAGTTTCAGAATGGCCTGCTGACGTTTACCCCGTGCTGTGCTGAAGTTGGTGGTGAAGGTGTGTGGCTGACTGGATGAGCAGGTGGAAGAAGAGGAGGAGGAAGCTGAGTAGGAGGAGGAGGAGACAGGAGGCAAAGAATGTTGCCCTGCGATCCTTGGCGGCGGAAGGACGTGCGCCAAACAGCTCTCCGCCTGGGGCCCAGCCGCCACTACATTTACCCAGTGTGCAGTTAGGGAGATATAGCGTCCCTGGCCGTGCTTACTGGTCCACGTATCTGTGGTTAGGTGGACCTTGCCACAGATGGCGTTGTGCAGTGCACACTTGATTTTATCGGACACTTGTTTGTGCAGGGAAGGTACGGCTCTCTTGGAGAAGTAGTGGCGGCTGGGAACAACATACTGTGGGACAGCAAGTGACATGAGCTGTTTGAAGCTGTGTGTGTCCACCAGCCTAAATGACAGCATTTCATAGGCCAGTAGTTTAGAAATGCTGGCATTCAGGGCCAGGGATCGAGGGTGGCTAGGTGGGAATTTACGCTTTCTCTCAAATGTTTGTGAGATGGAGAGCTGAACGCTGCCGTGTGACATGGTTGAGATGCTTGGTGACACAGGTGGTGGTGTTGGTGGTACATCCCATGTTTGCTGGGCGGCAGGTGCCAACGTTCCTCCAGAGGCGGAGGAAGAGGCCGAGGCGGCGGCAGCAGCAGAAGAGGCCGAGGCAGCAGCAGCAGAAGAGGTAGCAGGTGGAGCCTGAGTGACTTCCTTGTTTTTAAGGTGTTTACTCCACTGCAGTTCATGCTTTGCATGCAGGTGCCTGGTCATGCAGGTTGTGCTAAGGTTCAGAACGTTAATGACTCGCTTCAGGCTCTGATGGCACAGCGTGCAAACCACTCGGGTCTTGTCATCAGCACATTGTTTGAAGAAGTGCCATGCCAGGGAACTCCTTGAAGCTGCCTTTGGGGTGCTCGGTCCCAGATGGCGGCGGTCAGTAGCAGGCGGAGTCTCTTGGCGGCGGGTGTTCTGATTTTGCCCATTGCTCCCTCTTTTGCTACGCTGTTGGCTCGGTCTCACCACTGCCTCTTCCTCCGAACTGTGAAAGTCAGTGGCACGACCTTCATTCCATGTGGGGTCTAGGACCTCATCGTCCCCTGCATCGTCTTCCACCCAGTCTTGATCCCTGACCTCCTGTTCAGTCTGCACACTGCAGAAAGACGCAGCAGTTGGCACCTGTGTTTCGTCATCATCAGAGACGTGCTGAGGTGGTATTCCCATGTCCTCATCATCAGGAAAAATAAGTGGTTGTGCGTTAGTGCATTCTATCTCTTCCACCCCTGGGGAAGGGCTAGGTGGATGCCCTTGGGAAACCCTGGCAGCAGAGTCTTCAAACAGCATAAGAGACTGCTGCATAACTTGAGGCTCAGACAGTTTCCCTGATATGCATGGGGGTGATGTGACAGACCGATGGGCTTGGTTTTCATGCGCCATCTGTGCGCTTTCTGCAGAAGACTGGGTGGGAGATAATGTGAACGTGCTGGATCCACTGTCGGCCACCCAATTGACTAATGCCTGCACCTGCTCAGGCCTTACCATCCTTAGAACGGCATTGGGCCCCACCAAATATCGCTGTAAATTCTGCTGGCTACTGGGACCTGAGGTAGTTGGTTCACTAGGACGTGTGGCTGTGGCAGAACGGCCACGTCCTCTCCCAGCACCAGAGGGTCCACTAACACCACTACGACCATGTCCACGTCCGCGTCCCTTATTAGATGTTTTCCTCATTGTTCCCGTTCACCACAATTTTGAGAATGGCAAATTTGGGAATGGTTTTTCAACCCAGAAAAAAAAGTGTGCTTTTACGGTCACTACAAATAACTTGACCAGCTAAAACAGTAGAGATTTGGTTAAATAGAGATGTGAGGCCTGGTTTTTTTTGCGCTGTGTGACAGGTATAGGTTTAATCACAGAATCAGATTTCTATCAGCACGCTAGCGTGTGTCTTAGGTTTTTCTGAATGTCACTATCACTAGCTTTAATGTAAAATATTCTTTTTGGGATAGATTTCAAGTAGGCCTCAAATACCAGAAACTAGTTATTTTGAGAATGGCAAATTTGGGAATGGTTTTTCAACCCAGAAAAAAAAGTGTGCTTTTACGGTCACTACAAATAACTTGACCAGCTAAAACAGTACAGATTTGGTTGAATAGAAATGTCAGGTCTATTTTTTAGGCGCTGGGTGACAGGCTCAACTTGCCCCTGATGTAATATATGGCCAAAAAATAACCACACTGTTGATGGTTAAATGCACTTGGGTGACACAGGCTCAGCCTGCACCAGATGTAGTATATGGCCAAAAAATCATCAGACTGTCGATGGTTAAATGCACTTCGGTGACAAAGGCTCAGCCTGCAGCTGATGTAGTATATGGCCAAAAAATAACCAGACTGTTGATGGTTAAATGCACTTCGGTGACACAGGCTCAGCCTGCAGCTGATGTAGGATATAGCACAAAATAACCACACTATCGATGGTTAAATACACTTGGTGATAGCTCGTGCTGGCGCACCACAAGTCACAAAATGGCCGCCGATCACCCCAGAAAAAAAGTGATCTAAAAACGCTCTGGGCAGCCTCAAAAAAGTGAGCAAGTCAATAATAGCACTTCAATGATCCACAGCTGCAGATCGATCACAGAATGAAGTCTTTTGGAGGAGTTAATCATCCTAATCTCGCCCTAACGTCGCAGCTGCAACCTCTCCCTATACTGATCATAGCAGAGTGACGTGCGGCGCTACGTGACTCCAGCTTAAATAGAGGCTGGGTCACATGCTGCACTGGCCAATCGCAGCCATGCCAATAGTAGGCATGGCTGTGATGGCCTCTTGGGGCAAGTAGTATGACGCTTGTTGATTGGCTGCTTTGCAGCCTTTCAAAAAGCACCAAGAAAGAGCCGAACACCGAACCCGGACTTTTACGAAAATGTTCGGGTTCGGGTCCGTGTCACGGACACCCCAAAATTCGGTACGAACCCGAACTATACAGTTCGGGTTTGCTCATCCCTAGTAGTTACTAATAACATGATATTCCAGAATCAGTTACTATTAGACTGACTTACCCCATATTTAATAAGATTCAGCCCTTAGCAACCAGTCTGCATAAAACTGCAATTTCACTATTCAGTTAAGATGGCCGCCACTGCCCTCACCCTGAGGCTAATCCCGCCTGCCCTCACTAGCCAGTAACAATAGCCCCCCAAAAGTGTCAGTAACCAGAGCCCTCCCCCCTAAAGGGTTAATCTCCTACAGCACAAAGGGGTCCTCTTACCACATGTTGCTTTCATTTATACACTGAGAAGATGGCAGATCTCCCTTCCCTGGTTTGCGCTGATTCGACTCTGCATTGTCCAGCTCTGCTGAGTTATGGAGCGTCTGCCAAGCGCAGGGACAGGGAGAAGTGCACACAGCCCAGGCACTGTTATCAGCTGCTGGGGAGGACCTGGCTTTAATCATTTACTTACAGTCCCTGGCTGTCAGTAATGTGACCTTGCATGCAGCCTGCTTCTGCTTCCTCCGTCCTTCAACAGATAGACGGACCATGCCTAGCAACCCTATTTTAAGCACAGGTAAAAATTAGGCAGTACAGGGAACAAAAATATGGAATTAAGGGGTAATTGAATACACTGTGAAAATTTGAAATAGGGCCACCAATGTGATATTAATCACCACAATCCAGTACTAAAAAAAAAAATTATAAATACAACAGTTATCCTTTAAGCCATTGGTTGGTGTGAACTATGGTATACCTATGCTGGTTCTTAACCCCTTAGTGACCACCCATACGTGTTTTTACGGCGGTCACTAAGGGGCCTTAGGCTGGGCCGCCGCTTTTTTACGGCGGCCCAGCCTAAGCGCTGCACGGCTCCCCCGTGCAGCGGGGAGCGCGGACCTGGCTCTCACATGATAGCCGGGTCCCTGTTCTAACAGCCCGGACCGGCAGGAGTGCCGATCCGGGCTGTTTAACCCTTTACATGCCGGGCGCAATGGCGTCCGCTGCATGTAAAGTGGTGACAGAGGGAGCGGACTCCCTCTGTCTCCCATCAGCACCCTGAAAATGTGATCGCGGGGTGCTGATGTGTTGGGAAGTTTACCTTGCTTCCGATCAGGGCCCCGAGCCTGTCTTCCGTTACCTCCAGCAGGCTGTGCCTCTCTGGCGCAGCCTGCTGGTCAATGTTCGAATAGCATTGCTATTGAAATGCAATGCATTATAGAGATAATGCATTACATTTTAAAAGCAATCAAAATACTGTATATTATAGTCCCCTTGTGGGACTATTAAGTAGTAAAAAAAATAGAAAAAAAATACACATTTATTAAATAAAAAAAATTCTATAAAATAAATAAAATATGCTTTTTTTTCTATTGAAAATACGCTTTTCAATGAAAAAAATTGCAAAAAGAAAATATCCCCCATATGTTTGGTATTGCCACGTCCGTAACGACCGGGACTACATAAATATTGCATAAATTATCCCCTATGGTGAACACGGTAAAATAAAAAAATTAAAAAAAGACAGAATTTCAAATTTATTCTTAGTTTCCACCGAAAAAAACGTAATAACAAGCGATCAAAAAGCGGCATTTACTACAAAATCATACCAATGAAAGATACAAGTCGTCTTTCAAAAATCAAGCCCTCACATTATTCCATCTAAAAAAATAAAAAAAAGTTATGGGTCTTGTGAAGTGGCAATGCAAAATCATTTTTTTGGTTAATAAAAGGGGTTTTATTGCAAAAAAAGTAGTAAAACGTAAACAAAATTATAAGTATTTAGTATCACTGTAATCGTACTGACCCAGAAAATAAAGATATTATGTTATTTGTACCGAAAAATGAACGCCATAAAATGTATAATGTAAAAACGCAGTGGCAGTATTGCTATTTTTCCCCATCTCCCTCCCAGAAAGAGTTAATAAAAGTTAATCAGAAAGTTATGTGTACCCCAAAATGGCGCCATTAAAAACTAAAACTTGTCCCGTAAAAAACAAGCCCTTATAAAGCTATATAGACGAAAAAATAAAAAAGTTATAGCTCTTGGAACGAGACCATGAAAAAAGAATGAAAAACGCTTGGTCATAAAGGCCCAAACAGGCTTGGTCACTAAGGGGTTAAAGAGTAGGGAGAATGCACGTATATGTCCTACAGGTGGAGGAAGAGAGGCTAAGTCGGCAAGAAGGCCATATCCTTCATAGAAGTACAGAGCAACAGAGGCAACTGTTCCCACTGGGAAGAGTTGGAGACCCTGAAGAGGGTCTGCACCACGGAGAGGCAGAGGGCAGGGACAGATAGTTTAACAGACAGTTGAGCTTTCTTAAGATAACAGAATCAGATTGGGCATCTAAAGGTATGACTATATTATGGAGAGACAGTCCTACCAAGCATTGTGCACAATTTTTGTGCTGATAGACTCTATTTACAAAAAAATTATAAATGCAGGAATATATACACATTTCAAAAACATAATATTAATATAATGAAGCTTAAAACGACAATAATATCACCTAAGATACCATCTTTAGATAAAACACCAAAAGGTCTCCCCTAATACCATCATAGCAAAGCCCTATTCCCCCTCCTCAGTCTGACAGATATACCACACACTATCTTTTCTCTCCTTCGTTATTCATAATAAAAAAGACATGATTTTTTTTTCTTTCCCTTTTCTGTAATTCTTAGTCCTCATTAATCGTTCCTTCAAACCAAAGATTTAAATGTTTTAAGAATCCTTCTGGATTTAAACAAGAAAAATAAAAGTAGTTAATGCCTTAACCCACTACAAAGACTTCTTTTGATGAAAAATAAAACCATAATCTTACATTAATGTAGCATTTTGAAAATAAGGGTTATAAGGCAGAGGTGGTTGTGAAGCTGCCATCATGCCACTGAACACTTGAAACATCTTTCTCGAGATGCTCTACACTACAATAAATTACCATCTCCCTGCTCTGACAGAAACTAGGAAACTGGAGACTAGCCTGCCATTCATGTCCTTCAAAATGCTACACAAGAAGCAAACCTCAACCTTTCTGTTGTTTTAGGTTTATTTATCTTTTTCTACATGAGCAATTCCTAAGTCAAGAATTCACCAGTGAATTTTAACCCCAATTGTCTTCTTTTCTCATGTCAGGTATGTAGCAACTGAATTTAGCAAATTTCCCAAAAATTGGTTTCAGGTCTGATTCTATCAATTCTGCCATCCAATTTAATTCAGTCCAAATACATTCTATCCTAATTGCCTTAAAAATTCCAACAATTCCAAAAATGATGCTTTTTTGGTGGCCTTCTCTGTCTTTTGATCTGGCTGCTGTTTTAAGAAATTTGTACAGGACAAATCAGATAAGTTTTGGATTCACCTAAGTTAGAAACTTTTGGTAGCAATTAAACTCTTGTAGAATAGTTTCACTGATCTCTACATGGTATGTGCCCCTGGTGCTGGGTTACTGTTCGAAAGAGGAATACGCCACTCTATATTGACCATTTTTTTTAGTTAAAACATTAAACCGCCATTGGTGGCCCATGTCAGTCGCTGCCCTCTACTTTTTGGAACATTATTTAGTGTACTACTACTCCTCCCCTTTTGTCTTCATTACCATTCCCATCCTCTCCTTGCTCTGTGTGCAGTTGCATAGCTGTTTCTGATTGTTAATCAGCTTCTGCTATAAATGTTGGTCGCCTCTCTCAATCCTTGCCTTCCTAGTTTACTGGTTTACCAGTGAAGGTATGCTTTTCTGATTGTCTGCCCATGTACAAAACTTCTGCTTGTGAACCAACTCTGACACTCTGCTGCCTGCCTCGACCTGTGCTTGTCTACCATACTGATTTTTTGCTGCCTGCCCTGACCTCGGATTAGTTTTATGTAATTGCACAAACTCTGCCTGTCCTGACTTCTGCGAGTTTACCAATTACAAGTATTGCATGACTACTTTGTTGTGCCTTTTTCATAGGTATAAAACATTTATATCTAAATATTATAATTATAGTGAATTTGATTAACTATAAGAGGCCATATTGTGATATGCCACCATTTTTGCATGTATTTTTAAAGTCGGCCTGAGAGAGATTCATGGAAAGGACACTGTTCATAAGGTTTCTTCTCTCTAGATGTGCCAGTCTGAGAAGAGTCATTCTTGTCTCCTTATAGATTTATGACTGAGATAAGGATATTCTCTAGATGTATCTGGTACTAATTTCCCCTACAGTTGATGTCTATTGGTGAAGCAGAAAATCTGTGGTGTCTGTATACACATATAATGAACCTTAGTTTTTTTTTGTATAAGATAATTAATAGGACATATGTATTGTTTTATATTGTTGAATATTATGAAGGATGTCAATGCATCTATTATCTTATATATTTCTCACTAGAAACGCATGTACTCCTAAAATATGATGAGGAAAATTATATAGACTTTGTTAATGAGTCTCCGTTCAGCGAAGGTGGTGTTATTTTAACTAACAATCAATCACCCGTTGAAGTGACAGAGCAGACACACATGTCTGTGAGAGTACAAGGTCTATTATATTCTTATCAATACCATACATTTGATAGTTTGCAAAATGTCTAACTGGTACCTTAATGTCTATGTTTTAATTGGTATATATGTCAAAGTTAATCCCCATAGCTCTGATTTAGGATTACATATGTTATGTGTATAGAATGTAAGATGTAAGAAGTCAGACCTGGAAATTTAACCCTTACTAGTAATGATGCTAATAGCTTATGCAATAGTGCCGCCTAGGTATAAATAAGTAACATTACACCAACAGCAGAAATGCATTCTGGGTAATACAGTGACATCATAGTCATTATCATATGTACACGCCTAACTGACAATGATTGGAAAACTCCAAGCTAGGAAGGTGTGTCTAACTTATAAGTTTTTTTAAATTAAACCAATCACAGGAAAGAGAGAAAAAAAAGAAAGGAGAAACACCCCTGGAGAAAAATCCCAATGATCAGAACGGACTTTAGAGCTGACTTCCCATAGACTCTGCATATCATCTGCATTCTTAGGTAATGTATAACTTTATTATGTGTAGTATTGATTATTGATTGAATTAATTGGCCTGATATTTAGTAACTCCCTGCTTTAGTGCAGATGTATAATGTTAAAATTGGTACATCAATATTATTACTATTCATTAAAGATGCTTATTACTTAATAAAAGATCTAATATTGATATCAGAGAAACTCTCTGATTGGAATATTCACATTCCATAGTCAATATCAGGCCTGATAATTTATAAGTTGTGTAGCAATACTACCCGATATCCAAGATTGGTCATAGTTTGAGCAGAGCAAGGGTTCGTATCTATCTTTATCACTATTAAGTTACTGTGTATAGTCAACTTATAGTATATCTCATAACTGTGGTCGAGACAATTGTATTACATTTTATGTTTGAGAGGTAATATGGAATGCTGGTATTTGTGTTAGAGCCATCTAGTGGTGAATTTAGGCACTGCATATCACTGTGTATTATTGCATATTATTGAGTTTTATATTGATTAAGCTTTGATTGTATTTTAAACTATTGTATAATAAATCATTTAAATTTTTGCATAGACGCTTGTACCATGTTTTACTGATTGCACTATACAATTAAATTAACAACAAACTCTTTTTGAGGTGTTTTATATGTCCACCTCTAGGATCAATTCCCTTTGAAATTTTTCCTTTGATCCTTTCTTTTATATAAAGCATTTTCTTTATAGTTCCAACAACTTGGCTCTTCTCACTGGTGTCTCTGACTTTTGTGGGTCAGTTGCCAACTACACAAGGACTATTCCAAGAGAAAGCGGCCTGGTGTGTCCTTTGAAGCAAAGGTCTGAACCCTTATTAACTATTAAAGGGTGAATATCATTGGATCGCCAGGACTAGCCCAAAACCAAACCAATTAATTGGTGCAGTGGGTCGACACCCACTGCATTTTACACTGAGCCTCATTCAAAATCTGTAACGGCTCCCACATATCATGTGATATTCTTATCAGACAGCAAGGTCTTTCAGTATGATAGCAACCCTCAACTGTGTTAAGAACTCAAATTATTCACGTTACAAGTTTTAAAGAAAAACTTGACATGTAGAAAAAAAAACACAATTTCCATCACAATCATTGAATAGCCACACATACAGAAATATAGCATAGATGTCCCCTGACCCAAAAGGATTTTTCTTTCAAAGCTGTTGATTTCATACCATGCCACACTATCTAACCCTCTTGTTATCTAGTGAAATGTTCCCTATTTGCATATTGCTCCATGGCTAGCCAGGTTCATCATTAAAAAATCTGGTACAGCTAGAGTCCAACCCCCTGTAATGGAGTCCATTTTTTGTTGTTGGTCATTTTCAGAAAATTAGAAATGTCTCAATATTAATAACACAGCAGAATATAAATTCAGGATATTACTTAATTTTCTTTGTTAGAGAGAAATGCTCTTTAAAGTGAATGATAAAATGACCTAATGTTTAAAGCATGTTTTTATGTTAAATATATATTTTTTTTAAATCAGATAAGTTTTATTGAATATTTTCAACAATAAAACATACAAACAATAAAGGGTGTGTTACACCTGTCTTGGTAACGCTCATTAGTGATCATCTGGCATTGTAATACTGCCGCTGATTGCCCAATGAACGAGCGTTTTCAATCCAAATCCATTGACAGGTTAAAAAATCATTGTTTGTAGGCGGCATACCATGGTTTCTGATAACGATCTGCTGCCAGTCATTGCTTTATGATCACAGGAAGGATTACAATGAGAGATAACACCTCTGTAGAACTAAAACCATTCTCAATAGGTAAGGGCCACAGCTAATATAATCCCCCTTACTGCACAATGACCTCTGCATAAATCACAAACCATGTCTAGAAAGTTATGTTGGCCTATTTTGTCCATCTAGTTTGCTGTCTCATTCCTTTAATATTTTTTCTAGAAGTTTAAGAGTAAATTGCCTGCAATAAAAATCCATCTGGCTGCTACCAGTTGGGGAGGTGTCTGTGCCTGACAGCCTGCCACTATCCAATCAGTGCTGCCAGGGTCAGCCTGTGCAGAAAATTGTTATTATATGGGAAATGCAAGTAGTTACTAAAACACACTTGTCAGGAGAGGTGACAGGTTCCCTTTAACTAAAACTGATCTTTAAACCAAATATATATAACCTTAACAAACCTTTAACTAAATTGCATTTTCAAAGTCCCCAATACAAATTATTGCCCTTAGATTTTTCAGACTATTATACAGAGGCTAGTAAAATAAAAACTTAAGCTGCTTGGCTTTTTATTTTATTTTTTCAAGCTTAGAAAGATATCTTGAAGCTCCTTTATAATATTAGACACCTTTATGTGGTGGAGGGGCCTTTGGACTCACATGAACCGTTACCTCTGCACCTCGTAGAGCTATACAGTTGATTAAACCAATATTTCATGTATCTATTCGCCTTTACTTATGTATCCCGACTGAGTTGTATGATATTGTTTGGGAGTCAGAAGCATTAGCATGCTATCCCATGATTCCTGCCATCAATTTGCCAATGCAGTTACTAACTCCTCTGTCACAACACTGCAGAATAGAGTAAGCTCTTTGTAGGCGCTGAACAAGCAGGGGGTTGCAGTGAAATGTGAGATCATACAGCATGGATGTTAAAAGGAAACCAGTACACTACTGATGTCAGCTCTGGAATAGAGCATACGCAAGGGTGCAGAATAAGTAAAGAAGGATATCAGCAAAGGGATTGGCCCTTCTTGACATCGATGTCACATCTTGGACCTTCTCCTATCCCCAGTACAGAACCCCCAAAGTTCACCGAGAGCAGCTGCACATGCGCACCATTCTCTTTTCACTGCTATAGGAGTTCCAAAAAAAGCTGAGCGCTGACTATTCCCATCAGTCCCATAGCGGTGAACAGAGAGGTCGCTGTGCACCCCTGGTGTGCTCTCCATTCACTGTTATGGGACTTCCGAAAATAGCCAAGCCAGTGTGCTCTTCTTCAATTCTGGTGCCCAGTTCTGGAGATAGGTGTGAGCCCCAGAGGTGGGGCCTGCACCTATCTGACATGGATTGCATATCCTAGAGATATGCCATCAATGTCTGGGATAGGAATACCCCTTTAAGGAGAACAATGCTTTAAACTAACCCTTTCATTAATTGTAGCATTCAGCTTCTCATGTGTGCGTAGGAGGCGGCGGTATATGTTGAGTTTTTGCATTTATTTTTTTAATGCTATTTTAGTAAATATGATCTATTATCAGGAGGTTGAATAGAATAAAAGAAGCGTATGTATGACCTCACAATGCTTTGTGCTTTTCTTTGTTGATTATATGCTTGTTCCTCACGAGAATCAGTATGCTGAGCTACAAAAGCATTTAGCTGTATTCACATAAACCAGCAGGAATTTATTTCAAGGTTTTGCTTATTGACTTGATACATTTATTTACATGAAGATTACACATGAAGATCGGAGTTGCTGTTCCTATTCATCTCATGTCCTAGAAACTGCTTCATTTCTAAAAGTAAATCACATAATCTCCTTGTGCTGAATAATAGATCACATAGCAGCTGGCAAGAAGTCATAGCTGGAAAGAAATGTCTTGGTTAACTGACCATTCCATATTGAGTCTCGCGGTGTAATGACAATCTCTGATCTAGTAGGACTCATACAGATGGGGTATATCACCATGAGTAACACATAGACCTGTATTATTTGCAGGTTCAAAAATCTATAGCCAACAGGGCAAGACCTTGTTTGCTAATAAAAATCAAATTGTACATTGAAATATTATTATTTTACCCACTTATATAGCATGTAATAGCATTGACATATTCGGCATTGCTTTACAGACATTAGCATCACACTATCCCCCAACGGGGCTCACAATCTAAGGTCCCTATTAGTATGCCTTTGGCGTGTGGGAGGAAACCAGAGTACCCGGAAGAAACCCACACAAACACTGGGAGAGAATACAAACTCCATGCAGACGTTGCCATTGGTTGGATTGGAACCCAGGACCCCAGCATTGCAAGGCCACCATGCTACTCAATAAGCTTAGAGTTCTGTTGGGGACAGTGAGTTATTATAATTTCTGTAAAGTGCTGCAGAATATGTGAGTAACAAATAAATTAACAGTTTTCGGTAAGTTATGAAATGAACACATTGGGACAGATTTATTAAGACTGACGTTTCATATGCCAGTCTAAAAGCAAAATTCATGGGAAGTACTTGCAATTATCCCTAATCTTGTGAAATACAGTAAAAAGTGAACTTTTTACATGATCTTAAAATAAGGAGATAGCAGGCACACTCATAAATGGGATTAATAATGGTCGTTTTTATTTAAAATACTAGTTTAAAAATAAGGTAGGGATTTTTATAGCATAGGTGAGTGAGTGGGGGAATCTGGCCACTTGTGGTGGGTGCCAGATAAGGGGTGGCTGGTACCAGTTTTTTAGGATGGATCCGTGTGGGAAAATTAGTGGTGTCTAGTCCGTTAGGATAATTGGTATATATAGTGGTGGGAAAAAGGTGATAAAAAAGGTGATAAAAAATGATAAAAAATATTAGGACATAGAAATAAAAATAAAAATAAAAATTCTGTGAAAAATAATATACTTTTCCAGGATGAAAAAAGTTGGAAAAGTCAATAAGATGTACTACTGGTGCTGTTTACCATGAGTTGGATCTTTTCTGGTGGGCTTCTATGGATATAATATCCTTTCACAGCAGTTGGTGATCAGTCTATGTCCCTTTATAAGTAGATAGATATATAGGTTGCGATAAAAAGAAGTTGTCAAGTCTTGTAAAATATAATCATACAACAGTATGGTCCCTTGTGGGATTTTAGCTTATATAAGGTAGCGCTAAAAAGGAAAAATGGATAAAAAAGCACTATCCTGTATAGTATACAATGTGAAGTTTATGCTTGTGGAGGAAAGAAACAGCAACCTGTGGGGGAATTGGTGTTCTGGACCTCGGTACTGCGTCCCGTACTGTCTTGGGTTCAGAGATCACTTACCCACCACGCGGTGATGTCTTCCGTCGGTGCTCCAAACAGATGTTGCTTGCAGCTCTGTTCTCCGCCTGTCGGCGTCCCACGTGGTATCCAAGCGCGCGCGTCTGTTGTTAGGTGTGCACGTGACCTAGTGTTGGTCACGTGATCGGGATCTGCCGGGCCGGTTTGAGAGTGAAAATTATGTTAGGGGAGCGCTTCTACTTCCAGGTCCCTCTTTGTATGTTGCTATTGCTCTATTGGCAATAATCCTCCGTACTCCTTAAACGCGTTTCGGGACTTCACTTGGTCCATTCATCAGTAAGTGGAGGACTTGCGGCGTCTGCCTGGAATTTATAGGCTGACCCATTATGAGTTAATCAATCAATTTAGGGTGCAGCCCATCATTTGGGGTTGATTGGAAAGTGGGTTGGTCTTTGGCTGATTGAAGCAAATGTTTTATTATAGAACGTCAAAATCTGACAATGTGGAACCAAGAGTAGGATCCAGTGAGGAAAAATGCAGTTGGTGTTGGGGGTAGAACTTGGGAATGAAGATTAAATATGAATAAAATGTTAAGGAGTGAAAGTTGAAATTGGGGACAGACTGGACAGTCTTGGGGTGTGATTGTATAGATATATACAAGCTACATCTCCATCCAGTCTCTATATTCAACCACACACTCTATACAATCACACCCCAAGACTGTCCAGTCTGTCCCCAATTTCAACTTTCACTCCTTAACATTTTATTCATATTTAATCTTCATTCCCAAGTTCTACCCCCAACACCAACTGCATTTTTCCTCACTGGATCCTACTCCTGGTTCCACATTGTCAGATTTTGACGTTCTATAATGAAACATTTGCTTCAATCAGCCAGAGACCAACCCACTTTTCAATCAACCCCAAATGATGGGCTGCACCCTAAATTGATTGATTAACTCATAATGGGTCAGCCTATAAATTCCAGGCAGACGCCGCAAGTCCTCCACTTACTGATGAAGGGACCAAGTGAAGTCCCGAAACGCGTTTAAGGAGTACGGAGGATTATTGCCAATAGAGCAATAGCAACATACAAAGAGGGACCTGGAAGTAGAAGAGCTCCCTTAACATCATTTTCACTCTCAAACCGGCCCAGAAGATCCGGATCACGTGACCAACACTAGGTCACGTGCACACCTAACAACAGACGCGCGCGCTTGGATACCACGTGGGACGCCGACAGGCGGAGAACAGAGCTGCAAGCAACATCTGTTTGGAGCACCGACGGAAGACATCACCGCGTGGTGGGTAAGTGATCTCTGAACCCAAGACAGTACGGGACGCCGTACCGAGGTCCAGAACACCAATTCCCCCACAGGTTGCTGTTTCTTTCCTCCACAAGCATAAGCTTCACATTGTATACTATACAGGATAGTGCTTTTTTATCCATTTTTCCTTTTTCGCGCTACCTTAATAAGCTAAAATCCCACAAGGGACCATACTGTTGTATGATTATATTTTACAAGACTTGACAACTTCTTTTTATCACAACCTATATATCTATCTACTTATAAAGGGACATAGACTGATCACCAACTGCTGGGAAAGGATATTATATCCATAGAAGCCCACCAGAAAAGATCCAACTCATGGTCAACAGCACCAGTAGTACATCTTATTGACTTTTCCAACTTTTTTCATCCTGGAAAAGTATATTATTTTTCACAGAATTTTAATTTTAATTTTTATTTCTATGTCCTAATATTTTTTATCATTTTTTATCACCTTTTTTATCACCTTTTTCCCACCACTCTATATACCAATTATCCTAACGGACTAGACACCACTAATTTTCCCACACGGATCCATCCTAAAAAACTGGTACCAGCCACCCCTTATCTGGCACCCACCACAAGTGGCCAGATTCCCCCACTCACTCACCTATGCTATAAAAATCCCTACCTTATTTTTAAACTAGTATTTTAAATAAAAACTACCATTATTAATCCCATTTATGAGTGTGCCTGCTATCTCCTTATTTTAAACTCTCTCTCTTTGACTGGGTGAGTCAAACCAGCAGTTCAGCACCTCAGCCATTCTATTGAGCAGTTGAGCCGCTTTATCTCTCTCTTATTACATGATCTGCTACATTTTTTGCACAATTTGCAACTTTTTGGGGCTCAATTAACTTTTTGTGATTTTTGTGATTTTGTGACAGAAATATAGCATCCTCTGTTGCACAGAAACTCCAAAAGACCCCATTAAAGTCTCTAGGGTATTTTAGGTGGTTACAAATAGAACCTATTGCTACAGATCAGCAAGTGTGGACCCACTGTGTCTAGCACCAGTAGGGATAACCCTAAGGGCATTGTTACAGCGCTACCTTGATATAAACTCTTTAATCCCTGTACAGGAATCTAATCTTTACTGCAGGGGAGCAACTGGACCACTAGCTCCTGGGATAGGCCTGATGTAGATGGCAGCTAATTCACTGGGGTTAGGGACTCTGGTGCAAGCATTGGGAGCTCAGGATATAGAAAATGCACCAAAATGGCAGGAGAACCGCAGGAGCAGTCTGAACAGCCACTAAGGCCTAAATGCAGGTTATTAGATCTGGACTGCACACTGGTAGTGTAGATGAATTAAGGCACAGGACAAAGTCGAAGCCTGGGAGGTAGTGAAGACACAGGCACAGCAGGCAAGCTGGGTATTTGACAGGAACATGAACAGGGCAGATGGACAGGGTTAACTTAAACATGAACAGAACTGGAAGTTTAGGAGCACTTATGTGGGGCAGTACAGTGCTAGTGCACCAACAGGAGTAAACATAGGAGAATTGCAGAAGCACTAAACTTCAACACCTTTGCAGGTTAAAAGGAACCTTAAAGCTCTCTACACCCTCTGGGTGCCTTATATACACAGAGACCCCTAGCCATTGGCTGGGGAGGGATTTGGAAGTACGCAAACTATTCCTAAGTAGACCGAGACTGGAGTACTAGGTAGAAGCATGCAGGCAGTAGCATGGTGAGTCATGACCTCAGATCAGACCCGCAATCTTTATCATCTCTCAGAGCAGACCCCCCAATCTTTATCAGACCCCCAAATTGACCCCGATCCACATCAGACCTCAGATCATACCCCCAAATAAGACTATCAATCCATCAAATCTCAGATCAGACCCACACTCTTGATCAGACCCCAAATTAACTCAAAATCTTTATCAGACCCCAAATCAGAAAGAAGAAACCTCTCCTGCTGCAGATGGTTCCAATACTCTGGAGATCCAGGGTGCTCTTCCTGTAGTGCAGCACTGTGACCTGAAGTCGCACAGCATCAGGTCATAGTGCGTGCTTATGTGCACTAAGTCCTGAGGTTGTATGCAGTCAGGACACAACACAATGTGGCACCAGCAGAATACTAAGAAGCGGTGAGTAAAGCCAGCATCAGGAGTGCTACATTCACCACTCCCCAGTTCTACTGTGTCCTAATAAGTACTTTTATAATGGCGCTCATTGGTGTTTGCTTCATAAGATGCACTACCATATTTCTCCGTCTTAGGGTGGGCACACATCTGTGTTCTGGATCGTGATGAGCGGCAGGGGCAATATTCGAATTTGCAATATTTTGCAAATATTTGGTAGAATATTTGTCATATATTAGAGAATTCGCAAATATGGTATTCATTGCAAAAATTCGGCAATGTAATATACGCGTAATGTGAGCGCAATACAGGCATATATTTTTCAAGATGCTAGAAGTTTCCTGAGAGTAGAGAAAATGGTTGGTACAGCAGAACATTACAATAGCTTTATATGCAGATAGAGTGCTCCAATATATTCACAATTGCAAAATCGGCACTAATGATGCAAATATTTTGGCGCAATACGTGCAATTTCACATTTTAATAGGTCTGACTACATATTAGTGATTGGTGCACTAAGTATTGTTGTGAACTTGTGACATCACAGCACTATGTATGTATGTATGTATAGGAATGCTATTTTCTCAAATATATTTATTTTAACCAATTCATTTCCACTAGGCTAAAATAGCTCAAATAAAATGCAAGTTGTGTGGCGAAACCAACCTCGCCACTGGGTTTTGGAGGGGCCTGGTTGCCAGCCTCTTGCCCCAGGATTATGGGCCCTCTCATCAGCCCATGCAAAACTTAAACCCAATGGCGATTTGACTGTGTTTGTGGCATCTGAGCGCTCAGATCCAAGCCATATGGGGACATGTGGGGTTTTGAGGTGTGTGACAGAACCATCTGTCTGTGTAATTGTATTGTATGTTATGTGAGGATACCCAGATAGCTAATGTTATTGTATTTGTGTATTCTGAGTGCTATTCACCTAATGATATGCACTCAGACTTGAGCTATCTGGGAATATGTTAAATGTCTGTGTTTGCTGTGAGGGTGTGACATTGTGTGTTTGGGTGGTGATTCCTGTCCTGTTGTTCCCACATGTGTATTGGTGATTTCCCTTTGTCCTGAGAGATAATTGAATTGCTCCTCGGGTGTCTCCAGGGCAGAGAGGAGGAAACCATGATGCATTGTGGGGATGGGTTGTGTCTGTGTATCCTGAGTGCTACGTATCTGTCCTGTGTCACAGTCTTCCTTCTGGTCCCCTAGGGGCGTGTACACCAGATGGGGACCTGCATAAATACGGGCGGGTAGCCCTCAATAAAGTGTTCCTGTTTTTACACTCAACATAGAGCCTTGTCTCATGTGTGTGGGGATTGCTATACTTGTATACTCCCCTGGCTATTACTCCTAGCTCTTGTAAGAGCTGTTCCTTTTCCTGGTTCCTGTGGTGGTATCGGTGTCGAGCGGAGTGCTTGGAGTCCTCGGGAGTCACTGGGAGCATTTATCAACGGAGGTACCCGGTCGGGGTGCTAGGAGATCCGTTACACAAGTGTAAGCTCTTCTTCTACCATAAGCATGGCTTGCATTAGATATGTGAAGTGCCATGCATGAGCCATGTATTTCTGAAGAGGACATCACAGAAGGTTTTGCACTCAAGCCTTTTGACTACTACACATACTAATTGTATAACAGTTTTACTTACATTTATTTAATTTATTATATTGACTAGTGGTATTGGATCATTTTATGATAGGAGCTATTATTTGGTCACTGTACAGTATGTTGAAATTATTTGAGCACTGTATGATCTTATTGTATATGGTCAACATATGGCACTGATATTTGCCCATCATACTGTAGAAATGAGTGAATTGATTTAAACTAATTCAATGTGTTACGAATTCCTATAAATATTTGGATTCTAGAGAAGCTGAAACTTTTGCGAATTATTTGGGACAAATTGCTCAAAATGGCTACCACCATTATACACATCAGAAGTCGGAGAAGGAAGCATCTGTCACCAAAAAAAGATCATTTTGGACCATTTTTAATAAATAAAAAATATCCAATGGTGCATTGCGTTATTAAACAGGCTTTTTGTTACCACCAGTTACTGTCCTTGTAACCATAGCCATATTTATCACTGTCACTTTGATTTTACGAAAGATGTATTGGTGTAAAATATCTCGAAGGGGGTCAGATACAGTCCTAGGAGACCCCAAAGTATTGTACACCACTTTTCAGGTCTATAGGTGCACATTCGATTGCGGTCAAATTTATTCTGGCCAAATCGTTCCTGAAGACTGATTCATGCAAAGTGGACCAGAAATGAATTTCCCAAAATTTGCTCATTTCTAGCATTTTTAATTGGGCACTGTAAGTTATCATTATTAGTATAGCAGAAGACACCACATAGTTTAACATCCTATCCCAGCACATATTTATGTCTGCATTATATCTATATCTACAGAAGGTTACAATACACTGAAGGCCACCATAACAAGCCTCCAGCCATCGACAGTGTACAGTACTGCATTGCAAGTGGGATTATTTATCTTCAGCTCCTCTCCACAAATGCTGGAGTTCAGTAATAGGGCAGATTAGGGAGCTTCTGGCAATATGACTCTCTAATGCATCAGTCAAGGGTCGCTAAAGGTAAATCTTCCCTTTGAAACAAAAGTGTTTCATTATAATATATTTCAAAGTGAAGCACATTGTAATAAATGATCTCTGCCAGCAGATGGGGCTTGGTAACACCATGCACTGCCATCTGTTAACATAGAAGCGTAGTCATTGGAATTGGCAGACATCAGCTCGTATATTGGTGCCAAGGAAACCTGAACATGCAGCCAAAGTTAAATATTTCATTTTGGGTGCAGATAAAATGTAAAACCTAGCTCTTACGATGCGTTGTCCATTCATAAAATCTATTTAATCAGCTGAAAATGAGAAAAAAGTTACTTAACCCCTTTGGAACCAAACAACTGTTTGTCTTTAGGACCACACAGTTTTATTTTCATTTTATTTTATTGTTAACATTCTTATTTACAATATTATATATGTAAAGAAATGTTACCCTTTCTTTTCTTACAACTTATGGATATCAAATACTTACATTTGTCAATATTCTTTTTATGACTATTCTTATTTTAGGTCATTCTTGGGGACCTTTGTATGGACCCTGGTTGTCTCCATTGTGACACCAGCTCTATTGATCACTGTTACAATAGGGAGTACATGGAAAGTTACTTTAACTTCAGAGTGTAAGACGAGGCTTAAAGGGGCACTCCACTTCAATGAAAAAGTAACCCAAAGCAATAAATATTTGAGGTAAGCTTTTGTAAAAAAAAAAAATATATAATATTGCCACAGAACTGCCTATGCATAAACTAGTCACTTTCCATTAGGGCAGAAATAAATGCCCACTGATTCCTACAGGGACAGCAGTACTGGAGCTCCTCCTCATCACGGGTACAGGTGCAATGATGGGGAACGGTGATGGCACCGAACCCCATCATTGAATCCCTCGGATCCTCAGATGCCGCGTTCAACACTGATTGTGAGAATCACATCAAGTACTTCAGGGGTTAATCGCGGAGAGGCTGTCATGGCCATCTTGATTGAAGAAAACTCGCCAAATCTTGTGCTCGCTGACATCGCCACTGATGATGTCGCAGCACCTGCTGACATAGTGACGTCACTGCCTTTGGTGTGCGCTGTGACACTTATGCCACGCTTGCTGTTGCCTGTGAAAACGTGTTGCTGTTTCAGCATGCGGGGGCAGTGTCATGGCCTTTGTGGTGTGTGCCGTGACATGGTTGCCTTGTATGTTGTTGCCTGAGACAACGTGTAGCTTTTTATGCTGGTGTGTGCACTTCCCCTGTCAGTTGTTTCCTCCTCTGTTCGGTGCTGGAGGGGTTAACCACCTTGTTGGGCGTGGTCACTAGGTGCTTCATATTACCTGTGGCTAGAGGCCATGGGTCAGGGGTACTCCAGCCATGGTGTGTGCTGGAGTTATGCTCCTGGTCTTTATACTTCATCTCCCAGATTGAGGGCCTCCTAGTGGAACATCGAGGTCTCCAGCGATGTCTTCTCTCCCTTACTTGTGTTGTATGTTTGGTGTGGGGTTATGATTTGGTGTGTTGTAATGTCTAGCCTGGTGTTCCTTGTCTGGTATGTTTGGTGATATCTTCCAGCATGGTTGCTAGACATCCTAGCCTGTATGCAGTGCCACCTGGGGCTGCTATGCAACTTGAGGCATGGGGGTCCTTGCGGAGTCTGGTGTGCTTGATACCTGTGTGAGTTGCTGATACGGTGTCCTGTTTGGTGTTAGGGCTCCGGTACGTATTCACGGGTTCCAGTCATGGTGGCAGCGGCAGGTAAGTGTGTCGTCTTGTTTTCTTACCTGCCTATTCTCTTGCTGCATATTGTCTTTTCCTTTCCCTGCTTCTAGGCCTTTTGAGACTCCTGTTCTTCCGTGTCCTGGAAGAACAGGGCCCCTCTCCTCAGCTCCTTTGTGAGGGATTCTCAGGGCGACTCAGGGCCTTAGGTATTCAGGGTATGAGCCATCCTACTATCCAGGTCCGCTCATACGGTGAGGAGTTAGGGCTAGGTACAGGGATGCATTAGGGGGTGACCTTCTCCCTTATCCTTGTGTTCAGGCCTAATTGCTTTCCTTATCCCCCAGTCATCGTACGGTGAAGGGTTTTGCCCACTCCCCACCATGACAGTCACACATTAGCACGTTCAAGGTTTGGCACATTTTCTTTAATCAAGATGGCATCAAAAGCCTCTTCGTGATCAAATTGAGGAGGTGATTATGTAATGTTTTAAACCACCATTTCAGGAAAATTGATTTGTTACCACGCAACGCAAGAAAATTCGGCTTTGTGATGAATCAAATCTTTATTGAAATTTGGATCAAAGTCCACTTCGTTAACTTCGATCCACTTAACACTAATGATAATCTCTTTAAAAAAAAAAAAAAAGCTAGAACCAGGCTTATACCTCACATGGATCCAGAGATGTCTTCATTCATTGATCTAATTGCTCTGCTAGATTTTCACCAGTTTAGCAACTTAGGGGTTTTGTCATTTTACAGGAGGTTGCGTCCTTTCTGCTGCAGCTCTCATCCTTTGGCCTCATGCACACGACCGCTTTTTTTTGCGGTCCACAAAAACAGGTTCCGTAGTTCCGTGATCCGTGTCCGTTTTTTCTTCCGTGGGTCTTCCTTGATTTTTGGAGGATCCAAGGACATGAAGGAAAAAGTCATTTTGGTGTCCGCCTGGTCGTGCGGAGCCAAATGGATCCGTCCTGACTTACAATGCAAGTCAATGGGGACTGATCCGTTTGACGTTGACACAATATGGTGCAATTGCAAACGGATCCATCCCCCATTGAATTTCAATGTAAAGTCAGGAGTCCCTATTATACCATCGGATCGGCGTTTTCTCCAATCCGATGGTATATTTTAACTTGAAGCGTCCCAATCACCATGGGAATGCCTCTATGTTAAAATATACCATCGGATTTGAGTTATATCGTGAAAACTCAGATCCGACAGTATGTTCTAACACAGAGGCGTTCCCATAGTGATGGAGACGCTTCAAGTTAGAATATACTAAGAACTGTGTACATGACTGCCCCCTGCTGCCTGGCAGCACCCGATCTCTTACAGGGGGCTGTGATCCACACAATTAACCCCTCAGGTGCCACACCTGAGGGGTTAATTGTGCGTATTATAGCCACCTGTAAGAGATCAGGTGCTGCCAGGCAGAAGGGGGCAGACCCCCCTCCCTCCCCAGTTTTAAATTCATTGGTGGCCAGTGCGGCCCCCCTCCCTCCCTCCCCTGTATTACATTCATTGGTGGCCAGTGCGGCCCCCTCCTAATTAAAATCCCCCCCATCATTGGTGGCAGCGGAGAGTTCCGATCGGAGTCCCAGTTTAATTGCTGGGGCTCCGATCGGTAACCATGGCAACCAGGACGCTACTGCAGTCCTGGCTGCCATGGTTACTTAGCAATTTTAGAAGCATTATACTTACCTTCGCTGTCTGTGGCCGGCCGGGTGCTCCTCCTACTGGTAAGTGACAGGTCTGTGCGGCGCATTGCTCATAGCAGAGACCTTTCACTTACCAGTAGGAGGAGCGCCCAGCCGGTCACAGACAGCGCAGGTAAGTATAATGCTTCTAAAATTGCTAAGTAACCATGGCAGCTAGGACTGCAGCAGCGTCCTGGCTGCCATGGTTACCGATCGGAGTTCCAGCGATTAAACTGGAAATCCGATCGGAACTCTCCGCTGCCACCAATGATGGGGGATTTTAATTAGGAGGGGGGGAGAGGGGGTGCCGCACTGGCCACCAATGAATGTAATACAGGAGAGGGAGGGAGGGGGGGCCGCACTGGCCACCAATGAATTAAATACAGAGGAGGGAGGGGGACCGCACTGGCCACCAATGAATGTAATACAGGGGAGGGAGGGGGATCCGCACTGGCCACCAATGAATGTAATACAGGGGAGGGAGGGGGGGGCCGCACTGGCCACCAATTAATTTAAAACTGGGGAGGGAGGGGGGTCGGCCCCCTCCTGCCTAGCAGCACCTGATCTCTTACAGGGGGCTATGATACGCACAATTAACCCCTTAGGTGTGGCACCTGAGGGGTTAATTGTGCGGATCACAGCCCCCTGTAGGAGATCGTGTGCTGCCAGGCAGCAGGGGGCAGTCATGTACACAGTTCTTAGTATATTCTAACTTGAAGCGTCCCCATCACTATGGGAACGCCTCTGTGTTAGAATATACTGTCGGATCTGAGTTTTCACGAAGTGAAAACTCAGATCTAAAAAAGCTTTTATGCAGACGGATCTGTGGATCCGTCTGTGTGAAAGTAGCCTACGGACACGGATCACGGACGCGGATGCCAATCTTGTGTGCATCCGTGTTTTTTTACGGACCCATTGACTTGAATGGGTCCGTGAACCGTTGTCCGTCAAAAAAATAGGACAGGTCATATTTTTTTGTTGGACAGGAAACACGGATTACGGACGCGGATGAAAAACGGTGCATTTTCCGAGTTTTCAACGGACCCATTGAAATTCACGGAAAACGAAACAACGGACACGGATGCACACAACGGTCGTGTGTATGAGGCCTTTAACTGTCACAGCTTCTAACAATAGATATGGCTGGTGGCAGTTGAAGGATGGAACTGAGCATGTGCGACGACTTCTGTAAGATGATTTGTACATTACCAGTGATGGCCAGTTCGCATTGTTCGCCCGCGAACACATGCGGGCTGCCATCTTTTCTCACAAGTCCGGCGAGGCACAGGTAAGCCCTTACCTGTGCCTGTGCGCAAGCCGGTCTGAAATCAAATGCGGTCACCGGGAGCAGGAAGTTCCAATAACAGCCTCCAGGGGCCTTCATCGGGCTGTTCTCGGAACTGCCTGCTCCTGCTGACCGCATTTGTTTCAGACCGGCTCTCAGCACAGGCATAGGTAAGGGCTAACCTGTGCCTCGCCGGACTTGTGAGAAAAGATGGCAGCCCGCATGTGTTCGCGGGCGAACAATGCGAATTGGCCATCACTGTACATTACTATATAGGTTAAATGTGTAGCTAGTTACTTTTGTAAATTAAAAAGTAACTAGCTTTTCATGTTCATTATATCAAAATAACTTTTAATGGTAACAAGCTTTCAAAAAGTCCTCAAGAAGATTTGCTTATTCCATTATGTTCACTAGAGATGAGCGAATCAAAGTTTACAAAGTGGAATTCAATCGGAATTTCATAAAAAATTCTATTTGCACCGAATCCGAATTTCCTCACTCTTCATGGTAACAAATCATATTTTTTCCTAAAATGGCTGCTGCAAATGTTAGGACATGGAACAAGGAACTCTAGGAGCAAGGGATCACCCACAATGCCATGCATGCAGCCAATAAGCAGCTAGCCAGCCTATAAATAGCCTCATCCATCTTACATTCAGCCATTTTCCAATGTACTAAGTGCAGGGAGAGATGTCAGCAGGTACTAGGGACAGTGGTGGAAAAGACTAAAACTTTTATTTTGCTGTATAGAAGTTCAGGGAAAGGATATGGAGTATCCACAGTTTCAGTAGGGGAGGTTACAGCCTGGGTAATAGGAACAATCCTATTACACCTTGCTGCACTACTGCAGATCCAAATTGCCATTATATAGCTCTGTAATTCCAGCAAATACAGTCCTGATCAAAAGTTTAAGACCACTTGAAAAATAGCAAAAAATCATATTTAGCATGGCTGGATCTTAACAAGGTTCCAAGTAGAGCTTCAACATGCAACAAGAAGAAATGGTAGTGAGACAAAACATTTTTTGAGCATTCAATTTAATGAAAACAACGAATAAACTGAAACAGACAGTTTTTCAGCTGATCAAAAGTTTAGGACCACATGCCTTTAAAAGGCCAAATCTGTGAAAATATGTGGATACATTGTCATTTTCTGTCAGGTAGTCACACGTTGTGATGGCAAAGGCAAAAAAAACTCTCCCTTTTTGAACGTGGTCGGGTTGTTGAACTGCATAAACAGGGTCTCTCACAGCGAGCCATCGCTGCTGAGGTGGGACGCAGTAAGACAGTCATTTGGAATTTCTTAATTTCTTAAATGATCCTGAGGGTTATGGAACAAAAAAGTCAAGTGGAAGACTCAAAAAAATTTCATCAGCACTGAGCCGGAGGATCCAATTGGCTGTCCGTCAAGACAGTGGACGATCCTCGACCCAAATTAAGGCCCTTACTGGTGCTGACTGCAGCCCCATAACCATCAGACAGCATCTGAGACTTAAGGGCTTCAAAAACAAAAAACATCTTCAAAGACCTCGTCTCCTTGAACGCCACAGAACTTCTCTTTTGGACTTTGCAAGAGAGCACCAAACATGGGACATTCAAAGGTGGAAGAAAGTTTTATTCTCTGATGAGAAAAAATTTAACCTTGATGGTCCTGATGGTTTCCAACATTACTGGCATGACAAGCAGATCCCACCTGAGATGTTTTCTACGCACCACAGTGGAGGGTGCGCCATAATGGTCTAGAACAATGCAGCTTCAGGAAGTGCAGGGGCGTCAAACGGCCGCTGGCTATGTCCAGATGTTGCAGAGAGCATTCCTCATGACTGAGGGCCCTCGTCTGTGTGGTAACGACTGGGTTTTTCCACAGGACAACGCTACAGTACACAATGCCTGCAGGACAAGGGACTTCTTCCAGGAGAATAACATCACTCTTTTGGCCCATCCTGCGTGTTTTTCTGATCTAAATCCAATTGAGAACCTTTGGGGATGGATGGCAAGGGAAGTTTACAAAAATGGACAACAGTTCCAGACAGTAGATGGCCTTCGTGTGGCCATCTTCACCACTTGGAGAAATGTTCCCACTCACCTCATGGAAACGCTTGCATCAAGCATGCCGAAACAAATTTTTGAAGTGATAAACAATAACGATGGAGCTACACATTACTGAGTTCATGTTTGAAAGTTGGATTTCTGTTTTGGGGGGGGGTAGTTTTTTTTTGGAAGTGTTGTCCTAAACTTTTGATCAGCTGAAAAACAGCCTGTTTCAGTTTATTTGTTGTTTTCATTAAATTGAATGCTCAAAAAATGTTTTGTCTCACTCCCATTTCTTCTTGTTGCATGTTGAAGCTCTACTTGGAACCTTGTTAAGATGTTAACATATGATTTTTTGCCATTTTTTCAAGTGGTCTTAAACTTTTGATCAGGACTGTAGTTCTTGTTATTGGAGTGCAAGTGCTGTTTGATAGAGCCAATAACAGGGTTTATTACAAGGAAATATTTCTATGTATTATTTGCACTTGTGCTATGCAGTTATATGTTCTAAAGCATTTTTGGCTTGTATTAGTGGGAAAAAAGGGCTTTTAGCCGTTGTGTGGTAAAGTAATAAAATTATAGCCCTTTTTGGGGTAAATTATGGCAAAAAAATATATATTATTTGCCATTCAGCGGTGCAGTTATATGTTGTAAAGCCCTTTTTGGAGTGTATTAGTGGCAAAAAAACTGATATTATTTGACGTTCAGCGGTGCAGTTATATGTTCTAAAGCCCTTTTTGGCGTGTATTAGTGGAAAAAAATATATACACTGCTCAAAAAAATAAAGGGAACACAAAAATAACACATCCTAGATCTGAATTCATTAAATATTTTTCTGAAATACTTTGTTCTTTACATAGTTGAATGTGCTGACAACAAAATCACACAAAAATAAAAAAATGGAAATCAAATTTTTTAACCCATGGAGGTCTGGATTTGGAGTCACACTCAAAATTAAAGTGGGAAAACACACTACAGGCTGATCCAACTTTGATGTAATGTCCTTAAAACAAGTCAAAATGAGGCTCAGTAGTGTGTGTGGCCTCCACGTGCCTCTATGACCTCTCTACAACACCTGTGCATGCTCCTGATGAGGTGGCAGAAGGTCTCCTGAGGGATCTCCTCCCAGACCTGGACTAAAGCATCTGCCAACTCCTGGACAGTCTGTGGTTCAACGTGACGTTGGTGGATAGAGCGAGACATGATGTTCCAGATGTGCTCAATTGGATTCAGGTCTGGGGAACGGGCGGGCCAGTCCATAGCATCAATGCCTTCGTCTTGCAGGAACTGCTGACACACTCCAGCCACATGAGGTCTAGCATTGTCTTGCATTAGGAGGAACCCAGGGCCAACCGCACAAGCATATGGTCTCACAAGGGGTCTGAGGATCTCATCTCGGTACCTAATGGCAGTCAGGTTACCTATGGCGAGCACATGGAGGGCTGTGCGGCCCTCCAAAGAAATGCCACCCCACACCATTACTGACCCAATGCCAAACTGGTCATGCTGGAGGATGTTGCAGGCAGCAGAACGTTCTCCACGGCGTCTCCAGACTCTGTCACGTCTGTCACGTGCTCAGTGTGAACCTGCTTTCATCTGTGAGGAGCACAGGGCGCCAGTGGCGAATTTGCCAATCTTGGTGTTCTCTGGCAAATGCCAAACGTCCTGCACGGTGTTGGGATGTAAGCACAACCCCCACCTGTGGACGTCGGGCCCTCAGATCACCCTCATGGAGTCTGTTTCTGACCGTTTGAGCAGACACATGCACATTTGTGGCCTGCTGGAGGTCATTTTGCAGGGCTCTGGCAGTGCTCCTCCTGTTCCTCCTTGCACAAAGGCGGAGGTAGCGGTCCTGCTGCAGGGTTGTTGCCATCCTACGGCCTCCTCCACGTCTCCTGATGTACTGGCCTGTCTCCTGGTAGCGTCTCCATGCTCTGGACACTACGCTGACAGACACAGCAAACCTTCTTGCCACAGCTCGCATTGATGTGCCATCCTGGATAAGCTGCACTACCTGAGCCACTTGTGTGGGTTGTAGACTCCGTCTCATGCTACCACTAGAGTGAAAGCACCGCCAGCATTCAAAAGTGACCAAAACATCAGCCAAGAAGCATAGGAACTGAGAAGTGGTCTGTGCTCACCACCTGCAGAACCACTCCTTTATTGGGGGTGTCTTGCTAATTGCCTATAATTTCCACCTGTTGTCTATCACATTTGCACAACAGCATGTGAAATTGATTGTCACTCAGTGTTGCTTCCTAAGTGGACAGTTTGATTTCACAGAAGTGTGATTGACTTGGAGTTACATTGTGTTGTTTAAGTGTTCCCTTTATTTTTTTGAGCAGTGTATGTTATTTGCAGTTCAGCAGTGCAGTTATTTGTTCGAAAGCCTTTTGTGGAGTGTATAAGTGGAAAAAAGTAAAGGCCTATTTGCCGTGCAGCGGTGTAGTTATATCTTCTAAAGCCATTTTTAGCGTGTATTGGCACAAAAAAAAATATTTGCCGTTTAGCGGTGCAGTTAAATGTTCTAAAGCCTTTTGTGGCTTGTATAAGTGGAAAAATAAGGGCCCATTTGCCGTTTAGCGGTGCAGTTATACGTTCTAAAGCCCTTTTTGGCTTGTATTAGTGGGGAAAAAAGAGCTTATTAGCCGTTGTATGGTGAAGTGAGAAAATGATAGACCTTTTTGGTGTGTTTTAATTTCCTTTTTATTTATTTGATCTAATAGTATGTCAGACAGAGAAGTGCCAGGCCCTGCACAGAGGAGTGGCAGGGGCCTAAATGTTTCTGGCGCAGAAACAGGACGCAACAGAGTAAGGAGGTGTGGCAGCAGGAGTCGTTGCAAGGGGCCTGAGCTCCCGGTGTCATCTAGCAGTCGTGTCTTGACCATCAACCCAGCAGTTCTTGAATGGTTGACTCGGTCATCCATATCGTCCCAAGTGACATCAGACACCCCCAGCCAAGAGTCGGTGGGTTCGTCAGACACAACCCTTAGTTGGCATGGCCCGGGAGCAGGCCCTGTGCCCTCAACTGTCCTCAACCTGCCTCTGTCCTTTTCTGTTCCCACAGCCAGACAAGTATTATATGCTGTGGGCTTAACTCCACTATACAGCGAGGGCGAGCTACTAGAGGACAGTCATCAGCTACTGGCCAGCCAAAATGTGGAGGAGACATCTGCCGATTTCTCCGGTAGGCGGGCAAGTAGTGATGAGGAGAGTGGCGTGGGAGCTGGTGTTAAGAGCAGTCAGGCTCCTGACCCAGAGACCGTTGAGGAGGACATCAGTGACGTGCAGACAGTACTTGATGATGATGATGTAGCTGATCGCACTTGGGAGCCGGGTAAATTAGGAGCTTCATCATCATCGGGAGAAGAGAGTGGCAGCTTGCCCGTTAGGCAGGGGTGGAGCCAGCAAGTTGCTAGCGTGGCCGGGAGTCAGCAGGGTGGCAGTAGTGGGAGGCCGGAAGCCAAACATGCCCGGGGTAGACCACTCGCTTCACAGGAGCCTACTTGTACCGGAAACTAGTGGTGCAGGGGTTCATGGAAGCTGCGCCAGTAGCAGTCAGTCAGTGTGAAGTGTTGGGGGTAAAATCACCTACTCAGCGGTGTGGCAGTTTTTTGTTAACCCGCCGGAGGAGGTGAACATGGCCATTTGTAGAATCTGTGGGCAGAAGGTGAAGCATGGCCATGGTTCCACGGCCCTGCGTCAACATATGCAGCATCACCATAGTATGGACTGGGAGAACCGTGGCTCCGATGTGGTGGTCCAGCTTGCTGCAGCAACTGCTGCATCACCCAGTGGCATGCAGCCGATTTCAAGCAGTCAAGGCTCCACGACCTCAGCCAAAGGGAGCTGTCTGTCCTTCCTATCACCTGCTAGTCCTGGTTCTCCTGCTCCTTCTCCTACTCCTCGTCAGTCATTCTGTCAGCAATCGATCACCGAAGCAATTGCCAAGAGACAACAGTATGTGTGCACTCATTCAACTGCGCATAAGTTGAATGTGTTCTTGGCCAAGTTGCTGGTGCTGCAGTCACTCCCTTTCCAAGTGGTGGACTCTGCACCTTTCAGAAAACTGATGGCTTGTGCTGAGCTGAGGTGGAGATTCCCAAGCCATCATTTCTTTGCCAAAAAGGCAGTACCAGCCCTGCACACGCATGTAGAATGGAAGGTGGGTCCGTTTTTGAGCCTGTCGGTATCTGCCAAAGTGCACAGCAGCGCCAACATGTGGAGCTGTAACTACGGTCAAGAACAATATATGTCCTTTACGGACCACTTGGTAAATGTGTTTCCTGCATAGCCACATCAGCAACTTGGACAGGTGACGCCACTTCTGCCTCCACGCTCTCACGCCGTTAGTCCTGCGACAATGTCTGCCTCTGCCTTCTCATCCTCCACCATTTCCTCAACCTCAACTGCAGGGACAATTCACAGTGATCCTTCAGCATACCACATTGGCAGGGCATGGCAGTGTCAAGCTGTTCTGCACCTCATTTGCCTGGGCAAACTGAGTCATACAGGGGAGGGACTGCTCTGTGTCCTTCATCAAGAAATCAAATCCTGGCTTTCTCCGCGATAACTCAAAATTGGAAACATGGTGACCGACAACGGTCGGTTCTGTGTCAAGGAGGGCTGAGCCATGCGCCCTGCATTGCACACATATTCTATATGGTTGTCAAGCAGCTCCTGAAGTCTTCCACCATTTGCAAGACATCTTAAAATGGCCAGGAAACTTTGCATGGACTTCAGTCACTCGTACACCGCAAAGCACACCCTCCTTGTACTGAAGAAGCAGAATGGCCTCCCCCAACATAGGCTGACATGTGACGCTTCCATCCGTTGGAATTCAAACCTCCATATGTTGGACCGACTATACAAACAGAGAAAGGCCATAAATGATTTCTTGATGATTCAAGCTGACAGTAGTACTCCCCTGTGTAACTTCGATGTCAGCCAGTGGCAGCTCATGCGTGAAAACTGCTGTTTGCTCAGGCCCTTTGAGGAGGCCACGTTATTTGTCAGTTGCCAGGACTACGGGATAAACAACATCATTCCACTGCTTAATGTTCTGGAATAGATGCTGGCAAATCTGGCCGACCAGGGGACTGGAGACGTGGCGCCTAGATCTCATGGCCACATGAGCCCTGTGGGGGCTGAACTGGAGAAGGAGCACAAGCAATGTGTGGCGAATATATTGTTTTTTCTACACAGGTGACAGGAGAGGAGGAGCAGGAGCAGCCAGAGGAGCTACGGGGCGATGAGGAAGATGAGGCAGAGAACCCAGACACACCGTGGCAGTATGTAGTGGAGATGGAAGCAGGGAATTCCTCCGAGTCACTTGAACAAAGGGCCCGATGCATGCTCACTTGCTTGCATAGTGACAGCCGAATTGCCATAATTTGGTAGGGGGATGACTTCTGTCTCTCCACCTTGTTAGACCCTTGCTACCGGTCCAAAACGAAGCCCTTTTATACACCCGCTGAGAGGGAGGACAAACTGAACTACTACAGAAACATCCTATGTAGTCAGTTGGCCGCTGCCTATCTGTGCCATTGTCCAGCCTTTCGCAGGTCTGACCAGAGGGGGGACCTCTGTGCTCACGTTCCTCTGCCATGGCTGCTATGGCAGGGAGGGGGGTAGGAGCAGTTCCAGCTCCATCAGCAGCAACTTGAGGATAGACTCGCTGATGAGCATCTTTCTTCACCCGCCTATTGAAGAAACTACTCACCGGCAGCAGCTAGACCTGAAACAGAACCTGATCCAGCAGGTGGTGGAATACTTGGACAGCACCCTGCCACCCCACATTGAAGATCCGATGGACTAATGGGCAACCAAACCGAATTTGTGGCCACAACTGGCAGAGTTAGTCCTGAAAAGCTGTCCTGCCCGGCCAGTAGTGTGGCATCAGAGCGGGTGTTTAGTGCGGCGGGAGCCATAGTTACCCCAAGAAAAACTCACCTGTCCACCCAAAATGTGGAGAGACTGTCAAAATGAATCAGGCATGGATCAGCCAGGATTTCCACCCACCAATGCCTGATGCATCAGACTAGATCATCCATGGTGCCACACCAACACTTTGGCAAAAGAGACCGGTTTCTACTGGCTACCTGCCTCAGCTACTATTCTGATGCTGACACCCGCCTGATGCCACACATCTGATGCCAAGTGCTCCTAATTGAATCCACCATCTTCAGCTGGTACTGGTATTGCCACCCACCTCCACACTCTGTCACCGGGTCACTCTGCGGTCTCCTGATGCTGCTTCCTCCTAAATACTCTGTCAACGGGTCACTAGGAGGTCTCCAAACGCTGCTGCCACCTCAACACTATGTCACCTTGCCACTCTGTGGTCTCCTGATGCTGCTTTCACCTCCACGCTTTGTAGCCTTGCCACTGTGTGGTCTCCTGATGCTACTGTCACCTCCACTCTATGTCACCTTGCCACTCTGTGGTCTCCTGATGCTGCTGATAACTAAACACTATGTCACCTTGCCACTCTGTGGCCTCCTGATGCTGCTGCTGCCACCTCAACACTGTCAGTGTGCCACCCTGTGACTTCCTCCTGATACTGTTGCCGCCACCTCCACACTCTGTCATTATGCCACTCTGTGGCCTCCTGATGATGATGCTGCCACCACCACACTCTGTCATTGTGCCACCCCGTGACCTCCACATGCTGCTGCTGCCAGCTCCACTGTGTCATTGTGCCACCCTGTGGCCTCCTCCTGATGCTGCTGCTGCCGCCACATTAACACTCTGTCATTGTGCCACAATGTGGCCTTCTGATGCTGCTAGAAATATGTAGAAATCCGCAGCACTCTTCCGTTTGTGAAAAAAATCCAGTCTTATATTTAAATTAGTAGCATAGTGACAGCGACATTTCCACCAAGCAGCTTGATAAAGACCATAGATGGTCGAGACTTCACTGTCATTATGCTGCTGATTTAAATAAAAGACTGGATTTTTTTGCTGCAGATTTCTACATATTTTTGGTACATGTCGGTACCCCCAGCTAGGATCTCTACGGGTCTCGAGCACTACCTTTCCTATTAATGGTAGATACTCTTTCCAATTGTTGGTATCTGTAGTGCTGCTTATCCTGTATTATTCTCTTGATGCTGCTGCCACCTCCACACTGTCATTGTGCCACCCTGTGGCCTCCTCCTCATGCTGCTGCTGCCACCCCGTGGTCTCCTGATGCTGCTGTTACCTCCACACTGTCATTGTGCCACTCTGTGGCCTCCTCCTGATGCTGCTGCCACCTCCAGACTCTGTCAATGGGCCACTCTGTGGACTTCTCATGCTGTTCCCACCCTCCCCAATTTATGACTGGGCCACTGACATCATTTATGAGACGCATCACGGATCCTGTCTATGTAACAGCTGTAAGACCTGCATGACATGGTCCCTATTTTGCATTAGAATCGGCGTATGATTTGGTTGCCAAAATCAGGAGTGGGTACAAAACACAGAAGACATGCAAATATTCCATTTACGTGTCATCTCCTGTTTTTTTGGGCTTTAGCAATACTGATGGATTACTGACCAAATGCTGACCGAGTGAAAGCGAATGCTCCTCAGACAGAATCAGTTTTTTGGGGGTTATTGTTCTGACAGATCAGAGGAAGGGCAAAATAATCAGTAACGTCAACACAAATTTACTGCTGACACCCTCTACACTCTGTCGGGGGGCCTTACTTGCATAAGCGTTTAATAGAACAAGTTCTGTAGACATCTATGTGGAATCAGCTGCCGACAGTGCAAAAGGAGTGCGCTTCTTCTTGACACTAACATTAACTTGTAAGGCTGAGTTTACACTTGAGTTATTTGGTCAGTTTTGGCCCCATAACTGCCCAAAAAAGTGAAGTGTGCAGTGATTCTAAGAGCGACACCTGTCATCTACATGTCATACTGACTCACAGTATTGTTTGTCTACCATAGCAGACTCCCTATGCGTGTTACTGCAAGGCACAGTGTTCTACACCACTATAAAGGCTCTCTGCAGCCAGGAAATAGCTGTTTCTTAACACAATTCACCACAAATAAATTCAGAAAATAAAAAAGGCAAAAAATTTGGTGAACCGGACGTATCGAATTTTGGAGAAATTTGCTAATCTCTAGTGTATTTGCATAACCAGGCAGATTTGCGAAGTAACTATAATGGTAGCCATACTAGTTGTCAACCAGCTTGTCCCCAATCATTAAAGGTGTTTTACGAGATCTTTATACTAATGTATCTGATTGGTGCGAGTCCAAAACCTGGGACACCTGTCGATCAGCTATTTGAGAAGGCACCAATGCAGTAGTGCCACGGTCTTCTCGCGGCTTTCCCTAGGCCATGTTACATCACTTTCATCCGCTGGATAGAAGAGAATGGGGCTCAGCTGCGATATCAAGCAAAGCCACTATCAAATGGATGGTGCTGTACTTGGTGAGCAGGGAGAAGGCCATGGCATATGAGCGTCCCTGCCTTATTAAACAGTTGATTGGCAGAGGTCCCTGGTGCCGGACCCGCTCTGATCAGATACTGATGACCTAGCCTGAGGATAGGTCATTAGTATAAAGATCTTGGAAAACCCTTTTAATCATTACGTGGATTTTCTGGTATTTTTATATTCAAGACTACAGAAATGTATCACCTATAGCCTTTTCTGAATCCTAATTATGGCTCTTGATACTCATATACCCCCAGGAATTGAGTAGAGCAGAATTACATGACAACCAAACTATGGTAGCAAAAAAAGTTATAAAAAGCATATATCGGATTGACAGGCAAATACAGAATAATAAACTAAGCAAAAGATGACAGAAAAATTAATGAAGATGGCAGAGGATGAGGAAGATGATCTCCAGCAATGGATAAGACAGCAAAGGCATATAGGTGAAGAGTGAGAGGAATAAAACCTTGCAGAAACTGACCCTGACCTGGTAAGTCCAAAGAAACAGTAGAAAAATAAAATCTAAACAGGAAATTGAAAACTGACAACAATACCGCTGTAGATCGACAAATCCAAGGATGCACTGAAACAAAGACAATGCACTAGGATTCAAGACTCTGGAAACAACTACACAAAGCTTTCACTATACCCGCAAAGAGGCACAGAAAACAAAGACATAACAATAAAAAAGACCTCGCTGCAAACACCTCACCAATAGGGTTGAGCGAACCCGAACTATAAAGTTCGGGTTCGTACCAAACTTTACGGTGTTCGGCACCCGAACCCGAACATTTCAGTAAAAGTTCGGGTTCAGTGTTCGGGTATAATTAATATACCATAGGATCGGAGTTTTCTCCAAGCCGATGGTATATTTTAACTTGAAGCTTCCCCATCACCATGGGAATGCCTCTATGTTAGAATATACCATCGGATTTGAGTTAGATCGTGAAAACTCCGATCCGACAGTATATTCTAACACAGAGGCGTTCCCATAGTGATGGGGACGCTTCAAGTTAGAATACACTGAGAACTGTGGACATAACGGCCCCCTGCTGCCTGGCAGCACCTGATCTCTTACAGGGGGCTGTGATCCGCACAATTAACCCCTCAGGTGCCACACCTGAGGGGTTAATTGTACAGATCACAGCCCCCTGTAAGAGATAAGGTGCTGCCAGGCAGCAGGGGGCCAGACCCCCCTCCCTCCTCAGTATTAAAATCATTGGTGGCCAGTGCGGCCCCCCTCCTTCCCCAGTATTAAAATCATTGGTGGCCAGTGCAGCCCCCCCCTCCCAATTAAAATCATTGGTGGGTAGTGCAGTCCCCCACCCCCTATTGAAATTATTGGTGGCTAGTGCCAGACCAAGTTCCACTTCAGATGCTTCGCTTTGCTCAACACTCCTCTGGATAGGTCACAAGTGTCTGGTCAGTTGGGGTCTGATCACTTATATGAGAAGGCACTGGCGCTTAAAACAGCACAGCGGCCTTCACTCAGCAAACCAAGCACAACGCCTTACATTATATGGTGGCTCTGTTTGGTTTCACAGCTCAGCCCCATTCACTTTAACAGAGCTGACCTGCGCCTAGGTCATGTCACTGATGAATGTGATGTCACATGGCCTAGAAAAAGCTGGAGAAGGTCACGGTGCTACTCTGAGCACCGGTGCCTTCTCAAACAGCTGATTGGCGGTGGCCCTGGCCATTGGACCCCCACCAATCAGATACTGATGAACTATCCAGAGGATAGGTCATCAGTATAAAACTCCTGGAAAACCCCCTTTAGAAAAGTGATCAGTGGTTGATCTGTGGGGTCTAAGTATTACAATTCCTGCAACTCTTTTGTTTGCTTTGAAAAAGTGGTTTAAGCCTTGTGGGGGAGACATGGAGGGTGGAACCACCATTTGGTCTATTTTAAGTAGGGTCATAAAATTGAAAGACCCAGGACCCCTTTTAGGCTGTTTTTCTACTTAAAGAAATCTTGTTAGCAGATGTCATGGTCCTTCACAGTGACCATGGAAACTTTACTTTCTGTTCTCTATGTAAAGCATAAAGTGAACTGTTAATGCGTTTCGTATCCTCCTAATTGGATCTATAGTTAGAGCTGAGTGGGACAAGCGTACAGAAAAGATTCCTAGATTTCCAGCTCACACAATTAATTTTGTAATGTTGCTCTGAAAATGGGAACTGTTTTAACAGCAATTAGTCGTCTTATAGTGATTTATTACTGCAGAAGGTTTGACAGTCATGTGTGCTTTGATGCTTTACAAGTCTGTATAGCTTCATTAGAACGAGGGTGTTAAGCATTGTGGGCTAATGATGGAGATCGCATCTGCACACTGTAGGATCAAGTGCTGGAAACTGACATTTTAGCTTGTAAATGCAGATTTAACTCCTTAAGGATGCAGTCTAGTTTGGTAACTTAAGACAGCAATTCTTTTTTTATTACTCCGCATTTAAAAACTCATTATTATCATTACTGTTACTATTAGTATTTTTTTCTGTCAATATAGCCGTATGAGAGATTGTTTTATGTGGATCAAGTAGTAATTTTTAGTAGCCCTAGGCTAGGATATATCAGTAGAATTTAAATTTTTCAAAATATTTTTTGGAATGAGTGTTTGTAAAAACAACTCAATTCCACAATGGTTTTTAGAGTTTTGTGTTCACTGGTATTCACCGAGGGGGTAATAATAACATTTTAACTTTATTCTGTGGGTCTGTACGATACCAAATTTGCTTTGTGCTGCCATATTCTGCCAGGAATATAACTTCTTTATTTTTCTGCTGATAGAGTTGCCTGTTTTTTGTAGGGTGAGCTAAAGTTTTTATTGATAGCATTTGATCTATTATTATTACTATTATTATTATTGTTATTATTACTTTAATATTATTATATATTTTTTTGTTTTTTTTATGCTTTTATAGTTTTTTAAGCTTTTTTTAAACAAATACTGTTTTGATATGTTTTTTTATGACTTTTTTCAATTTAATCCAAACTTTTTCTTCTTCTGATTTTGCTGACCAAAAATGCAATGGAAAAAAAAACACAACACACATTGCTGCTTACATATTTTTAAGTGTCCAAACAAAACAAATGGATATCAATGGATTACCAGGAAAAGAAGCATGACATTTTTTAAAATCGCAGTATCCTCTTGGTGTGTTTTCTTTTACCCACACCAAGAGGATACTGCGATTTTAAAAAATGTCACTGTTCCAAAAAACACAATGTAAGCCTAAAAAAAGCAGCAAAAACTATATTAAAAAAATCACACCAAAAACACAAAAAAACCTAAACAAACTAAAAAAAATATAAAATCACCCTAAAATTTTAAAATAAAAAGCTTAAAAGAGCTTAAAAAAATAAATAAAAATGTCCACCCCCAATAAAAATACAATGTGTGAAGGAAACCTTGTATAATTTAATTGTTAAATATCCTTTGATCAGCAGTGATCAGATGTCTAGTCTGTAGTACATAAAGATGATGATCCAATGTAATTTAATTGATAATTGCACGTAAAACTTCATTCCTTGATTAGGTCACGGGGAGGGTATTAACTTTCTGCATAAATTTGCCTTCAGACTCTTTTTTTCTCACTTAGTAATCTAAAGTTCTTAACCCCTTCTACCCCAGGCCAATTTTCACCTTTCTGCCCAGGCCATTTTTTTGCAAATATCACATGTCACGTTATGTGGTAATAACTTTGGAACACTTTTACTTATCCAAGCTATGCTGATATTGTTTTCTCGTGACACATTGTACTTCATGACAGTCATAAATTTGAGTCAACATAGTCCACCTTTATTTATGAAAAAATCACAAATTTACCAAAAATGTAAAAAATTTGCAATTTTCTAAATTTTTATTTCTCTGCCTTTAAAACAGAAAGTGAAAGTCTCTACTTTATGTTTGCATCATTTTGTATTTTTTATTTTTTTTGGGAGGGACATTAGAAGACTTAGAATTTTAAAAGCAATTCTAAAAAAATTTTAAGAAAATTTCCAAAACCCACTTTTTAAGGACCAGTTCAGGTCTGAAATCACTTTGTGGGGCTTACAGATTTGGAAACCCCCATAAATGACCCCATTGTGGAAACTACACCCCTCAAGTTACTTAAAACTGATTTTACTAACTTTGTTAATCCTTTAGGCGTTCCACAAAAAAGGAAAATGCTGATAAAATGTAAAAATTTCACTTTTTTGGCAGATTTTCCATTTTAATTCATTTTCTTTTCATTAACACAGGATGGCAAATTTTGCTGGACTGGTTTTTAGACACCATGTCCCATTTGAAGCCCCCCTGATTCACCCCTACAGTAGAAACTCCCAAAAGTGACACCATTTTGGAAACTAGGGGATAAGTTGACAGTTTTATTGGTACTAATTTGCGGTACATATGATATTTATTCGCTCTATATTACATATTTGTGAGGCAAGGGAACCAAAAAATTGTTGTTTTGGCACTGTTTTTATGTTTTACAACATTCATCTGACAGGTTAGATCATGCGCTATTTTTACAGAGCAGGTTGTTACAGATGCGGTGATATCAAATATGTCTACTTTCTTTGTTTGTTTCAGTTTTACATAATAAAGCATTTTTGAGAAAAAATATGTCTCCATTTTCTGAACACAATATTTTTTTATTTTTCTGCCAAATGTCTTGTGCAGGGGCTCAATTTTTGCAGGAAAAGTTGATGTTTTTATTGCTAACCATTTTTGGGTACATATGATTTTTTGATCATTCATTATTACACTTGGGGCAAGGTGACCAAAAAATTTTGTTGTTTTGGCACAGTTTTTATTTATTTATTTTTACACTGTTCACCTAAGGCAGTGGTCGGCAAGCCGCGGCTCGCGAGCCACATGCGGCTCTTTTGATCCTTCACTGCGGCTCTTTGGTTCGGGCTGGCGCAGGGGCGTAGCGTGGGGGGGGCCGTTGCCCCGGGCGCAAAATTGCAGGGGGCGCCAGGCGGCAAACACTTCAATGAGGGTCATGGGAGCCTATGGCTCCCGTCCCCTCCGTTCTTCCTCATAGGTTTCAGCCTGAAGCCTATGAGGCATTAGAGCGAGCGTAGTGTCAGAGAATGTAGTTGATCCTGGGAGGTATGATGATGTCAAGGGAAGAGGCGGAGTCTCGTCATCCAGGGGGCGTGGCCTAACGATGTGCGGGAGATTCTACAGAGCAGGAGCAGAGTGTGAAGGTAAGTATGTGGAGGAGAATAGTGACTGTCTGTTATTTTTACTTGGGGGGGCTTTTTGCAGGGGCTGAAGGGAGAAGGAATCGGGGGGGGGGATATTATTTACATGGGACTGTATGCTGGAGAGGCTGAAGGCGGGGGGGGGGTGATATTTTACATGGGACTGTATGCTGGAGGGGCTAAGGCAGGGAAGTGATGTGTTTTACATGGGACTGTATGCTGGAGAGGCTGAAGGCAGGGGGGGGGGGTGATATTTTACATGGGACTGTATGCTGGATCCGTCTGCATTATATTGTAGAAAAAATTCTAAGTGTGAAAGTAGCTTCAGACGGATCCGTCCAGACTTTACATTGAAAGTCAATGGGGGACGGATCCCTTTGAAAATTGAGCCATACTGTGTCAACTTCAAACGGATCCGTCCCCATTGACTTACATTGTAAGTCTGGACGGATCCGCTTGCCTCCGCACGGCCAGGCGGACACCCGAGAGTGTCCGCCTGCTGAGCGGAGCGGAGGCTGAACGCTGCCAGACTGATGCATTCTGAGCGGATCCGCGTCCACTCAGAATGCATTGGGGCAGTACGGATGCGTTCGGGGCCGCTTGTGAGCCCCTTCAAACGGAATTCACAAGCGGAACCCCAAACGCAAGTGTGAAAGTAGCTGGGACTGTGCAAGGAGGGCTGGAAGGCAGGGGTGTGATGTATCTTACATGGGACTGTATGCTGGAGGGGCTGAAGGCAGATGGCAAAGAGAGGGAGTGTGATATTATTTACATAGGACTGTATGTTGGAGGGGCTGAAGGCGGGGAGTGATGTATTTTACATGAGACTGTATGCTGGAGGGGCTGAAGGCAGGAGAGTGATGTGTCTTACATGGGACTGTATGCTGGAGGGGCTGAAGGCAGGGGGAAGGTTGTATCTTACATGGGTCTGTATGCTGAAGGGGGGCATAATTATTACTATAATACTACAGAGGGGGCCATTTTAATATTAATAATATTATTACAGAGGAGGAAATAATAATATAGAGGGGCCAGTATATATTATAATTATACAGAGGGCATTATAGTTATGGGAACTACGGGGGAGATCTGTTATCTGAGGATAATAGTAAAGTGAGAAATCCCAAACATTTTCTGTGAAACTCTACAGAGACGAGACGCGGCTGAAAGAAGGTGTCATGGCGGTCCTATCTCCGAATGAAGATGCTGAGGAAAGTCTACATCACAGGAGAGGTCACTGGATGTAACAGGTATGGTGCAGTCTTCTCCTGTATTTTTCATAGCAATGTATGTTATGTCCATACAAATATCTGTTTGGGGGGGGGGGTGGATATAGAATTTGGGCCACACTGCCGACGCCTGGCCCCAGACTTCAGGTCATCCTGAATTCTGGGGCTCACACCCATCTACTACATTATCTGTACTCAGAGTTATCCCTGTGTTACCTGTGGTGTTACATAGGACTGCAGATGACATCTACTGCATTATTTGTAAAAAGGGGCGTGGTCACAGGTTGGGGGCGCAATACTTGGCTTGCCCCGGGTGCTGGCAACCTACGCTACGCCACTGGGCTGGCGGGTGGGCGGCCGCGCAGCCATATCGCGCCGCTCAAGCTGCTTGTAAATTGTCCGTCATGCGCCTGCTGCCCCATCTGTCTGCTCCTTCCACTTTATGAATGAAGCAGGCAGGCGGGGCAGGAGGCGCATGACGGAGGGAGAGATGTCACGCTGCGCACAGCAGCAGAAGAGCGGGCAGCGCGGCTCTAGTTCGGCTGCCCACTGTGAGGAGGGGTGGAGTGGTGAAGAGGCCGCCGCTCAGGAGGAACGAAATGTCCTGCAGCAGAAAGGTAGGAGCTGCCCCCGGTGTGTGCACCGGCCCCACCGCAAGTGTCCCTGCCCCCTTCCTTCCCCCCACTAATACATTACTTACTGGAAGGCACTTATGGGGGATATCTGTGGAGGGCACTTATGGGGGATATCTGTGGAGGGCACATATATAGCATCTTATGCTATATATGTGTCATCCACAGATATCCCCCATAAGTGCGTCATCCACAGATATCCCCCATAAGTGCGTCATCCACAGATATCCCCCATAAGTGCGTCATCCACAGATATCCCCCATAAGTGCGTCATCCACAGATATCCCCCATAAGTGCGTCATCCACAGATATCCCCCATAAGTGCGTCATCCACATTACATCCCCCATAAGTGCGTCATCCACATTACATCCCCCATAAGTGCGTCATCCACATTACATCCCCCATAAGTGCGTCATCCACATTACATCCCCCATAAGTGCGTCATCCACATTACATCCCCCATAAGTGCGTCATCCACATTACATCCCCCATAAGTGCGTCATCCACATTACATCCCCCATAAGTGCGTCATCCACATTACATCCCCCATAAGTGCGTCATCCACATTACATCCACATCTGCAGACAAGTTTAAGAAAAGTAAAAAATGATAAAGATAAAATGAAATAATAATCAAGATCCAAATAAAAGAAAGTACATATAAAAGTATTCAAAAACACACTCTGGGCTCATGCCCACGAATGTAAGGGCGCCGTGCCTGTGCTGTGGACCGCAAATAGCGGTCCGCAATGCACGGACACAGACCATGGGGCAGCTGCATGAGGATCGCGGACCCATTCACTTGAATGGGGTTCGCGATCCGCATCCAACTGCCCGCACCGCAAAAAAGTAGCACATGCTGAAGTGAATGGGTCCATGATGCGGGCTGCACATGGCCGTGTGCAGCCCGCATCATGGACCCATTCACTCCAATGGGTCCAGGATCGGGGATATGAGTGCTACAGTGTGCTTCCGTGGTGCTTCTGGCTGTGCCTCCGCACCGCAAAAAAGTAGTGCATGCGCCCGGATCCTGGACCCATTGAATGGGTCCTTGATGCGGGCTGCACACGGCCGTGTGCAGCACGCATCATGGACCCATTCACTTCAGCATGCGCTACTTTTTTGCGGGCACACGGTCGTGTGCATGAGCCTAATAGTCCTCACTGGTACTGTTGATGCAATATTTTAGGTTTTAAAAATGTGGCTCTCGAAAGAAATTCCAATCGTGGTTTTGGCGATATTTGGCTCAGTTGACAAAAAAGGTTGCCCACCACTGACCTAAGGGGTTAGGTCATGTGATATTTTTATAGAGCAGGTCATTACGATGTGGCAATACCTAATATGTATACTTTTTTTATTTATAGCATTTTTTAAACCAAAAAAATTATGTTTTAGTATCTCCATAGTCTGAGAGCCATAGCTTTTTTATTTTTTGACTGATTGTCTTAGGTAAGAGCTAATTTTTTGCAGAATGAGATGTCGGTTTGATTAGTTCTAGTTTGGAGGGCATATGCCTTTTTGATGGCTTAATGTTGCACTTTAAATGATGTTAGGTGACAAAAAATTACTTTTTTGGCACTGTTTTTATGTTACTTTTTTTATGGTGTTTACCTGAGGAGCTAGGTCATGTGATATTTTTATAGAGCAGGTTGTATGGACACAGCAATATCTAACATATCTACTTTTTTTTACATTTATTTCACTTTAACACAATAATAGCATCTATGAAGCAAAAAAAAATCATATTTTAGTATCTCCATTGTCTGAGAGTAATATTTTTTTTTTTTTGGACGATTGTCTTAGGTAGTGGCTCATTTTTTGCATGCTGAGGTGACGGTTTGATTGGTACTATTTTCGGGGGCATACGCCTTTTTGATCGCTTGGTGTTGAGTTTTTTGTGATGTAAGGTGACCAAAAATGGCTTCTTTTGGCACGGTTTTTATATTTTTTTTTTTACTGTGTTCACCTGAGGGGTGAATTCATGTGATTTTTTTTTAGAGCTTGTTGTTTGTTGTTAAGGACGCAACACCTAATATATATCCTTTTTTTAAATTTCATTTTAACACAATAATTTAATTTTTGAAACAAAAAAAATCATGTTTTAGTGTCTCCATGTTCTGACAGCTATAGTTTTTTTATTTTTTGAGAGATTGTCTTGGGTAGGTTCTTATTTTTGCGGGATGAGGTGACAGTTTGATTGGTACCATTTTGGGGGGCATACGCCTTTAAGATCGCTTGGTGTTACACTATTTGTGATGTAAGGTGACAAAAATTGCATTTTTTTAAATTGTTTTTATTTTTTACGGTGTTTATCGGACGGGGTGGATCATCGTTACAGACGCGGCGATACCTAATACGTGTTTTTTTCTTTTTATTCATTTTTTTTTTCTTTTTATTCATTTTTTTTTATTAAAAACTCTTTATTTGACTTTTTTTTTAACTTTATTTCTGTCCCACTTTGAGACTTTACTTTTAGGGATCTGATCCCCCCTGCAATGTATTACAATATATCTGTATTGTAATGCATTGCCTGTTAGTGTATTACACAGTAATACACTAACAGGTGGCCTAGGAGACCAAGCCTGAGGCTGGATCTCCTGGGCACCCATGAAAGGCAGGTCCCGATGCTGTGCAGGGCATTGGGCAGCCTCTGGATGGCATCAGGCTGCCTTCTCACCCATCGGGTCCCCGCCACAGGAGCTCGGGGACTTGATGGGCTCCCTCACCCACCTCAAATCCCTTCTATGTTGCAGTCAGCGCTGATCGGGGATATAGTAGGGGCCCGGCTATCAGGGACTGCCGAACCCCTGCAGTGATTGGGCGTGCACCGCTCCGTTGCCCGCCAGATCATCATGACGTAATAGTACGTCAAAACGCAGGAATGCACCTGTTGTCATGACCTACTATTACGTCATATGTCGGGAAGGGGTTAATGAATTCAGTTACCCTGAATTCTTTTATGATGCGGTCATTAATGTGGAAATGTGCTGCCATGGGAACATCTGCTTTACATTTGATGACAATTAATAAAAAATCTTTATGTAATGTCCTAATATGGCATATTTCAGACATAATTATTGGATGCTGGAACTGATGTTTTTTATGTTGTGATTGCATTTGTAATATGTTTAGTAAAATTAAACAAACAATATATGGATTTGTCACACATCATATCTGTGTGCCTTATCCTCTACTATAATTAGGTGCACATAAACATGTGTAATCTTATATTGTATATTAGGGTAACTGCCAGGAAGAGCTGACAAAAGGAAGAGGAAATCCTTCTGGGAAAATGCGAGATATAACAAGAGAAAATATTGCTGAAAAGACCACAAAATGCAGTTGGTATATGTATTAAGACTCATTCACCAAGTGATGTATCTGTATTCCCACCTCTCCCTCCCCACCACTGCATTATATACCCTGTTAAAGAATATTGTGTGATCTGGTGTTATGTGCCACTACTTGTACAATCAGAATTGTTGAACAGTTACATATGTGGTGTAAACTCTCAGTTGGGAGGTGGATTAAGACTAATTCCAAGATCTGCAATCAGATGTTGTGATACTGTATTTGTGTACTCCCTTGGTTTGAACACTAAGGGGAATATATCAAGACAGGCTCTTAATAACAAACCCTGCTGATATACTGTACATCGAGTGCTCCTTATGCTATAAAATAAATCCATGCCACCAAGGAAGCTGGCATATATTTGTATATATTTTGGGCTAACATGTGCCAGTTTGCTGGTACATGTTGTAGGGAAATGTTATGATCACCATCTAGAACCACAGACAGCAAACTCAGAAACTGCTACCAGTCTTTCTTAACCAATCTGGTTGGCAGAAAGCTAAGGCTTTTCCTAGATTATACACCAGAGCCTGCCTCAATGTAGGATGGAATTGGCTGCTAGGGACCCAGGTTATGTCTGGGTCTCAGAAAAACTGGTTTGATCTATCTAGAAGAAGACCAACAAGAATGACTGTGATGCAAAAAGTAGACAGGCAGAGTCAGAACCCGGAGAAATAACTGGAGTCATAACAGCACATGAGGGGTTCATTCAGAAACTAGCCCAGTCAGAAAAGCAGGAGAATCAGTGGAAGCCAAATCAACAGATGAAAGGTTAATCCAGAATCCAGCCACTGTCAGCATACCAGGAGGATTCGGCAAAGCCGAATCAACAGACAAGGGGTAAATCACGAAAACAAGCAAAGGTCAGTATACAGAGGATTAACGAGCAGGTCTCATGTTCAGGCACAAAGCAAAAAAGTACAAACATAGCCAGGGCACTATGAGCATTCACAGGCAACTGGTAATGACTGAGTAGCAGACTTACATCGCCAGCCTAGTTCTGAGATTGGACACTGATCCAGCTGCAGCTTCCAGCTTCACAGATAGGTCAACAAGCCAGGACTTGACTCGCCGACATGGCTCCTCCCAGCACCGCCATGCACAGTATCTTAACTGGATAAACTCCTGACATACATGTTGTTAAATGAGTCAGGCTGTGGGTATTTCCTCTGCGGTCTGTCTCCTCTGTTTCATGACTGCACCATTTTTTTTTTTAAGTCATGAGGATGATGTAAAAATTCAAAAAGGCGCAAATTGTACTGCAAAATAGCACTTGTATCAAAATTTTTTACTTTTGTGCGCCAAATGATGCATTCTCCCCTATGTATTTCAGTGAAAACTGTCCCAATATTCCTAAGAACAAAGTCTATTTTATCTTTGTAAAGTTGTAAGAGTAAGAAAACATTAAAAGCTCAAATGAACATAAACTTTAAAATCAAATATTTTAAAATCAAGCCATCTATTGCATTTTTATTACGTCTCATTATTTGACTTTTATGTCTGCAAATCACAACCACACCAATAATTTGCTCCTGGATACAAAATAACAAATGACAATTCCATTGTCATTGATTTTTCTATTATCTTATTGATACAAGTTGTAAAATTATTTTTTTGTCGCTTACAACCGCAGAACTAAAGTTCTATTGTTACAGAAGTCACCAGGTTACGTTTACTGAATCACAAATTTATTGTTTCAGCCAGGGTGAGACAAAATAAATTCTATCTCTCTAACCTTGGGAAGTTTCTAAATTGATTTTTATGGAGACTACTTGAAAGAAAAATGCACCAGTTTTGATTTCTTTATATGAAACATGCAGCTTAATATCTGGAAAAACAGCGGATTCAATATATGTTTTTGTTTTTTAATAGATATTTAGAGTGCCTATTGTTTCCAAACAAAAAGCCAGCTGTAGATTGGATTGTAGTACAGTCAGAAATGTTGCATGCTAACAGCATATTTGAAGTCTTTTTTTTCTCCCCTGCTGGTTCCTAAAAATGTTATTTTCCTCTCTCCATGTTTATTAAGTGGATTGACTTTTATTGTAGTGATTTCAGAGCCGTGTGCTCTAAGCCAGTCAGATGGACCCCCTCTCGACTGGAAGAGAGATACTGCTTCAGCCACATTCCTCTCCTCATCTCTATTTCCTATTTACTGTTTTACTCTATATTAACTTTTTTAAGCCTGAGGAGTAAAGATGAGCAAATCTATTCGAAAATACGGAGATGAGTTCCAAATCTCAGATTTTTAATGGCCCCGAATCAAACCTGAATCTTTTCTGGTTCGATTCAGATGAATCTTGAGAACAGCGCCCAGTGCATGAGCAATCAGTTGCAATCATGAGCAATCAGTTTGCGGCAGCAGCGATAAAAGTAGGTACAGGTGGGGGAAAATGAAAAAAATAAATAAAAAATTTACGAAACAAGAAAGAAGCTTTCATAAAAAAAAATATAATAATCCATGTTTTAGAGCACTAGAGGGGTTATTTACCAATTTCCGGGGCAATTGGAGCAGCTTTAGTTTGGAACGAATTCAGCGAATCTGAAATGAAACTAATCTTGGAAGATTCGCTAATCTCTACTGAGTAGACCTTCACATAGTCACTATAGCCTACAGGATGGAAAACAGGAACTATAGACTATTAAACCCAAAAGAAGAGAAAGAAATAGATAGAAAGAAAAGCAAATATATGGCAGCACTAGAGTAAAAAAAAAATCATGGATATCAAAATGGGTGCAAGCCTGAAGGGATTAGACCATTGCCCAATATACAAAATAGCAAAAAGACAGCTCTAAAAACTAATAAAAATGCAAAAAGTTTATTCACCCATGGGGATACACAACATTTTGGCTTAACCTTAGAGCTTTTCTCAAAGTTTGAAAAAGGCTCTAAGGTTGAGCCGAAACGTCACGTATAGGGATGAGCGAACCCGAACTGTATAGTTCGGGTTCGTACCGTATTTTGGGGTGTCCGTGACACGGACCCTAACCCGAACATTTTCGTAAAAGTCCGGGTTCGGTGTTCGGCGCTTTCTTGGCGCTTTTTGAAAGTCTGCAAAGCAGCCAATCAACAAGCGTCATACTACTTGCCCCAAGAGGCCATCACAGCCTTGCCTACTATTGGCATGGCTGTGATTGGCCAGTGCAGCATGTGACCCAGCCTCTATTTAAGCTGGAGTCACGTAGCGCCGCACGTTACTCTGCTATGATCAGTATAGGGAGAGGTTGCAGCTGCGACGTTAGGGCGAGATTAGGCAGATTAACTCCTCCAAAAGACTTCATTCTGTGATCGATCTGCAGCTGTGGATCATTGAAGTGCTATTATTGACTTGCTCACTTTTTTGAGGCTGCCCAGAGCGTTTTTAGATCCCTTTTTTTCTGGGGTGATCGGCGGCCATTTTGCGACTTGTGGTGCGCCAGCACGAGCTATCACCAAGTGTATTTAACCATCGATAGTGTGGTTATTTTGTGCTATATCCTACATCAGCTGCAGGCTGAGCCTGTGTCACCGAAGTGCATTTAACCATTAACAGTGTGGTTATTTTTTGGCCATATATTACATCAGGGGCAAGTTGAGCCTGTCACCCAGCGACTACAAAATAGACCTGACATTTCTATTCAACCAAATCTGCACAGTTTTAGCTGGTCAAGTTATTTGTAGTGACCGTAAAAGCAGACTTTTTGTTCTGGGTTGAAAAAGCATTCCCAAATTTGCCATTCTGAAAATAACTAGTTTGTGGTATTTGAGGCCTACTTGAAATCTATACCAAAAAGAAAATCTTACATTGAAGGTATTGATAGTGTCATTCAGAAAAACCTAAGACACACGCTAGCGTGCTGATAGAAGTGTCATTCTGTGATTAAACCTATAACTGTCACACAGCGCAAAAAAAAACAGGTCTCACATCTCTATTCAACCAAATCTGCACAGTTTTAGCTGGTCAAGTTATTTGTAGTGACCGTAAAAGCAGACTTTTTGTTCTGGGTTGAAAATGCATTCCCAAATTTGCCATTCTGAAAATAACTAGTTTGTGGTATTTGAGGCCTACTTGAAATCTATCCAAAAAAGAAAATCTTACATTGAAGTTATTGATAGTGTCATTCAGAAAAACCTAAGACACACGCTAGCGTGCTGATAGAAGTGTCATTCTGTGATTAAACCTATAACTGTCACACAGCGCAAAAAAAAAACAGGTCTCACATCTCTATTCAACCAAATCTGCACAGTTTTAGCTGGTAAAGTTATTTGTAGTGACCGTAAAAGCAGACTTTTTGTTCTGGGTTGAAAAAGCATTCCCAAATTTGCCATTCTGAAAATAACTAGTCTGTGGTATTTGAGGCCTACTTGAAATCTATCCCAAAAAGAAAATCTTACATTGAAGTTATTGATAGTGTCATTCAGAAAAACCTAAGACACACGCTAGCGTGCTGATAGAAGTGTCATTCTGTGATTAAACCTATAACTGTCACACAGCGCAAAAAAAAACAGGTCTCACATCTCAATTCAACCAAATCTGCACAGTTTTAGCTTGTCAAGTTATTTGTAGTGACCGTAAAAGCAGACTTTTTGTTCTGGGTTGAAAAAGCATTCCCAAATTTGCCATTCTGAAAATAACTAGTTTGTGGTATTTGAGGCCTACTTGAAATCTATCCCAAAAAGAAAATCTTACATTGAAGTTATTGATAGTGTCATTCAGAAAAACCTAAGACACACGCTAGCGTGCTGATAGAAGTGTCATTCTGTGATTAAACCTATAACTGTCACACAGCGCAAAAAAAAACAGGTCTCACATCTCTATTCAACCAAATCTGCACAGTTTTAGCTGGTCAAGTTATTTGTAGTGACCGTAAAAGCAGACTTTTTGTTCTGGGTTGAAAAAGCATTCCCAAATTTGCCATTCTGAAAATAACTAGTTTGTGGTATTTGAGGCCTACTTGAAATCTATCCAAAAAAGAAAATCTTACATTGAAGTTATTGATAGTGTCATTCAGAAAAACCTAAGACACACGCTAGCGTGCTGATAGAAGTGTCATTCTGTGATTAAACCTATAACTGTCACACAGCGCAAAAAAAAACAGGTCTCACATCTCTATTCAACCAAATCTGCACAGTTTTAGCTGGTCAAGTTATTTGTAGTGACCGTAAAAGCAGACTTTTTGTTCTGGGTTGAAAAAGCATTCCCAAATTTGACATTCTGAAAATAACTAGTTTGTGGTATTTGAGGCCTACTTGAAATCTATCCAAAAAAGAAAATCTTACATTGAAGTTATTGATAGTGTCATTCAGAAAAACCTAAGACACACGCTAGCGTGCTGATAGAAGTGTCATTCTGTGATTAAACCTATAACTGTCACACAGCGCAAAAAAAAACCAGGTCTCACATCTCTATTCAACCAAATCTGCACAGTTTTAGCTGGTAAAGTTATTTGTAGTGACCGTAAAAGCAGACTTTTTGTTCTGGGTTGAAAAAGCATTCCCAAATTTGCCATTCTGAAAATAACTAGTTTGTGGTATTTGAGGCCTACTTGAAATCTATCCCAAAAAGAAAATCTTACATTGAAGTTATTGATAGTGTCATTCAGAAAAACCTAAGACACACGCTAGCGTGCTGATAGAAGTGTCATTCTGTGATTAAACCTATAACTGTCACACAGCGCAAAAAAAAAACAGGTCTCACATCTCTATTCAACCAAATCTGCACAGTTTTAGCTGGTAAAGTTATTTGTAGTGACCGTAAAAGCAGACTTTTTGTTCTGGGTTGAAAAAGCATTCCCAAATTTGCCATTCTGAAAATAACTAGTCTGTGGTATTTGAGGCCTACTTGAAATCTATCCCAAAAAAAAAATCATACATTGAAGTTATTGATAGTGTCATTCAGAAAAACCTAAGACACACGCTAGCGTGCTGATAGAAGTGTCATTCTGTGATTAAACCTATAACTGTCACACAGCGCAAAAAAAAACAGGTCTCACATCTCTATTCAACCAAATCTGCACAGTTTTAGCTGGTCAAGTTATTTGTAGTGACCGTAAAAGCAGACTTTTTGTTCTGGGTTGAAAAAGCATTCCCAAATTTGCCATTCTGAAAATAACTAGTTTGTGGTATTTGAGGCCTACTTGAAATCTATCCCAAAAAGAAAATCTTACATTGAAGTTATTGATAGTGTCATTCAGAAAAACCTAAGACACACGCTAGCGTGCTGATAGAAGTGTCATTCTGTGATTAAACCTATAACTGTCACACAGCGCAAAAAAAAACAGGTCTCACATCTCTATTCAACCAAATCTGCACAGTTTTAGCTGGTCAAGTTATTTGTAGTGACCGTAAAAGCAGACTTTTTGTTCTGGGTTGAAAAAGCATTCCCAAATTTGCCATTCTGAAAATAACTAGTTTGTGGTATTTGAGGCCTACTTGAAATCTATCCCAAAAAGAAAATCTTACATTGAAGTTATTGATAGTGTCATTCAGAAAAACCTAAGACACACGCTAGCGTGCTGATAGAAGTGTCATTCTGTGATTAAACCTATAACTGTCACACAGCGCAAAAAAAAACAGGTCTCACATCTCTATTCAACCAAATCTGCACAGTTTTAGCTGGTCAAGTTATTTGTAGTGACAGTAAAAGCAGACTTTTTGTTCTGGGTTGAAAAAGCATTCCTAAATTTGCCATTCTGAAAATAACTAGTTTGTGGTATTTGAGGACTACTTGAAATCTATCCAAAAAAGAAAATCTTACATTGAAGTTATTGATAGTGTCATTCAGAAAAACCTAAGACACACGCTAGCATGCTGATAGAAGTGTCATTCTGTGATTAAACCTATAACTGTCACACAGCGCAAAAAAAAAACTGGTCTCACATCTCTATTCAACCAAATCTGCACAGTTTTAGCTGGTCAAGTTATTTGTAGTGATCGTAAAAGCAGACTTTTTGTTCTGGGTTGAAAAAGCATTCCCAAATTTGCCATTCTCAAAATTGTGGTGAACGGGAACAATGAGGAAAACATCTAATAAGGGACGCGGACGCAGACGTGGACATGGTCGTGGTGGTGTTAGTGGACCCTCTGGTGCTGGGAGAGGACGTGGCCGTTCTGCCACAGCCACACGTCCTAGTGAACCAACTACCTCAGGTCCCAGTAGCCAGCAGAATTTACAGCGATATTTGGTGGGGCCCAATGCCGTTCTAAGGATGGTAAGGCCTGAGCAGGTACAGGCATTATTCAATTGGGTGGCCGACAGTGGATCCAGCACGTTCACATTATCTCCCACCCAGTCTTCTGCAGAAAGCGCACAGATGGCGCATGAAAACCAAGCCCAT